>NC_060120.1:1128732700-1129947416 GCF_021461395.2 Schistocerca americana | reverse complement strand
CAGGTTTACTGTATCCTTTGGAACTTCTTATTGCCGATGAAACACAGAAATTGCATCGGAATTAAATACAAAAGGCCCAATGCCGAATTAAGTACTAGAAGACTGACTCATCCTACTGTCTATGTTTTGAACCATTCCTGTGACACTAGTTATAGATTCCAATGCTTCACTTCAGGTTTACTGTATCCCTCTGAGCTTCATATTAACGATGAAACACAGAAATTGCACAGGAAGTATATACAAGAGGCACAATGCTGACTTAAGTACAAGAAGACTGACTCTTCTTACCGTCTATGATTTGAACCATTCCTGTGACACTAGTTATAGATTCCGATGCTTCACTTCAGGTTTACTGTATCCCTCTGACCTTGTTATTGACGATGAAACACAGAAATTGCATCGGAATTAAATTCTAAAGGCACAATACCAACTCAGGTACAAGAGGACTGGCTCTTCTTACTGTCTATGTTTGGAACCTTTCCTGTGAGACCGGTTTTAGATTCCGATGCTTCGCTTCATTTTTACTCTATCCCTTGGATCTTCTTATTGACGACGAAACACAGAAATTGCATCGGAATTAAATAGAAATGCACAATGCCGACTTAAGTTTAAGAAAACTGACTCTTCTTACAGTCTTTGTATTGAACCATTCCTGTGACACTAGTTATAGATTCCGATGCTTCACTTAGGGTTTACTGCATCCCTCTGACCTTCTTTTTGACGATGAAACACAGAAATTGCATCAGAATTAATTTCTAAAGGCACACTGCCGACTCAAGTACAAGAGCACTGGCTCTTCTTACTGTCTATGATTTGAACCATTCCTGTGACACTAGTTATAGATTCCGTTGCTTCACTTCAGGTTTACTGTATCCCTCTCACCTTCTTATTGACGATGAAACACAGAAATTGCATCGGAATTAAACACAAAAGGCGCAATACCGACTTAACTATAAGAAAATTGACTTTTCTTACTGTCTATGCCTTGAACCATTCCTGTGACACTAGTTATAGATTCCGATGCTTCACTTAAGGTTTACTGTATCCCTCTGATCTTCTTAATGACGATGAGACACAGAAATTGCATCGGAATACAAACAAAAGGCACAATGCGGAATTAAGTACTAGAAGACTGACACTCCTTACTGTCTATGTTTTGAACTACTCCTGTGACACTACTTATAGATTACGATGCTTCACTTCAGGTCAACGTTATCACTCTGACCTTCCTGTTGACGATGAAACACAGAAAATGCATCGGAACTAAATCCAAAAGGCGCAATGACGACTCAAGTACAAGAAGACTGGCTCTTCTTACTGTCCATGTTTTGAACCATTCCTGTGACACTAGTTATAGATTCCGATGCTTCACTTCAGGTTTACTGTATCCCTCTGACCTTCTTATTGACGATGAAACACAGAAATTGCAACTTAAATAAATACAAAAGGCACAATGCCGACTTCAGTACAGGAAGAGTAACTCTTCTTACCGTCTATGTTTTGAACCACTCCTGTGACACTAGTTATAGATTCCGATGCTTCACTTCAGGTTTACTGCATCCCTCTGAACCCGTTATTGACGATGAAACACAGAAAGTGCATCGGAATTAAATTCTAAAGGCACAATACCAACTCAAGTACAAGAGGACTGGCTCTTCTTACTGTCTATGTTTGGAACCTTTCCTGTGAGACCGGTTTTAGATTCCGATGCTTCACTTCATTTTTACTGTATCCCTTGGACCTTCTTATTGACGACGAAACACAGAAATTGCATCGGAATTAAATAGAAATGCACAATGCCGACTTAAGTACAAGAAAACTGACTCTTCTTACAGTCTTTATGTTGAACCATTCCTGTGGCACTAGTTATAGATACCGATGCTTCACTTCAGGTTTACCGTATCCCTCTGACCGTCTTGTTGACGAGAAAACACAGAAATTGCTTCGGAATTAAATATAAAATGCACAATGCTGAGTCAAGTACAAGAAGACTGACTCTTCTTACTGTCTATGTTTTGAACCTTTCCTGTGAGGCCGGTTTTAGATTCCGATGCTTCACTTCAGGTTTACTGTATCCCTTGGACCTTCTTATTGACGACGAAACACAGAAACTGCATCGGAATTAAATAGAAAAGGCACAATGTCGACTTAAGTACAAGAAAACTGACTCTTCTTACTGTCTATGTTTTGAACCATTCCTGTGACACTAGTTATAGATTCCGATGCATCACTTCAGGTTTACTGTATCTCTCTGACCTTCTTATTGACGATGAAACACATAAATTGCATCAGAATTAAATACAAAAGGCACAATGCCGACTCAAGTACAAGAAGACTGGCTCATCTTACTGTCTATGTTTTGAACCTTTCCTGTGAGTCCAGTTTAATATTCCTATGCTTGACTTCAGGTTTACTGTATCCCTTGGACCTTTTTATTGACGACGAAACACAGAAATTGCATCGGAATTAAATAGAAAAGGCACAATGCCGACTTAAGAACAAGAAAACTGACTCTTCTTACTGTCTATGTTTTGAACCATTCCTGTGACACTAGTTATAGATTCCGATGCTTCACTTCAGGTTTACTGTATCCCTCTGACTTTCTTAATGACGATCAAACACAGAAATTGCATCGGAATACAAAGAAAAGGCACAATGCCGACTTAAGGACTAGAAGACTGACTCTCCTTACTGTCTATGTTTGAACTATTACTGTAATACTAGTTATAGATTACGATGCTTCACTTCAGGTTTACTGTATCACTCTGACCTTCTTATTGACGATGAAACACAGATATTGCATCGGAATTAAATACAAAAGGCACAATGCCGACCCACGTACAAGAAGACTGGCTCTTCTTACTGTCTATGATTTGAACCTTTCCTGTGACACCGGTTTTAGATTCCGATGCTTCACTTCAGGTTTACTGTATCCCTCTGACCTTCTTATTGACGATGAAACGCAGAAATTGCATCGGAATTAAATACAAAAAGCACAATGCCGACTCAAGTACAATAAGACTGGCTCCTCTTACTGTCTATGTTATAAACCTTTCCTGTGAGACCGGTTTTAGATTCCGATGCTTCACTTCAGGTATACTGTATCCCTTGGACCTTCTTATTGACGACGAAACACAGAAATTGCATCGGAATTAAATACAAAATCCACAATGCCGACTTAAGTATAAGAAAACTGACTCTTCTTACTGTCTATGCTATGAACCATTCCTGTGACACTAGTTATAGATTCCGATGCTTCACTTCAGGTTAACTGTATCACTCTGACCTTCTTATTGACGATGAAACACAAAAATTGCATCGGAATTAAATACAATAGGCACAATGCCGACTCAAGTACAAGAAGACTGGCTCATCTTACTGTCTATGTTTTGAACCTTTCCTGTGAGACCGGTTTTAGATTCCGATGCTTCACTTCAGGTTTACTGTATCCCTCTGACCTTCTTATTGACGATGAAACACAGAAATTGCATCGGAATGAAATACAAAAGGCACAATGCCGACTCAAGTACAAGAAGACTTGCTCTTCTTACTGTCTATGTTCTGATCCTTTCCTGTGAAACCAGTTTTAGATTCTGATGCTTGACTTCAGGTTTAATGTATCCCTTGGACCTTCTTATTGATGACGAATCACAGAAATTGCATCGGAATTATATAGAAAAGGCACAAAGCCGACACAAGAACAAGAAAACTGACTCTTCTTACTGTCTATGTTTTGAACCATTCCTGTGACACTAGTTATAGATAACGATGCTTCACTTCAGGTTTACTGTATCCCTCTGACCATCTTATTAACCATGAAACACAGAAATTGCATCGGAATACAAGCAAAAGGCACAATGCCGACTTAAGTACAAGAAGACTGACTCTTCTTAATGTCTACGTTTTGAACAATTCCTGTGAAACTAGATATAGATTCCGATGCTTCACTTCAGGTTTACTGTATCCTGCTGACCTTCTCATTGACGATGAAACACAGAAATTGCATCGGAATTAAATACAAAAGGCACAATGCCGACTCATGTACAAGCAGACTGGCTCCTCTTACTGTCTATGTTTGAACCTTTCCTGTGAGAACGGTTTTAGATTCCGATGTTTCACTTCAGGTTTACTGTATCCCTTGGCCCTTCTCATTGACGTCGAAACACAGAAATTGCTTCGGAATTAAATATAAAAGGCACAATGCCGACTTAAGTACTAGAAAACTGACTCTTCTCACTGTCTATGTTTTAAACCACTCCTGTTACACTACTTATACATTCCGATGCTTCACTGCAGGTTTACTGTATCCCTGTGACCGTCTTATTGACGATGAAATACAGAAATTGCATCGGAATGAAATATAAAATGCACAATGCCTACTTAATTATAAGAAAACTGACTCGTCTTACTGTCTATGCTTTGAACCATTCCTGTGACACTAGTTATAGATCCCGATGCTTCACTTCAGGTTTACTGTATCCCTCTGACCTTCTTATTGACGATGAAACACAGAAATTGCATCGGAAATAAATACAAAAGGCAATTTGACAACTCATGTACAGGAAGACTGGCTCTTCTTACTGTCAATGTTTTGAACCTTTCCTGTGAGACCAGTTTTAGATTCCGATGCTTGACTTCAGGTTTACTGTATCCCTTGGACCTTCTTATTGACGATGAAACACAGAAATTGCATCGGAAATAAATACAATGTCACAATGCCGACTTAAGTACAAGAAAACTCTTTTCTTACTATGCTTTAACCATTCCAGTGACACTGTTTATAGATTCTGATGCTTCACTTCAGGTTTACTGTATCCCTCCGACCTTCTTATTGACGATGAAACACGGAAATTGCATCGGAAGTAAATACAAAAGGCACAATGCCGACTTACGTACATGAGAACTGACTCTTCTTGCTGTCTATGTTTTGAACCATTCCTGTGACACTAGGTATAGATTACGATGCTTCACTTCAGGTCTACTGTATCCCTCTGGCCTTCTTATTGACAATGAATCCAAGAAATTGCATCGGAATTAAATACAAAAGGCACAATGCCGACTTAAGTACAAGAAAACTGACTCTTCTTACTGTCTATGTTTTGAACCATTCCTGTGACACTAGTTATATATTCCGATGCTTCACTTCAGGTTTACTGTATCCCTCGGACCTTCTTATTGATGATGAAACACAGAAATTGCATCGGAATTAAACACAAAAGGCACAATGCCGACTCAAGTGCAAGAATGCTGGCTCATCTTACTGTCTATGTTTTGAACCATTCCTGTGACACTAGTTATAGATTCCGATGCTTCACTTCAGGTTAACTGTACCCCTCTGACCTTCGTATTGACGATGAAACACAGAAATTGCGTCGGAAGTAAATACAAAAGGCACAGTGCCGACTCAAGTACAAGAAGGCTGGCTCATCTTACTGTCTATGTTTTGAACCATTTCTGTGACACTAGTTATAGATTCCGATGCTTCACTTCAGGTTTTCTGTATCACTCTCACATTCTTATTGACGATAAAAACAGAAATAGCATCGGAATGAAATAGATTAGGCACAATGCCGACTTAAGTACAAGAAAACTGACTCTTCTTAGTGTCTATGTTTTGAACCATTCGTGTGTCAGTAGTTATACATTCCGATGCTTCCCTTCAGGTTTACTGTATCCCCCGAGCCTTCTTATTGACGATGAAACACAGAAATTGCATCGGATTTAAATACAAAAGGCACAATGCCGACTTAGGTACATGAGAACTGACTCTTCTTACTGTCTATGTTTGAACCATTCCTGTGACACTAGTTATAGATTCCAATGCTTCACTTTTAGTCTACTGTATCCATCTGACATTCTTATTGACGATGAAACATAGAAATTGCATCGGAATTAAACACAAAAGGCACAATGCCGACGTTAGTACAAGAAAACTGACTCTCCTTACTGTCTATGATTTGAACCATTCCTGTGACACTAGTTATTGATTCCGATGCTTCGCTTCAGGTTTACTGTATCCCTCTGACATTCTTATAGACGATGAAACACAGAAATTGCATCGGAATTAAATAGAAAAGTCACAATTCCGACTAAAGTACAAGAAAACGGACTCTTCTTACTGTCTATGTCTGGAACCATTCCTGTGACACTAGTCATACATTCCGATGCTTCACTTCAGCTTTACTGTATCCCTCGGACCTTCTTATTGACGATGAAACACAGAAATTGCATCGGAATTAAATACAAAAGGCACAATGCCGACTTAATTATAAGAAAACTGACACTTCTTACTCTTTATGCTTTGAACCATTCCTGTGACATTAGTTATGGATTCCGATGCATCACTTCAGGTTTACTGTATCCCTCTGACCCTGTTATTGACGATGAAACACAGAAATTTCTTCGGAATTAAATACAAAAGGCACAATGCCGACTTCAGTATAAGAAAACTGACTCTTCTTACTGTCTATGCTTTGAACCATTCCTGTGACACTAGTTATATATTCCGATGCTTCACCTCAGGTTTACTGTTTCCCTCGGACCTACTTATTGACGATGAAACACAGAAATTGCATCGGAATTAAATACAAAAATCACAATGCCAAATCAAGTACAAGAAGACTGGCTCTTCTTACTGTCTATGTTTTGAACCTTTTCTATGAAACCGGTTTTAGATTCCGATGCTTCACTACACGTTTACTGTATTCCTTGGCCAGTCTTATTGACGACGAAACACAGAAATTGCATCGGAATTACATAGAAAAGGCACAATGCCGACTTAAGTACAAGAAAACTGACTCTTCTTACTGTCTATGTTTTGAACCATTCCGGTGACACTAGTTATGGATTCCGATGCTTCACTTCAGGTTTACCGTATCCCTCTGACGGTCTTATTGCCGATGAAACACAGAAATTGCATCGGAATTAAATACAAAAGGCACAATGTAGACTCAAGTACAAGAAGACTGGCCCTTCTTACTGTCTATGTTTTGAAACTTTCCTGTGAGACCGGTTATAGATTCCGATGCTTCACTTCAGGTTTACTGTATCTCTCTGACCTTCTTATTGACGATGAAACACAGAAATTGCATCGGAATTAAATACAAAAGACACAATGCCGCCTCAAGTACAAAAAGACTGGCTCTTCTTACTGTCTATGCATTGAACCTTCCCTATGACACCGGTTTTAGATTCCGATATTTCACTTCAGGTTTACTGTATCCCTTGGCCATTCTTATTGACGACGAAACACAGAAATTGCATCGGAATTAAATAGAAAAGGTTCAATGCCGGGTTAAGTACAAGAAAACTGACTCTTCTTACAGTCTATGATTTGAACCATTCCTGTGACACTAGTTATTGATTCCGATTCTTCACTTCAGGTTTACTGTATCACTATGACCTACCCATTGACGATGAAACACAGATATTGCATTGGAATTAAGTACAAAAAGCACAATGCCGACTTAAGTACAAGTAAACTGACTCTACTTACTGTCTATGTTTTGAACCATTCCTGTGACTCTAGTTATAGATTCCGCTGCTTCACTTCAGGTTTACTGTAACCCTCCAACCTTCTTATTGACGATGAAACACAGAAATTGCATCGGAATTAAATAGAAAAGGCACAATGCCGACTTATGTACAAGAAAACTGACTCTTCTTACTGTCTATGCTTTGAACCATTCCTGTGACACTAGTTATAGATTCCGATGCTTCACTTCAGGTTTACTGTATACCTCTGACCTTCGTATTGACGATGAAACACAGAAATTGCATCGGAATTAAATATAAAAGGCACAATACCGATTTAGGTACAAGAAAACTGACTCTTCTCACTGTCTATGTTTTGAACCATTCCTGTGACACTAGTTATAGATTACGATGCTTCACTTCAGGTTTACTGTATCCCTCTGACCATCTTATTAACCATGAAACACAGAAATTGCATCGGAATACAAGCAAAAGGCACAATGCCGACTTAAGTACAAGAAGACTGACTCTTCTTAATGTCTACGTTTTGAACCATTCCTGTGAAACTAGATATAGATTCCGATGCTTCACTTCAGGTTTACTGTATCTTACTGACCTTCTCATTGACGTCGAAACACAGAAATTGCTTCGGAATTAAATAGAAAAGGCACAATGCCGACTGAAGTACTAGAAAACTGACTCTTCTCACTGTCTATGTTTTGAACCACTCCTGTTACACTAGTTATACATTCCGATGCTTCACTGCAGGTTTACTGTATCCCTGTGACCGTCTTATTGACGATGAAACACAGAAATTGCATCGGAATTAAATATAAAATGCACAATGCCGACTTAATTATAAGAAAACTGACTCTTCTTACTGTCTATGCTTTGAACCATTCCTGTGACACTAGTTATAGATCCCGATGCTTCACTTCAGGTTTACTGTATCCCTCTGAACTTCTTATTGACTATGAAACACAGACATTGCATTGGAAATAAATACAAAAGGCACTTTGACAACTCATGTACAGGAAGACTGGCTCTTCTTACTGTCAATGTTTTGAACCATTCCTGTGAGACCAGTTTTAGATTCCGATGCTTGACTTCAGATTTACTGTATCCCTTGGACCTTCTTATTGACGATGAAACACAGAAATTGCATCGGAAATAAATGCAATGTCACAATGCCGACTTAAGTACAGGAAAACTCTTTTCTTACTATGCTTTAACCATTCCTGTGACACTATTTATAGATTCTGATGCTTCACTTCAGGTTTACTGTATCCCTCCGACCTTCTTATTGACGATGAAACACGGAAAATGCATCGGAAGTAAATACAAAAGGCACAATGCCGACTTACGTGCACGAGAACTGACTCTTCTTACTGTCTATGTTTTGAACCATTCCTGTGACACTAGGTATAGATTACGATGCTTCACTTCAGGTCTACTGCATCCCTCTGACCTTCTTATTGACAATGAAACCAAGAAATTGCATCGGAATTAAATACAAAAGGCACAATGCCGACTTAAGTACAAGAAAACTGACTCTTCTTACTGTCTATGTTTTGAACCATTCCTGTGACACTAGTTATATATTCCGATGCTTCACTTCAGGTTTACTGTATCCCTCGGACCTTCTTATTGATGATGAAACACAGAAATTGCATCGGAATTAAATACAAAAGGCACAATGCCGACTCAAGTGCAAGAAGGCTGGCTCATCTTACTGTCTATGTTTTGAACCATTCCTGTGACACTAGTTATAGATTCCGATGCTTCACTTCAGGTTAACTGTATCCCTCTGACCTTCGTATTGACGATGAAACACAGATATTGCGTCGGAAGTAAATACAAAAGGCACAGTGCCGACTCAAGTACAAGAAGGCTGGCACATCTTACTGTCTATGTTTTGAACCATTCCTGAGACACTAGTTATAGATTCCGATGCTTCACTTCAGGTTTACTGTATCCCTCTGACGTTCTTATTGACGATGAAACACAGAAATTGCATCGGAATTAAATACAAAAGGCAGAATGCCGACTTAAGTACAAGAAAACTGACTCTTCTTACTGTCTATGTTTTGAACCATTCCTGTGACACTATTTATAGATTCTGATGCTTCACTTCAGGTTTACTGTATCCCTCTGACCTTCTTATTGACGGTGAAACACAGAAATTGCATCGGAATTAAATACAAAAGGCACAATGCCGACTCAAGTACAAGGCGGCTGGCTCATCTTACTGTCGATGTTTTGAACCATTTCTGTGACACTAGTTATAGATTCCGATGCTTCACTTCAGGTTTACTGTATCCCTCTGACATTCTTATTGACGATAAAAACAGAAATAGCATCGGAATGAAATAGATTAGGCACAATGCCGACTTAAGTACAAGAAAACTGACTCTTCTTACTGTCTATGTTTTGAACCATTCCTGTGTCAGTAGTTATACATTCCGATGCTTCCCTTCAGGTTTACTTTATCCCCCGAGCCTTCTTATTGACGATGAAACACAGAAATTGCATCGGATTTAAATACAAAAGGCACAATGCCCACTTAGGTACATGAGAACTGACTCTTCTTACTGTCTATGTTTGAACCATTCCTGTGACACTAGTTATAGATTCCGCTGCTTCACTTCTGGTCTGCTGTATCCATCTGACTTTCTTATTGACGATGAAACACAGAAATTGGATCGGAATTAAACACAAAAGGCACAATGCCGACGTAAGTACAAGAAAACTGACTCTCCTTACTGTCTATGATATGAACCATTCCTGTGACACTTTTTATAGATTCCGATGCTTCGCTTCAGGTTTACTGTATCCCTCTGACATTCTTATAGACGATGAAACACAGAAATTGCATCGGAATTAAATAGAAAAGTCACAATTCCGACTAAAGTACAAGAAAACGGACTCTTCTTACTGTCTATGTTTGGAACCATTCCTGTGACACTAGTTATACATTCCAATGCTTCACTTCAGCTTTACTGTATCCCTCGGACCTTCTTATTGACGATGAAACACAGAAATTGCATCGGAATTAAATACAAAAGGAACAATGCCGACTTAGGTACATGAGAACAGACTCTTCTTACTGACTATGTTTGAACCATTCCTGTGACACTAGTTATAGATTCCGATGCTTCACTTCTGGTCTACTGTATCCATCTGACTTTCTTATTGACGATGAAACACAGAAATTGCATCGGAATTAAACAGAAAAGGCACAATTCCGACGTAAGTACAAGCAAACTGACTCTCCATACTGTCTATGTTTTGAACCATTCCTGTGCCACAAGTTACAGATTCCGATGCTTCACTTCAGGTTTACAGTATCCCTCTGACCTTCTTATTGACGACGTTACACAGAAACTGCATGGGAATTAAGTAGAAAGGGCACAATGACAACTTAAGTACAAGAAAACTGACTCTTCTTACTGTCTATGTTTTGAATCATTCCTGTGACACTAGTTATAGATTCCGATGCATCACTTTAGGTTTACTGTATCCCTCTGACCCTGTTATTGACGATGAAACACAGAAATTTCTTCGGAATTAAATACAAAAGGCACAATGCCGACTTCAGTATAAGAAAACTGACTCTTCTTACTGTCTATGCTTTGAACCATTCCTGTGACACTAGCTATATATTCCGATGCTTCACTTCAGGTTTACTGTTTCCCTCGGACCTACTTATTGACGATGAAACACAGAAATTGCATCGGAATTAAATACAAAAATCACAATGCCAAATCAAGTACAAGAGGACTGGCTCTTCTTACTGTCTATGTTTTGAACCTTTTCTATGAAACCGGTTTTAGATTCCGATGCTTCACTACACGTTTACTGTATTCCTTGGCCAGTCTTATTGACGACGAAACACAGAAATTGCATCGGAATTACATAGAAAAGGCACAATGCCGACTTAAGTACAAGAAAACTGACTCTTCTTACTGTCTATGATGCGAACCATTCCGGTGACACTAGTTATAGATTCCGATGCTTCACTTCAGGTTTACTGTATCCCTCTGACGGTCTTATTGCCGATGAAACACAGAAATTGCATCGGAATTAAATACAAAAGGCACAATGCAGACTCAAGTACAAGAAGACTGGCCCTTCTTACTGTCTATGTTTTGAAACTTTCCTGTGAGACCGGTTATAGATTCCGATGCTTCACTTCAGGTTTACTGTATATCTCTGACCTTCTTATTGACGATGAAACACAGAAATTGCATCGAAATTAAATACAAAAGGCACAATGCCGACTTAAGTACAAGTAAACTGACTCTTCTTACTGTCTATGTTTTGAACCATTCCTGTGACACTAGTTATAGATTCCGATGCTTCACTTCAGGTTTACTGTAACCCTCTGACCTTCTTATTGACGATGAAACACAGAAATTGCTTCGGAATTAAATACAAAGGGCACAATGCCGACTTAAGTACAAGAAGATTGATTCTTCTTACCGTCTACGGTTTGAAAAATTCCTGTGACACTAGTTATAGATTCCGAAGCTTCACTTCAGGTTTACTGTATCCCTCTGACTTTCTTATTGATGATGAAACACAGAAATTGCATCGGAATTAAATACAAAAGGCACTATGCCGCCTGAAGTACAAAAAGACTGGCTCTTCTTACTGTCTATGCATTGAACCTTCCCTATGACACCGGTTTTAGATTCCGATCCTTCACTTCAGGTTTACTGTATCCCTTGGCCATTCTTATTGACGACGAAACACAGAAATTGCATCGGAATTACATAGAAAAGGCACAATGCCGACTTAAGTACAAGAAAACTGACTCTTCTTACTGTCAATGTTTTGAACCATTCCTAAGACACTAATTATAGGTTCCGATGCATCACTTCAGGTTTACTGTTTCCCTCTGACCGTCTGATTGACGATGAAACACAGAAAATGCATCGGAATTAAATACAAAAGACAAAATGCAGACTCAAGTACAAGAAGACTGGCTCTTCTTACTGTCTATGTTTTGAACCTTTTCTATGAAACCGGTTTTAGACTCCGATGCTTCACTTCGGGTTTACTGTATTCCTTGGCCAGTCTTATTGACGACGAAACACAGATTTTGCATCGGAATTACATAGAAAAGGTTCAATGCCGGGTTAAGTACAAGAAAACTGACTCTTCTTACGGTCTATGATTTGAACCATTCCTGTGACACTAGTTATTGATTCCGATGCTTCACTTCAGGTTTACTGTATCACTCTGACCTACCCATTGACGATGAAACACAGATATTGCATTGGAATTAAATACAAAAAGCACAATGCCGACTTAAGTACAAGTAAACTGACTCTACTTACTGTCTATGTTTGGAACCATTCCTGTGACTCTAGTTATAGATTCCGCTGCTTCACTTCAGGTTTACTGTATCCCTCCAACCTTCTTTTTGACGATGAAACACAGAAATTGCATCGGAATTAAATACAAAAGGCACAATGCCGATTTAGGTACAAGAAAACTGACTCTTCTTACTGTCTATGTTTTGAACCATTCCTGTGACATTAGTTACAGATTCTGATGCTTCACTTCAGGTTTATTGTATCCCTCTGACCTTCTTATTGACGATGAAACAAAGAAA
Organism: Schistocerca americana; assembly: GCF_021461395.2. Taxonomy (NCBI): domain Eukaryota; kingdom Metazoa; phylum Arthropoda; class Insecta; order Orthoptera; family Acrididae; genus Schistocerca; species Schistocerca americana. The sequence goes on along the minus strand of NC_060120.1, from coordinate 1,129,934,323 downwards.
TTGCATCGGAATTAAATACAAAGGGCACAATGCCGACTTAAGTACAAGAAAACTAACTCTACTTACTGTCTATCTTTTGAACCATTCCTGTTACACTAGTTATAGATTCCGGTGCTTCACTTCAGGTTTACTGTATCCCTCTGACCTTCTTATTGACGATGAAACACAGAAATTGCATCGGAATTAAATACGAAAGGCACAATGCCGACTTGAGTACAAGTAAACTGACTCTTCTTACTGTCTATGTTTTGCACCATTCCTGTGACATTAGTTACAGATTCTGATGCTTCACTTCAGGTTTACTGTATCCCTCTGACCTTCTTATTGACGATGAAACACAGAAATTGCATCGGAATTAAACACGAAAGGCACAGTGCCGACTTAAGTACAAGTATACTGACTCTTGTTACTGTCTATGTTTTGAACCATTCCTGTGACACTAGTTATAGATTCCGATGCTTCACTTCAGGTTTACTGTATCCCTCTGACCTTCATATTGACGATGACACACAGAAATTGCATCGGAATACAAACAAAAGGCACAAAGCCGACTTAAGTACAAGAAGACTGACTCTTCTTACTGTCTACGATTTGAAAAATTCCTGTGACACTAGTTATAGATTCCGTTGCTTCACTTCAGGTTTACCGCATCCCTCTGGCTTTCTTACTGACGATGAAACACTGAAATTGCATCGGAATTAAAGAAAAAATTCGCAATGCCGACTGAAGTACAAAAAGACTGGCTCCTCTTACTGTCTATGTTTTGAACCTTTCCTATGAGACCGGTTTTAGATTCCGATGCTTCACTTCAGGTTTACTGTATCCCTTGGCCCCTCTTATTGACGACGAAGCACAGAAATTGCATAGGAATTACATAGAAAAGGCACAATGCCGACTTAAGTACAAGAAAACTGACTCTTCTTACTGTCAATGTTTTGAACCATTCCTGTGACACTAGTTATAGGTTCCGATGCATCACTTCAGGTTTACTGTTTCCCTCTGACCGTCTGATTGACGATGAAACACAGAAAATGCATCGGAATTAAATACAAAAGACAAAATGCAGACTCAAGTACAAGAAGACTGGCTCTTCTTACTGTCTATGTTTTGAACCTTTTCTATGAAACCGGTTTTAGACTCCGATGCTTCACTTCAGGTTTACTGTATTCCTTGGCCAGTCTTATTGACGACGAAACACAGAATTTGCATCGGAATTACATAGAAAAGGTTCAATGCCGGGTTAAGTACAAGAAAACTGACTCTTCTTACAGTCTATGATTTGAACCATTCCTGTGACACTAGTTATTGATTCCGATGCTTTACTTCAGGTTTACTGTATCACTCTGACCTACCCATTGACGATGAAACACAGATATTGCATTGGAATTAAATACAAAAAGCACTATGCCGACTTAAGTACAAGTAAACTGACTCTACTTACTGTCTATGTTTTGAACCATTCCTGTGACTCTAGTTATAGATTCCGCTGCTTCACTTCAGGTTTACTGTATCCCTCCAACCTTCTTTTTGACGATGAAACACAGAAATTGCATCGGAATTAAATACAAAAGGCACAATGCCGATTTAGGTACAAGAAAACTGACTCTTCTTACTGTCTATGTTTTGAACCATTCCTGTGACATTAGTTACAGATTCTGATGCTTCACTTCAGGTTTATTGTATCCCTCTGACCTTCTTATTGACGATGAAACAAAGAAATTGCATCGGAATTAAATACAAAGGGCACAATGCCGACTTAAGTACAAGAAAACTAACTCTACTTACTGTCTATCTTTTGAACCATTCCTGTTACACTAGTTATAGATTCCGATGCTTCACTTCAGGTTTACTGTATCCCTCTGACCTTCTTATTGACGATGAAACACAGAAATTGCATCGGAATTAAATACGAAAGGCACAATGCCGACTTGAGTACAAGTAAACTGACTCTTCTTACTGTCTATGTTTTGCACCATTCCTGTGACATTAGTTACAGATTCTGATGCTTCACTTCAGGTTTACTGTATCCCTCTGACCTTCTTATTGACGATGAAACACAGAAATTGCATCGGAATTAAACACGAAAGGCACAGTGCCGACTTAAGTACAAGTATACTGACTCTTGTTACTGTCTATGTTTTGAACCATTCCTGTGACACTAGTTATAGATTCCGATGCTTCACTTCAGGTTTACTGTATCCCTCTGACCTTCATATTGACGATGACACACAGAAAATGCATCGGAATACAAACAAAAGGCACAAAGCCGACTTAAGTACAAGAAGACTGACTCTTCTTACTGTCTACGATTTGAAAAATTCCTGTGACACTAGTTATAGATTCCGATGCTTCACTTCAGGTTTACTGTATCCCTCTGGCTTTCTTACTGACGATGAAACACTGAAATTGCATCGGAATTAAAGAAAAAATTCGCAATGCCGACTGAAGTACAAAAAGACTGGCTCCTCTTACTGTCTATGTTTTGAACCTTTCCTATGAGACCGGTTTTAGATTCCGATGCTTCACTTCAGGTTTACTGTATCCCTTGGCCCCTCTTATTGACGACGAAACACAGAAATTGCATCGGAATTACATAGAAAAGGCACAATGCCGACTTAAGTACAAGAAAACTGACTCTTCTTACTGTAAAATTTTTGAACCATTCCTGTGACACTAGTTATAGGTTCCGATGCATCACTTCAGGTTTACTGTTTCCCTCTGACCGTCTGATTGACGATGAAACACAGAAAATGCATCGGAATTAAATACAAAAGACAAAATGCAGACTCAAGTACAAGAAGACTGGCTCTTCTTACTGTCTATGTTTTGAACCTTTTCTATGAAACCGGTTTTAGATTCCGATGCTTCACTACACGTTTACTGTATTCCTTGGCCAGTCTTATTGACGACGAAACACAGAAATTGCATCGGAATTACATAGAAAAGGCACAATGCCGACTTAAGTACAAGAAAACTGACTCTTCTTACTGTCTATGATGCGAACCATTCCGGTGACACTAGTTATAGATTCCGATGCTTCACTTCAGGTTTACTGTATCCCTCTGACGGTCTTATTGCCGATGAAACACAGAAATTGCATCGGAATTAAATACAAAAGGCACAATGCAGACTCAAGTACAAGAAGACTGGCTCTTCTTACTGTCTATGTTTTGAAACTTTCCTGTGAGACCGGTTATAGATTCCGATGCTTCACTTCAGGTTTACTGTATATCTCTGACCTTCTTATTGACGATGAAACACAGAAATTGCATCGAAATTAAATACAAAAGGCACAATGCCGACTTAAGTACAAGTAAACTGACTCTTCTTACTGTCTATGTTTTGAACCATTCCTGTGACACTAGTTATAGATTCCGATGCTTCACTTCAGGTTTACTGTAACCCTCTGACCTTCTTATTGACGATGAAACACAGAAATTGCTTCGGAATTAAATACAAAGGGCACAATGCCGACTTAAGTACAAGAAGATTGATTCTTCTTACCGTCTACGGTTTGAACCATTCCTGTGACACTAGCTATAGATTCCGAATCTTCACTTCAGGTTTACTGTATCCCTCTGACTTTCTTATTGATGATGAAACACAGAAAATGCATCGGAATTAAATACAAAAGACAAAATGCAGACTCAAGTACAAGAAGACTGGCTCTTCTTATTGTCTATGTTTTGAACCTTTTCTATGAAACCGGTTTTAGACTCCGATGCTTCACTTCAGGTTTACTGTATTCCTTGGCCAGTCTTATTGACGTCGAAACACAGATTTTGCATCGGAATTACATAGAAAAGGTTCAATGCCGGGTTAAGTACAAGAAAACTGACTCTTCTTACAGTCTATGATTTGAACCATTCCTGTGACACTAGTTATTGATTCCGATGCTTCACTTCAGGTTTACTGTATCACTCTGACCTACCCATTGACGATGAAACACAGATATTGCATTGGAATTAAATACAAAAAGCACAATGCCGACTTAAGTACAAGTAAACTGACTCTACTTACTGTCTATGTTTGGAACCATTCCTGTGACTCTAGTTATAGATTCCGCTGCTTCACTTCAGGTTTACTGTATCCCTCCAACCTTCTTTTTGACGATGAAACACAGAAATTGCATCGGAATTAAATACAAAAGGCACAATGCCGATTTAGGTACAAGAAAACTGACTCTTCTTACTGTCTATGTTTTGAACCATTCCTGTGACATTAGTTACAGATTCTGATGCTTCACTTCAGGTTTATTGTATCCCTCTGACCTTCTTATTGACGATGAAACAAAGAAATTGCATCGGAATTAAATACAAAGGGCACAATGCCGACTTAAGTACAAGAAAACTAACTCTACTTACTGTCTATCTTTTGAACCATTCCTGTTACACTAGTTATAGATTCCGATGCTTCACTTCAGGTTTACTGTATCCCTCTGACCTTCTTATTGACGATGAAACACAGAAATTGCATCGGAATTAAATACGAAAGGCACAATGCCGACTTGAGTACAAGTAAACTGACTCTTCTTACTGTCTATGTTTTGCACCATTCCTGTGACATTAGTTACAGATTCTGATGCTTCACTTCAGGTTTACTGTATCCCTCTGACCTTCTTATTGACGATGAAACACAGAAATTGCATCGGAATTAAACACGAAAGGCACAGTGCCGACTTAAGTACAAGTATACTGACTCTTGTTACTGTCTATGTTTTGAACCATTCCTGTGACACTAGTTATAGATTCCGATGCTTCACTTCAGGTTTACTGTATCCCTCTGACCTTCATATTGACGATGACACACAGAAATTGCATCGGAATACAAACAAAAGGCACAAAGCCGACTTAAGTACAAGAAGACTGACTCTTCTTACTGTCTACGATTTGAAAAATTCCTGTGACACTAGTTATAGATTCCGTTGCTTCACTTCAGGTTTACCGCATCCCTCTGGCTTTCTTACTGACGATGAAACACTGAAATTGCATCGGAATTAAAGAAAAAATTCGCAATGCCGACTGAAGTACAAAAAGACTGGCTCCTCTTACTGTCTATGTTTTGAACCTTTCCTATGAGACCGGTTTTAGATTCCGATGCTTCACTTCAGGTTTACTGTATCCCTTGGCCCCTCTTATTGACGACGAAACACAGAAATTGCATCGGAATTACATAGAAAAGGCACAATGCCGACTTAAGTACAAGAAAACTGACTCTTCTTACTGTCAATGTTTTGAACCATTCCTGTGACACTAGTTATAGGTTCCGATGCATCACTTCAGGTTTACTGTTTCCCTCTGACCGTCTGATTGACGATGAAACACAGAAAATGCATCGGAATTAAATACAAAAGACAAAATGCAGACTCAAGTACAAGAAGACTGGCTCTTCTTACTGTCTATGTTTTGAACCTTTTCTATGAAACCGGTTTTAGACTCCGATGCTTCACTTCAGGTTTACTGTATTCCTTGGCCAGTCTTATTGACGACGAAACACAGAATTTGCATCGGAATTACATAGAAAAGGTTCAATGCCGGGTTAAGTACAAGAAAACTGACTCTTCTTACAGTCTATGATTTGAACCATTCCTGTGACACTAGTTATTGATTCCGATGCTTTCCTTCAGGTTTACTGTATCACTCTGACCTACCCATTGACGATGAAACACAGATATTGCATTGGAATTAAATACAAAAAGCACAATGCCGACTTAAGTACAAGTAAACTGACTCTACTTACTGTCTATGTTTTGAACCATTCCTGTGACTCTAGTTATAGATTCCGCTGCTTCACTTCAGGTTTACTGTATCCCTCCAACCTTCTTTTTGACGATGAAACACAGAAATTGCATCGGAATTAAATACAAAAGGCACAATGCCGATTTAGGTACAAGAAAACTGACTCTTCTTACTGTCTATGTTTTGAACCATTCCTGTGACATTAGTTACAGATTCTGATGCTTCACTTCAGGTTTATTGTATCCCTCTGACCTTCTTATTGACGATGAAACACAGAAATTGCATCGGAATTAAATACGAAAGGCACAATGCCGACTTGAGTACAAGTAAACTGACTCTTCTTACTGTCTATGTTTTGCACCATTCCTGTGACATTAGTTACAGATTCTGATGCTTCACTTCAGGTTTACTGTATCCCTCTGACCTTCTTATTGACGATGAAACACAGAAATTGCATCGGAATTAAACACGAAAGGCACAGTGCCGACTTAAGTACAAGTATACTGACTCTTGTTACTGTCTATGTTTTGAACCATTCCTGTGACACTAGTTATAGATTCCGATGCTTCACTTCAGGTTTACTGTATCCCTCTGACCTTCATATTGACGATGACACACAGAAAATGCATCGGAATACAAACAAAAGGCACAAAGCCGACTTAAGTACAAGAAGACTGACTCTTCTTACTGTCTACGATTTGAAAAATTCCTGTGACACTAGTTATAGATTCCGATGCTTCACTTCAGGTTTACTGTATCCCTCTGGCTTTCTTACTGACGATGAAACACTGAAATTGCATCGGAATTAAAGAAAAAATTCGCAATGCCGACTGAAGTACAAAAAGACTGGCTCCTCTTAGTGTCTATGTTTTGAACCTTTCCTATGAGACCGGTTTTAGATTCCGATGCTTCACTTCAGGTTTACTGTATCCCTTGGCCCCTCTTATTGACGACGAAACACAGAAATTGCATCGGAATTACATAGAAAAGGCACAATGCCGACTTAAGTACAAGAAAACTGACTCTTCTTACTGTCAATGTTTTGAACCATTCCTGTGACACTAGTTATAGGTTCCGATGCATCACTTCAGGTTTACTGTTTCCCTCTGACCGTCTGATTGACGATGAAACACAGAAAATGCATCGGAATTAAATACAAAAGACAAAATGCAGACTCAAGTACAAGAAGACTGGCTCTTCTTACTGTCTATGTTTTGAACCTTTTCTATGAAACCGGTTTTAGACTCCGATGCTTCACTTCAGGTTTACTGTATTCCTTGGCCAGTCTTATTGACGACGAAACACAGAATTTGCATCGGAATTACATAGAAAAGGCACAATGCCGACTTAAGTACAAGAAAACTGACTCTTCTTACTGTCTATGATGCGAACCATTCCGGTGACACTAGTTATAGATTCCGATGCTTCTCTTCATGTTTACTGTATCCCTCCGATCTTCTTATTGACGATGAAACACAGAAATTGCATCGGACTTAAATAGAAAAGGCACAATGCCGACTTAAGTACAAGAAAACTGACTCTTCTTACTGTCTATGTTTTTATCCATTCCTGGGACACTACTTATAGATTCCGTTGCTTCACTTCAGGTTTAATGTATCCCTCTGACCTTCTTATTGACGATGAAACACAGAAATTGCTTCGGAATTAATTACAAAAGGCACAATGCCGATTTAAGTCCAAGAAAACTGACTCTTCTTACTGTCTATGTTTTGAACCATTCCTGTGACATTAGTTACTGATTCTGATGCTTCGCTTCAGGTTTACTGTATCCCTCTGACCTTCTTATTGACGACGAAACAGAAATTGCATCGGAATTAAATACAAAGGGCACAATGCCGACTTAAGTGCAAGAAAACTGACCCTTCTTACTGTCTATGTTTTGAACCTTTCCTATGAGACCGGTTTTAGATTCCGATGCTTCACTTCAGTTTTACTGTATCCCTTGGCCATTCTTATTGCCGACGAAACACAGAAATTGCATCGGAATTAAATAGAAAAGGTTCAATGCCGGGTTAAGTACAAGAAAACTGACTCTTCTTACTGTCTATTTTTTGAACCATTCCTGTGACACTAGTTATTGAATCCGATGCTTCACTTCAGGATTACTGTATCACTCTGACCTACCCATTGACGATGAAACAGAGATATTGCATTGGAATTAAATACAAAAGCCGACTTAAGTACAAGAAGATTGACTCTTCTTACTGACTATGTTTTGAACCACTCCTGTGACACTAGTTATAGATTCCGATGCTTCACTTCAGTTTTACTGTATCCCTCTGACCTTCTTATTGACGATGAAACAAAGAAAATGCATCGGAATTAAATACCAAAGGCACAATGCCGACTGATGTACAAGAAAACTGATTCTTCTTACTGTTTATGTTTGAACCAATCCTGTGACACTAGTTATAGATTCCGATGCTTCACTTCAGGTTTACTGTATCCCTCTGACCTTCTTATTGACGATGAAACACAGAAATTGCATCGGAGTTAAATACAAATGGCACAATGCCGACTTAAGGACAAGGAAATTGACTCTTCTTACTGTCTATGTTTTCAACCATTCCTGTGACACTAGTTATAGATTCCGATGCTTCACTTCAGGTTTACTGTATCCCTCTGACCTTCTTATTGACGATCAAAAACACAGAAATTGCATCGGAGTTAAATACAAAAGGCACAATGCCGACTTATGTACAAGAAAACTGACTCTTCATACTGTCTATGTTTTGAACCATTCCTGTGACACTAGTTATAGATTCCGATGCTTCACTTCAGGTTTACTGTATCCCTCTGACCTTCTTATTGACGATGAAACACAGAAATTGCATCGGAGTTAAATACAAAAGGCACAATGCCGACTTAAGTACAAGAAAACTGACTCTTCTTACTGTCTATGTTTTGAACCTTTCCTGTGACACTAGTTATAGATTCCGAAGCTTCACTTCGGGTTTACTGTATCCCTCTGACCTTCTTATTGACGATGAAACACAGAAATGGCATCGGAATTACATACAAAAGGCACAATGCCGACTTATGTACCAGAGAACTGACTCTTCTTACTGTCTATGTTTTGAACCATTCATTTGACACTAGTTATAGATTCCGATGCTTTACTCCAGGTTTACTGTATCCCTCTGACCTCCTTATTGACGATGAATCACAGATATTGTTTCGGAATTAAATACAAAAGGCACAATGCCGACTTAAGTACAAGAAAACTGACTCTTCTTACTGTCTATGTTTTGATCCATTCCTGTGTCACTAGTTATAGATTCCGATGCTTCACTTCAGGTTTACTGTATCCCTCTGACCTTCTTATTGACGATGAAACATAGAAATTGCATCGGAATTAAATAGAAAGGGAACAATGCCGACTTAAGTACAAGAAAATTGACTCTTCTTACTGTCTATGTTTTGAACCATTACTGTGACACTAGTTATAGATTCCGATGCTTCTTTTCAGGTTTACTGTATCCTTCTGAAAATCTTATTGTTGATGAAACACAGATATAGCATCGGAATTATATACAAAAGGCACAATGCCTACATAAGTACAAGAAAACTGACACTTCTTACTGCCAATGATTTGAACCATTCCTGTGACACTAGTTATAGTTTCCGATGCTTCTCTTCATGTTTACGGTATCCCTCTGACCTTCTTATTGACGATGAAACACAGAAATTGCATCGGAATTAAATACAAAAGGCACAATGCCGACTTAAGTACAAGAGAACAGACTCTTCTTACTGTCTATGTTTTGAACCAGTCATGTGACACTAGGCATGGCTTCCGATGCTTCACTTCAGGTTTACTGTATCCATCCGACCTTCTTATTAGCGATGAAACACAGAATTTGCATCGGAATTAAATACAAAAGGCACAATGCCGACTTATGTACAAGAAAACTGACTCTTCTTACTGTCTACGTTTGAACCATTCGTGTGACACTAATTATAGATTCCGATGCTTCACTTCAGGTTTACTGTATCCCTCTGACCTTCTTATTGACGATGAAACACAGAAATTGCATCGGAATTAAATACCAAAGGCACAATGCCGACTGATGTACAAGAAAAGTGATTCTTCTTACTTTTTATGTTTGAACCATTCCTGTGACACTAGTTATAGTTTCCGATGCTTCATTTCAGGTTTACTGTATCCCTCTTACCTTCTTATTGACGATGAAACACAGAAATTGCATCGGAATTAAATACAAAAGGCACAATGCCGACTTAATTACAAGAAAACTGACTCTTCTTACTGTCTATGTTTGAACCATTCCTGTGACACTAGTTACAGATTTTGAAGCTTCACCTCAGGTTTACTGTATCCCTCTGACTTTCTTATTGACGATGAAACACAGAAATTGCATCGGAATTAAATACAAAAGGCACAACGGCGACTTAAGAAAAAGAAAACTGACTCTTCTTACTGTCTATGTTTTGAACCTTGCCTGTGACACTAGTTATCGATTCCGATGCTTCACTTCAGGTTTACTGTATCCCTCTGACCTTCTTATTGACGATGAAACATAGAAATTGCATCGGAATTAAATAGAAAGGGAACAATGCCGACTTAAGTACAAGAAAATTGACTCTTCTTACTGTCTATGTTTTGAACCATTCCTGTGACACTAGTTATAGATTCCGATGCTTCTCTTCATGTTTACTGTATCCCTCTGACCTTCTTGTTGACGATGAAACACAGAAATTGCATCGGAATTAAATACAAAAGGCACAATGCCGACTCAAGTACAAGTAGACTGCCTATTCTTACTGTCTATGATTTCAACGATTCCTGTGACACTAGTTATAGATTCCGATGCTTCACTTCAGGTTTACTATATCCCTCTGAACTTCTTATAGACGATGAAACACAGAAATTGCATCGGAACTATATACAAGAGGCACAATGCCGACTTAAGTTCAAGAAGACTGACTCTTCTTACTGTCTACGGTTTGAACCATTCCTGTGACACTAGTTATAGATTCCGATGCGTCACTTCAGGTTTACTGTATCCCTCAGACCTTCTTATTGACGATGAAACACAGAAATTGCGTCTTAATTGGATTCAAAAGGCACAATGCCGACATAAGTACAAGAAGACTGACTCTTCTTACTGTCTATGGTTTGAACCGTTCCTGTAACACTAGTTATAGATTCAGATGCTGCACTTCAGGAACACTGTATCCAGCTGACCTTCTTATTGATGATGAAGCACAGAAATTCCATCGGAGTTAAATCCAAAGGCACAATGCCGACTTTAGTACAAGGAGACTGACTCTTCTTACTGTCTATGTTTTAAGCCATTCCTGTGACACTAGTTATAGTTTCCGATGCTTCATTTCAGTTTTACTGTATCCCTCTGACCTTCTTATTGACGATGAAACACAGATATTGCATCGGAATTATATACAAAATGCACACTGCCGACTTAAGTACAAGAAGACTGACTCTTCCTACTGTCTATGGTTTGAACCATTCCTGTGACACTAGTTTTGGATTCCGATGCTTCACTTCAGGTTTACTGTATACCTCTGATTTCCTTATTGACGATGAAACACAGAAGTTGCATCTTAATTAAATACTAAAGCACAATGCCAATTTAAGTACAAGAATACTGACTCTTCTTATTGTCTATGCTTTGAACCATTCCTGTGACACTAGTTATAGATTCCGATGCTTCACTTCTGGTTTACTGTGTCCCTCTGACCTTCTTATTGACGATCAAACACAGAAATTTCATCGGAATTAAATACAAAAGGCACAATGCCGACTCAAGTACAAGAAGACTTGCTCTTCTTACTGTCTATGTTTTGAACCTTTCCTGTGAGACCGGTTTTAGATTCCGATGCTTCACTTCAGGTTTACTGTATCCCTCTGACCGTCTTATTGACGATGAAACATAGAAACTGCATCGGGATTAAATACAAAAGGCACATTGCCAACTTAAGTACAAGATAACGGACTCTTCTTACAGTCTATGCTTTGAACCATTCCTGTGACACTAGGTATAGATTCCGATATTTCACTTAAGGTTTACTGTATCCCTCTGACCTTCTTTTTGACGATGAAACACAGAAATTGCATCGGAATTAAATACAAAAGGCACAATACCGACTCAAGTACAAGAACACTGGCTTTTCTTACTGTCTATGTTTTGAACCTTTCCTATGAGACCAGTTTTAGATTCCAAAGCTTTACTTCAGGTTTACTGTATCCCTTGGCCATTCTTATTGACGACGAAACACGGAAATTGCATCGGAATTAAATAGAAAAGGCACAATGCCTACCTAAGTACAAGAAAACTGACTCTTCTTACTGTCTATGTTTTGAACCATTGCTGTGACACTAGTTATAGATTCCGATGCTTCACTTCAGGTTTACTGTATCCCTCTGACCTTCTTATTGACGATGAAACACAGAAATTGCACCGGAATTAAATACCAAAGGCACAATTCCGACTGATGTACAAGAAAACTGATTCTTGTTACTTTTTATGTTTGAACCATTCCTGTGACACTAGTTATAGTTTCCGATGCTTCATTTCAGGTTTACTGTATCCCTCTGACCTTCTTATTGACGATGAAACACAGAAATTGCATCGGAATTAAATACAAAAGGCACAATGCCGACTTAATTACAAGAAAACTGACTCTTCTTACTGTCTATGTTTGAACCATTCCTGTGACACTAGTTATAGATTCGGAAGCTTCACCTCAGGTTTACTGTATCCCTCTGACTTTCTTATTGACGATGAAACACAGAAATTGCATCGGAATTAAATACAAAAGGCACAACGGCGACTTAAGAAAAAGAAAACTGACTCTTCTTACTGTCTATGTTTTGAACCTTGCCTGTGACACTAGTTATCGATTCCGATGCTTCACTTCAGGTTTACTGTATCCCTCTGACCTTCTTATTGACGATGAAACATAGAAATTGCATCGGAATTAAATAGAAAGGGAACAATGCCGACTTATGTACAAGAAAATTGACTCTTCTTACTGTCTATGTTTTGAACCATTCCTGTGACACTAGTTATAGATTCCGATGCTTCTTTTCAGGTTTACTGTATCCTTCTGAAAATCTTATTGTTGATGAAACACAGATATAGCATCGGAATTATATACAAAAGGCACAATGCCTACATAAGTACAAGAAAACTGACACTTCTTACTGTCATTGATTTGAACCATTCCTGTGACACTAGTTATAGATTCCGATGCTTCTCTTCATGTTTACTGTATCCCTCTGACCTTCTTATTGACGATGAAACACAGAAATTGCATCGGAATTAAATACAAAAGGCACAATGCCGACTCAAGTACAAGTAGACTGCCTCCTCTTACTGTCTATGATTTCAACGATTCCTGTGACACTAGTTATAGATTCCGATGCTTCACTTCAGGTTTACTATATCCCTCTGAACTTCTTATAGACGATGAAACACAGAAATTGCATCGGAACTATATACAAGAGGCACAATGCCGACTTAAGTTCAAGAAGACTGACTCTTCTTACTGTCTACGGTTTGAACCATTCCTGTGACACTAGTTATAGATTCCGATGCGTCACTTCAGGTTTACTGTATCCCTCAGACCTTCTTATTGACGATGAAACACAGAAATTGCGTCTTAATTAGATTCAAAAGGCACAATGCCGACATAAGTACAAGAAGACTGACTGTTCTTACTGTCTATGGTTTGAACCGTTCCTGTAACACTAGTTATAGATTCAGATGCTGCACTTCAGGAACACTGTATCCAGCTGACCTTCTTATTGATGATGAAGCACAGAAATTCCATCGGAGTTAAATCCAAAGGCACAATGCCGACTTTAGTACAAGGAGACTGACTCTTCTTACTGTCTTTGTTTTAAACCATTCCTGTGACACTAGTTATAGTTTCCGATGCTTCATTTCAGTTTTACTGTATCCCTCTGACCTTCTTATTGACGATGAAACACAGATATTGCATCGGAATTAAATACAAAAGGCACACTGCCGACTCAAGTACAAGAAGACTGACTCTTCCTACTGTCTATGTTTTGAACCATTCCTGTGACACTAGTTTTTGATTCCGATGCTTCACTTCAGGTTTACTGTATACCTCTGATTTCCTTATTGACGATGAAACACAGACGTTGCATCTTAATTAAATACTAAAGCACAATGCCAATTTAAGTACAAGAATACTGACTCTTCTTATTGTCTATGCTTTGAACCATTCCTGTGACACTAGTTATAGATTCCGATGCTTTACTTCAGGTTTACTGTGTCCCTCTGACCTTCTTATTGACGATCAAACACAGAAATTTCATCGGAATTAAATACAAAAGGCACAATGCCGACTCAAGTACAAGAAGACTGGCTCTTCTTACTGTCTATGTTTTGAACCTTTCCTGTGAGACCGGTTTTAGATTCCGATGCTTCACTTCAGGTTCACTATATCCCTCTGACCGTCTTATTGACGATGAAACATAGAAACTGCATCGGGATTAAATACAAAAGGCACATTGCCAGCTTAAGTACAAGATAACGGACTCTTCTTACAGTCTATGCTTTGAACCATTACTGTGACACTAGGTATAGATTCCGATATTTCACTTAAGGTTTACTGTATCCCCCTGACCTTCTTTTTGACGATGAAACACAGAAATTGCATCGGAATTAAATACAAAAGGCACAATACCGACTCAAGTACAAGAACACTGGTTTTTCTTACTGTCTATGTTTTGAACCTTACCTGTGAGACCGGTTTTAGATACCGATGCATCACTTCAGGTTTATTGTATCCCGTGTACCTTCTTATTGACGACGAAACGCAGAAATTGCATCGGAAATGAATACAAAAGGCACAATGCCGACTTAAGTACAAGAAAACTGACACTTCTTACTGTCTATGTTTTGCACCATTCCTGTGACACTAGTTATAGATTCCGATGCTTCACTTCAGGTTTACTTTATCCCTCTGTCCTTCTTATTGATGATGAAACACAGAAATTGCATCGGAATTAAATAGAAAAGGCATAATGCCGACTTAAGTCCAAGAAAACTGACTCTCCTTACTGTTTATGTTTTGAAGCATTACTGGGACACTAGTTGTAGATTCCGATGCTTCACTTCAGGTTAACTGTATCCCTGTGATCTTCTTATTGACGATGAAATACAGAAATTGCTTCGGAATTATATACAGAAGGCACAATGCCGACTCAAGTACAAGAGAACTGACTCTTCTTACTGTCTAAGATTTGAACCATTCCTGTGACACTAGTTATAGATTTCGATGCTTCACATTAGGTTTACTGTATCCCTCTGACCTTCCTATTGACGATGAAACACAGAAATTGCATCGGAATTAAATACAAAAGGCACAATGCCGACTTAAGTACAAGAAGACTGACTCTTCCTACTGCCTATGTTTTGAACCATTCATGTGACACTAGTTATAGATTCCGATGCTTCACTACAGGTTTACTGTAACCCTCTGACCTTCTTATAGACGATGAAACACAGAAATTGCATCGGAACTATATACAAAAGGCACAATGCCGACTTAAGTACAAGAAGACTGACTCTTCTTACTGTCTACGGTTTGAACCATTCCTGTGACACTAGTTATAAATTCCGATGCGTCACTTCAGGTTTACTGTATCCCTCTGACCTTCTTATTGACGATGAAACACAGAAATTGCATCGGAATTAAATACAAAGGGCACAATGCCGACTTAAGTGCAAGAAAACTGACTCTTCTTACTGTCTATGTTTTGAACCTTTCCTATGAGACCGGTTTTAGATTCCGATGCTTCACTTCAGTTTTACTGTATCCCTTGGCCATTCTTATTGACGACGAAACACAGAGATTGCATCGGAATTAAATAGAAAAGGTTCAATGCCGGGTTAAGTACAAGAAAACTGACTCTTCTTACGGTCTATGTTTTGAACCATTCCTGTGACACTAGTTATTGAATCCGATGCTTCACTTCTGGTTTACTGTATCACTCTGACCTACCCATTGACGATGAAACACAGATATTGCATTGGAATTAAATACAAAAGGCACAAAGCCGACTTAAGTACAAGAAGATTGACTCTTCTTACTGACTATGTTTTGAACCACTCCTGTGACACTAGTTATAGATTCCGATGCTTCACTTGAGTCTTACTGTATCCCTCTGACCTTCTTATTGACGATGAAACAAAGAAAATGCATCGGAATTAAATACCAAAGGCACAGTGCCGACTTAAGTACAAGAAAACTGACTCTTCTTACTGTCTATGTTTGAACCATTCCTGTGACTCTAGTTATAGATTCCGATGCTTCAATTCAGGTTTACTGTGTCCCTCTGACCTTCTTATTGACGATGAAACACAGAAATTGCATCGGAGTTAAATACAAATGGCACAATGCCGACTTAAGTACAAGGAAATTGACTCTTCTTACTGTCTATGTTTTTAACCATTCCTGTGACACTAGTTATAGATTCCGATGCTTCACTTTAGGTTTACTGTATCCCTCTGACCTTCTTATTGACGATCAAAAACACAGAAATTGCATCGGAGTTAAATACAAAAGGCACAATGCCGACTTAAGTACAAGAAAACTGACTCTTCATACAGTCTATGTTTTGAACCATTCCTGTGACACTAGTTATAGATTCCGATGCTTCACTTCAGGTTTACTGTATCCCTCTGATCTTCTTATTGACGATGAAACACAGAAATTGCATCGGAGTTAAATACAAAAGGCACAATGCCGACTTAAGTACAAGAACACTGTCTCTTCTTACTGTCTATGTTTTGAACCTTTCCTGTGACACTAGTTATAGATTCCGAAGCTTCACTTCAGGTTTACTGTATCCCTCTGACCTTCTTATTGACGATGAAACACAGAAATGGCATCGGAATTACATACAAAAGGCACAATGCCGACTTATGTACCAGAGAACTGACTCTTCTTACTGTCTATGTTTTGAACCTTTCATTTGACACTAGTTATAGATTCCGATGCTTTACTCCAGGTTTACTGTATCCCTCTGACCTTCTTATTGACGATGAATCACAGAAATTGTTTCGGAATTAAATACAAAAGGCACAATGCCGACTTAAGTACAAGAAAACGGACTCTTCTTACTGTCTATGTTTTGATCCATTCCTGTGTCACTAGTTATAGATTCCGATGCTTCACTTCAGGTTTACTGTATCCCTCTGACCTTCTTATTGACGATGAAACATAGAAATTGCATCGGAATTAAATAGAAAGGGAACAATGCCGACTTAATTACAAAAAAATTGACTCTTCTTACTGTCTATGTTTTGAACCATTACTGTGACACTAGTTATAGATTCCGATGCTTCTTTTCAGGTTTACTGTATCCTTCTGAAAATCTTATTGTTGATGAAACACAGATATATCATCGGAATTATATACAAAAGGCACAATGCCTACATAAGTACAAGAAAACTGACACTTCTTACTGTCAATGATTTGAACCATTCCAGTGACACTACTTATAGTTTCCGATGCTTCTCTTCATGTTTACTGTATCCCTCTGACCTTCTTATTGACGATGAAACACAGAAATTGCATCGGAATTAAATACAAATGGCACAATGCCGACTTAAGTACAAGAGAACAGACTCGTCTTACTGTCTATGTTTTGAACCAGTCATGTGACACTAGGCATGGCTTCCGATGCTTCACTTCAGGTTTACTGTATCCATCCGACCTTCTTATTAGCGATGAAACACAGAATTTGCATCGGAATTAAATACAAAAGGCACAATGCCGACTTATGTACAAGAAAACTGACTCCTCTTACTGTCTACGTTTGAACCATTCGTGTGACACTAATTATAGATTCCGATGCTTCACTTCAGGTTTACTGTATCCCTCTGACCTTCTTATTGACGATGAAACACAGAAATTGCATCGGAATTAAATACCAAAGGCACAATGCCGACTGATGTACAAGAAAACTGATTCTTGTTACTTTTTATGTTTGAACCATTCCTGTGACACTAGTTATAGTTTCCGATGCTTCATTTCAGGTTTACTGTATCCCTCTGCACTTCTTATTGACGATGAAACACAGAAATTGCATCGGAATTAAATACAAAAGGCACAATGCCGACTTAATTACAAGAAAACTGACTCTTCTTACTGTCTATGTTTGAACCATTCCTGTGACACTAGTTATAGATTCGGAAGCTTCACCTCAGGTTTACTGTATCCCTCTGACTTTCTTATTGACGATGAAACACAGAAATTGCATCGGAATTAAATACAAAAGGCACAACGGCGACTTAAGAAAAAGAAAACTGACTCTTCTTGCTGTGTATGTTTTGAACCTTGCCTGTGACACTAGTTATCGATTCCGATGCTTCACTTCAGGTTTACTGTATCCCTCTGACCTTCTTATTGACGATGAAACATAGAAATTGCATCGGAATTAAATAGAAAGGGAACAATGCCGACTTATGTACAAGAAAACTGACACTTCTTACTGTCAATGATTTGAACCATTCCTGTGACACTAGTTATAGATTCCGATGCGTCACTTCAGGTTTACTGTATCCCTCAGACCTTCTTATTGACGATGAAACACAGAAATTGCGTCTTAATTAGATTCAAAAGGCACAATGCCGACATAAGTACAAGAAGACTGACTCTTCTTACTGTCTATGGTTTGAACCGTTCCTGTAACACTAGTTATAGATTCAGATGCTGCACTTCAGGAACACTGTATCCAGCTGACCTTCTTATTGATGATGAAGCACAGAAATTCCATCGGAGTTAAATCCAAAGGCACAATGCCGACTTTAGTACAAGGAGACTGACTCTTCTTACTGTCTTTGTTTTAAACCATTCCTGTGACACTAGTTATAGTTTCCGATGCTTCATTTCAGTTTTACTGTATCCCTCTGACCTTCTTATTGACGATGAATTACAGATATTGCATCGGAATTAAATACAAAAGGCACACTGCCGACTCAAGTACAAGAAGACTGACTCTTCCTACTGTCTATGTTTTGAACCATTCCTGTGACACTAGTTTTAGATTCCGATGCTTCACTTCAGGTTTACTGTATACCTCTGATTTCCTTATTGACGATGAAACACAGAAGTTGCATCTTAATTAAATACTAAAGCACAATGCCAATTTAAGTACAAGAATACTGACTCTTCTTATTGTCTATGCTTTGAACCATTCCTGTGACACTAGTTATAGATTCCGATGCTTTACTTCAGGTTTACTGTGTCCCTCTGACCTTCTTATTGACGATCAAACACAGAAATTTCATCGGAATTAAATACAAAAGGCACAATGCCGACTCAAGTACAAGAAGACAGGCTCTTCTTACTGTCTATGTTTTGAACCTTTCCTGTGAGACCGGTTTTAGATTGCGATGCTTCACTTCAGGTTTACTATATCCCTCTGACCGTCTTATTGACGATGAAACATAGAAACTGCATCGGGATTAAATACAAAAGGTACATTGCCAACTTAAGTACAAGATAACGGACTCTTCTTACAGTCTATGCTTTGAACCATTCCTGTGACACTAGGTATAGATTCCGATATTTCACTTAAGGTTTACTGTATCCCTCTGACCTTCTTTTTGACGATGAAACACAGAAATTGCATCGGAATTAAATACAAAAGGCACAATACCGACTCAAGTACAAGAACACTGGCTTTTCTTACTGTCTATGTTTTGAACCTTACCTGTGAGACCGGTTTTAGATACCGATGCATCACTTCAGGTTTACTGTATCCCGTGTACCTTCTTATTGACGACGAAACGCAGAAATTGCATCGGAAATGAATACAAAAGGCACAATGCCGACTTATGTACAAGAAAACTGACACTTCTTACTGTCTATGTTTTGCACCATTGCTGTGACACTAGTTATAGATTCCGATGCTTCACTTCAGGTTTACTGTATCCCTCTGTCCTTCTTATTGACGATGAAACACAGAAATTGCATCGGAATTAAATAGAAAAGGCATAATGCCAACTTGAGTCCAAGAAAACTGACTCTCCTTACTGTTTATGTTTTGAAGCATTACTGGGACACTAGTTGTAGATTCCGATGCTTCACTTCAGGTTAACTGTATCCCTGTGATCTTCTTATTGACGATGAAATACAGAAATTGCTTCGGAATTATATACAGAAGGGACAATGCCGACTCAAGTACAAGAGAACTGACTCTTCTTACTGTCTAAGATTTGAACCATTCCTGTGACACTAGTTATAGATTTCGATGCTTCACATTAGGTTTACTGTATCCCTCTGACCTTCCTATTGACGATGAAACACAGAAATTGCATCGGAATTAAATACAAAAGGCACAATGCCGACTTAAGTACAAGAAGACTGACTCTTCCTACTGCCAATGTTTTGAACCATTCATGTGACACTAGTTATAGATTCCGATGCTTCACTTCAGGTTTACTGTAACCCTCTGACCTTCTTATAGACGATGATACACAGAAATTGCATCGGAACTATATACAAAAGGCACAATGCCGACTTAAGTACAAGAAGACTGACTCTTCTTACTGTCTACGGTTTGAACCATTCCTGTGACACTAGTTATAAATTCCGATGCGTCACTTCAGGTTTACTGTATCCCTCTGACCTTCTTATTGACGATGAAACACAGAAATTGCATCGGAATTAAATACAAAAGGCACAATGCCGACTCAAGTACAAGAAGACTGACTCTTCCTACTGTCTATGATTTGAACCATTCCTGTGACACTAGTTTTAGATTCCGATGCTTCACTTGAGGTTTACTGTATCCCTCTGACCTCCTTGTGACGATGAAACACAGAAACTGCATCTTAATTAAATACAAAACCACATTGCCGATTTAAGTACAAGAATGCTGTTTCTTCTTATTGTCTATGTTTTGAACCATTCCTGTGACACTAGTTATAGATTCCGATGCTTCATTTCAGGTTTACTGTATCCAGCTGACCTTATCATTGACGTTGAAACACAGAAATTGCATCGGAAATAAATACAAAAGGCACAATGCCGACTTAAGTACAAGAAGGCGGACTCTTCTTACTGTCTATGTTTTGAACCATTCCTGTGACACTAGTTTTAGCTTCCGATGCCTCACTTCAGTTTTACTGTATCCCTCTGACCTTCTTATTAACGATGAAACACAGAAATTGCATCGGAATTACATACAAGAGGCACAATGCCGATTTAAGTACAAGAAGACTGACTCTTCCTACTGTCTGTGTTTTGAACCATTCCTGTGACACTAGTTATTGATTCCGATGCTTCACTTCAGGTTTACTGTATCCCTCTGACCGTCTTATTGACGATGAAACACATATATTGCATCGTTATTAAATAGAAAAGGCACAATGCCGACTCAAGTACAAGAAGTCTGGCTCTCCTCACTGTCTATGTTTTGATCCTTTTCTGTGACACTAGTTATAGATTCCGATGCTTCACTTCAGGTTTACTGTATCCAGCTGACCTTATTATTGACGATGAAACACAGAAATTGCATCGGAATTAAATACAAAAAGCACAATGTCGACTTAAGTACAAGAAGACTGACTCTTCTTACTGTCTATGTTTTGAACCATTCCTGAGACACTAGTTATAGATTCCGATGCTTCACTTAAGTTTTACTGTATCCCTCTGACCTTCTTATTGACGATGAAACACAGATATTGCATCGGAATTAGATACAAAACGCACAATGCCGACTTAATTACAAGAAGACTGACTCTTCCTACTGTCTATGTTTGAACCATTCCTGTGACACTAGTTATTGATTCCGATGCTTCACTTCAGGTTTACTGTATCCCTCTGACCGTCTTGTTGACGATGAGACACAGATTACTGCATCGGAATTAAATACAAAAGGCACAATGTCGACTCAAGTACAAGAAGACTGGCTCTTCTTATTGTCTATGATTTGAACCTTTCCTGTGAGACCGGTTTTAGATTCCGATGCTTCATTTCAGGTTTACTGTATCCCTTGGACCTTCTTATTAACGACGAAACACGGAAATTGCATAGGAATTAAATAGAAAATGCAGAATGCCGACATAAGTACAAGAAAACTGACTCTTCTTCCTGTCTATATTTTGAACCATTCCTGTGACACTAGTTATTGAATCCGATGCTTCACATCAGGTTTACTGTATCCCTCTGACCTTCTTAATGACGATGAAACACAGAAATTGCATCAGAAGTATATACAAAAGGCACAATGCCGACTCAAGTACAAGAAGACTTACTCTTCTCACTGTCTATGTTTTGAACCATTCCTGTGACTCTAGTTATAGATTCCGATTCTTCACTTCAGGTTTACTGTATCCCTTGGACCTTCTTATTGACGACGAAACACAGAAATTGCATCGGAATTAAATAGAAAAGGCACAATGCCGACTTAAGTACAAGAAAACTGACTCTTCTTACTATCTATGTTTTGAACCATTCCTGTGACACTAGTTATTGATTCCGATGCATCACTTCAGGTTTACTGTATCCCTCTGATTTTGTAATTGACGATGAAACACAGAAGATGCATCGGAATTAAATACAAAAGGCACAGTGCCGACTGAAGTATAAGAAAACAGACTGTTCTTACTGTCTATGCTTTGAAACATTCCTGTGACACTAGTTATAGATTCCGATGCTTCACTTCAGGTTTACTGTGTCCCTCTGACCTACTTCTTGACGATAAAACGCAGAAATTGCATCGGAATGAAATACAAAAGGCACAATGCCGACTCAAGTACAAGAACACTGGCTTTTCTTACTGTGTATGCTTTGAACCTTTCCTGTGAGACCGGTTTTAGATTCCGATGCATCACTTCAGGTTTACTGTATCCCGTGGACCTTCTTATTGACGACGAAACGCAGAAGTTGCATCCTAATTAAATACAAAAGCACAATGCCAATTTAAGTACAAGAATACTGACTCTTCTTATTGTCTATGCTTTGAACCATTCCTGTGACACTAGTTATAGATTCCGTTGCTTCACTTCTGGTTTACTGTGTCCCTCTGACCTTCTTTTTGACGATCAAACACAGAAATTTCATCGGAATTAAATACAAAAGGCACAATGCCGACTCCAGCACAAGAAGACTTGCTCTTCTTACTGAATATGCTTTGAACCATTCCTGTGACACTAGTTATAGATTTCGATGCTTCACTTCAGGTTTACTGTGTCCCTCTGACCTACTTCTTGACGATAAAACGCAGAAATTGCATCGGAATGAAATAGAAAAGGCACAATGCCGACTCAAGTACAAGAAGACAGGCTCTTCTTACTGTCTATGTTTTGAACCTTTCCTGTGAGACCGGTTTTAGATTCCGATGCTTCACTTCAGGTTTACTGTATCCCTCTGACCTTCTTATAGACGATGAAACATAGCAATTGCATCGGGATTAAATACAAAAGGCACATTGCCAACTTAAGTACAAGATAACGGGCTCTTCTTACAGTCTATGTTTTGAACCACTCCTGTGACACTAGTTATAGATACCGATATTTCACTTCAGGTTTACTGTATCCCTCTGACCTTCTTATTGACGATGAAACACAGAAATTGCATCGGAATTAAATACAAAAGGCACAATGCCGACTCAAGTACAAGAACACTGGCTTTTCTTACTGTCTATGCTTTGAACCTTTCCTGTGAGACCGGTTTTAGATTCCGATGCATCACTTCAGGTTTACTGTATCCCGTGGACCTTCTTATTGACGACGAAACGCAGAAATTGCATCGGAAATGAATACAAAAGGCACAATGCCAACTTAAGTACAAGAAAACTGACACTTCTTACTGTCTATGTTTTACACCATTCCTGTGACACTAGTTATAGATTCCGATGCTTCACTTCAGGTTTACTGTATCCCTCTGTCCTTCTTATTGACGATGAAACACAGAAATTGCATCGGAATTAAATAGAAAAGGCACAATGCCGACTTAAGTCCGAGAAAACTGACTCTTCTTACTGTTTATGTTTTGAACCATTCCTGGGACACTAGTTGTAGATTCCGATGTTTCACTTCAGGTTAACTGTATCCCTGTGAGCTTCTTATTGACGATGAAATACAGAAATTGCTTCAGAATTATATACAAAAGGCACAATGCCGACTCAAGTACAAGAGAACTGACTCTTCTTACTGTCTAAGATTTGAACCATTCCTGTGACACTCGTTATAGATTTCGATGCTTCACATTACGTTTACTGTATCCCTCTGACCTTCCTATTGACGATGAAACACAGAAATTGCATCGGAATTAAATACAAAAGGCACAATGCTGACTTAAGTACAAGAAGACTGACTCTTCCTACTGCCTATGCTTTGAACCATTCATGTGACACTAGTTATGGATTCCGATGCTTCACTTCAGGTTTACTGTAACCCTCTGACCTTCTTATCGACGATGAAACACAGTAATTGCGTCGGAATTAAATACAAAAGGCACAATGCCGACTTAAGTACAAGAAAACTGACTCTTCCAACTGTCTATGTTTTGAACCATTCCTGTGACACTAGTTATAGATTCCGTTGCTTCACTTCAGGCTTACTTTGTCCCTCTGACCTTCTTCTTGACGATAAAGCACAGAAATTGCATCGGAATTAAATACAAAAGGCAGAATGCCGACCCAAGTACAAGAAGACTGGCTCTTCTTACTGTCTATGTTTTGAACCTTTCCTGTGAGACCGGTTTTAGATTCCGATGCTTCACTTCAGGTTTACTGTATCCCTCTGACCGTCTTATTGACGATGAAACATAGAAACTGCATCGGCATTAAATACAAAAGGCACATTGCCAACTTAAGTACAAGATAACGGACTCTTCTTACAGTCTATGCTTTGAACCATTCCTGTGACACTAGGTATAGATTCCGATATTTCACTTAAGGTTTACTGTATCCCTCTGACCTTCTTTTTGACGATGAAACACAGAAATTGCATTGGAATTAAATACAAAAGGCACAATACCGACTCAAGTACAAGAACACTGGCTTTTCTTACTGTCTATGTTTTGAACCTTACCTGTGAGACCGGTTTTAGATACCGATGCATCACTTCAGGTTTATTGTATCCCGTGTACCTTCTTATTGACGACGAAACGCAGAAATTGCATCGGAAATGAATACAAAAGGCACAATGCCGACTTAAGTACAAGAAAACTGACACTTCTTACTGTCTATGTTTTGCACCATTCCTGTGACACTAGTTATAGATTCCGATGCTTCACTTCAGGTTTACTGTATCCCTCTGTCCTTCTTATTGACGATGAAACACAGAAATTGCATCGGAATTAAATAGAAAAGGCATAATGCCGACTTAAGTCCAAGAAAACTGACTCTCCTTACTGTTTATGTTTTGAAGCATTACTGGGACACTAGTTGTAGATTCCGATGCTTCACTTCAGGTTAACTGTATCCCTGTGATCTTCTTATTGACGATGAAATACAGAAATTGCTTCGGAATTATATACAGAAGGCACAATGCCGACTCAAGTACAAGAGAACTGACTCTTCTTACTGTCTAAGATTTGAACCATTCCTGTGACACTAGTTATAGATTTCGATGCTTCACATTAGGTTTACTGTATCCCTCTGACCTTCCTATTGACGATGAAACACAGAAATTGCATCGGAATTAAATACAAAAGGCACAATGCCGACTTAAGTACAAGAAGACTGACTCTTCCTACTGCCTATGTTTTGAACCATTCATGTGACACTAGTTATAGATTCCGATGCTTCACTACAGGTTTACTGTAACCCTCTGACCTTCTTATAGACGATGAAACACAAAAATTGCATCGGAACTATATACAAAAGGCACAATGCCGACTTAAGTACAAGAGGACTGACTCTTCTTACTGTCTACGGTTTGAACCATTCCTGTGACACTAGTTATAAATTCCGATGCGTCACTTCAGGTTTACTGTATCCCTCTGACCTTCTTATTGACGATGAAACACAGAAATTGCATCGGAATTAAATACAAAGGGCACAATGCCGACTTAAGTGCAAGAAAACTGACTCTTCTTACTGTCTATGTTTTGAACCTTTCCTATGAGACCGGTTTTAGATTCCGATGCTTCACCTCAGTTTTACTGTATCCCTTGGCCATTCTTATTGACGACGAAACACAGAAATTGCATCGGAATTAAATAGAAAAGGTTCAATGCCGGGTTAAGTACAAGAAAACTGACTCTTCTTAAGGTCTATGTTTTGAACCATTCCTGTGACACTAGTTATTGAATCCGATGCTTCACTTCTGGTTTACTGTATCACTCTGACCTACCCATTGACGATGAAACACAGATATTGCATTGGAATTAAATACAAAAGGCACAAAGCCGACTTAAGTACAAGAAGATTGACTCTTCTTACTGACTATGTTTTGAACCACTCCTGTGACACTAGTTATAGATTCCGATGCTTCACTTCAGTTTTACTGTATCCCTCTGACCTTCTTATTGACGATGAAACAAAGAAAATGCATCGGAATTAAATACCAAAGGCACAGTGCCGACTTAAGTACAAGAAAACTGACTCTTCTTACTGTCTATGTTTGAACCATTCCTGTGACTCTAGTTATAGATTCCGATGCTTCAATTCAGGTTTACTGTGTCCCTCTGACCTTCTTATTGACGATGAAACACAGAAATTGCATCGGAGTTAAATACAAATGGCACAATGCCGACTTAAGTACAAGGAAATTGACTCTTCTTACTGTCTATGTTTTTAACCATTCCTGTGACACTAGTTATAGATTCCGATGCTTCACTTTAGGTTTACTGTATCCCTCTGACCTTCTTATTGACGATCAAAAACACAGAAATTGCATCGGAGTTAAATACAAAAGGCACAATGCCGACTTAAGTACAAGAAAACTGACTCTTCATACTGTCTATGTTTTGAACCATTCCTGTGACACTAGTTATAGATTCCGACGCTTCACTTCAGGTTTACTGTATCCCTCTGACCTTCTTATTGACGATGAAACACAGAAATTGCATCGGAGTTAAATACAAAAGGCACAATGCCGACATAAGTACAAGAAAACTGACTCTTCTTACTGTCTATGATTTGAACCTTTCCTGTGACACTAGTTATAGATTCCGAAGCTTCACTTCAGGTTTACTGTATCCCTCTGACCTTCTTATTGACGATGAAACACAGAAATGGCATCGGAATTACATACAAAAGGCACAATGCCGACTTATGTACCAGAGAACTGACTCTTCTTACTGTCTATGTTTTGAACCTTTCATTTGACACTAGTTATAGATTCCGATGCTTTACTCCAGGTTTACTGTATCCCTCTGACCTTCTTATTGACGATGAATCACAGAAATTGTTTCGGAATTAAATACAAAAGGCACAATGCCGACTTAAGTACAAGAAAACTGACTCTTCTTACTGTCTATGTTTTGATCCATTCCTGTGTCACTAGTTATAGATTCCGATGCTTCACTTCAGGTTTACTGTATCCCTCTGACCTTCTTATTGACGATGAAACATAGAAATTGCATCGGAATTAAATAGAAAGGGAACAATGCCGACTTAAGTACAAGAAAATTGACTCTTCTTACTGTCTATGTTTTGAACCATTACTGTGACACTAGTTATAGATTCCGATGCTTCTTTTCAGGTTTACTGTATCCTTCTGAAAATCTTATTGTTGATGAAACACAGATATAGCATCGGAATTATATACAAAAGGCACAATGCCTACATAAGTACAAGAAAACTGACACTTCTTACTGTCAATGATTTGAACCATTCCAGTGACACTAGTTATAGTTTCCGATGCTTCTCTTCATGTTTACTGTATCCCTCTGACCTTCTTATTGACGATGAAACACAGAAATTGCATCGGAATTAAATACAAAAGGCACAATGCCGACTTAAGTACAAGAGAACAGACTCGTCTTACTGTCTATGTTTTGAACCAGTCATGTGACACTAGGCATGGCTTCCGATGCTTCACTTCAGGTTTACTGTATCCATCCGACCTTCTTATTAGCGATGAAACACAGAATTTGCATCGGAATTAAATACAAAAGGCCCAATGCCGACTTATGTACAAGAAAACTAACTCCTCTTACTGTCTACGTTTGAACCATTCGTGTGACACTAATTATAGATTCCGATGCTTCACTTCAGGTTTACTGTATCCCTCTGACCTTCTTATTGACGATGAAACACAGAAATTGCATCGGAATTAAATACCAAAGGCACAATGCCGACTGATGTACAAGAAAACTGATTCTTGTTACTTTTTATGTTTGAACCATTCCTGTGACACTAGTTATAGTTTCCGATGCTTCATTTCAGGTTTACTGTATCCCTCTGCACTTCTTATTGACGATGAAACACAGAAATTGCATCGGAATTGAATACAAAATGCACAATGCCGACTTAATTACAAGAAAACTGACTCTTCTTACTGTCTATGTTTGAACCATTCCTGGGACACTAGTTATAGATTCGGAAGCTTCACCTCAGGTTTACTGTATCCCTCTGACTTTCTTATTGACGATGAAACACAGAAATTGCATCGGAATTAAATACAAAAGGCACAACGGCGACTTAAGAAAAAGAAAACTGACTCTTCTTACTGTGTATGTTTTGAACCTTGCCTGTGACACTAGTTATCGATTCCGATGCTTCACTTCAGGTTTACTATATCCCTCTGACCTTCTTATTGACGATGAAACATAGAAATTGCATCGGAATTAAATATAAAGGGAACAATGCCGACTTATGTACAAGAAAATTGACTCTTCTTACTGTCTACGTTTTGAACCATTCCTGTGACACTAGTTATAGATTCCGATGCTTCTTTTCAGGTTTACTGTATCCTTCTGAAAATCTTATTGTTGATGAAACACAGATATAGCATCGGAATTATATACAAAAGGCACAATGCCTACATAAGTACAAGAAAACTGACACTTCTTACTGTCAATGATTTGAACCATTCCTGTGACACTAGTTATAGATTCCGATGCTTCTCTTCATGTTTACTGTATCGCTCTGACCTTCTTATTGACGATGAAACACAGAAATTGCATCGGAATTAAATACAAAAGGTACAATGCCGACTCAAGTACAAGTAGACTGCCTCCTCTTACTGTCTATGATTTCAACGATTCCTGTGGCACTAGTTATAGATTCCGATGCTTCACTTCAGGTTTACTATATCCCTCTGAACTTCTTATAGACGATGAAACACAGAAATTGCATCGGAACTATATACAAGAGGCACAATGCCGACTTAAGTTCAAGAAGACTGACTCTTCTTACTGTCTACGGTTTGAACCATTCCTGTGACACTAGTTATAGATTCCGATGCGTCACTTCAGGTTTACTGTATCCCTCAGACCTTCTTATTGACGATGAAACACAGAAATTGCGTCTTAATTAGATTCAAAAGGCACAATGCCGACATAAGTACAAGAAGACTGACTCTTCTTACTGTCTATGGTTTGAACCGTTCCTGTAACACTAGTTATAGATTCAGATGCTGCACTTCAGGAACACTGTATCCAGCTGACCTTCTTATTGATGATGAAGCACAGAAATTCCATCGGAGTTAAATCCAAAGGCACAATGATGACTTTAGTACAAGGAGACTGACTCTTCTTACTGTCTTTGTTTTAAACCATTCCTGTGACACTAGTTATAGTTTCCGATGCTTCATTTCAGTTTTACTGTATCCCTCTGACCTTCATATTGACGATGAAACACAGATATTGCATCGGAATTAAATACAAAAGGCACACTGCCGACTCAACTACAAGAAGACTGACTCTTCCTACTGTCTATGTTTTGAACCATTCCTGTGACACTAGTTTTAGATTCCGATGCTTCACTTCAGGTTTACTGTATACCTCTGATTTCCTTATTGACGATGAAACACAGAAGTTGCATCTTAATTAAATACTAAAGCACAATGCCAATTTAAGTACAAGAATACTGACTCTTCTTATTGTCTATGCTTTGAACCATTCCTGTGACACTAGTTATAGATTCCGATGCTTTACTTCAGGTTTACTGTGTCCCTCTGACCTTCTTATTGACGATCAAACACAGAAATTTCATCGGAATTAAATACAAAAGGCACAATGCCGACTCAAGTACAAGAAGACAGGCTCTTCTTACTGTCTATGTTTTGAACCTTTCCTGTGAGACCGGTTTTAGATTGCGATGCTTCACTTCAGGTTTACTATATCCCTCTGACCGTCTTATTGACGATGAAACATAGAAACTGCATCGGGATTAAATACAAAAGGCACATTGCCAACTTAAGTACAAGATAACGGACTCTTCTTACAGTCTATGCTTTGAACCATTCCTGTGACACTAGGTATAGATTCCGATATTTCACTTAAGGTTTACTGTATCCCTCTGACCTTCTTTTTGACGATGAAACACAGAAATTGCATCGGAATTAAATACAAAAGGCACAATACCGACTCAAGTACAAGAACACTGGCTTTTCTTACTGTCTATGTTTTGAACCTTACCTGTGAGACCGGTTTTAGATACCGATGCATCACTTCAGGTTTACTGTATCCCGTGTACCTTCTTATTGACGACGAAACGCAGAAATTGCATCGGAAATGAATACAAAAGGCACAATGCCGACTTAAGTACAAGAAAACTGACACTTCTTACTGTCTATGTTTTGCACCATTCCTGTGACACTAGTTATAGATTCCGATGCTTCACTTCAGGTTTACTGTATCCCTCTGTCCTTCTTATTGACGATGAAACACAGAAATTGCATCGGAATTAAATAGAAAAGGCATAATGCCAACTTGAGTCCAAGAAAACTGACTCTCCTTACTGTTTATGTTTTGAAGCATTACTGGGACACTAGTTGTAGATTCCGATGCTTCACTTCAGGTTAACTGTATCCTTGTGATCTTCTTATTGACGATGAAATACAGAAATTGCTTCGGAATTATATACAGAGGGCACAATGCCGACTCAAGTACAAGAGAACTGACTCTTCTTACTGTCTAAGATTTGAACCATTCCTGTGACACTAGTTATAGATTTCGATGCTTCACATTAGGTTTACTGTATCCCTCTGACCTTCCTATTGACGATGAAACACAGAAATTGCATCGGAATTAAATACAAAAGGCACAATGCCGACTTAAGTACAAGAAGACTGACTCTTCCTACTGCCAATGTTTTGAACCATTCATGTGACACTAGTTATAGATTCCGATGCTTCACTTCAGGTTTACTGTAACCCTCTGACCTTCTTATAGACGATGAAACACAGAAATTGCATCGGAACTATATACAAAAGGCACAATGCCGACTTAAGTACAAGAAGACTGACACTTCTTACTGTCTACGGTTTGAACCATTCCTGTGACACTAGTTATAAATTCCGATGCGTCACTTCAGGTTTACTGTATCCCTCTGACCTTCTTATTGACGATGAAACACAGAAATTGCATCGGAATTAAATACAAAAGACACAATGCCGACTCAAGTACAAGAAGACTGACTCTTCCTACTGTCTATGATTTGAACCATTCCTGTGACACTAGTTTTAGATTCCGATGCTTCACTTGAGGTTTACTGTATCCCTCTGACCTCCTTGTGACGATGAAACACAGAAATTGCATCTTAATTAAATACAAAACCACATTGCCGATTTAAGTACAAGAATGCTGACTCTTCTTATTGTCTATGTTTTGAACCATTCCTGTGACACTAGTTATAGATTCCGATGCTTCATTTCAGGTTTACTGTATCCAGCTGACCTTATCATTGACGTTGAAACACAGAAATTGCATCGGAATTAAATACAAAAGGCACAATGCTGACTTAAGAACAAGAAGGCGTACTCTTCTTACTGTCTATGTTTTGAACCATTCCTGTGACACTAGTTTTAGCTTCCGATGCCTCACTTCAGTTTTACTGTATCCCTCTGACCTTCTTATTAACGATGAAACACAGAAATTGCATCGGAATTACATACAAGAGGCACAATGCCGATTTAAGTACAAGAAGACTGACTCTTCCTACTGTCTGTGTTTTGAACCATTCCTGTGACACTAGTTATTGATTCCGATGCTTCACTTCAGGTTTAATGTATCCCTCTGACCGACTTATTGACGATGAAACACATATATTGCATCGTTATTAAATAGAAAAGGCACAATGCCGACTCAAGTACAAGAAGTCTGGCTCTCCTCACTGTCTATGTTTTGATCCTTTTCTGTGACACTAGTTATAGATTCCGATGCTTCACTTCAGGTTTACTGTATCCAGCTGACCTTATTATTGACGATGAAACACAGAAATTGCATCGGAATTAAATACAAAAAGCACAATGTCGACTTAAGTACAAGAAGACTGACTCTTCTTACTGTGTATGTTTTGAACCATTCCTGAGACACTAGTTATAGATTCCGATGCTTCACTTAAGTTTTACTGTATCCCTCTGACCTTCTTATTGACGATGAAACACAGATATTGCATCGGAATTAGATACAAAACGCACAATGCCGACTTAATTACAAGAAGACTGACTCTTCCTACTGTCTATGTTTGAACCATTCCTGTGACACTAGTTATTGATTCCGATGCTTCACTTCAGGTTTACTGTATCCCTCTGACCGTCTTATTGACGATGAGACACAGATTACTGCATCGGAATTAAATACAAAAGGCACAATGTCGACTAAAGTACAAGAAGACTGGCTCTTCTTATTGTCTATGATTTGAACCTTTCCTGTGAGACCGGTTTTAGATTCCGATGCTTCATTTCAGGTTTACTGTATCCCTTGGACCTTCTTATTAACGACGAAACACGGAAATTGCATAGGAATTAAATAGAAAATGCAGAATGCCGACATAAGTACAAGAAAACTGACTCTTCTTCCTGTCTATATTTTGAACCATTCCTGTGACACTAGTTATAGATTCCGATGCTTCACATCAGGTTTACTGTATCCCTCTGACCTTCTTAATGACGATGAAACACAGAAATTGCATCAGAAGTATATACAAAAGGCACAATGCCGACTCAAGTACAAGAAGACTTACTCTTCTCACTGTCTATGTTTTGAACCATTCCTGTGACTCTAGTTATAGATTCCGATTCTTCACTTCAGGTTTACTGTATCCCTTGGACCGTCTTATTGACGACGAAACACAGCAATTGCATCGGAATTAAATAGAAAAGGCACAATGCCGACTTAAGTACAAGAAAACTGACTCTTCTTACTATCTATGTTTTGAACCATTCCTGTGACACTAGTTATTGATTCCGATGCATCACTTCAGGTTTACTGTATCCCTCTGATTTTTTAATTGACGATGAAACACAGAAAATGCATCGGAATTAAATACAAAAGGCACAGTGCCGACTAAAGTATAAGAAAACAGACTGTTCTTACTGTCTATGCTTTGAAACATTCCTGTGACACTAGTTATAGATTCCGATGCTTCACTTCAGGTTTACTGTGTCCCTCTGACCTACTTCTTGACGATAAAACGCAGAAATTGCATCGGAATGAAATACAAAAGGCACAATGCCGACTCAAGTACAAGAACACTGGCTTTTCTTACTGTCTATGCTTTAAACCTTTCCTGTGAGACCGGTTTTAGATTCCGATGCATCACTTCAGGTTTACTGTATCCCGTGGACCTTCTTATTGACGACGAAACGCAGAAGTTGCATCTTAATTAAATACAAAAGCACAATGCCAATTTAAGTACAAGAATACTGACTCTTCTTATTGTCTATGCTTTGAACCATTCCTGTGACACTAGTTATAGATTCCGTTGCTTCACTTCTGGTTTACTGTGTCCCTCTGACCTTCTTTTTGACGATCAAACACAGAAATTTCATCGGAATTAAATACAAAAGGCACAATGCCGACTCCAGCACAAGAAGACTTGCTCTTCTTACTGAATATGCTTTGAACCATTCCTGTGACACTAGTTATAGATTCCGATGCTTCACTTCAGGTTTACTGTGTCCCTCTGACCTACTTCTTGACGATAAAACGCAGAAATTGCATCGGAATGAAATACAAAAGGCACAATGCCGACTCAAGTACAAGAAGACAGGCTCTTCTTACTGTCTATGTTTTGAACCTTTCCTGTGAGACCGGTTTTAGATTCCGATGCTTCACTTCAGGTTTACTGTATCCCTCTGACCTTCTTATAGACGATGAAACATAGCAATTGCATCGGGATTAAATACAAAAGGCACATTGCCAACTTAAGTACAACATAACGGGCTCTTCTTACAGTCTATGTTTGGAACCACTCCTGTGACACTAGTTATAGATACCGATATTTCACTTCAGGTTTACTGTATCCCTCTGACCTTCTTATTGACGATGAAACACAGAAATTGCATCGGAATTAAATACAAAAGGCACAATGCCGACTCAAGTACAAGAACACTGGCTTTTCTTACTGTCTATGCTTTGAACCTTTCCTGTGAGACCGGTTTTAGATTCCGATGCATCACTTCAGGTTTACTGTATCCCGTGGACCTTCTTATTGACGACGAAACGCAGAAATTGCATCGGAAATGAATACAAAAGGCACAATGCCAACTTAAGTACAAGAAAACTGACACTTCTTACTGTCTATGTTTTACACCATTCCTGTGACACTAGTTATAGATTCCGATGCTTCACTTCAGGTTTACTGTATCCCTCTGTCCTTCTTATTGACGATGAAACACAGAAATTGCATCGGAATTAAATAGAAAAGGCACAATGCCGACTTAAGTCAGAGAAAACTGACTCTTCTTACTGTTTATGTTTTGAACCATTCCTGGGACACTAGTTGTAGATTCCGATGTTTCACTTCAGGTTAACTGTATCCCTGTGAGCTTCTTATTGACGATGAAATACAGAAATTGCTTCAGAATTATATACAAAAGGCACAATGCCGACTCAAGTACAAGAGAACTGACTCTTCTTACTGTCTAAGATTTGAACCATTCCTGTGACACTCGTTATAGATTTCGATGCTTCACATTACGTTTACTGTATCCCTCTGACCTTCCTATTGACGATGAAACACAGAAATTGCATCGGAATTAAATACAAAAGGCACAATGCTGACTTAAGTACAAGAAGACTGACTCTTCCTACTGCCTATGCTTTGAACCATTCATGTGACACTAGTTATGGATTCCGATGCTTCACTTCAGGTTTACTGTAACCCTCTGACCTTCTTATTGACGATGAAACACAGTAATTGCGTCGGAATTAAATACAAAAGGCACAATGCCGACTCAAGTACAAGAAAACTGACTCTTCCAACTGTCTATGTGTTGAACCATTCCTGTGACACTAGTTATAGATTCCGATGCTTCACTTCAGGCTTACTTTGTCCCTCTGACCTTCTTCTTGACGATAAAGCACAGAAATTGCATCGGAATTAAATACAAAAGGCACAATGCCGACCCAAGTACAAGAAGACTGGCTCTTCTTACTGTCTATGTTTTGAACCTTTCCTGTGAGACCGGTTTTAGATTCCGATGCTTCACTTCAGGTTTACTGTATCCCTCTGACCGTCTTATTGACGATGAAACATAGAAACTGCATCGGGATTAAATACAAAAGGCACATTGCCAACTTAAGTACAAGATAACGGACTCTTCTTACAGTCTATGCTTTGAACCATTCCTGTGACACTAGGTATAGATTCCGATATTTCACTTAAGGTTTACTGTATCCCTCTGACCTTCTTTTTGACGATGAAACACAGAAATTGCATCGGAATTAAATACAAAAGGCACAATACCGACTCAAGTACAAGAACACTGGCTTTTCTTAATGTCTATGTTTTGAACCTTACCTGTGAGACCGGTTTTAGATACCGATGCATCACTTCAGGTTTACTGTATCCCGTGTACCTTCTTATTGACGACGAAACGCAGAAATTGCATCGGAAATGAATACAAAAGGCACAATGCCGACTTAAGTACAAGAAAACTGACACTTCTTACTGTCTATGTTTGCACCATTCCTGTGACACAAGTTATAGATTCCGATGCTTCACTTCAGGTTTACTATATCCCTCTGTCCTTCTTATTGACGATGAAACACAGAAATTGCATCGGAATTAAATAGAAAAGGCATAATGCCGACTTAAGTCCAAGAAAACTGACTCTCCTTACTGTTTATGTTTTGAAGCATTACTGGGACACTAGTTGTAGATTCCGATGCTTCACTTCAGGTTAACTGTATCCCTGTGATCTTCTTATTGACGATGAAATACAGAAATTGCTTCGGAATTATATACAGAAGGCACAATGCCGACTCAAGTACAAGAGAACTGACTCTTCTTACTGTCTAAGATTTGAACCATTCCTGTGACACTAGTTATAGATTTCGATGCTTCACATTAGGTTTACTGTATCCCTCTGACCTTCCTATTGACGATGAAACACAGAAATTGCATCGGAATTAAATACAAAAGGCACAATGCCGACTTAAGTACAAGAAGACTGACTCTTCTTACTGTCTACGGTTTGAACCATTCCTGTGACACTAGTTATAAATTCCGATGCGTCACTTCAGGTTTACTGTATCCCTCTGACCTTCTTATTGACGATGAAACACAGAAATTGTATCGGAATTAAATACAAAAGGCACAATGCCGACTCAAGTACAAGAAGACTGACTCTTCCTACTGTCTACGATTTGAACCATTCCTGTGACACTAGTTTTAGATTCCGATGCTTCACTTGAGGTTTACTGTATCCCTCTGACCTCCTTGTGACGATGAAACACAGAAATTGCATCTTAATTAAATACAAAACCACATTGCCGATTTAAGTACATGAATGCTGACTCTTCTTATTGTCTATGTTTTGAACCATTCCTGTGACACTAGTTATAGATTCCGATGCTTCACTTCAGGTTTACTGTATCCAGCTGACCTTATCATTGACGTTGAAACACAGAAATTGCATCGGAATTAAATACAAAAGGCACAATGCCGACTTAAGTACAAGAAGGCGGACTCTTCTTACTGTCTATGTTTTGAACCATTCCTGTGACACTAGTTTTAGCTTCCGATGCCTCACTTCAGTTTTACTGTATCCCTCTGACCTTCTTATTAACGATGAAACACAGAAATTGCATCGGAATTACATACAAGAGGCACAATGCCGATTTAAGTACAAGAAGACTGACTCTTCCTACTGTCTGTGTTTTGAACCATTCCTGTGACACTAGTTATTGATTCTGATGCTTCACTTCAGGTTTACTGTATCCCTCTGACCGTCTTATTGACGATGAAACACATATATTGCATCGTTATTAAATAGAAAAGGCACAATGCCGACTCAAGTACAAGAAGTCTGGCTCTCCTCACTGTCTATGTTTTGATCCTTTTCTGTGACACTAGTTATAGATTCCGATGCTTCACTTCAGGTTTACTGTATCCAGCTGACTTTATTACTGACGATGAAACACAGAAATTGCATCGGAATTAAATACAAAAAGCACAATGTCGACTTAAGTACAAGAAGACTGACTCTTCTTACTGTCTATGTTTTGAACCATTCCTGAGACACTAGTTATAGATTCCGATGCTTCACTTAAGTTTTACTGTATCCCTCTGACCTTCTTATTGACGATGAAACACAGATATTGCATCGGAATTAGATACAAAACGCACAATGCCGACTTAATTACAAGAAGACTGACTCTTCCTACTGTCTATGTTTTGAACCATTCCTGTGACACTAGTTATTGATTCCGATGCTTCACTTCAGGTTTACTGTATCCCTCTGACCGTCTTATTGACGATGAGACACAGATTACTGCATCGGAATTAAATACAAATGCACAATGTCGACTCAAGTACAAGAAGACTGGCTCTTCTTATTGTCTATTATTTGAACCTTTCCTGTGAGACCGGTTTTAGATTCCGATGCTTCATTTCAGGTTTACTGTATCCCCTGGACCTTCTTATTAACGACGAAACACGGAAATTGCATAGGAATTAAATAGAAAATGCAGAATGCCGACATAAGTACAAGAAAACTGACTCTTCTTCCTGTCTATATTTTGAACCATTCCTGTGACACTAGTTATAGATTCCGATTCTTCACTTCAGGTTTACTGTACCCCTTGGACCTTCTTATTGACGACGTAACACAGAAATTGCATCGGAATTAAATAGAAAAGGCACAATGCCGACTTAAGTACAAGAAACCTGACTCTTCTTACTATCTATGTTTTGAACCATTCCTGTGACACTAGTTATTGATTCCGATGCATCACTTCAGGTTTACTGTATCCTTCTGATTTTGTAATTGACGATGAAACACAGAAAATGCATCGGAATTAAATACAAAAGGCACAGTGCCGACTGAAGTATAAGAAAACAGACTCTTCTTACTCTCTATGCTTTGAAACATTCCTGTGACACTAGTTATAGATTCCGATGCTTCACTTCAGGTTTACTGTATCCCTCTGACCATCCTATTGACGATGAAACACAGAAATTGCATCGGAATTAAATACAAAAGGCACAATGCCGACTCAAGTACTAGTAGACTGACTCTTCCTACTGTCTATGTTTTGAACCATTCCTGTGACACTAGTTTTAGATTCCGATGCTTCACTTCAGGTTTACTGTATACCTCTGACCTCCTTATTGACGATGAAACACAGAAGTTGCATCTTAATTAAATACAAAAGCACAATGCCAATTTAAGTACAAGAATACTGACTCTTCTTATTGTCTATGCTTTGAACCATTCCTGTGACACTAGTTATAGATTCCGTTGCTTCACTTCTGGTTTACTGTGTCCCTCTGACCTTCTTTTTGACAATCAAACACAGAAATTTCATCGGAATTAAATACAAAAGGCACAATGCCGACTCCAGCACAAGAAGACTTGCTCTTCTTACTGAATATGCTTTGAACCATTCCTGTGACACTAGTTATAGATTCCGATGCTTCACTTCAGGTTTACTGTGTCCCTCTGACCTACTTCTTGACGATAAAACGCAGAAATTGCATCGGAATTAAATACAAAAGGCACAATGCCGACTCAAGTACAAGAAGACAGGCTCTTCTTACTGTCTATGTTTTGAACCTTTCCTGTGAGAACGGTTTTAGATTCCGATGCTCCACTTCAGGTTTACTGTATCCCTCTGTCCTTCTTATACACGATGAAACATAGAAACTGCATCGGGATTAAATACAAAAGGCACATTGCCAACTTAAGTACAAGATAACGGACTCTTCTTACAGTCTATGCTTTGAACCATTCCTGTGACACTAGGTATAGATTCCGATATTTCACTTAAGGTTTACTGTATCCCTCTGACCTTCTTTTTGACGATGAAACACAGAAATTGCATCGGAATTAAATACAAAAGGCACAATACCGACTCAAGTACAAGAACACTGGCTTTTCTTAATGTCTATGTTTTGAACCTTACCTGTGAGACCGGTTTTAGATACCGATGCATCACTTCAGGTTTACTGTATCCCGTGTACCTTCTTATTGACGACGAAACGCAGAAATTGCATCGGAAATGAATACAAAAGGCACAATGCCGACTTAAGTACAAGAAAACTGACACTTCTTACTGTCTATGTTTTGCACCATTCCTGTGACACTAGTTATAGATTCCGATGCTTCACTTCAGGTT
This sequence comes from Schistocerca americana, assembly GCF_021461395.2. NCBI lineage: Eukaryota > Metazoa > Arthropoda > Insecta > Orthoptera > Acrididae > Schistocerca > Schistocerca americana. The sequence goes on along the minus strand of NC_060120.1, from coordinate 1,129,894,847 downwards.
TACTATATCCCTCTGTCCTTCTTATTGACGATGAAACACAGAAATTGCATCGGAATTAAATAGAAAAGGCATAATGCCGACTTAAGTCCAAGAAAACTGACTCTCCTTACTGTTTATGTTTTGAAGCATTACTGGGACACTAGTTGTAGATTCCGATGCTTCACTTCAGGTTAACTGTATCCCTGTGATCTTCTTATTGACGATGAAATACAGAAATTGCTTCGGAATTATATACAGAAGGCACAATGCCGACTCAAGTACAAGAGAACTGACTCTTCTTACTGTCTAAGATTTGAATCATTCCTGTGACACTAGTTATAGATTTCGATGCTTCACATTAGGTTTACTGTATCCCTCTGACCTTCCTATTGACGATGAAACACAGAAATTGCATCGGAATTAAATACAAAAGGCACAATGCCGACTTAAGTACAAGAAGACTGACTCTTCCTACTGCCTATGTTTTGAACCATTCATGTGACACTAGTTATAGATTCCGATGCTTCACTTCAGGTTTACTGTAACCCTCTGACCTTCTTATAGACGATGAAACACAGAAATTGCATCGGAACTATATACAAAAGGCACAATGCCGACTTAAGTACAAGAAGACTGACTCTTCTTACTGTCTACGGTTTGAACCATTCCTGTGACACTAGTTATAAATTCCGATGCGTCACTTCAGGTTTACTGTATCCCTCTGACCTTCTTATTGACGATGAAACACAGAAATTGCATCGGAATTAAATACAAAAGGCACAATGCCGACTCAAGTACAAGAAGACTGACTCTTCCTACTGTCTACGATTTGAACCATTCCTGTGACACTAGTTTTAGATTCCGATGCTTCACTTGAGGTTTACTGTATCCCTGTGACCTCCTTGTGACGATGAAACACAGAAATTGCATCTTAATTAAATACAAAACCACATTGCCGATTTAAGTACAAGAATGCTGACTCTTCTTATTGTCTATGTTATGAACCATTCCTGTGACACTAGTTATAGATTCCGATGCTTCACTTCAGGTTTACTGTATCCAGCTGACCTTATCATTGACGTTGAAACACAGAAATTGCATCGGAATTAAATACAAAAGGCACAATGCCGACTTAAGTACAAGAAGGCGGACTCTTCTTACTGTCTATGTTTTGAACCATTCCTGTGACACTAGTTTTAGCTTCCGATGCCTCACTTCAGTTTTACTGTATCCCTCTGACCTTCTTATTAACGATGAAACACAGAAATTGCATCGGAATTACATACAAGAGGCACAATGCCGATTTAAGTACAAGAAGACTGACTCTTCCTACTGTCTGTGTTTTGAACCATTCCTGTGACACTAGTTATTGATTCTGATGCTTCACTTCAGGTTTACTGTATCCCTCTGACCGTCTTATTGACGATGAAACACATATATTGCATCGTTATTAAATAGAAAAGGCACAATGCCGACTCAAGTACAAGAAGTCTGGCTCTCCTCACTGTCTATGTTTTGATCCTTTTCTGTGACACTAGTTATAGATTCCGATGCTTCACTTCAGGTTTACTGTATCCAGCTGACCTTATTATTGACGATGAAACACAGAAATTGCATCGGAATTAAATACAAAAAGCACAATGTCGACTTAAGTACAAGAAGACTGACTCTTCTTACTGTCTATGTTTTGAACCATTCCTGAGACACTAGTTATAGATTCCGATGCTTCACTTAAGTTTTACTGTATCCCTCTGACCTTCTTATTGACGATGAAACACAGATATTGCATCGGAATTAGATACAAAACGCACAATGCCGACTTAATTACAAGAAGACTGACTCTTCCTACTGTCTATGTTTTGAACCATTCCTGTGACACTAGTTATTGATTCCGATGCTTCACTTCAGGTTTACTGTATCCCTCTGACCGTCTTATTGACGATGAGACACAGATTACTGCATAGGAATTAAATACAAAGGCACAATGTCGACTCAAGTACAAGAAGACTGGCTCTTCTTATTGTCTATGATTTGAACCTTTCCTGTGAGACCGGTTTTAGATTCCGATGCTTCATTTCTGGTTTACTGTATCCCTTGGACCTTCTTATTAACGACGAAACACGGAAATTGCATAGGAATTAAATAGAAAATGCAGAATGCCGACATAAGTACAAGAAAACTGACTCTTCTTCCTGTCTATATTTTGAACCATTCCTGTGAAACTAGTTATAGATTCCGATTCTTCACTTCAGGTTTACTGTACCCCTTGGACCTTCTTATTGACGACGAAACACAGAAATTGAATCGGAATTAAATAGAAAAGGCACAATGCCGACTTAAGTACAAGAAAACTGACTCTTCTTACTATCTATGTTTTGAACCATTCCTGTGACACTAGTTATTGATTCCGATGCATCACTTCAGGTTTACTGTATCCCTCTGATTTTGTAATTGACGATGAAACACAGAAAATGCATCGGAATTAAATACAAACGGCACAGTGCCGACTGAAGTATAAGAAAACAGACTCTTCTTACTCTCTATGCTTTGAAACATTCCTGTGACACTAGTTATAGATTCCGATGCTTCACTTCAGGTTTACTGTATCCCTCTGACCATCTTATTGACGATGAAACACAGAAATTGCATCGGAATTAAATACAAAAGGCACAATGCCGACTCAAGTACTAGTAGACTGACTCTTCCTACTGTCTATGTTTTGAACCATTCCTGTGACACTAGTTTTAGATTCCGATGCTTCACTTCAGGTTTACTGTATACCTCTGACCTCCTTATTGACGATGAAACACAGAAGTTGCATCTTAATTAAATACAAAAGCACAATGCCAATTTAAGTACAAGAATACTGACTCTTCTTATTGTCTATGCTTTGAACCATTCCTGTGACACTAGTTATAGATTCCGTTGCTTCACTTCTGGTTTACTGTGTCCCTCTGACCTTCTTTTTGACGATCAGACACAGAAATTTCATCGGAAGTAAATACAAAAGGCACAATGCCGACTCCAGCACAAGAAGACTTGCTCTTCTTACTGAATATGCTTTGAACCATTCCTGTGACACTAGTTATAGATTCCGATGCTTCACTTCAGGTTTACTGTGTCCCTCTGACCTACTTCTTGACGATAAAACGCAGAAATTGCATCGGAATTAAATACAAAAGGCACAATGCCGACTCAAGTACAAGAAGACAGGCTCTTCTTACTGTCTATGTTTTGAACCTTTCCTGTGAGAACGGTTTTAGATTCCGATGCTTCACTTCAGGTTTACTGTATCCCTCTGACCTTCTTATAGACGATGAAACATAGCAATTGCATCGGGATTAAATACAAGAGGCACATTGCCAACTTAAGTACAAGATAACGGGCTCTTCTTACAGTCTATGTTTTGAACCACTCCTGTGACACTAGTTATAGATACCGATATTTCACTTCGGGTTTACTGTATCCTACTGACCTTCTTATTGACGATGAAACACAGAAATTGCATCGGAATTAAATACAAAAGGCACAATGCCGACTCAAGTACAAGAACACTGGCTTTTCTTACTGTCTATGCTTTGAACCTTTCCTGTGAGACCGGTTTTAGATTCCGATGCGTCACTTCAGGTTTACTGTATCCCGTGGACCTTCTTATTGACGACGAATCGCAGAAATTGCATCGGAAGTGAATACAAAAGGCACAATGCTGACTTAAGTACAAGAAGACTGACTCTTCCTACTGCCTATGTTTTGAACCATTCATGTGACACTAGTTATGGATTCCGATGCTTCACTTCAGGTTTACTGTAACCCTCTGACCTTCTTATTGACGATGAAACACAGTAATTGCGTCGGAATTAAATACAAAAGGCACAATGCCGACTCAAGTACAAGAAAACTGACTCTTCCAACTGTCTATGTTTTGAACCATTCCTGTGACACTAGTTATAGATTCCGATGCTTCACTACAGGTTTACTGTATCCAGCTGACCTTCTTATTGACGTTGAATCACAGAAATTGCATCGGCAATTAATACAAAAGGCACAATACCGACTTAAGTACTAGAAAACTGACTCTTCTTACTGTCTATGTTTTGGACCAATCCTGTGACACTAGTTATAAATTCCGATGCTTCACTTGAGTTTTAATGTAATCCTGTGACCTTCGTATTGTTGATGAAACACAGAAATTGCATCGGAATTAAATACAAAACGCACAATGCCGACTTAAGTACAAGAAAACTGACTCTTCCTACTGTCTATGTTTTGAACCACTCCTGTGACACTAGTTATAGATTCCGATGCTTCACTTCAGGTTTACTGTATCCCTCTGACCTTCGTACTGACGATGAAACACAGAAATTGCATTGGAATTAAATACAAAAGGCACAATGCCGACTCAAGTACAAGAAGATTGACTCTTCCTACTGTCTATGTTTTGAACCATTCTTGTGACACTAATTATAGATTCCGATGCTTCACTTCAGGTTTACTGTATCCCTCTGACCTTCTTCTTGACGATGAGACACAGAAATTGCATCGGAGTTAAATACAAAAGGCACAATTCCGACTTAAGTACAAGAAAACTGACTCTTCTTACTGTCTATGTTTTGAACATTCCTGTGACACTAGTTATAGATCCGATGCTTCACATCAGGTTTACTGCATCCCTGTGACCTTCTTATTGACGATGAAACACAGAAATTGCATCGGAAATATATACAAAAGGCACAATGCCGACTTATGTACAAGAAAACTGACTCCTCTTACTGTCTATGTTTTGAACCATTCCCGTGACACTAGTTATATATTCCGATGCTTCACTTCAATTTTAATGTATCCCTCTGACCGTCTTATTGACGATGAAACACACAAATTACATCGGAATTAAATACAAAAGGCACAATGCCGACCCAAGTACAAGTAGTCTGGCTCTTCTTACTGTCTATGTTTTGAACCTTTCTGTGAGACCGGTTTCAGATTCCGATGCTTCACTTCAGGTTTACTGTATCCCTTGGACCTTCTTACTGACGACGAACACAGATATTGCATCGGAATTATATACAAAAGGCACAATTCCGACTTAAGTACAAGAAAACTGACCCTTCTTACTGTTTATGTTTTGAACCATTCCTGTGACACTAGTTATAGATTCCGATGCTTAACGTCAGGTTTACTGTATCCCTGTGACCTTCTTATTATTCATGAAACACAGAAATTGCATCGGAATTAAATACAAAAGGCACAATGCCGGCTTAAGTAAAAGAAAACTGACTCTTCCTACTGTCTATGTTTTGAACCATTCCTGTGACCCTAGTTATATATTCCAATGCTTCACTACAGGTTTACTGTATCCAGCTGACCTTCTTATTGACGATGAATCACAGAAATTGCATCGGAAATTAATACAAAAGGCACAATGCCGAATTAAGTACAAGAAGACTGACTCTTCTTACTGTCTATGTTTGAACCAATCCTGTGACACTAGTAATAAATTACGATGCTTCACTTCAGTTCTAATGTATCCCTGTGACCTTCTTATTGTTGATGAAACACAGAAATTGCATTGGAATTAAACACAAAAGGCACAATGCCGACTTAAGTACAAGAAAACTGACTCTTCCTACTGTCTATGTTTTGAACCACTCCTGTGACACTAGTTATAGATTCCGATGCTTCACTTTGGGTTTACTATATCCCTCTGACCGTCGTACTGACGATGAAACACAGAAATTGCATTCGAATTAAATACAAAAGGCTCAATGCCGACTCAAGTACAAGAAGACTGGCTCTTCTTACTGTCAATGTTTTGAACCTTTCCTGTGAGACCGGTTTTAGAATCCGATGCTTCACTTCAGGTTTACTGTATCCCTTGGACCTTCTTATTGACGACGATACACAGAAATTGCATCGGAATTAAATAGAAGAGGCACAATGCCGACTCATGTACAAGAAGACTGGCAATACTTCCTGTCTATGTTTTGAACCATTCCTGTGACACTAGTTATAGATTCTGATGCTTCACTTCAGGTTTACTGTATCCAGCTGACCATCTTATTGACGATGAAAAACAGAAATTGCATCAAAATTAAATACAAAAGGCACAATGCCGACTTAAGTACAAGAAAACTGACTCTTCCTACTGTCTATGTTTTGAACCACTCCTGTGACACTAGTTATAGATTCCGATGCTTCACTTTGGGTTTACTATATCCCTCTGACCGTCGTACTGACGATGAAACACAGAAATTGCATTCGAATTAAATACAAAAGGCTCAATGCCGACTCAAGTACAAGAAGACTGGCTCTTCTTACTGTCTATGTTTTGAACCTTTCCTCTGAGACCGGTTTTAGATTCCGATGCTTCACTTCAGGTTTACTGTATCCCTTGGACCTTCTTATTGACGACGAACACAGAAATTGCATCGGAATTAAATAAAAAAGGCACAATGCCGGCTTAAGTACAAGCAAATTGACTCTTCTGACTGTCTATGTTTTGTACCATTCCTGTGACTCTAGTTATAAATTCCGATGCTTCACTTCAGGTTAACTGTATCCCTCTGACCTTCTTATTGACGATGAAACACAGAAGTTGCGTCGGAATCACATACAAAAGGCTTACTGTATCCCTCTGACAAGAAAACTGACTATTCTTACTGTCTATATTTTGAACCATTCCTGTGACACTAGTTATAGATTCCGATGCTTCACTTCAGGTTTACTGTCGCCCTCTGACCTACTTATTGACAATGAACCACAGAAATTGCATCGGAATTAAATACAGGAGGCACAATGCCGACCTAAGTACAAGAAAACTGACTCTTCTTACTGTTAATGTTCTCAACCATTCTTGTGACACTAGTTATAGATCCCGATGCTTCACTTCAGGTTTACTGTATCCCTGTGACCTTCTTATTGACTATGAAATACAGATATTGCATCGGAATTAAATACAAAAGGCACAATGCCGTCTTAAGTACAAAAAAACTGACTCTTCTTACTGTCTATGTTTTGAACCATTCCTGTGACACTAGTTATAGATTCGATGCTTCACCTCAGGTTTACAGTATCCCTCTGACCTTCTTATTGACGATGAAACACTTAAATTGCATCGGAATTAAATACAAAAGGCACAATGCCGACTTAAGTACAAGAAGACTGACTCTTGTTACTGTCTATGTTTTGAACCACTCCTGTGACACTAGTTATAGATTCCGATGCTTCACTTCAGGTTTACTGTATCCCTCGGACCTTCTTATTGACGATGAAACACAGAAATCGCATCGGAATGAAATACAAAATGCACAATGCCGACTCAAGTACAAGAAGACTGGCTCTTCTTACTGTCTATGGTTTGAACCATGTCTGTGACACTAGTTATAGATTCCGATGCTTCACTTCAGGTTTACTATATCTCTCTGACCTTCTTATTGACGAAGAAACACAGATATTGCATCGGAATTAAATACAAAAGGCACAATGCCGACTTAAGTACAAGAAGACTGACCCTTCTTACTGTCTATGTGTTGAACCATTCCTGTGTCACTAGTTATAGAATCCGATGCTTCCCATCAGGTTTACTGTATCCCTCTGGCCTTAGTATTGACGATGAAACACAGAAATTGCATCGGAATTAAATACAAAAGGCACAATGACGACTTAAGTACAAAAAGACTGACTCTTCTAACTGTCTATGTTTTGAACAATTCCTGTGACACTAGTTACAGATTCGGATGCTTCACTTCAGGTTTACTGTATCCCACTGACCTTCTTATTGACGACGAAACACAGAAATTGCATCGGAATTAAATACAAAAGACACAATGCCGACTTAAGTGCAAGAAAACCGACTCTTCTTACTGTCTATGTTTTGAACCATTCCTGTGACACTAGTAATAGATTCTGATGCTTCACTTCTGGTTTATTGTATCCCTCTGAGCTTCTTATTGACGATGAAACGCAGATATTGCATCGGAGTTATATACAAAAGGCACAATGCCGACTTAAGTACAAAAAGACTGACTCTTCTTACTGTCTATGTTTTGAACCATTCCTGTGACACTAGTTTTTGATTCCGATACTTCACTTCAGGTTTACTGTATCCCTCTGACCGTCGTACTGACGATGAAACACAGAAATTGCATCGGAATTAAATACAAAATGCACAATGCCGACTCAAGTACAAGAAGACTGGCTCTTCTTACTGTCTATGTTTTGAACCTCTCCTGTTAGCCCGGATTTAGATTCCGATGCTTCACTTCAGGTTTACTGTGTCCCTTGGACCTTGTTTCTGACGACGAAACACAGAAATTGCATCGGAATTGAATAGAAGAGGCACAATGCCGACTTATGTACAAGGAAACAGACTCTTCTTAATAACTATGTTTTGAACCATTTCTGTGACACTAGTCATAGATTCCGAAGCATCACTTCAGGTTTACTGTATCCCTCTGACCCTCTTATTGACGATGAAACACAGAAAATGCATCGGAATTAAATACAAAAGCCACAATGCCGACTTAAGTACTAGAACACTGACTCTTCTTAGTGTCTATGTTTTGAACCATTCCTGTGACACTAGTTATAGATTCTGATGCTTCTCTTCAGGTTTACTGTATCCCTCTGACCGTCGTATTGACGATGAAACACAGAAATTGCATCGGAATTAAATAGAAAAGGCACAATGCCGACTTAAGTACAAGCAAATTGTGTCTTTTTACTGTCTATGTTTTGAACCATTCCTGTGACACTAGTTATAGATTCCGATAATTCACTTCAGGTTTACTCTATCCCTCTGACCTTCTTATTGACGATGAACCATAGTAATTGCATCGGAATTACATACAAAAGGTTTACTGTATCCCTCTGACAAGAAAACTGACTCTTCTTACTGTCTATGTTTTGAACCATTCCTGTGACACTAGTTATAGATTCCGAAGCTTCACTTTAGGTTTACTGTATCCCTCTGACCTTCTTATTGACGATGAACCACAGAAATTGCATCGGAATTAAATACTAGAGGCACAATGCCGACCTAAGTACAAGAAAACTGACTCTTCTTACTGTTTATGTTTTGAACCATTCCTGAGACACTAGTTATAGATCCCGATGCTTCACTTCAGGTTTACTGTATCCCTGTGACCTTCTTATTGACTATGAAACACAGATATTGCATCGGAATGAAATACAAAAGGCACAATGCCGTCTTAAGTACAAGAAAACTGACTCATCTTACTGCCTATGTTTTGAACCATTCCTGTGACACTAGTTATAGATTCCGATGCTTCACTTCAGGTTTACTGTAACCCTCTGACCTTCTTATTGACGATGAAACACTTAAATTGCATCGGAATTAAATACAAAAGGCACAATGGCGCCTTACGTACAAGAAGACTGGCTCTTCTTACTGTCTATGGTTTGAACCATTTCTGTGACACTAGTTATAGATTCCTATGCTTCACTTCAGGTTTACTATATTCCTCTGACCTTCTTATTGACGAAGAAACACAGATATTGCATTGGAATTAAATACAAAAGGCACAATGCCGACTTAAGTACAAGAAAACCGACTCTTCTTACTGTCTATGTTTTGAACCATTCCTGTGACACTAGTAATAGATTCTGATGCTTCACTTCTGCTTTATTGTATCCCTCTGAGCTTCTTATTGACGATGAAACTCAGAAATTGCATCGGAGTTATATACAAAAGGCACAATGCCGACTTAAGTACAAAAAGACTGACTCTTCTTACTGTCTATGTTTTGAACCATTCCTGTGACACTAGTTTTTGATTCCGATGCTTCACTTCAGGTTTACTGTATCCCTCTGACCGTCGTACTGACGATGAAACACAGAAATTGCATCGGAATTAAATACAAAACGCACAATGCCGACTCAAGTACAAGAAGACTGGCTCTTCTTACTGTCTATGTTTTGAACCTTTCCTGTGAGCCCGGCTTTAGATTACGAAGCTTCACTTCAGGTTTACAGTGTCCCTTGGACCTTGTTTCTGACGATGAAACACAGGAATTGCATCGGAATTGAATAGAAGAGGCACAATGCCGACTTATGTACAAGGAAACAGACTCTTCTTAATAACTATGTATTGAACCATTTCTGTGACACTAGTCATAGATTCCGAAGCATCACTTCAGGTTTACTGTATCCGTCTGACCCTCTTATTGACGATGAAACACAGAAAATGCATCGGAATTAAATACAAGAGGCACAATGCCGACTTAAGTACTAGAAGACTGACTCTTCTTAGTGTCTATGTTTTGAACCATTCCTGTGACACTAGTTATAGATTCGGATGCTTCACTTCAGGTTTACTGTATCCCTCTGACCGTCGTATTGACGATGAAACACAGAAATTGCATCGGAATTAAATAGAAAAGGCACAATGCCGACTTAAGTACAAGCAAATTGACTCTTCTTACTGTCTATGTTTTGAACCATTCCTGTGACACTAGTTATAGATTCCGATGCTTCACTTCAGGTTTACTGTATCCCTCTGACCTTCTTATTGACGATGAAACATAGAAATTGCATCGTAATTACATACAAAAGGTTTACTGTATCCCTCTGACAAGAAAACTGACTCTTCTTACTGTCTATGTTTTGAACCATTCCTGTGACACTAGTTATAGATTCCGAAGCTTCACTTCAGGTTTACTGTATCCCTCTGACCTTCTTATTGACGATGAACCACAGAAATTGAATCGGAATCAAATACAAGAGGCACAATGCCGACCTAAGTACAAGAAAACTGACTTTTCTTACTGTTTATGTTTTGAACCATTCCTGTGACACTAGTCATAGATCCCGATGCTTCACTTCAGGTTTACTGTATCCCTGTGACCTTCTTAATGACTATGAAACACGGATATTGCATCGGAATTAAATACAAAAAGGCACAATGCCGTCTTAAGTACAAGAAAACTGACTCTTCTTACTGTCTATGTTTTGAACCATTCCTGTGACACTTGTTATAGATTCGGATGCTTCACTTCAGGTTTACTGTACCCCTCTGACCTTAGTATTGACGACGAAACACAGAAATTGCATCGGAATTAAATACAAAAGACACAATGCCGACTTAAGTACAAGAAAACCGACTCTTCCTACTGTCTGTGTTTTGAACCATTCCTGTGACACTAGTAATAGATTCCGATGCTTCACTTCTGGTTTATTGTATCCCTCTGAGCTTCTTATTGACGATGAAACACAGAAATTGCATCGGAGTTATATACAAAAGGCACAATGCCGACTTATGTACAAGAAGACTGACTCTTGTTACAGTCTATGTTTTGAACCATTCCTGTGACACTAGTTTTTGATTCCGATGTATCACTTCAGGTTTACTGTATGCCTTTGACCGGCGTACTGACGATGAAACACAGAAATTGCATCGGAATTAAATACAAAATGCACAATGCCGACTCAAGTACAAGAAGACTGGCTCTTCTTACTGTCTATGCTTTGAACCTCTCCTGTGAGACCGGTTTTAGATTCCGATGATTCACTTCAGGTTTAATGTATCCCTTGGACCTTGTTTCTGACGACGAAACACAGAAATTGCATCGGAATTGAATAGAAGAGGCACAATGCCGACTTATGTACAAGGAAACAGACTCTTCTTAATAACTATGCTTTGAACCATTCCTGTGACACTAGTCGTAGATTCTGAAACATCACTTCAGGTTTACTGTATCCCTCTGACCCTCTTATTGACGATGAAACACAGAAAATGCATCGGAATTAAATACAAAACGCACAATGCCGACTTAAGTACTGAAAGACTGACTCTTCTTACTGTCTATGTTTTGAACCATTCCTGTGACACTCGTTATATATTCGGATGCTTCACTTCAGGTTTACTGTATCCCTCTGACCGTCGTATTGACAATGAAACACAGAAATTGCAACGGAATTAAGTAGAAAAGGCACAATGGCGACTGAAGTACAAGTAAATTGACTCTTCTTACTGTCTATGTTTTGAACCATTCCTGTGACACTAGTTATAGATTCCGATGCTTCACTTCAGGTTTACGGTATCCCTCTGACCTTCTTATTGACGATGAAACACAGAAATTGCATCGGAATTACATACAAAAGGTTTACTGTATCCCTCTGACAAGAACACTGACTCTTCTTACTGTCTATGTTTTGAACCATTCCTGTGACACTAGTTATAAATTCCGATGCTTCATTTCAGGTTTACTGTATCCCTCTGACCTTCTTATTGACGATGATACACAGAAATTGAATCGGAATTAAATACAAAAGGCACAATGCCGACTCAAGTACAAGAAGACTGGCTCTTCTTACTGTCTATAGTTTGAACCATTTCTGTGACACTAGTTATAGGTTCCGATGCTTCACTTCAGGTTTACTGCATCCATCTGACCCTTTTATTGACAAAGAAACACAGATATTGCATCGGAATTAAATACAAAAGGCACAATGCCACTTAAGTACAAGGAGACTGACCCTTCTTACTGTCTATGTTTTGAACCATTCCTGTGACACTAGTTATAGATTCCGATGCTTCACTTCAGTTTTACTGTACCCCTCTGACCTTCTTATTGACAATGAAACACAGAAATTGCATCGGAATTAAAGACAAAAGACACAATGCCGACTTAAGTACAAGAAAACTGACTCTTCTTACTATCTATGTTTTGTACCATTCCTGTGACACTAGTTATAAATTCCGATGCTTCACTTCAGTTTTAATTAATCCCTTTGACCGTCTTATTGACGATGAAACACACAAATTTCATCGGAATTAAATACAAAAGCCACAATGCCGACCCAAGTGCAAGTAGTCTGGCTCTTCTTACTGTCTATGTTTTGAACCTTTCCTGTGGGACCGGTGTTAGATTCCGATGCTTCACTTCAGGTTTTCTGTATCCCTTGGGCCTTCTTATTGACGACGAACACAGAAATTGCATCGGAATTATATAGAAAATGCACAATGCCGACTTCGGTACAAGATAACTGTCTCTTTTTCCTGTCTTTGTTTTGAACCATTCCTGTGACACTAGTTATAGATTCCGATGCTTCACTTCATTTTTACCTTATCCAGCTGACCTTCTTATTGACGATGAAACACAGAAATTGCATCGGAATTAAATACAAAAGTCACAATGCCGACTTAAGTACAAGAAGACTGACTCCTCCTACTGTCTATGTTTTGAACCACTCCTGTGACACTAGTTATAGATTCCGATGCTTCACTTCAGTTTTACTGTATCCTCCTGACCTTCTTATTGACGATGAAACACAGAAATTGCATCGGAATTAAATACAAAAGGCACAATGCCGACTCAAGTACAAGAAGACTGACTCTTCTTACTGTCTATGTTTTGAACCATTCCTGTGACACTAGTTATAGATTCCGATGCTTCACTTCAGTTTTACTGTATCCGTCTGACCTTCTTATTGACGATGAAACACAGAAATTGCATCAGAAATAAATACAAAAGGCACAATGCCGACTCAAGTACAAGAAGACTGACACTTCTTACTGTCTATGCTTTGAACCATTCCTGTGACACTAGTTATAGATTCCGATGCTTCACTTCAGGTTTACTTTATCCCTCTGACCTTCTTATTGACGATGAAACACAGAAATTGCATCGGAATTACATACAAAAGGCACAATGATGACTTAAGTACAAGAAAACTGACTCTTCTTACTGTCTATGTTTTGAACCATTCCTGTGACACTAGTTATAGATTCCGATGCTTCACTTCAGGTTTACTGTATCCCTCTGACCTTCTTATTGTTGATGAAACACAGAAATTGCATCGGAATTAAATACTAAAGGCACAATGCCGACTTAAGTACAAGAAAACTGACTTTTCCTACTGTCTATGTTTTGAGCCATTCCTGTGACACAAGTTATAGATTCCGTTGCTTCACTACAGGTTTACTGTATCCAGCTGACCTTCTTATTGACGATGAATCACAGAAATTGCATTGGCAATTAATACCAAAGGCACAATGCCGACTTAAGTACAAGAAAACTGACTCTTCTTACTGTCTATGTTTTGAACCATGCCTATGACACTAGTTATAAATTCCGATGCTTCAATTCAGTTTTAATGTATCCCTGTGACCTTCCTATTGTTGATGAAACACAGAAATTGCATCGGAATTAAATACAAAAGGCACAATGCCGACTTAAGTACAAGAAAACTGACACTTCCTACTGTCTATGTTTTGAACCACTCCTGTGACACTAGTTATAGATTCCGATGCTTCACTTCAGGTTTACTGTATCCCTCTGACCGTCGTAATGACGTTGAAACACAGAAATTAGGTTGGAATTAAATACAAAAGGCACAATGTCGACCCAAGTACAAGAAAACTGACTCTTCTTACTGTTTATGTTTTGAACCATTCCTGTGACACTAGTTATAGATTCCGATGCTTCACTTCAGGTTTACAGTATCCCTGTGACCTTCATATTGTTGATGAAACACAGAAATTGCATCGGAATTAAATACAAGAGGCACATTGCCGACTTAGGTACAAGATGACTGACTCTTCTTACTCTCTATGTTTTGAACCTTTCCTGTTTGTCCGGTTTTAGATTCCGATGCTTCACTTCAGGTTCACTCTATCCCTTGGACCTTCTTATTGACGACGAAACACAGAAATTGCATCGGAATTAAATAGAAAAGGCACAATGCCGACATAAGTACAAGAAGACTGACTCTTCTTACTGACTATGATTTGAACATTTCCTGTGAGACCAGTTTTAGATTCTGATGCTTCACTATATGTTTACTGTATCCCTTGGACCTTCTTGTTGACGAAGAAACACAGAAATTGCATCGGAATTAAATACAAAAGGCACAATGCCGACTTAAGTACAAGAAGACTGACTCTTCATGCTGTGTATGATTTGAACCATTCCTGTGACACTAGTTATAGATTCCGATGCTTCACTTCAGGTTTACTGTATCCCTCTGACCTTCTTATTGACGATGAAGCACAGTAATTGCATCGGAGTTAAATACAAATGGCACAATGCTGACTCATGTCCAAGAAGTCTGACTCTTCTTACTGTCTATGTTTTGAACCTTTCCTGTGACACTAGATATAGATTCCGATGCTTCACTTCAGGTTTACTGTATCCCTCTGACCTTCTTATTGACGACGAATCACAGAAATTGCATTTGAATTAATCAGCAAAGGCAGAATGCCGACTTAAGTACTAGATGACTGAATCTTCCTACTGTCTATGTTTTGAAATAATTCCTGTGACACTAGTTATAGATTCCGATGCTTCACTTCAGGTTTACTGAAACCCTCTGACATTCTTATTGACGATGAAACACAGAAATTGCATCGGAATTTAATACAAACGGCAGAATGCCGACTTAAGTACAAGAAGACTGACTCTTCTTACTGACTATGTTGTGAACATTTCCTGTGAGACCAGTTTTAGATTCCGATGCTTCACTATATGTTTACTGTATCCCTTGGACCTTTTTATTGACGATGAAACACAGAAATTGCATCGGAATTTAATGCAAAAGGCACAATGCCGACTTAAGTACAAGAAGACTGACTCTTCCTACTGTCTATGTTTTAACCATTCCAGTGAAACTGGTTATAGACTCCGAAGCTTCACTTCAGGTTTACTGTATCCCTGTAAACTTCTTATTGACGATTAAACACAGATATTGCATCGGAATTAAATACAAAAGGCACAATGCCGACTCAAATACAAGATGACTCTCTCTTCTTACTCTCTATGTTTTGAGCTTTTCCTGTGAGACCGATTTTAGATTCCGATGCTTGACTTCAGGTTTACTGTATCCCTTCGACCTTCTTATTGACGACGAAACACAGAAATTGCATCGGAATTAAATACAAAAGGCACATTGCCGACTTAGGTACAGGAAGACTGACTCTTCTTACTGACTATGTTTTGAACATTTCCTGTGAGACCAGTTTTAGATTCCGATGCTTCACTATATGTTTACTGTATCCCTTGGACCTTCTTATTGACGATGAGACACAGAAATTGCATCGGAATTAAATAAAAGGGGCACAATGCCGACTTAAGTACAAGAAGACTGACTCTTCGTACTGTCTAAGTTTTGAACCATTCCTGTGACACTAGTTATAGATTTCGATGCTTCACTCCAGGTTTACTGTATCCCTTGGACCGTCTTATTGACGATGAAACACAGAAATTGCATCGGAATTAAATACAAAAGGTACAATGCCGACTTAAGTACAATAAGACCGACTCTTCTTACTGTCTATGTATTGAACCTTTTCTGTGACACTTCTTATAGATTCCGATGCTTCACTGCAGGTTTAGTGTATCCCTTGGACCTTCTTATTGACGACGATACACAGAAATAGCATCGGAACTAAATAGAAAAGCCAAAAGGCCGACTTAAGTACAAGAAGACTGACTCTTCCGTGTCTATGCTTTATACCATTCCTGTGACACTAGATATAGATTCCGATGCTTCACTTCAGGTTTACTGTATCCCTTAGACCTTCTTATTGACGACGAAACACAGAAATTGCATCGGGATTAAATACAAAAGACACAATGCCGACGTAAGTACAAAACAACTGACTCTTCCTACTGTCTATGTTCTAACCATTCCTGTGACACTAGTTATAGAATCTGATGCTTCACTTCAGGTTTACTGTATCCCTCTGACCTTCTTTTTGACGATGAAACACAGAAATTGCATCGGAATTAAATACAAAAGGCACAATGCCGACTCAAATACAAGATGACTGTCTCTTCTTACTCTCTATGTTTTGAACCTTTCCTGTGAGTCCGGTTTTAGATTCCGATGCTTCACTTCAGGTTTACTCTATCCCTTGGACCTTCTTATTGACGACGAAACACAGATATTGCATCGGAATTAAATAGAAAAGGGACAATGCCCACTTACGTAAAGAAGACTGACTCTTCCTACTGTATATGTTTTGAACCATTCCTGAGACACTAGTTATAGATTCCGATGCTTCACTTCAGGTTTACTGTATCCCTCTGACATTCTTATTGACGATGAAAGACAGAAATTGCATCGGAATTAAATAGAAAAGGCACAATGTCGACTTAAGTACAAGAAGACTGACTCTTCTTACTGTCTAAATTTTGAACCATTCCTGTGAACCTAGTTATAGATTCCGATGCTTCACTTCAGGTTTACTGTATCCCCTGGACCTTCTTATTGACGTCGAAACACAGAAATAGCATCGGAATTAAATAGAAAAGCCACAATGCCGACTTAAGTACAAGAAGACTGACTCTTCTTACTGACTATGTTTGAACATTGCCTGTGAGACCCGTTTTAGGTTCCCATGCTTCACTATATGTTTACTGTATCCCTTGGACCTTCTTATTGACGACGAAACACAGAAATTGCATCTGAATTAAATACAAAAGGCAGAATGCCGACTTAAGTACAAGAAGACTGACTCTTCCTACTGTCTATGTTTTAACCATTCCAGTGAAACTGGTTATAGACTCCGAAGCTTCACTTCAGGTTTACTGTATCCCTGTAAACTTCTTATTGACGATTAAACACAGATATTGCATCGGAATTAAATACAAAAGGCACAATGCCGACTCAAATACAAGATGACTCTCTCTTCTTACTCTCTATGTTTTGAGCTTTTCCTGTGAGACCGGTTTTAGATTCCGATGCTTGACTTCAGGTTTACTGTATCCCTTGGACCTTCTTATTGACGACGAAACACAGAAACTGCATCGGAATTAAATACAAAAGGCACATTGCCGACTTAGGTACAAGAAGACTGACTCTTCTTACTGACTATGTTTTGAACATTTCCTGTGAGACCAGTTTTTGATTCCGATGCTTCACTATATGTTTACTTTATCCCTTGGACCTTCTTATTGACGATGAGACACAGAAATTGCATCGGAATTAAATAAAAGGGGCACAATGCCAACTTAAGTACAAGAAGACTGACTCTTCCTACTGTCTAAGTTTTGAACCATTCCTGTGACACTAGTTATAGATTTCGATGCTTCACTCCAGGTTTACTGTATCCCTTGGACCGTCTTATTGACGATGAAACACAGAAATTGCATCGGAATTAAATACAAAAGGTACAATGCCGACTTAAGTACAATAAGACTGACTCTTCTTACTGTCTATGTATTGAACCTTTTCTGTGACACTTCTTATAGATTCCGATGCTTCACTTCAGGTTTAGTGTATCCCTTGGACCTTCTTATTGACGACGATACACAGAAATAGCATCGGAATTAAATAGAAAAGCCAAAAGGCCGACTTAAGTACAAGAAGACTGACTCTTCCGTGTCTATGTTTTATACCATTCCTGTGACACTAGATATAGATTCCGATGCTTCACTTCAGGTTCACTGTATCCCTTAGACCTTCTTATTGACGACGAAACACAGAAATTGCATCGGGATTAAATACAAAAGACACAATGCCGACGTAAGTACAAAACAACTGACTCTTCCTACTGTCTATGTTCTAACCATTCCTGTGACACTAGTTATAGATTCTGATGCTTCACTTCAGGTTTACTGTATCCCTCTGACCTTCTTTTTGACGATGAAACACAGAAATTGCATCGGAATTGAATACAAAAGGCACAATGCCGACTCAAATACAAGATGACTGTCTCTTCTTACTCTCTATGTTTTGAACCTTTCCTGTGAGTCCGGTTTTAGATTCCGATGCTTCACTTCAGGTTTACTCTATCCCTTGGACCTTCTTATTGACGACGAAACACAGATATTGCATCGGAATTAAATAGAAAAGGGACAATGCCCACTTACGTAAAGAAGACTGACTCTTCCTACTGTATAAGTTTTGAACCATTCCTGAGACACTAGTTATAGATTCCGATGCTTCACTTCAGGTTTACTGTATCCCTCTGACATTCTTATTGACGATGAAAGACAGAAATTGCATCGGAATTAAATAGAAAAGGCACAACGTCGACTTAAGTACAAGAAGACTCACTCTTCTTACTGTCTAAATTTTGAACCATTCCTGTGAACCTAGTTATAGATTCCGATGCTTCACTTCAGGTTTACTGTATCCCCTGGACCTTCTTATTGACGTCGAAACACAGAAATAGCATCGGAATTGAATAGAAAAGGCACAATGCCGACTTAAGTACAAGAAGACTGACTCTTCTTACTGACTATGTTTGAACATTGCCTGTGAGACCCGTTTTAGGTTCCCATGCTTCACTATATGTTTACTGTATCCCTTGGACCTTCTTATTGACGACGAAACACAGAAATTGCATCTGAATTAAATACAAAGGGCAGAATGCCGACTTAAGTACAAGAAAACTGACTCTTCATACTGTCTATGTTTTGAACCATTCCCGTGACACTAGTTATAGATTCCGATGCTTCACTTCAGGTTCACTGTATCCCTTGGAACGTCATATTGACGACGAAACACAGAAATTGCATCGGAATTAAATACAAAAGACACAATGCAACTTACGTACAATAAGACTGACTCTTCTTACTGTCTATGTTTTGAACCTTTTCTGTGACACTAGTTATAAATTCCGATGCTTCACTTCAGGTTTACTGTATCCCTTGGACCTTCTTATTGACGACGAAACACAGAAATTGCATCGGGATTAAATACAAAAGACAGAAAGCCGATTTAAGTACAAAACGACTGACTCCTCCTACTGTCTATGTTTTAACCATTCCTGTGACAGTAGTTATACATTCCGATGCTTCACTTCAGGTTTACTGTATCCCTCTGACCTTCTTACTGACGATGAAACACAGAAATTGCATCGGAATTAAATACAAAAGGCACAATGCCGACTGAAATACAAGATGACTGACTCTTCTTACTCTCAATTTTTTGAGCCTTTCCTGTGAGACCGGTTTTAGGTTCCGTTGCCTCACTTCAGGTTTACTGTAGCCCTTGGACCTTCTTCTTGACGACGAAACAAAGAAATTGCATCGGAATTAAATACAAAAGGCACAATGCCGACTTAAGTACAAGAAGACTGACTCTTCTTACTGCCTATGTTTGAATCATTCCTGTGACACTAGTTATAGATTTCGATGCTTCACTTCAGGTTTACTGTATCCCTCTGACCCTCTTATTGACGACGAAACACAGAAATAGCATCGGAATTAAATAGAAAAGGCACAATGCTAATTAAGTACAATAAGACTGACTCTTCCTCCTGTCTATGTTTTGAACCATTCCTGTGACACTAGTTGTAAATTCCGATGCTACACTTCAGGTTTACTGTATCCCTCTGACCATCTTATCAACGATGAAACACATATATTGCATCGGAATGAAATACAAAAGGCACAATGCAGACTTAAGTACAAGAAGACTGACTCTTCTTACTGTCTGTGTTTTGGACTTTTCCTGTGACACTAGCTATAGATTCCGATGCTTCAATTCAGGTTTACTGCATCCCTTGGACCTTCTTAATGACGACGAAACACAGAAATTGCATCGGAATTAAATAGAAAAGGCACAATGCCGACTTAAGTACAAGAAGACTGACTCTTCTTACAGACTATGTTTTGAACATATCCTGTGAGACCCGTTTTAGGTTCCCATGCTTCACTATATGTTTACTGTATCCCTTGGACCTTCTTATTGACGACAAAACACAGAAATTGCATCTGAATTAAATACAAATGGCACAATGCCGACTTATGTACAAGAAAACTGACTCTTCATACTGTCTATGTTTTGAACCTTTTCTGAGACACTAGTTATAGATTCCGATGCTTCACTTCAGGTTTACTGTATCCCTTGGACCTTCGTAATGACGACGACACACAGAAATTGCATCGGAATTAAATAAAAAAGGCAAAATGCCGACATAAGTACAAGAAGACTGACTCTGCCGTGTCTATGTTATAAACCTTTCCTGTGACACTAGTTATACATTCCGATGCTTCACTTCAAGTTTACTGTATCCCTCTGCCCTTCTTATTGACGATGAAACACAGAAATTGCATCGGAATTAAATACAAAAGGCACAATGCCGACTGAAATTCAAGATGACTGACTCTTCTTACTCTCTATGTTTTGAGCCTTTCCTGTGAGACCGGTTTTAGGTTCCGTTGCCTCACTTCAGGTTTACTGTAGCCCTTGGACCTTCTTGTTGACGACGAAACACAGAAATTGCATCGGAATTAAATAGAAAAGGCACATTGCCGACTTAAGTACAAGAAGACTGACTCTTCTTACTGACTATTATTTGAACATTTCCTGTGAGACCAGTTTTAGATTCCGATGCTTCACTATATGTTTACTGTATCCCTTGGACCTTCTTATTGACGATGAAACACAGAAATTGCATCGGAATTAAATACAAAAGGCACAATGCCAACTTCAGTACAAGAAGACTGACTCTTCTTACTGTCTATGTTTTGAACCATTCCTGTGACACTAGTTATAGATTCCGATGCTTCACTTCATGTTTACTGTATCCCCTGGACCTTCTTATTGACGTCGAAAGACAGAAATTGCATCGGAATTAAATAGAAAAGGCACAATGCCGACTTAAGTACAGGAAGACTGACTCTTCTTACTGACTATGTTTTGAACATTTCCTGTGAGACCCGTTTTAGGTTCCCATGCTTCACTATATGTTTACTGTATCCCTTGGACCTTCTTATTGACGACGAAACACAGAAATTGCATCTGAGTTAAATACAAAAGCACAATGCCGACTTAATTACAAGAAAACTGGCTCTTCTTACTGTCTATGTTTTGAACCATTCCTGTGACACTAGTTATAGATTCCGATGCTTCACTTCAGGTTCACTGTAACCCTTGGAACTTCTTATTGACGACGAAACACAGAAATTGCATCGGAATTAAATACAAAAGACACAATGCCGACTTACGTACAATAAGACTGACTCTTCTCACTGTCTATGCTTTGAACCTTTTCTGTGACACTAGTTATAGATTCCGATGCTTCACTTCAGGTTTACTGTATCCCTTGGACCTTGTTATTGACGGCGAAACACAGAAATTGCATCGGAATTAAATAGAAAAGACAAAAAGCCGACATAAGTACAAGAAGACTGACTCTTCCGTCTCTATGTTATAAACCATTCCTGTGACACTAGATATAGATTCCGATGCTTCACTTCAGGTTTACTGTATCCCTTGGACCTTCTTATTGGCGACGAAACACAGATATTGCATCGGGATTAAATGCAAAAGACAGAATGCCGATTTAAGTACAAAACGACTGACTCTTTCTACTGTCTATGTTTTAACCATTTCTGTGACAGTAGTTATTCATTCCGATGCTTCACTTCAGGTTTACTGTATCCCTCTGACCTTCTTATTGACGATGAAACACAGAAATTGCATCGGAATTAAATACAAAAGGCACAATGCCGACTGTAATACAAGATGACTGACTCTTCTTACTCTATATGTATTGAGCCTTTCCTGTGAGACTGGTTTTAGGTTCCGTTGCCTCACTTCAGGTTTTCTGTAGCCCTTGGACCTTCTTGTTGACGACGAAACACAGATATTGCATCGGAATTATATAGAAAAGGCACATTGCCGACTTAAGTACGAGAAGACTGACTCTTCTTACTGACTATGATTTGAACATTTCCTGTCAGACCAGTTTTAGATTCCGATGCTTCACTATATGTTTACTGTATCCCTTGGACCTTCTTATTGACGATGAAACAAAGAAATTTCATCGGAATTAAATACAAAAGGCACAATGCCGACATAAGTAGAAGAAGACTGACTCTTCTTACTGCCTATGTTTTGAACCATTCCTGTGACACTAGTTATAGATTTCGATGCTTCACTTCAGGTTTACTGTATCCCTCTGACCCTCTTATTGACGACGAATGACAGAAATAGCATCGGAATTAAATAGAAAAGGCACAATGCAAATTAAGTACAATAAGACTGACTCTTCCTCGTGTCTATGTTTTAAACCATTCCTGTGACACTAGTTGTAAATTCCGATGTTACACTTCAGGTTTACTGTATCCCTCTGATCATCTTATTGACGATGAAACACATATATTGCATCGGAATGAAATACAGAAGGCACAATGCAGACTTAAGTACAAGAAGACTGACTCTTCATACTGTCTATGTTTTGAACTTTTCCTGTGACACTGGCTATAGATTCCGATGCTTCAATTCAGATTTACTGCATCCCTTGGACCTTCTTAATGACGATGAAACACAGAAATTGCGTCGGAATTAAATAGAAAAGGCACAATGCCGACTTAAGTAAAGAAGACTGACTCTTCCTACTGTATATGTTTTGAACCATTCCTGAGACACTAGTTATAGATTCCGATGCTTCACTTCAGGTTCACTGTATCCATCTGACATTCTTATTGACGATGAAACACAGAAGTTGCATCGGAATTAAATAGAAAAGGCACATTGCCGACTTAAGATCAAGAAAACTAACTCATCCCACTCTCTATGTTTTGAACCATTCCTGTGACACTAGTTATAGATTAAGATGCTTCACTTCAGGTTTACTGTATCCCTTGGACCTTCTTATTGACGACGAAACACAGAAATTGCATCGGAATTAAATAGAAAAAGCACAATGCCGACTTAAGTACATGAAGACTGACTCATCTTACAGACTGTGTTTTGAACCATTCCTGTGACACTAGTTATAGATTCCGAAGCTTCACTTTAGGTTTACTGTATCCCTCAGACTTTCTTATTCACGATGTAACGCAGAAATTGCATCGGAATTAAATATAAAAGGCACAATTCCCACTTAAGTAAAGAAGTCTGACTCTTCCTACTGTATATGTTTTGAACCATTCCTGAGACACTAGTTATAGATTCCGATGCTTCACTTCAGGTTTACTGTATCCCTCTGACATTCTTATTGACGATGAAACAGAAATTGCATCGGAATTAAATAGAAAAGGCACAATGCCGACTTAAGTACAAGAAGACTGACTTTTCTTACTGTCTAAATTTTGAACCACTCCTGTGACACTAGTTATAGATTCCGATGCTTCACTTCAGGTTTACTGTATCCCCTGGACCTTCTTATTGACGTCGAAACACAGAAATTGCATCGGAAATAAATAGAAAAGGCACAAAGCCGACTTAAGTACAAGAAGACTGACTCTTCTTACTGACTATGTTTTGAACATTTCCTGTGAGACCCGTTTTAGGTTCCCATTTTTCACTATATGTTTACTGTATCCCTTGGACCTTCTTATTGACGACGAAACACAGAAATTGCATCTGAATTAAATACAAAAGGCACAATGCCGACTTACGTACAATTACACTGACTCTTCTTACTGTCTATGTTTTGAACCTTTTCTGTGACACTAGTTAAAGATTCCGATGCTTCACTTCAGGTTTACTGTATCCCTTGGACCTTCTTATTGACGACGAAACACAGAAATTGCATCGGAATTAAATACAAAAGGCAAAATGCCGACTTAAGTACAAGAAGACTGACTCTTCTTACTGACTATGATTTGAACATTTCCTGTGAGACCCGTTCTAGATTCCGATGCTTCACTATATGTTTACTGTATCCTTTGCACCTTCTTATTGACGATGAAACACAGAAATTGCATCGGAATTAAATACAAAAGGCACAATGCCGACTTAAGTACAAGAAGACTGACTCTTCTTACTGCCTATGATTTGAAGCATTCCTGTGACACTAGTTATAGATTTCGATGCTTCACTTCAGGTTTACTGTATCCCTCTGACCCTCTTATTGACGACGAAACACAGAAATAGCATCGGAATTAAATGGAAAAGGCAGAATGCAAATTAAGTACAATAAGACTGACTCTTCCTCCTGTCTATGTTTTGAACCATTCCTGTGACACTAGTTGTAAATTCCGATGCTACACTTCAGGTTTACTGTATCCCTCTGACCATCTTATTGACGGTGAAACACATATATTGCATCGGAATGAAATACAAAAGCACAAAGCCGACTTACGTACAAGAAGACTGACTCTTCTTACTGTCTGTGTTTTGAACTCTTCCTGTGACACTAGCTATAGATTCCGATGCTTCAATTCAGATTTACTGCATCCCTTTGACCTTCTTAATGACGACGAAACACACAAATTGCATCGGAATTAAATAGAAAAGGCACAATGCCGACTTTAGTAAAGAAGACTGACTCTTCCTACTGTATATGTTTTGAACCATTCCTGTGACACTAGTTATAGATTAAGATGCTTCACTTCAGGTTTACTGTATCCCTTGGACCTTCTTATTGACGACGAAACACAGAAACTGCATCGGAATTAAATAGAAAAAGCACAATGCCGACTTAAGTACATGAAGACTGACTCACCTTACAGACTGTGTTTTGAACCATTCCTGTGACACTAGTTATAGATTCCGATGCTTCACTTTAGGTTTACTGTATCCCTCTGACCTTCTTGTTGACGATGTAACGCAGAAATTGCATCGGAATTAAATTGAAAAGGCACAATGCCGACTTGAGTACAAGAAGACTGACTCTTCCTACTGTATATGTTTTGAACCATTCCTGAGACTCTAGTTATAGATTCCGATGCTTCACTTCAGGTTTACTGTATCCCCTGGACCTTCTTATTGACGATGAAACACAGAAATTGCATCGGAATTAAGAAGAAAAGGCACAATGCCGACTTAAGTACAAGAAGACTGACTCCTGCTACTGTCTATGTATTGAACCATTCCTGTGACTCTAGTTATAGATTCCGATGCTTCACTTCAGGTTTACTGTATCCCTTGGACCTTCTTTGTGACGATGAAACACAGAAATTGCATAGGAATTAAATACAAAAGGCACAATGCCGACTTAAGTACAATAAGACTGACTCTTCTTACTGCCTATGTTTTGAACCTTTTCAGTGACACTACTTATAGATTCCGATGCTTCACTTCAGGTTTAATGTATCCCTTGGACCTTCTTATTGACGACGAAACACAGAAATAGCATCGGAATTAAATAGCAAAGGCAAAATGCCGACTTATGTACAAGAAGACTGACTCTTCCGTGTCTATGTTTTTAAACCATTCCTGTGACACTAGATATAGATTACGATGCTTCACTTCAGGATTACTGTATCCCTTGGACCTTCTTATTGACGACGAAACACAGAAATTGCGTCGGTATTAAATATAATAGACACAATGCCATTTTAAGTACAAAACGACTGACTCTTCCTACTGTCTATAATTTAACCATTCCTGTGACACTAGTTATAGATTCCGATGCTTCACTTCAGGTTTACAGTATCCCACTGGCCTTCTTATTGACGATGAAACACAGAAATTGCATCTGAATTAAATACAAAAGGCACAATGCAGACTCAAATACAAGATTACTGACTCTTCTTACTCTCTATGTTTTGAACCTTTCCTGTGAGTCCGGTTTTAGATTCCGATGCTTCACCTCAGGTTTACTCTATCCCTTGGACCTTCTTATTGACGACGAAACACAGAAATTACATCGGAATTAAATAGAAAAGGCACAATGCCGACATACGTACAAGAAGACTGACTCTTCTTACTGACTATGATTTGAACATTTCCTGTGAGACCAGTTTTAGATTCCGATGCTTCACTATATGTTTACTGTATCCCTTGGACCATCTTATTGACGACGAAACACAGAAATTGCATCGGAATTAAATACAAAATGCACAATGCCGACTTAAGTTCAAGAAGACTGACTCTTCTTGCTGTGTATGATTTGAACCATTCCTGTGACACTAGTTATAGATTCCGATGCTTCACTTCAGGTTTCCTGTATCAATCTGACCTTCTTATTGACGATGAAGCACAGTAATTGCATCGGAATTAAATACAAATGGCACAATGCTGACTCATGTCCAAGACGACTGACTCTTCTTACTGTCTATGTTTTGAACCTTTCCTGTGACACTAGATATAGCTTCCGATGCTTCACTTCAGGTTTACTGTATCCCTTGGAAATTCTTAATGACGACAAAACACAGAAATTGCATCGGAATTAAATAGAAAAGGCACAATGCCGACTTAAGTAAAGAAGACTGACTCTTCCTAATGTATATGTTTTGAACCATTCCTGAGACACAAGTTATAGAATCCAATGCTTCACTTCAGGTTCACTGTATCCCTCTGACATTCTTATTGACGATGAAAGACAGAAGTTGCATCGGAATTAAATAGAAAAGCCACAATGCCGACTTAAGATCAAGAAGACTAACTCTTCCTACTCTCTATGTTTTGAACCATTCCTGTGACACTAGTTATAGATTCCGATGCTTCACTTCAGGATTACTGTAACCCTTGGACCTTCTTATTGACGACGAAACACAGAAATTGCATCGGAATTAAATAGAAAAAGCAACAATGCCAACTTAAGTACATGAAGACTGACTCATCTTACAGACTGTGCTTTGAACCATTACTGTGACACTAGTTATAGATTCCGATGCTTCACTTTGCGTTTACAGTATCCCTCTGACTTTCTTGTTGTTGATGTAACGCAGAAATTGCATCGGAATTAAATACAAAAGGCACAATGGCGACTTAAGTACAAGAAGACTGACTCTTCTTACTGTCTATGATTTGAACCCTTCCTGTGACACTAGTTATATATTCCTATGTTCCACTTCAGGTTTGCTGTATCCCTTGGACCTTCTTATTGGCGACGAAACACAGAAATTGCATCGGAATTAAATAGAGGAGGCACAATGCCAACTTAAGTACAAGAAGACTGACTCTTCTTACTGACTATGTTTTGAACATTTCCTGTGAGACCAGTTTTAGATTCCGATGCTTCACAGTATGTTTACTGTATCCCTTGGACCTTCTTATAGACGACGAAACACAGAAATTGCATCGGATTTAAATAGAAGGGCACAATGCCGGCTTAAGTTCAAGAAGACTGACTCTTCCTTCTGTCTATGTTTTGAACCTTTCCTTTGACACTACTTATAGATTCCGATGCCTCACTTCAGGTTTACTGTATCCCTTGGACCTTCTTATTGACGACGAAACACAGAAATTGCATCGGAATTAAGTAGAAAAGGCACAATGCCGACATAAGTACAAGAAGACTGACTCTTCTTACTGACAATGATTTGAACATTTCCTGTGAGACCAGTTTTAGATTCCGATGCTTCACTATATGTTTACTGTATCCCTTGGACCTTCTTATTGACGACGAAACACAGAAATTGCATCGGAATTAAATACAAAATGCGCAATGCCGACTTAAGTACAAGAAGACTGACTCTTCTTGCTGTGTATGATTTGAACCGTTCCTGTGACACTAGTTATAGATTCCGATGCTTCACTTCAGGTTTACTGTATCCCTCTGACCTTCTTATCGACGATGAAGCACAGTAATTGCATCGGAATTAAATACAAATGGCACAATGCTGACTCATGTCCAAGAAGACTGACTCTTCTTACTGTCTATGTTTTGAACCTTTCCTGTGACAGTAGATATAGCTTCCGATGCTTCACTTCAGGTTTACTGTATCCGTTGGACCTTATTAATGACGACGAAACGCAGAAATTGCATCGGAATTAAATAGAAAAGGCACAATGCCGACTTAAGTACAAGAAGACTGACTCATCTTACTGTCTGTGTTTTGAACTTTTCCTGTGACACTATCTATAGATTCCGATGCTTCAATTCAGATTTACTGCATCCCTTGGACCTTCTTAATGACGACAAAACACAGAAATTGCATCGGAATTAGATAGAAAAGGCACAATGCCGACTTAAGTAAAGAAGACTGACTCTTCCTACTGTATATGTTTTGAACCATTCCTGAGACACTAGTTATTGATTCCGATGCTTCACTTCAGGTTCACTGTATCCCTCTGACATTCTTATTGACGATGAAACACAGGAGTTGCATCGGAATTAAATAGAAAAGGCACACTACAAACCTAAGATCAAGAAGACTAACTCTTCCTACTCTCTATGTTTTGAACAATTCCTGTGACACTAGTTATTGATTCCCATGCTTCACTTCAGGTTTACTGTATCCCTTGGACCTTCTTATTGTCGACGAAACACAGAAATTGCATCGGAATTAAATAGAAAAAGCACAATGCCGACTTAAGTACATGAAGACTGACTCATCTTACAGACTGAGCTTTGAACCATTCCTGTGACACTAGTTATAGATTCCGATGCTTCACTTTAGCTTTACAGTATCCCTCTGACCTTCTTATTGACGATGTAACGCAGAAATTGCATCGGAATTAAATACAAAAGGCACAATGGGGACTTAAGTACAAGAAGACTGACTCTTCTTACTGTCTATGTTTTGAACCTTTCCTGTGACACTAGTTATATATTCCTATGTTCCACTTCAGGTTTGCTGTATCCCTTGGACCTTCTTATTGGCGACGAAACGCAGAAATTGCATCGGAATTAAATAGAGAAGGCACAATGTCAACTTAAGTACAAGAAGACTTACTCTTCGTACTGACTATGCTTTGAACATTTCCTGTGAGACCAGTTTTAGATTCCGATGCTTCACTGTATGTTTACTGTATACCTTGGACCTTCTTATTGACGACGAAACACAGAAATTGCATCGGATTTAAATAGAAGAGGCACAATGCCGGCTTAAGTTCAAGAAGACAGACTCTTCCTTCTGTCTATGTTTTGAACCTTTCCTTTGACACTACTTATAGATTCCGATGCCTCACTTCAGGTTTACTGTGTCCCTTGGACCTTCTTATTGACGATGAAACACAGAAATTGCATCGGAATTAAATACAAAAGGCACAATGCCGACTTAAGTACAAGAAGACTGACTCTTCTTACTGCCTATGTTTTGAAGCATTCCTGTGACACTAGTTATAGATTCCGATGCTTCACTTCAGGTTTACTGTATCCCTCTGACCCTCTTACTGACGACGAAAATGAGAAATAGCATCGGAATTAAATGGAAAAGGCAGAATGCAAATTAAGTACAATAAGACTGACTCTTCCTCCTGTCTATGTTTTGAACCATTCCTGTGACACTAGTTGTAAATTCCGATGCTACACTTCAGGTTTACTGTATCCCTCTGACCATCTTATTGACGATGAAACACATATATTGCATCGGAATGAAATACAAAAGCACAATGCCGACTTAAGTAAAGAAGACTGACTCTTCCTACTGTATATGTTTTGAACCATTCCTGAGACACTAGTTATAGATTCCGATGCTTCACTTCAGGTTCACTGTATCCCTCTGACATTCTTATTGACGATGAAACACAGAAGTTGCATCGGAATTAAATAGAAAAGGTACAATGCCGACTTAAGAACAAGAAAAATAACTCATCCTACTCCCTATGTTTTGAACCATTCCTGTGACACTAGTTATAGATTCCGATGCTTCACTTCAGGTTTACTGTATCCCTTGGACGTTCTTATTGACGACGAAACACAGAAATTGCATCGGAATTAAATAGAAAAAGCACAATGCCGACTTAAGTACATGAAGACTGACTCACCTTACAGACTGTGTTTTGAACCATTCCTGTGACACTAGTTATAGATTCCGATGCTTCACTTTTGGTTTACTGTATCCCTCTGACCTTCTTACGGACGATGAAACACAGAAATTGCATCGGAATTAAATAAAAAAGGCACAATGCCGACTTAAATACAAGAAGAGTGACTCTTGCTACTGTCTATGTTTTGAACCATTCCTCTGACTCTAGTTATAGATTCCGATGCTTCACTTCAGGTTTACTGTATCCCTTGGACCTTCTTAGTGACGATGAAACACAGAAATTGCATCGGAATTAAATACAAAAGGCACAATGCCGACCTAAGTACAATAAGACTGACTCTTCTCACTGCCTATGTTTTGAACCTTTTCAGTGACACTACTTATAGATTCCGATGCTTCACTTCAGGTTTAATGTATCCCTTGGACCTTCTTATTGACGACGAAACACAAAAATAGCATCGGAATTAAATACAGATGGCACAATGCCGACTTAAGTACAAGAAAACTGACTCTTCTTACTGTCTATGTTTCGAACCATTCCTGTGACACTAGTTATAGATTCCGATACTTCACTTCAGGTTTACTGCATCCCTCTGACCTTGTTATTGACGATGAAACACAGAAATTGCATCGCAATTAAATACAAAAGGCACATTGCCGACTTAAGTACAAGAAAACTGACTCTTCTTACTGTTTATGTTTTGAACCATTCCTGTGACACTAGTTATAGATTGCGATGCTCCAATTCTGGTTTACTGTATCCCTCTGATCTTCATATTGACGATGAAATACAGAAATTGCATCGGAATTAAATACAAAATGCACAATGCCGTCTTAAGTACAAGAAAACTGACGCTTCTTACTGTTTATGTTTTGAACCATTCCTGTGACACTAGTTATAGATTCCGATGCTTCACTTCAGGTTTACTGCATCCCTCTGACCTTGTTATTGACGATGAAACACAGAAATTGCATCGCAATTAAATACAAAAGGCACATTGCCGACTTAAGTACAAGAAAACTGACTCTTCTTACTGTTTATGTTTTGAACCATTCCTGTGACACTAGTTATAGATTGCGATGCTCCAATTCTGGTTTACTGTATCCCTTGGACCTTCTTATTGACGACGAAACACAAAAATTGCATCGGAATTAAATACAAAATGCGCAATGCCGACTTAAGTACAAGAAGACTGACTCTTCTTGCTGTGTATGATTTGAACCGTTCCTGTGACACTAGTTATAGATGCCGATGCTTCACTTCAGGTTTACTGTATCCCTCTGACCTTCTTATCGACGATGAAGCACAGTAATTGCATCGGAATTAAATACAAATGGCACAATGCTGACTCATGTCCAAGAAGACTGACTCTTCTTACTGTCTATGTTTTGAACCTTTCCTGTGACAGTAGATATAGCTTCCGATGCTTCACTTCAGGTTTACTGTATCCGTTGGACCTTATTAATGACGACGAAACGCAGAAATTGCATCGGAATTAAATAGAAAAGGCACAATGCCGACTTAAGTACAAGAAGACTGACTCTTCTTACTGTCTGTGTTTTGAACTTTTCCTGTGACACTATCTATAGATTCCGATGCTTGAATTCAGATTTACTGCATCCCTTGGACCTTCTTAATGACGACAAAACACAGAAATTGCATCGGAATTAGATAGAAAAGGCACAATGCCGACTTAAGTAAAGAAGACTGACTCTTCCTACTGTATATGTTTTGAACCATTCCTGAGACACTAGTTATAGATTCCGATGCTTCACTTCAGGTTCACTGTATCCCTCTGACATTCTTATTGACGATGAAACACAGGAGTTGCATCGGAATTAAATAGAAAAGGCACAATACAAACTTAAGATCAAGAAGACTAGCTCTTCCTACTCTCTATGTTTTGAACAATTCCTGTGACACTAGTTATTGATTCCCATGCTTCACTTCAGGTTTACTGTATCCCTTGGACCTTCTTATTGACGACGAAACACAGAAATTGCATCGGAATTAAATAGAAAAAGCACAATGCCGACTTAAGTACATGAAGACTGACTCATCTTACAGACTGAGCTTTGAACCATTCCTGTGACACTAGTTATAGATTCCGATGCTTCACTTTAGCTTTACAGTATCCCTCTGACCTTCTTATTGACGATGTAACGCAGAAATTGCATCGGAATTAAATACAAAAGGCACAATGGGGACTTAAGTACAAGAAGACTGACTCTTCTTACTGTCTATGTTTTGAACCTTTCCTGTGACACTAGTTATATATTCCTATGTTCCACTTCAGGTTTGCTGTATCCCTTGGACCTTCTTATTGGCGACGAAACACAGAAATTGCATCGGAATTAAATAGAGAAGGCACAATGTCAACTTAAGTACAAGAAGACTTACTCTTCGTACTGACTATGCTTTGAACATTTCCTGTGAGACCAGTTTTAGATTCCGATGCTTCACTCTATGTTTACTGTATCCCTTGGACCTTCTTATTGACGACGAAACACAGAAATTGCATCGGATTTAAATAGAAGAGGCACAATGCCGGCTTAAGTTCAAGAAGACAGACTCTTCCTTCTGTCTATGTTTTGAACCTTTCCTTTGACACTACTTATAGACTCCGATGCCTCACTTCAGGTTTACTGTATCCCTTGGACCTTCTTATTGACGATGAAACACAGAAATTGCATCGGAATTAAATACAAAAGGCACAATGCCGACTTAAGTACAAGAAGACTGACTCTTCTTACTGCCTATGTTTTGAAGCATTCCTGTGACACTAGTTATAGATTCCGATGCTTCACTTCAGGTTTACTGTATCCCTCTGACCCTCTTACTGACGACGAAACAGAGAAATAGCATCGGAATTAAATGGAAAAGGCAGAATGCAAATTAAGTACAATAAGACTGACTCTTCCTCCTGTCTATGTTTTGAACCATTCCTGTGACACTAGTTGTAAATTCCGATGCTACACTTCAGGTTTACTGTATCCCTCTGACCATCTTATTGACGATGAAACACATATATTGCATCGGAATGAAATACAAAAGCACAATGCCGACTTACGTACAAGAAGACTGACTCTTCTTACTGTCTGTGTTTTGAACTTTTCCTGTGACACTAGCTATAGATTCCGATGCTTCAATTCAGATTTACTGCATCCCTTTGACCTTCTTAATGACGACGAAACACAGAAATTGCATCGGAATTAAATAGAAAAGGCACAATGCCGACTTATGTAAAGAAGACTGACTCTTCCTACTGTATATGTTTTGAACCATTCCTGAGACACTAGTTATAGATTCCGATGCTTCACTTCAGGTTCACTGTATCCCTCTGACATTCTTATTGACGATGAAACACAGAAGTTGCATCGGAATTAAATAGAAAAGGTACAATGCCGACTTAAGAACAAGAAAAATAACTCATCCTACTCCCTATGTTTTGAACCATTCCTGTGACACTAGTTATAGATTCCGATGCTTCACTTCAGGTTTATTGTATCCCTCTGTCCTTCTTACGGACGATGAAACACAGAAATTGCATCGGAATTAAATAAAAAAGGCACAATGCCGACTTAAATACAAGAAGACTGACTCTTGCTACTGTCTATGTTTTGAACCATTCCTGTGACTCTAGTTATAGATTCCGATGCTTCACTTCAGGTTTACTGTATCCCTTGGACCTTCTTAGTGACGATGAAACACAGACATTGCATCGGAATTAAATACAAAAGGCACAATGCCGACCTAAGTACAATAAGACTGACTCTTCTCACTGCCTATGTTTTGAACCTTTTCAGTGACACTACTTATAGATTCCGATGCTTCACTTCAGGTTTAATGTTTCCCTTGGACCTTCTTTTTGACGACGAAACACAGAAATAGCATCGGAATTAAATACAGATGGCACAATGCCGACTTAAGTACAAGAAAACTGACTCTTCTTACTGTCTATGTATCGAACCATTCCTGTGACACTAGTTATAGATTCCGATACTTCACTTCAGGTTAACTGCATCCCTCTGACCTTGTTATTGACGATGAAACACAGAAATTGCATCGCAATTAAATACAAAAGGCACATTGCCGACTTAAGTACAAGAAAACTGACTCTTCTTACTGTTTATGTTTTGAACCATTCCTGTGACACTAGTTATAGATTGCGATGCTCCAATTCTGGTTTACTGTATCCCTCTGACCTTCATATTGACGATGAAATACAGAAATTGCATCGGAATTAAATACAAAATGCACAATGCCGTCTTAAGTACAAGAAAACTGACGCTTCTTACTGTTTATGTTTTGAACCATTCCTGTGACACTAGTTATAGATTCCGATGCTTCACTTCAGGCTTACTGTATCCCTCTGATCTTCTTATTGACGATGAAACACAGATATTGCATCGGAATTAAATACAAAAGGCACAATGCCCACTTAAGTACAAGAAGACTGACCTTTCTTACTGACTATGTTTTGGTCCATTCCTGTGACACTACTTATAGATTCCGATGCTTCACTTCAGGTTTACTGTATCCCTCTGACCTTCGTAATGACAATGAAACACAGAAATTGCAATGTAATTAAATACAAAAGGCACAATGTCGACTTACGTACAAAATGACTTACTCTTGTTACTCTGTATGTTTTGAACCACTCCTGTAACACTAGTTATAGATTCCGATGTGTCACTTCAGGTTTACTGTATCCCTCCGACCGTCTTATTGACGATGAAACACAGAATTTGCATCGGAATTAAATACAAAAGGCATAATGCCAACTCAAGTACAAGAAGACTGGCTCTTCTTACTGTCTATGTTTTGAACCGATCCTGTGACACTAGTTATAGATTCCGATGCTTCACTTCAGGTTTACTGTATCATTCTGACCTTCATATTGACGATACAACACAGAAATTGCATCGGAATTATATACAAGAGGCACAATGCCGTATTAAGTACAAGGAGACTGACTCTTCTTACTGTCTATGTTTTGAACCATTCCTGTGACACTAGTAATAGATTCCGATGCTTCACCTCAGGTTTACTGTATCCCGCTGACCTTCTTATTGACGATGAAACACAGAAATTGCATCTTAATTAAATACAAATGGCACAATGCCGACTTAAGTACTAGAAGACTGACTCTTCCTATTGTCTATGTTTTGAACCATTCCTGTGACACTAGTTATAGATTCCGATGCTTCACTTCAGGTTTTCTGCATCCCTCTGACCTTATAAATTGAAGGGTCAAACACAGAAATTACATCATACTTAAATACAAAAGGCACAATGCCGACTCAAGTACAAGAGGACTGGCTCTTCTTACTGTCTATGTTTTGAACCTTTCCTGTGAGGCCGGTTTTAGATTCCGATGCTTCAGTTTGAGTTTACTGCATCCCTTGGACCTTCTTATTGACGACGAAACACAGAAACTGCATCGCAATAAAATAGAAAAGGCACAATGTCGACTTAAGTACAAGAAAACTGACTCTTCTTACTGTCTATGTTTTGAACCATTCCTGTGACACTAGTTACAGATTCCGATGCATCACTTCAGGGTTACTGTATCCCTCTGACCTTCTTATTGACGATGAAACACAGAAATTGCATCGGAATTAAATATAAAAGGCACAAGGCCGACTTAATTATAAGAAAACTGACTCTTCTTACTGTCTATGCTTTGAACCATTCCTGTGACACTAGTTACAGATTCCGATGCTTCACTTCAGGTTTACTGTATCCCTCTGACCTTCTTATTGTCGATGAAACACAGAAACTGCATCAGAATTAAATACAAAAGGCACAAATCCGACTTAAGTACAAGAAAACTGACTCCTCTTACTGTCTATGTTTTGAACCATTCCTGTGACACTAGTTATTGATTCCGATGCTTCACTTCAGGTTTACTGTATCCCTCTGACCTTCTTATTGACGATGAAACACAGAAATTGCATCGGATTTAAATACAAAAGGCACAATGCCGACTCAAGTACAAGAAGACTGGCTCTTCTTACTGTCTATGATTTGAACCATTCCTGTGACACTAGATATAGATTCTGATGCTTCGCTTCAGGTTTACTGTATCACTCTGAGCTTCATATTGACGATGAAACACAGAAACTGCATCGGAATTATATACAAGAGGAACAATGCTGACTTAAGTACAAGAAGACTGACTCATCTTACTGTCTATGTTAGGAACCATTAATGTGACACTAGTTACAGATTCCGATGCTTCACTTCAGGTTTACTGTATCCCTGTGACCTTCTTATTGACGATGATACACAGAAATTGCATCTTAATTAAATACAAAAGGCACAATGCCGACTTAAGTACAGGAAGACTGACTCTTCAACCGTCTATGTTTTGAACCATTCCTGTGACACTAGTTATAGATTCCGATGCTTCACTTCAGGTTTACTGCATCCCTCTGACCTTCTTATTGATGATGAGACACGGAAATGGCATCGGAATTAAATAAAAAATGCACAATGCCGACATAAGTATAAGAAAACTGACTCTTCTTACGGTCTATGCTTTGAACCATTCCTGTGACACTAGTTATAGATTCCGATGCTTCACTGCAGGTTTACTGTTTCCCTCTGACCTTCTTATTGACGACGAAACACATATATTGCATCGGAATTAAATACAAAAGGCACAATGCCGACTCAAGTACAAGATTACTGGCTGTTCTTACTGCCTGTGTTTTGAACCTTTCCTGTGAGACCGGTAATAGATTCTAATGCTTCACTTCAGGTTTACTGTATCCCTTGGACCATCTTATTTACGACGAAACACAGAAAATGCATCGGAATTAAATAGAAAAGCACAATGCCGATTTAAGTACAAGAAAACTGACTCTTCTTACTGTCTATGTTTTGAACCATTCCTGTGACACTAGTTACAGATTCCGATGCTTCACTTCAGGTTTACTGTATCCCTGTGACCTTCTTATTGACGATGAAACACAGAAATTGCATCTTAATTAAATACAAAAGGCACAATGCCGACTTAAGTACAGGAAGACTGACTCTTCTTACTGTCTATGTTATGAACCATTCCCGTGACACTAGTTATAGATTCCGATGCTTCAGTTCAGGTTTACTGCATCCCTCTGACCTTCTTATTGTCGATGAAACACAGAAATTGCATCGGAATTAAATACAAAAGGCAAAATGCCGAGTTGAGTACAAGTAAACTGACTCTTCTTACTGTCTATGTTTTGAACCATTCCTGTGACACTAGTTATAGATTCCGATGCTTCACTTCAGGTTTACTGGATCCCTCTGACCTACGTATTGACGATGAAACACAGAAATTGCACTGGAATTAAATACAAAAGGCACAATGCCGACTTAAGTACAAAAAGACTGACTATTCTTACTCTCTATGTTTTGAACCATTCCTGTGACACTAGTTATAGATTCCGATGCTTCACTTCAGGTTTTCTGCATCCCTCTGACCTTCTTATTGAAGATCAAACACAGAAATTGCATCGTAATTAAATACAAAAGGCACAATGCCGACTCAAGTACAAGAGGACTGGCTCTTCTTACTGTCTATGTTTTGAACCTTTCCTGTGAGGCCGGTTTTAGATTCCGATGCTTCAGTTTGGGTTTACTGCATCCCTTGGACCTTCTTATTGACGACGAAACACAGAAACTGCATCGCAACTAAATAGAAAAGGCACAATGTCGACTAAAGTACAAGAAAACTGACACTTCTTACTGTCTATGTTTGAACCATTCCTGTGACACTAGTTACAGATTCCGATGCATCACTTCAGGGTTACTGTATCCCTCTGACCTTCTTATTGTCGATGAAACACAGAAATTGCATCGGAATTAAATATAAAAGGCACAAGGCCGACTTAATTATAAGAAAACTGACTCTTCTTACTGTCTATGCTTTGAACCATTCCTGTGACACTAGTTACAGATTCCGATGCTTCACTTCAGGTTTACTGTATCCCTCTGACCTTCTTATTGTCGATGAAACACAGAAACTGCATCAGAATTAAATACAAAAGGCACAATGCCGACTTAAGTACAAGAAAACTGACTCTTCTTACTGTCTATGTTTTGAACCATTCCTGTGACACTAGTTATAGATTCCGATGCTTCACTTCAGGTTTACTGCATCCCTCTGACCTTCTTATTGACGATGAAACACAGAAATTGCATCGGATTTAAATACAAAAGGCACAATGCCGACTCAAGTACAAGAAGACAGGCTCTTCTTACTGTCTATGTTTTGAACCATTCCTGTGACACTAGATATAGATTCTGATGCTTCGCTTCAGGTTTACTGTATCACTCTGAGCTTCATATTGACGATGAAACATAGAAATTGCATCGGAATTATATACAAGAGGCACAATGCTGACTTAAGTACAAGATGACTGACTCATCTTACTGTCTATGTTTTGAACAGTTCCTGTGACACTAGTTACGGATTCCGATGCTTCACTTCAGGTTTACTGTATCCCTGTGACCTTCTTATTGACGATGAAACACAGAAATTGCATCTTAATTAAATACAAAAGGCACAATGCCGACTCAAGTACAAGAGGACTGGCTCTTCTTACTGTCTATGATTTGAACCTTTCCTGTGAGGCCGGTTTTATATTCCGATGCTTCAGTTCTGGTTTGCTGCATCCCTTGGACCTTCTTATTGACGACGAAACACAGAAATTGCATGAGAATTAAATGGAAAAGCACAATGCCGACTTAAGTACAAGAAAACTGACTCTTCATACAGTCTTTGTTTTGAACCATTCCTGTGACACTAGTTATAGATTCCGACGCATCACTTCAGGTTTTTTGTATCCCTCTGACCTTCTTATTGGTGATGAAACAGAGAAATGGCATCGGAATTAAATACAAAAGGCACAATGCCGACTTAAGTATAAGAAAACTGACTCTTTTTACGGTCTATGCTTTGAACCATTCCTGTGACACTAGTTATAGATTCCGATGCTTCACTGCAGGTTTACTGTTTCCCTCTGACCTTCTTATTGACGACGAAACACATAAATTGCATCGGAATTAAATAGAAAAGGCACAATGCCGACTCAAGTACAAGAAGACTGGCTCTTCTTACTGTCTATGATTTGAACCTTTCCCGTGAATCCAGTTTTTGATTCCTATGCATGACTTCAGGTTTACTGTATCCCTTGGACCTTCTTATTGACGATGAAATACAGAAATTGCATCGGAATTAAATAGAAAAGCACAATGCCGTGTTAAGTACAAGAAAACTGACTCTTCTTACTGTCTATTTTTTTAACCATTCCTGTGACACTAGTTATAGATTCCGATGCATCACTTCAGGGTTACTGTATCCCTCTGACCTTCTTATTAAAGATGAAACACAGAAATTGCATCTTAATTAAATACAAAGGCCACAATGCAGACCTAAGTCCAGGAAGACTGATTCTTCTTACCGTCTATGTTTTGAACCATTCCTGTGACACTAGTTATAGATTCCGAAGCTTCACTTCAGGTTTATTCTATCCTTCTGACCTTCTTTTTGACGATCAAAAACAGAAATTGCATCGGAATTAAATACAAAAGGCACAATGCCGACTCAAGTACAAGAAGACTGGCTCTTCTCGCTGTCTATGATTTGAACCTTTCCTGTGAGAACCAGTTTTAGATTCCGATGCCTGACTTCAGGTTTACTGTATCCCTTGGACCTTCTTATTGACAACGAAACACAGAAATTGCATCGGAATTAAATAGAAAAGGCACAATGCCTGGTTAAGTACAAGAAAACTGACTCTTCTTACTGTCTATGTTTTGAACCACTCCTGTGACACTAGTTGTAGATTCCGATGCATCACTTCAGGCTTACTGCATCCCTCTGACGTTCATGTTGACGATGAAACACAGAAGTTGAATCGGAATTAAATACAAAAGGCACCATGCCTACTTAATTATAAGAAAACTGACTCTTATTACTGTCTATGCTTTGAACCATTCCTGTGACACTAGTTATAGATTCCGATGCTCCACTTCAGGTTTACTGTATCCCTCTGACCTTCTTATTGACGATGAAACACAGATATTGCATCGGAATTAAATACAAACTGCATAATGCCGACTTAAGTACAAGAAGACTGGCTCTTTTTACTGTCTATGTTTTGAACCATTCCTGTGACACTAGTTATAGATTCCGATCCTTCCCTTCAGGTTTACTGTATCCCTCTGAACTTTATATTGACGATGAAACACAGAAATTGCATCGGAATTATATACAAGAGGCACAATGACGACTTAAGTACAAGAAGACTGACTCTTCTTACTATTTATGTTTTGAACCATTCCTGTGACACTAGTTATAGATTACGATGCTTCACTTAAAGTTTACTGTATCCCTCTGACCTTCTTATTGACGACGAAACACAGAAATTGCATCTTAATTAAATACAAAAGGCACAATGCCGACTTAAGTACAGGAAGGCTGACTCTTCTTACCGTCTATGTTTTGAACCATTCCTGTGAAACTAGTTATAGATTCCGATGCTTCACTTCAGGTTTACTGTATCCTTCTCACCCTCTTATTGACGATCAATCACAGATATTGCATTGGAATTAAATACAAAAGGCGCAATGCCGACTCATGTACAAGAGGACAGGCTCTTCATACTGTGTATGTTTTTAACCTTTCCTGTGAGACCAGTTTTAGATTCCGATGCTTCACTTCAGGTTAACTGTATCCCTTGGACCTTCATATTGACGACGAAACACAGAAATTGCATCGGAATTAAATAGAAATGCACAATGCCGACTTAAGTACAAGAAAACTGACTCTTCTTACAGCCTTTGTTTAGAACCATTCCCGTGATACTAGTTATAGATACCGATGCTTCACTTCAGGTTTACTGTATCCCTCTGACCGTCTTATTGACGATGAAACACCGAAATTACATCGGAATTAAATACATAAGGCACAATGCCGACTCAAGTACAAGAAGACTGGCCCTGCTTACTGTCTATGTTTTGAACCTATACGGTGTGGCCGGTTTTAGATTCCGTTGCTTCACTTTAGGTTTACTGTATCCCTTGGACCTTCTTATTGACGACGAAACACAGAAACGGCATCGGAATTAAATACAAAAGCCACAATTCCGACTTAAGTATAGGTAAACTTACTCTTCTTACTGTCTAAGTTGTGAACCATTCCTGTGACACCAGTTATAGATTCCAATGCTTCACTTCAGGTTTACTGTAACCCTCTGACCATCTTACTGACGATGAAACACAGAATTCACATCGGAATTAAATACAAAAGGCACAATGCCGACTTAAGTACAAGAAGACTGACTCTTCTTACTGTCTATGTTATGAACCAGTCCCGTGACACTAGTTATAGATTCCGAAGCTTCACTTCAGGTTTACTGCATCCCTCTGACCTTCTTATTGACGATGAAACACAGAAATTGCATCGGAATTAAATACAAAAGGCAAAATGCCGACTTGAGTACAAGTAAACTGACTCTTCTTACTGTCTATGTTTTGAACCATTCCTGTAACACTAGTTACAGATCCCGAAACATCACTTCAGGGTTACTGTATCCCTCTGACCTTCTTAATGACGATGAGACACAGAAATTGCATCGGAACACAAACAAAAGGCACAATGCCGACTTAAGTACTAGAAGACTGACTCTCCTTACAGTCTATGATTTGAACTACACCTGTAACACTAGTTATAGATTCCGATGTGTCACTTCAGGTTTACTGTATCCCTCCGACAGTCTTATTGACGATGAAACACAGAATTTGCATCGGAATTAAATACAAAAAGCATAATGCCAACTCAAGTACAAGAAGACTGGCTCTTCTTACTGTCTATGTTTTGAACCGATCCTGTGACACTAGTTATAGATTCCGATGCTTCACTTCAGGTTTACTGTATCATTCTGACCTTCATATTGACGATACAACACAGAAATTGCATCGGAATTATATACAAGAGGCACAATGCCGTATTAAGTACAAGGAGACTGACTCTTCTTACTGTCTATGTCTTGAACCATTCCAGTGATACTAGTTATAGATTCCGATGCTTCACATCAGGTTTACTGTATCCCGCTGACCTTCTTATTGACGATGAACCACAGAAATTGCATCTTAATTAAAATCAAAAGGCACAATGCCGACTTAAGTACAAGAAAACTGACTCTTCTTACTGTCTATGTTTTGAACCATTCCTGTGACACTAGTTATAGATTCCGATGCTTCAATTCAGGTTTTCAGCATCCCTCTGACCTTATAAATTGAAGGGTCAAACACAGAAATTACATCGTACTTAAATACAAAAGGCACAATGCCGACTCAAGTACAAGAGGACTGGCTCTTCTTACTGTCTATGTTTTGAACCTTTCCTGTGAGGCCGGTTTTAGATTCCGATGCTTCAGTTTGAGTTTACTGCATCCCTTGGGCCTTCTTATTGACGACGAAACACAGAAACTGCATCGCAATAAAATAGAAAAGGCACAATGTCGACTTAAGTACAAGAAAACTGACTCTTCTTACTGTCTATGTTTTGAACCATTCCTGTGACACTAGTTACAGATTCCGATGCATCACTTCAGGGTTACTGTATCCCTCTGACCTTCTTATTGACGATGAAACACAGAAATTGCATCGGAATTAAATATAAAAGGCACAAGGCCGACTTAATTATAAGAAAACTGACTCTTCTTACTGTCTAT
The DNA here is from genome assembly GCF_021461395.2 of Schistocerca americana. Classification (NCBI taxonomy): domain Eukaryota; kingdom Metazoa; phylum Arthropoda; class Insecta; order Orthoptera; family Acrididae; genus Schistocerca; species Schistocerca americana. The sequence goes on along the minus strand of NC_060120.1, from coordinate 1,129,851,615 downwards.
GCTTTGAACCATTCCTGTGACACTAGTTACAGATTCCGATGCTTCACTTCAGGTTTACTGTATCCCTCTGACCTTCTTATTGTCGATGAAACACAGAAACTGCATCAGAATTAAATACAAAAGGCACAATGCCGACTTAAGTACAAGAAAACTGACTCTTCTTACTGTCTATGTTTTGAACCATTCCTGTGACACTAGTTATAGATTCCGATGCTTCACTTCAGGTTTACTGTATCCCTCTGACCTTCTTATTGACGATGAAACACAGAAATTGCATCGGATTTAAATACAAAAGGCACAATGCCGACTCAAGTACAAGAAGACTGGCTCTTCTTACTGTCTATGATTTGAACCATTCCTGTGACACTAGATATCGATTCTGATGTTTCGCTTCAGGTTTACTGTATCACTCTGAGCTTCATATTGACGATGAAACACAGAAATTGCATCGGAATTATATACAAGAGGAACAATGCTGACTTAAGTACAAGAAGACTGACTCATCTTACTGTCTATGTTAGGAACCATTCCTGTGACACTAGTTACAGATTCCGATGCTTCACTTCAGGTTTACTGTATCCCTGTGACCTTCTTATTGACGATGAAACACAGAAATTGCTTCTTAATTAAATACAAAAGGCACAATGCCGACTTAAGTACAGGAAGACTGACTCTTCTTACTGTCTATGTTTTTGAACCTTTCCTGTGAGGCCGGTTTTATTTTCCGATGCTTCAGTTCAGGTTTGCTGCATCCCTTGGACCTTCTTATTGACGACGAAACACAGAAATTGCATGAGAATTCAATAGAAAAGCACAATGCCGACTTAAGTACAAGAAAAGTGACTCTTCATACAAACTTTGTTTTGAACCACTCCTTTGACACTAGTTATAGATTCCGATGCATCACTTCAGGTTTTTTGTATCCCTCTGACCTTCTTATTGATGATGAAACACAGAAATGGCATCGGAATTAAATAAAAAAGGCACAATGCCGACATAAGTATAAGAAAACTGACTCTTCTTACGGTCTATGCTTTGAACCATTCCTGTGACACTAGTTATAGATTCCGATGCTTCACTGCAGGTTTACTGTTTCCCTCTGACCTTCTTATTGACGACGAAACACATAAATTGCATCGGAATTAAATACAAAAGGCACAATGCCGACTCAAGTACAAGAGGACTGGCTGTTTTTACTGCCTATGTTTTGAACCTTTCCTGTGAGACCGGTAATAGATTCTAATGCTTCACTTCAGGTTTACTGTATCCCTTGGACCATCTTATTTACGACGAAACACAGAAAATGCATCGGAATTAAATAGAAAAGCACAATGCCGATTTAAGTACAAGAAAACTGACTCTTCTTACTGTCTATGTTTTGAACCATTCCTGTGACACTAGTTACAGATTCCGATGCTTCACTTCAGGTTTACTGTATCACTGTGACCTTCTTATTGACGATGAAACACAGAAATTGCATCTTAATTAAATACAAAAGGCACAATGCCGACTTAAGTACAGGAAGACTGACTCTTCTTACTGTCTATGTTATGAACCATTCCCGTGACACTAGTTATAGATTCCGATGCTTCACTTCAGGTTTACTGCATCCCTCTGACCTTCTTATTGACGATGAAACACAGAAATTGCATCGGAATTAAATACAAAAGGCAAAATGCCGAGTTGAGTACAAGTAAACTGACTCTTCTTACTGTCTATGTTTTGAACCATTCCTGTGACACTAGTTATAGATTCCGATGCTTCACTTCAGGTTTACTGGATCCCTCTGACCTACGTATTGACGATGAAACACAGAAATTGCATTGGAATTAAATACAAAAGGCACAATGCCGACTTAAGTGCAAAAAGACTGACTATTCTTACTCTCTATGTTTTGAACCATTCCTGTGACACTAGTTATAGATTCCGATGCTTCACTTCAGGTTTTCTGCATCCCTCTGACCTTCTTATTGAAGATCAAACACAGAAATTGCATCGGAATTAAATACAAAAGGCAAAATGCCGAGTTGAGTACAAGTAAACTGACTCTTCTTACTGTCTATGTTTTGACCCATTCCTGTGACACTAGTTATAGATTCCGATGCATCACTTCAGGTTTTTTGTATCCCTCTGACCTTCTTATTGATGATGAAACACAGAAATGGCATCGGAATTAAATACAAGAGGCACAATGCCGACTTAAGTATAAGAAAACTGACTCTTTTTACGGTCTATGCTTTGAACCATTCCTGTGACACTAGTTATAGATTCCGATGCTTCACTGCAGGTTTACTGTTTCCCTCTGACCTTCTTATTGACGACGAAACACATAAATTGCATCGGAATTAAATAGAAAAGGCACAATGCCGACTCAAGTACAAGAAGACTGGCTCTTCTTACTGTCTATGATTTGAACCTTTCCCGTGAATCCAGTTTTTGATTCCTATGCATGACTTCAGGTTTACTGTATCCCTTGGACCTTCTTATTGACGATGAAATACAGAAATTGCATCGGAATTAAATAGAAAAGCACAATGCCGTGTTAAGTACAAGAAAACTGATTCTTCTTACTGTCTATTTTTTTAACCATTCCTGTGACACTAGTTATAGATTCCGATGCATCACTTCAGGGTTACTGTATCCCTCTGACCTTCTTATTAAAGATGAAACACAGAAATTGCATCTTAATTAAATACAAAGGCCACAATGCAGACCTAAGTCCAGGAAGACTGATTCTTCTTACCGTCTATGTTTTGAACCATTCCTGTGACACTAGTTATAGATTCCGAAGCTTCACTTCAGGTTTATTCTATCCTTCTGACCTTCTTTTTGACGATCAAAAACAGAAATTGCATCGGAATTAAATACAAAAGGCACAATGCCGACTCAAGTACAAGAAGACTGGCTCTTCTCACTGTCTATGATTTGAACCTTTCCTGTGGGAACCAGTTTTAGATTCCGATGCCTGACTTCAGGTTTACTGTATCCCTTGGACCTTCTTATTGACAACGAAACACAGAAATTGCATCGGAATTAAATAGAAAAGGCACAATGCCTGGTTAAGTACAAGAAAACTGACTCTTCTTACTGTCTATGTTTTGAACCACTCCTGTGACACTAGTTGTAGATTCCGATGCATCACTTCGGGCTTACTGCATCCCTCTGACGTTCATATTGACGATGAAACACAGAAGTTGAATCGGAATTAAACACAAAAGGCACCATGCCTACTTAATTATAAGAAAACTGACTCTTATTACTGTCTATGCTTTGAACCATTCCTGTGACACTAGTTATAGATTCCGATGCTCCACTTCAGGTTTACTGTATCCCTCTGACCTTCTTATTGACGATGAAACACAGATATTGCATCGGAATTAAATACAAAAGGCATAATGCCGACTTAAGTACAAGAAGACTGGCTCTTTTTACTGTCTATGTTTTGAACCATTCCTGTGACACTAGTTATAGATTCCGATCCTTCCCTTCAGGTTTACTGTATCCCTCTGAACTTTATATTGACGATGAAACACAGAAATTGCATCGGAATTATATACAAGAGGCACAATGCCGACTTAAGTACAAGAAGACTGACTCTTCTTACTATCTATGTTTTGAACCATTCCTGTGACACTAGTTATAGATTACGATGCTTCACTTAAAGTTTACTGTATCCCTCTGACCTTCTTATTGACGACGAAACACAGAAATTGCATCTTAATTAAATACAAAAGGCACAATGCCGACTTAAGTACAGGAAGGCTGACTCTTCTTACCGTCTATGTTTTGAACCATTCCTGTGAAACTAGTTATAGATTCCGATGCTTCACTTCAGGTTTACTGTATCCTTCTCACCCTCTTATTGACGATCAATCACAGATATTGCATTGGAATTAAATACAAAAGGCGCAATGCCGACTCAAGTACAAGAGGACAGGCTCTTCATACTGTGTATGTTTTTAACCTTTCCTGTCAGACCGGTTTTAGATTCCGATGCTTCACTTCAGGTTAACTGTATCCCTTGGACCTTCATATTGACGACGAAACACAGAAATTGCATCGGAATTAAATAGAAATGCACAATGCCGACTTAAGTACAAGAAAACTGACTCTTCTTACAGCCTTTGTTTAGAACCATTCCCGTGATACTAGTTATAGATACCGATGCTTCACTTCAGGTTTACTGTATCCCTCTGACCGTCTTATTGACGATGAAACACCGAAATTACATCGGAATTAAATACATAAGGCACAATGCCGACTCAAGTACAAGAAGACTGGCCCTGCTTACTGTCTATGTTTTGAACCTATACGGTGTGGCCGGTTTTAGATTCCGTTGCTTCACTTTAGGTTTACTGTATCCCTTGGACCTTCTTATTGACGACGAAACACAGAAACGGCATCGGAATTAAATACAAAAGCCACAATTCCGACTTAAGTATAAGTAAACTTACTCTTCTTACTGTCTAAGTTGTGAACCATTCCTGTGACACTAGTTATAGATTCCAATGCTTCACTTCAGGTTTACTGTAACCCTCTGACCATCTTACTGACGATGAAACACAGAATTCACATCGGAATTAAATACAAAAGGCACAATGCCGACTTAAGTACAAGAAGACTGACTCTTCTTACTGTCTATGTTATGAACCAGTCCCGTGACACTAGTTATAGATTCCGATGCTTCACTTCAGGTTTACTGCATCCCTCTGACCTTCTTATTGACGATGAAACACAGAAATTGCATCGGATTTAAATACAAAAGGCAAAATGCCGACTTGAGTACAAGTAAACTGACTCTTCTTACTGTCTATGTTTTGAACCATTCCTGTAACACTAGTTACAGATTCCGAAACATCACTTCAGGGTTACTGTATCCCTCTGACCTTCTTAATGACGATGAGACACAGAAATTGCATCGGAACACAAACAAAAGGCACAATGCCGACTTAAGTACTAGAAGACTGACTCTCCTTACAGTCTATGATTTGAACTACACCTGTAACACTAGTTATAGATTACGATGCTTCACTTCAGGTTTACTGTATCACTCTGACCTTCTTGTTGACGATGAAACACCGAAATTGCATCGGAATTAAATCCAAAGGGCACAATGCCGACTCAAGTACAAGAAGGCTGGCTCTTCTTACTGTCTATGTTTTGAACCTTTCCTGTGATGCCGATTTTAGATTCCGATGCTTCACTTCAGGTTTGCTGTATCCCTCTGACCTTCTTATTGACGATGAAACACAGAAATTGCATCGGAATAAATAAAAAAGGCACAATGCAGCCTTAATTATAAGAAAACTGACTCTTCTTACTGTCTATGCTTTGAACCATTCCTGAGACACTAGTTATAGTTTCCGATGCATCACTTCAGGATTACTGTATCCCTCTGACCTTTTTATTGACGATGAAACACAGAAATTGCATCGGAATTAAATACAAAAGACACAATGCCTACTTAATTATCAGAAAACTGACTGTTCTTACTGTCTATGCATTGAACCATTCTGTGACACTAGTTATTGATTCCGATGCCTCACTTCAGGTTTACTGTATCCCTCTGACCTTCTTATTGTCGATGAAACACAGAAATTGCATCAGAATTAAATACAAAAGGCACAATGCCGACTTATGTACAAGAAAACTGACTCTTCTTACTGTCTATGTTATTAACCATTCCTGTGACACTAGTTACAGATTCCGATACTTCTCTTCAGGTTTACGGTATCCCTCTGACCTTCTTATTGAAGATGAAACACAGAAATTGCATCGAAGTTAAATACAAAAGGCACAATGCCGACTTAAGTTCAAGTAAACTGATTCTTCTTACTGTCTATGTTTTTAACCATTCCTGTGACACTAGTTATAGATTCCGATGCTTCACTTCAGGTTTACTGTATCCCTCTGACTTTCTTATTGACAATGAAACACAGAAATTGCATCGGAATTAAATACAAAAGGCACAATGCCGACTCAAGTACAAGAAAACTGGCTCTTCCTACTGTCTATGTTTAGAACCATTCCTGTGACACTAGTTATAGATTCCGATGCTTCACTTCAGGTTTACTGTATCCCTCTGACCTTCATATTGACGATGAAACCCAGAAATTGCATCGGAATTATATACAAGAGGCACAATGCGGCCTTAATTACAAGAAGACTGACTCTTCTTACTGTCTGTGTTTGAACCATTCCTGTGACATAGTTATAGATTCCGATGCTTCACTTCAGGTTTACTGTATCCCTCTGACCTTCTTATTGACGACGAAACACAGAAATTGCATCGGAATTAAATAGAAAAGGCACAATGCCGACTTAAGTACAAGAAAACTGACTCTTCTTACAGTCTTTGTGTTGAACCATTCCATTGACACTAGTTATAGATTCCGATGCTTCACTTCAGGTTTACTGCATCCCTCTGACCTTCTTATTGACGATGAAACACAGAAATTGCATCGGAATTAAATTCTAAAAGCACAATGCCGACTCAAGTACAAGAGGACTGGCTCTTCACACTGCCTATGTTTTGAACCATTCCTGTGACACTAGTTATAGATTCCGATGCTTCACTTCAGGTTTACTGTATTCCTCTGACCTTCTTATTGACGATGAAACACAGAAATTGCATCGGAATTAAATACAAAAAGCACAATGCCTACTTAATTATCAGAAAACTGACTGTTCTTACTGTCTATGCATTGAACCATTCTGTGACACTAGTTATTGATTCCGATGCCTCACTTCAATTTTACTGTATCCCTCTGACCTTCTTATTGTCGATGAAACACAGAAATTGCATCAGAATTAAATACAAAAGGCACAATGCCGACTTATGTACAAGAAAACTGACTCTTCTTACTGTCTATGTTATGAACCATTCCTGTGACACTAGTTACAGATTCCGATACTTCTCTTCAGGTTTACGGTATCCCTCTGACCTTCTTATTGAAGATGAAACACAGAAATTGCATCGAAGTTAAATACAAAAGGCACAATGCCGACTTAAGTTCAAGTAAACTGATTCTTCTTACTGTCTATGTTTTTAACCATTCCTGTGACACTAGTTATAGATTCCGATGCTTCACTTCAGGTTTACTGTATCCCTCTGACCTACGTATTGACGATGAAACACAGAAATTGCATTGGAATTAAATACAAGAGGCACATTGCCGACTTAAGGACAAAAAGACTGACTCTTCTCACTTTCTATGTTTGAACCATTCCTGTGACACTAGTTATAGATTCCGATGCTTCACTTCAGGTTTACTGTATCCTTTGGAACTTCTTATTGCCGATGAAACACAGAAATTGCATCGGAATTAAATACAAAAGGCCCAATGCCGAATTAAGTACTAGAAGACTGACTCTTCCTACTGTCTATGTTTTGAACCATTCCTGTGACACTAGTTATAGATTCCGATGCTTCACTTCAGGTTTACTTAAACCCTCTGAGCTTCATATTGACGATGAAACACAGAAATTGCACCGGAATTATATACAAGAGGCACAATGCTGAAATAAGTACGAGAAGACTGGCTCATCTTACTGTCTATGATTTGAACCATTCCTGTGACACTAGTTATAGATTCCGATGCTTCACTTCAGGTTTACTGTATCCCTCTGACCTTCTTATTGACGATGAAACACAGAAATTGCGTCTTAATTAAATACAAAAGTCACAATGCCGACTTAAGTACAGGAAGACTGACTCTTCTTACCGTCTATGTTTTGAACCATTCCTGTGACACTAGTTATAGATTCCGATGCTACACTTCAGGTTTATTGCATCCCTCTGACCTTCTTATTGACGATAAAACACAGAAATTGCATTGGAATTAAATACAAGAGGCACAATGCCGACTCAAGTACAAGAGGACTGGCTCTTCTTACTGTCTATGTTTTGAAGCTTTCCTGTGAGGCCGGTTTTAGATTCCGATGCTTCAGTTCAGGTTTGCTGCATCACTTGGACCTTCTTATTGACGACGAAATACAGAAATTGCATCGGAATTAAATAGAAAAGCACAATACCGTGTTAAGTACAAGAAAACTGACTCTTCTTACTGTCTATGTTTTGAACCATTCCTGTGGCACTAGTTATAGATTCCGATGCATCACTTCAGGGTTACTGTATCCCTCTGACCTTCTTATTGACGATGAAACACAGAAATTTGATCTTAATTAAATACAAAGGCCGCAATGCAGACTTAAGTACAGGAAGACTGATTCTTCTTACCGTCTATGTTTTGAACCATTCCTGTGACACTAGTTATAGATTCCGATGCTTCACTTCAGGTTTATTGTATCCTTCTGACCTTCTTATTGACGATCAAACACAGAAATTGCATCGGAATTAAATACAAAAGGCACAATGCCGACTCAAGTACAAGAGGACTGGCTCTTCTTACTGCCTATGTTTTGAACCTTTCCTGTGAGACCGGTTATAGATTCCGATGCTTCACTTCAGGTTTACTGTATCCCTTGGACCTTCTTATTGACGACGAAACAAAGAAATTGAATCGGAATTAAATTGAAAAGCACAATGCCGACTTAAGTACAAGAAAACTGACTCTTCTTACAGTCTTTGTTTTGAACCATTCCTGCGACACTAGTTATAGATTCCGATGCATCACTTCAGCTATATTGTATCTCTCTGACCTTCGTATTGATGATGAAACACAGAAATTGCATCGGAATTAAATACAAAAGGCACAATGCCGACTTAAGTATAAGAAACTGATTCTTCTTACTGTCTATGCTTTGAACCATTCCTGTGACACTAGTTATAGATTCCAATGCTTCACTTCAGGTTTACTGTATCCTTCTGACCTTCTTAATGACGATGAGACACAGAAATTGCATCGGAACACAAACAAAAGGCACAATGCCGACTTAAGTACTAGAAGACTGACTCTCCTTACAGTCTATGATTTGAACTACTCCTGTAACACTAGTTATAGATTACGATGCTTCACTACAGGTTTACTGTATCCCTCTGATCTTCTTATTGATGATGAAACACAGAAATTGCAACTTAAATAAATACAAAAGGCACAATGCCGACTTCAGTACAGGAAGAGTGACTCTTCTTACCGTCTATGCTTTGAACCACTCCTGTGACACTAGTTATAGATTCCGATGATTCACTTCAGGTTTACTGCATCCCTCTGACCTCGTTATTGACGATGAAACACAGAAATTGCATCGGAATTAAATTCTAAAGGCACAATACCAACTCAAGTACAAGAGGACTGGCTCTTCTTACTGTCTATGTTTGGAACCTTTCCTGTGAGACCGGTTTTAGATTCCGATGCTTCACTTCATTTTTACTGTATCCCTTGGACCTTCTTATTGACGACGAAACACAGAAATTGCGTCGGAATTAAATAGAAATGCACAATGCCGACTTAAGTACAAGAAAACTGACTCTTCTTACAGTCTTTAAGTTGAACCATTCCTGTGGCACTAGTTATAGATACCGATGCTTCACTTCAGGTTTACTGTATCCCTCTGACTTTCTTAATGACGATGAAACACAGAAATTGCATCGGAATACAAAGAAAAGGCACAATGCCGACATAAGGACTAGAAGACTGACTCTCCTTACTGTCTATGTTTGAACTATTACTGTAATACTAGTTATAGATTACGATGCTTCACTTCAGGTTTACTGTATCCCTCTGACCGTCTTATTGACCATGAAACACAGAATTTGCATCGGAATTAAATACAAAAGGCACAATGCCGACTCAAGTACAATAAGACTTGCTCTTCTTACTGTCTATGTTTTGAACCTTTCCTGTGAAACCAGTTTTAGATTCTGATGCTTGACTTCAGGTTTACTGTATCCCTTGGACCTTCTTATTGATGACGAATCACAGAAATTGCATCGGAATTAAATAGAAAAGGCACAAAGCCGACATAAGAACAAGAAAACTGACTCTTCTTACTGTCTATGTTTTGAACCATTCCTGTGACACTAGTTATAGATTACGATGCTTCACTTCAGGTTTACTGTATCCCTCTGACCATCTTATTAACCATGAAACACAGAAATTGCATCGGAATACAAGCAAAAGGCACAATACCGACTTAAGTACAAGAAGACTGACTCTTCTTAATGTCTACGTTTTGAACCATTCCTGTGAAACTAGATATAGATTCCGATGCTTCACTTCAGGTTTACTGTATCCTACTGACCTTCTCATTGACGGTGAAACACAGAAATTGCATCGGAATTAAATACAAAAGGCACAATGCCGACTCAAGTACAAGAAGACTGGCTATTCTTACTGTCTATGTTTGAACCTTTCCTGTGATACCGGTTTCAGATTCCGATGTTTCACTTCAGGTTTACTGTATCCCTTGGCCCTTCTCATTGACGTCGAAACACAGAAATTGTTTCGGAATTAAATAGAAAAGGCAAAATGCCGACTTAAGTACTAGAAAACTGACTCTTCTCAATGTCTATGTTTTGAACCACTCCTGTTACACTAGTTATACATTCCGACGCTTCACTTCAGGTTTACTGTATCCCTGTGACCGTCTTTTTGACGATGAAGCACAGAAATTGCATCGGAATTAAATAGAAAAGGCACAATGCCGGGTTAAGTACAAGAAAACTGACTCTTCTTACTGTCTAGGTTATGAATCATTCCTGTGACACTAGTTATAAATTCCGATGCATCACTTCAGGTTTACTGTATCCCTCTGACCTTCGTATTGACGATGAAACACAGAAATTGCATCGGAATTAAATATAAAATGCACAATGCCGACTTAATTATAAGAAAACTGACTCTTCTTACTGTCTATGCTTTGAACCACTCCTGTGACACTAGTTATAGATCCCGATGCTTCACTTCAGGTTTACTGTATCCCTCTGACCTTCTTATTGACGATGAAACACAGAAATTGCATCGGAAATAAATACAAAACGCACTTTGACAACTCATGTACAGGAAGACTGGCTCTTCTTACTGTCAATGTTTTGAACCTTTCCTGTGAGACCAGTTTTAGATTCCGATGCTTGACTTCAGGTTTACTGTATCCCTTGGACCTTCTTATTGACGATGAAACACAGAAATTGCATCGGAAATAAATACAATGTCACAATGCCGACTTAAGTACAAGAAAACTCCTTTCTTACTATGCTTTAACCATTCCTTTGACACTGTTTATAGATTCTGATGCTTCACTTCAGGTTTACTGTATACCTCCGACCTTCTTATTGACGATGAAACACGGAAATTACATCGGAAGTAAATACAAAAGGCACAATGCCGACTTACGTACATGAGAACTGACTCTTCTTACTGTCTATGTTTTGAACCATTCCTGTGACACTAGGTATAGATTACGATGCTTCACTTCAGGTCTACTGTATCCCTCTGACCTTCTTATTGACGATGAAACCAAGAAATTGCATCGGAATTATATACAAAAGGCACAATGCCGACTTAAGTACAAGAAAACTGACTCTTCTTACTGTCTATGTTTTGAACCATTCCTGTGACACTAGTTATACATTCCGATGCTTCACTTCAGGTTTACTGTATCCCTCGGACCTTCTTATTGATGATGAAACACAGAAATTGCATCGGAATTAAATACAAAAGGCACAATGCCGACTCAAGTATAAGAAGGCTGGCTCATCTAACTGTCTATGTTTTGAACCATTCCTGTGACACTAGTTACAGATTCCGATGCTTCACTTCAGGTTAACTGTATCCCTCTGACCTTCGTATTGACGATGAAACACAGAAATTGCGTCGGAAGTAAATACAAAAGGCACAGTGCCGACTCAAGTACAAGAAGGCTGGCTCATCTTACTGTGTGTGTTTTGAACCATTCCTGAGACACTAGTTATAGCTTCCGATTCTTCACTTCAGGTTTACTGTATCCCTCTGACCTTCTTATTGACGATGAAACACAGAAATTGCATCGGAATTAAATACAAAAGGCACAATGCCGACTTAAGTACAAGAAAACTGACTCTTCTTACTGTCTATGTTTTGAACCATTCATGTGACACTAGTTATAGATTCCGATGCTTCACTTCAGGTTTACTGTATCCCTCAGACCTTCTTATTGACGGTGAAACACAGAAATTGCATCGGAATTAAATATAAAATGCACAATGCCGACTTAATTATAAGAAAACTGACTCTTCTTACTGTCTATGCTTTGAACCACTCCTGTGACACTAGTTATAGATCCCGATGCTTCACTTCAGGTTTACTGTATCCCTCTGACCTTCTTATTGACGATGAAACACAGAAATTGCATCGGAAATAAATACAAAACGCACTTTGACAACTCATGTACAGGAAGACTGGCTCTTCTTACTGTCAATGTTTTGAACCTTTCCTGTGAGACCAGTTTTAGATTCCGATGCTTGACTTCAGGTTTACTGTATCCCTTGGACCTTCTTATTGACGATGAAACACAGAAATTGCATCGGAAATAAATACAATGTCACAATGCCGACTTAAGTACAAGAAAACTCCTTTCTTACTATGCTTTAACCATTCCTTTGACACTGTTTATAGATTCTGATGCTTCACTTCAGGTTTACTGTATACCTCCGACCTTTTTATTGACGATGAAACACGGAAATTGCATCGGAAGTAAATACAAAAGGCACAATGCCGACTTACGTACATGAGAACTGACTCTTCTTACTGTCTATGTTTTGAACCATTCCTGTGACACTAGGTATAGATTACGATGCTTCACTTCAGGTCTACTGTATCCCTCTGACCCTCTTATTGACGATGAAACCAAGAAATTGCATCGGAATTAAATACAAAAGGCACAATGCCGACTTAAGTACAAGAAAACTGACTCTTCTTACTGTCTATGTTTTGAACCATTCCTGTGACACTAGTTATACATTCCGATGCTTCACTTCAGGTTTACTGTATCCCTCGGACCTTCTTATTGATGATGAAACACAGAAATTGCATCGGAATTAAATACAAAAGGCACAATGCCGACTCAAGTACAGGGAGGCTGGCTCATCTAACTGTCTATGTTTTGAACCATTTCTGTGACACAAGTTATAGATTCCAATGCTTCACTTCAGGTTTACTGTATCCCTCTGACATTCTTATTGACGGTAAAAACAGAAATAGCATCGGAATGAAGTAAATTAGGCACAATGCCGACTGAAGTACAAGAAAACTGACTCTTCTTACTGTCTATGTATTGAACTATTCCTGTGACAGTAGTTATACATTCCGATGCTTCCCTTCAGGTTTACTGTATCCCCCGAGCCTTCTTATTGACGATGAAACACAGAAATTGCATCGGATTTAAATACAAAAGGCACAATGCCGACTTAGGTACATGAGAACTGACTCTTCTTACTGTCTATGTTTGAACCTTTCCTGTGACACTAGTTATAGATTCCGATGCTTCACTTCTGGTCTACTGTATCCATCTGACTTTCTTATTGACGATGAAACACAGAAATTGCATCGGAATTAAACACAAAAGGCACAATGCCGACGTAAGTACAAGAAAACTGACTCTCCTTACTGTCTATGATTTGAACCAATCCTGTGACACTAGTTATAGATTCCGATGCTTCGCTTCAGGTTTACTGTATCCCTCTGACATTCTTATAGACGATGAAACACAGAAATTGCATCGGAATTAAATCGAAAAGTCACAATTCCGACTAAAGTACAAGAAAACGGACTCTTCTTACTGTCTAAGTTTGGGACCATTCCTGTGACACTAGTTATACATTCCGATTCTTCACTTCAGCTTTACTGTATCCCTCGGACCTTCTTATTGACGATGAAACACAGAAATTGCATCGGAATTAAATACAAAATTCACAATGCCGACTTAGGTACATGAGAACTGACACTTCTTACTGACTATGTTTGAACCATTCCTGTGACACTAGTTATAGATTCCGATGCTTCACTTCTGGTCTACTGTATCCATCTGACTTTCTTATTGACGATGAAACACAGAAATTGCATCGGAATAAACAGAAAAGGCACAATGCCGACGTAAGTACAAGCAAACTGACTCTCCTTACTGTCTATGTTTTGAACCATTCCTGTGCCACTAGTTACAGATTCCGATGCTTCACTTCAGGTTTGCTGTATCCCTCTGACTTTCCTATTGAAGATGAAACACAGAAATTGCATCGGAATTAAATACAAAAGGCACAATGCCGACTTAATTATAAGAAAACTGACACTTCTTACTCTTTATGCTTTGAACCATTCCTGTGACATTAGTTATGGATTCCGATTCATCACTTCAGGTTTACTGTATCCCTCTGACCTTCTTATTGACGATGAAACACAGGAATTGCATCGGAAATAAATACAAAAGGCACAATGATGACTCAAGTACAAGAAGACTGGCTCTTCTTACTGTCTATATTTTGAACCTATCCTGTGAGACAAGTTTAAGATTCCGATGCTTGACTTTAGGTTTACTGTTACCCTTGGATATTCTTATTGACGATGAAAAACAGAAATTGCATCGGAATTAAATACAAAAGCCACAATGCCGACTTAAGCACAAGGAAACTGAGTCTTCTTACTGTCTATGGTTTGAACCATTCCTGTGACACTAGTTATAGATTCCGATGCTTCACTTCTGCTTTACTGTATCCCTCCGCCCTTCTTATTGACGATGAAACACAGAAACTGCATCGGAATGAATTAGAAAAGGCACAATGCCGACTTAAGTACAAGAAAACTGACCCTTCTTTCTGTGTATATTTTGATCCTTTCCTGTAAGACCGGTTTTAGATTCCGATGCTTCACTTCAGGTTTACTGTATCCCTCTGACCTTCTTATTGACGACGTAACACAGAAACTGCATGGGAATTAAGTAGAAAGGGCACAATGACGACTTAAGTACAAGAAAACTGACACTTCTTACTGTCTATGTTTTGAATCATTCCTGTGACACTAGTTATAGATTCCGATGCATCACTTTAGATTTACTGTATCCCTCTGACCCTGTTATTGACGATGAAACACAGAAATTTCTTCGGAATTAAATACAAAAGGCACAATGCCGACTTCAGTATAAGAAAACTGACTCTTCTTACTGTCTATGGTTTGAACCATTCCTGTGACACTAGTTATATATTCCGATGCTTCACTTCAGGTTTACTGTTTCCCTCGGACCTACTTATTGACGATGAAACACAGAAATTGCATCGGAATTAAATAGAAAAGGTTCAATGCCAGGTTAAGTACAAGAAAACTGACTCTTCTTACAGTCTATGATATGAACACTTCCTGTGACACTAGTTATTGACTCCGATGCTTCACTTCAGGTTTACTGTATCACTCTGACCTACCCATTGACGATGAAACACAGATATTGCATTGGAATTAAATACAAAAGGCACAATGCCGACTTAAGTACAAGTAAACTGACTCTTCTTACTGTCTATGTTTTGAACCATTCCTGTGACACTAGTTATAGATTCCGCTGCTTCACTTCAGGTTTACTGTATCCCTCCAACCTTCTTGTTGACGATGAAACACAGAAATTGCATCGGAATTAAATAGAAAAGGCACAATGACGACTCAGGTACAAGGAGGCTGGCTCATCTTACTGTCTATGTTTTGAACTATTTCTGTGACACTAGTTATAGATTCCGATGCTTCACTTCAGGTTTACTGTATCCCTCTGACATTCTTATTGACGGTAAAAACAGAAATAGCATCGGAATGAAATAGATTAGGCACAATGCCGACTTAAGTACAAGAAAACTGACTCTTCTTACTGTCTATGTATTGAACCATTCCTGTGACAGTAGTTATACATTCCGATGCTTCCCTTCAGCTTTACTGTATCCCCCGAGCCTTCTTATTGACGATGAAACACAGAAATTGCATCGGATTTAAATACAAAAGGCACAATGCCGACTTAGGTACATGAGAACTGACACTTCTTACTGTCTATGTTTGAACCATTCCTGTGACACTAGTTATAGATTCCGATGCTTCACTTCTGGTCTACTGTATCCATCTGACTTTCTTATTGACGATGAAACACAGAAATTGCATCGGAATTAAACACAAAAGGCACAATGCCGACTTAAGTACAAGAAAACTGACTCTTCTTACTGTCTATGTTTTGAACCATTCCTGTGACACTAGTTATACATTCCGATGCTTCACTTCAGGTTTACTGTATCCCTCGGACCTTCTTATTGATGATGAAACACAGAAATTGCATCGGAATTAAATACAAAAGGCACAATGCCGACTCAAGTACAAGGAGGCTGGCTCATCTTACTGTCTATGTTTTGAACCATTTCTGTGACACAAGTTATAGATTCCGATGCTTCACTTCAGGTTTACTGTATCCCTCTGACATTCTTATTGACGGTAAAAACAGAAATAGCATCGGAATGAAATAAATTAGGCACAATGCCGACTGAAGTACAAGAAAACTGACTCTTCTTACTGTCTATGTATTGAACTATTCCTCTGACAGTAGTTATACATTCCGATGCTTCCCTTCAGGTTTACTGTATCCCCCGAGCCTTCTTATTGACGATGAAACACAGAAATTGCATCGGATTTAAATACAAAAGGCACAATGCTGACTTAGGTACATGAGAACTGACTCTTCTTACTGTCTATGTTTGAACCTTTCCTGTGATACTAGTTATAGATTCCGCTGCTTCACTTCAGGTTTACTGTATCCCTCCAACCTTCTTGTTGACGATGAAACACAGAAATTGCATCGGAATTAAATAGAAAAGGCACAATGACGACTCATGTACAAGGAGGCTGGCTCATCTTACTGTCTATGTTTTGAACCATTTCTGTGACACTAGTTATAGATTCCGATGCTTCACTTCAGGTTTACTGTATCCCTCTGACATTCTTATTGACGGTAAAAACAGAAATAGCATCGGAATGAAATAGATTAGGCACAATGCCGACTTAAGTACAAGAAAACTGACTCTTCTTACTGTCTATGTATTGAACCATTCCTGTGACAGTAGTTATACATTCCGATGCTTCCCTTCAGGTTTACTGTATCCCCCGAGCCTTCTTATTGACGATGAAACACAGAAATTGCATCGGATTTAAATACAAAAGGCACAATGCCGACTTAGGTACATGAGAACTGACACTTCTTACTGTCTATGTTTGAACCATTCCTGTGACACTAGTTATAGATTCCGATGCTTCACTTCTGGGCTACTGTATCCATCTGACTTTCTTATTGACGATGAAACACAGAAATTGCATCGGAATTAAACACAAAAGGCACAATGCGACTTAAGTACAAGAAAACTGACTCTTCTTACTGTCTATGTTTTGAACCATTCCTGTGACACTAGTTATACATTCCGATGCTTCACTTCAGGTTTACTGTATCCCTCGGACCTTCTTATTGATGATGAAACACAGAAATTGCATCGGAATTAAATACAAAAGGCACAATGCCGACTCAAGTACAAGGAGGCTGGCTCATCTTACTGTCTATGTTTTGAACCATTTCTGTGACACAAGTTATAGATTCCGATGCTTCACTTCAGGTTTACTGTATCCCTCTGACATTCTTATTGACGGTAAAAACAGAAATAGCATCGGAATGAAATAAATTAGGCACAATGCCGACTGAAGTACAAGAAAACTGACTCTTCTTACTGTCTATGTATTGAACTATTCCTGTGACAGTAGTTATACATTCCGATGCTTCCCTTCAGGTTTACTGTATCCCCCGAGCCTTCTTATTGACGATGAAACACAGAAATTGCATCGGATTTAAATACAAAAGGCACAATGCCGACTTAGGTACATGAGAACTGACTCTTCTTACTGTCTATGTTTGAACCTTTCCTGTGACACTAGTTATAGATTCCGATGCTTCACTTCTGGTCTACTGTATCCATCTGACTTTCTTATTGACGATGAAACACAGAAATTGCATCGGAATTAAACACAAAAGGCACAATGCCGACGTAAGTACAAGAAAACTGACTCTCCTTACTGTCTATGATTTGAACCAATCCTGTGACACTAGTTATAGATTCCGATGCTTCGCTTCAGGTTTACTGTATCCCTCTGACATTCTTATAGACGATGAAACACAGAAATTGCATCGGAATTAAAACGAAAACTCACAATTCCGACTAAAGTACAAGAAAACGGACTCTTCTTACTGTCTATGTTTGGAACCATTCCTGTGACACTAGTTATACATTCCGATTCTTCACTTCAGCTTTACTGTATCCCTCGGACCTTCTTATTGACGATGAAACACAGCAATTGCATCGGAATTAAATACAAAATTCACAATGCCGACTTAGGTACATGAGAACTGACACTTCTTACTGACTACGTTTGAACCATTCCTGTGACACTAGTTATAGATTCCGATGCTTCACTTCTGGTCTACTGTATCCATCTGACTTTCTTATTGACGATGAAACACAGAAATTGCATCGGAATAAACAGAAAAGGCACAATGCCGACGTAAGTACAAGCAAACTGACTCTCCTTACTGTCTATGTTTTGAACCATTCCTGTGCCACTAGTTACAGATTCCGATGCTTCACTTCAGGTTTACTGTATCCCTCTGACTTTCCTATTGAAGATGAAACACAGAAATTGCATCGGAATTAAATACAAAAGGCACAATGCCGACTTAATTATAAGAAAACTGACACTTCTTACTCTTTATGCTTTGAACCATTCCTGTGACATTAGTTATGGATTCCGATGCATCACTTCAGGTTTACTGTATCCCTCTGACCTTCTTATTGACGATGAAACACAGGAATTGCATCGGAAATAAATTTAAAAGGCACAATGATGACTCAAGTACAAGAAGACTGGCTCTTCTTACTGTCTATATTTTGAACCTATCCTGTGAGACAAGTTTAAGATTCCGATGCTTGACTTTAGGTTTACTGTAACCCTTGGATATTCTTATTGACGATGAAAAACAGAAATTGCATCGGAATTAAATACAAAAGCCACAATGCCGACTTAAGCACAAGGAAACTGAGTCTTCTTACTGTCTATGGTTTGAACCATTCCTGTGACACTAGTTATAGATTCCGATGCTTCACTTCTGCTTTACTGTATCCCTCCGCCCTTCTTATTGACGATGAAACACAGAAACTGCATCGGAATGAATTAGAAAAGGCACAATGCCGACTTAAGTACAAGAAAACTGACCCTTCTTTCTGTGTATATTTTGATCCTTTCCTGTAAGACCGGTTTTAGATTCCGATGCTTCACTTCAGGTTTACTGTATCCCTCTGACCTTCTTATTGACGACGTAACACAGAAACTGCATGGGAATTAAGTAGAAAGGGCACAATGACGACTTAAGTACAAGAAAACTGACACTTCTTACTGTCTATGTTTTGAATCATTCCTGTGACACTAGTTATAGATTCCGATGCATCACATTAGATTTACTGAATCCCTCTGACCCTGTTATTGACGATGAAACACAGAAATTTCTTCGGAATTAAATACAAAAGGCACAATGCCGACTTCAGTATAAGAAAACTGACTCTTCTTACTGTCTATGGTTTGAACCATTCCTGTGACACTAGTTATATATTCCGATGCTTCACTTCAGGTTTACTGTTTCCCTCGGACCTACTTATTGACGATGAAACACAGAAATTGCATCGGAATTAAATAGAAAAGGTTCAATGCCAGGTTAAGTACAAGAAAACTGACTCTTCTTACAGTCTATGATTTGAACACTTCCTGTGACACTAGTTATTGATTCCGATGCTTCACCTCAGGTTTACTGTATCACTCTGACCTACCCATTGACGATGAAACACAGATATTGCATTGGAATTAAATACAAAAGGCACAATGCCGACTTAAGTACAAGTAAACTGACTCTTCTTACTGTCTATGTTTTGAACCATTCCTGTGACACTAGTTATAGATTCCGCTGCTTCACTTCAGGTTTACTGTATCCCTCCAACCTTCTTATTGACGATGAAACACAGAAATTGCATCGGAATTAAATAGAAAAGGCACAATGACGACTCAAGTACAAGGAGGCTGGCTCATCTTACTGTCTATGTTTTGAACCATTTCTGTGACACTAGTTATAGATTCCGATGCTTCACTTCAGGTTTACTGTATCCCTCTGACATTCTTATTGACGGTAAAAACAGAAATAGCATCGGAATGAAATAGATTAGGCACAATGCCGACTGAAGTACAAGAAAACTGACTCTTCTTACTGTCTATGTATTGAACCATTCCTGTGACAGTAGTTATACATTCCGATGCTTCCCTTCAGGTTTACTGTATCCCCCGAGCCTTCTTATTACGATGAAACACAGAAATTGCATCGGATTTAAATACAAAAGGCACAATGCCGACTTAGGTACATGAGAACTGACTCTTCTTACTGTCTATGTTTGAACCATTCCTGTGACACTAGTTATAGATTCCGATGCTTCACTTCTGGGCTACTGTATCCATCTGACTTTCTTATTGACGATGAAACACAGAAATTGCATCGGAATTAAACACAAAAGGCACAATGCCGACGTAAGTACAAGAAAACTGACTCTCCTTACTGTCTATGATTTGAACCATTCCTGTGACACTAGTTATAGATTCCGATGCTTTGCTTCAGGTTTTCTGTATCCCTCTGACATTCTTATGGACGATGAAACACAGAAATTGCATCGGAATTAAATAGAAAAGTCACAATTCCGACTAAAGTACAAGAAAACGGACTCTTCTTACTGTCTATGTTTGGAACCATTCCTGTGACACTAGTTATACATTCCGATGCTTCACTTCAGCTTTACTGTATCCCTCGGACCTTCTTATTGACGATGAAACACAGAAATTTCATCGGAATTAAATACAAAAGGCACAATGCCGACTTAGGTACATGAGAACTGACTCTTCTTACTGACTATGTCTGAACCATTCCTGTGACACTAGTTACAGATTCCGATGCTTCACTTCTGGTCTACTGTATCCATCTGACTTTCTTATTGACGATGAAACACAGAAATTGCATCGGAATAAACAGAAAAGGCACAATGCCGACTTAATTATAAGAAAACTGACACTTCTTACTCTTTATGCTTTGAACCATCCCTGTGACATTAGTTATGGATTCCGATGCATCACTTCAGGTTTACTGTATCCCTCTGACCTTCTTATTGACGATGAAACACAGGAATTGCATCGGAAATAAATACAAAAGGCACAATGATGACTCAAGTACAAGAAGACTGGCTCTTCTTACTGTCTATATTTTGAACCTATCCTGTGAGACAAGTTTAAGATTCCTATGCTTGACTTTAGGTTTACTGTAACCCTTGGATATTCTAATTGACGATGAAAAACAGAAATTGAATCGGAATTAAATACAAAAGGCACAATGCCGACTTAAGCACAAGGAAACTGAGTCTTCTTACTGTCTATGTTTTGAACCATTCCTGTGACACTAGTTATAGATTCCGATGCTTCACTTCTGCTTTACTGTATCCCTCCGCCCTGCTTATTGACGATGAAACACAGAAACTGCATCGGAATGAATTAGAAAAGGCACAATGCCGACTTAAGTACAAGAAAACTGACCCTTCTTTCTGTGTATGATTGATCCTTTCCTGTAAGACCGGTTTTAGATTCCGATGCTTCACTTCAGGTTTACTGTATCCCTCTGACCTTCTTATTGACGACGTAACACAGAAACTGCATGGTAATTAAGTAGAAAGGGCACAATGACGACTTAAGTACAAGAAAACTGACTCTTCTTACTGTCTATGTTTTGAATCATTCCTGTGACACTAGTTATAGATTCCGATGCATCACTTTAGGTTTACTGTATCCCTCTGACCCTGTTATTGACTATGAAACACAGAAATTTCTTCGGAATTAAATACAAAAGCCACAATGCCGACTTCAGTATAAGAAAACAGACTCTTCTTACTGTCTATGCTTTGAACCATTCCTGTGACACTAGTTATATATTCCGATGCTTCACTTCAGGTTTACTGTTTCCCTCGGACCTACTTATTGACGATGAAACTCAGAAATTGCATCGGATTTAAATACAAAAATCACAATGCCAAATCAAGTACAAGAAGACTGGCTCTTCCTACTGTCTATGTTTTGAACCTTTTCTATGAAACCGGTTTTAGATTCCGATGCTTCACTTCAGGTTTACTGTATTCCTTGGCCAGTCTTATTGACGACAAAACACAGAAATTGCATCGGAATTACATAGAAAAGGCACAATGCCGACTTAAATACAAGAAAACTGACTCTTCTTACTGTCTATGTTTTGAACCATTCCGGTGACACTAGTTATAGATTCCGATGCTTCACTTCAGGTTTACTGTATCCCTCTGACGGTCTTATTGCCGGTGAAACACAGAAATTGCATCGGAATTAAATACAAAAGGCACAATGCAGACTCAAGTACAAGAAGACTGGCCCTTCTTACTGTCTATGTTTTGAAACTTTCCTGTGAGACCGGTTATAGATTCCGATGCTTCACTTCAGGTTTACTGTATCTCTCTGACCTTCTTATTGACGATGAAACACAGAAATTGCATCGAAATTAAATACAAAAGGCACAATGCCGACTTAAGTACAAGTAAACTGACTCTTTTTACTGTCTATGTTTTGAACCATTCCTGTGACACTAGTTATAGTTTCCGATGCTTCACTTCAGGTTTACTGTAACCCTCTGACCTTCTTACTGACGATGAAACACAGAAATTGCTTCGGAATTAAATACAAAAGGCACAATGCCGACTTAAGTACAAGAAGATTGATTCATCTTACTGTCTACGTTTTGAACCATTCCTGTGACACTAGTTATAGATTCCGAAGCTTAACTTCAGGTTTACTGTATCCCTCTGACTTTCGTATTGACGATGAAGCACAGAAATTGCATCGGAATTAAATACAAAAGGCACAATGCCGCCTCACGTACTAAAAGACTGGCTCTTCTTACTGTCTATGCATTCAACCTTTCCTATGACACCGGTTTTAGATTCCGATCCTTCACTTCAGGTTTACTGTATCCCTTGGCCATTCTTATTGACGACGAAAAACAGAAATTGCATCGGAATTAAATAGAAAAGGTTCAATGCCGGGTTAAGTACAAGAAAACTGACTCATCTTACAGTCTATGATTTGAACCATTCCTGTGACACTAGTTATTGTTTCCGATGCTTCACTTCAGGTTTACTGTATCACTCTGACCTACCCATTGACGATGAAACACAGATATTGCATTGGAATTAAATACAAAAGGCACAATGCCGACTTAAGTACAAGTAAACTGACTCTTCTTACTGTCTATGTTTTGAACCATTCCTGTGACTCTAGTTATAGATTCCGCTGCTTCACTTCAGGTTTACTGTATCCCTCCAACCTTCTTATTGACGATGAAACACAGAAATTGCATCGGAATTAAATAGAAAAGGCACAATGACGACTTATGTACAAGAAAACTGACTCTTCTTACTGTCTATGTTTTGAACCATTCCTGTGACACTAGTTATAGATTCCGATGCTTCACTTCAGGTTTACTGTATACCTCTGACCTTCCTATTGACGATGAAACACAGAAATTGCATCGGAATTAAATACAAAAGGCACAATGCCGATTTAGGTACAAGAAAACTGACTCTTCTTACTGTCTATGTTTTGAAAAAAACCTGTGACATTAGTTACAGATTCTGATGCTTCACTTCAGGTTTACTGTATCCCTCTGACCTTCTTATTGACGATGAAACACAGAAATTGCATCGGAATTAAATACAAAGGGCACAATGCCGACTTAAGTACAAGAAAACTAACTCTACTTACTGTCTATCTTTTGAACCATTCCTGTTACACTAGTTATAGATTCCGATGCTTCACTTTAGGTTTACTGTATCCCTCTGACCTTCATATTGACGATGACACACAGAAATTGCATCGGAATAAAAACAAAAGGCACAAAGCCGACTTAAGTACAAGAAGACAGACTCTTCTTACTGTCTATGACTTGAACCATTCCTGTGGCACTAGTTATAGATTCCGATGCTTCACTTCAGGTTTACTGTATCCCTCTGACCTTCATATTGACGATGACACACAGAAATTGCATCGGAATAAAAACAAAAGGCACAAAGCCGACTTAAGTACAAGAAGACAGACTCTTCTTACTGTCTACGCTTTGAACCATTCCTGTGACACTAGTTATAGATTCCGATGCTTCACTTCAGGTTTACTGTATCCCTCTGGCTTTCTTACTGACGATGAAACACTGAAATTGCATCGGAATTACATAGAAAAGGCACAATGCCGACTTAAGTACAGGAAAACTGACTCTTCTTACTGTCTATGTTTTGAACCATTCCTGTGACATTAGTTATAGGTTCCGATGCATCACTTCAGGTTTACTGTATCCCTCTGACCTTGTTATTGACGATGAAACACAAAAATTACATCGGAATTAAATACAAAAGGCACAATGCCGACTTAATTATAGGAAAACTGTCACTTCTTACTGTCTATGCTTTGAAACATTCCTGTGACACTAGATATGGATTCCTATGCTTCACTTCAGGTTTACTGTATCCCTCTGACCTTCTTATTGACGATGAAAAAGAGATATTGCATCGGAAATAAATACAAAAGACACAGTGCCGCCTCAAGTACAAAAAGACTGGCTCTTCTCACTGTCTATGATTTGAACCTTTCCTATGAGACCAGTTTTATATTCCGAAGCTTTACTTCAGGTTTACTGTATCATTTGGCGATTCTTATTGACGACGAAACACGGAAATTGCATCGGAATTAAATAGAAAAGGCACAATGCCTACCTAAGTACAAGAAAACTGACTCTTCTTACTGTCTATGTTTTGAACCATTGCTGTGAGACTAGTTACAGACTCTGATACTTCACTTCAGGTTTACTGTATCCCTCTGACCGTCTGATTGACGATGAAACACAGAAAATGCATCGGAATTAAATACAAAAGCCAAAATGCAGACTCAAGTACAAGAAGACTGGCTCTTCTTACTGTCTATGTTTTGACCCTTTCTATGAAACCGGTTTTAGTCTCCGATGCTTCACTTCAGGTTTACTGTATTCCTTGGCCAGTCTTATTGACGACGAAACACAGAAATTGCATCGGAATTACATAGAAAAGGCACAATGCCGACTTAAGTACAAGAAAACTGACTCCTCTTACTGTCTATGTTTTTATCCATTCCTGGGACACTACTTATAGATTCCGTTGCTTCACTTCAGGTTTAATGTATCCCTCTGACCTTCTTATTGACGATGAAACACAGAAATTGCTTCGGAATTAAATACAAAAGGCACAATGCCGATTTAAGTACAAGAAAACTGACTCTTCTTACTGTCTATGTTTTGAACCATTCCTGTGACATTAGTTACTGATTCTGATGCTTCGCTTCAGGTTTACTGTATCCCTCTGACCTTCTTATTGACGATGAAACACAGAAATTGCATCGGAATTAAATACAAAGGGCACAATGCCGACTTAAGTGCAAGAAAACTGACTCTTCTTACTGTCTATGTTTTGAACCTTTCCTATGAGACCGGTTTTAGATTCCGATGCTTCACTTCAGGTTTACTGTATCCCTTGGCCATTCTTATTGACGACGAAACACAGAAATTGCATCGGAATTAAAAAGAAAAGGTTCAATGCCGGGTTAAGTACAAGAAAACTGACTCTTCTTACTGTCTATGTTTTGAACCATTCCTGTGACACTAGTTATTGATTCCGATGCTTCACTTCAGGTTTACTGTATCACTCTGACCTACCCATTGACGATGAAACACAGATATTGCATTGGAATTAAATACAAAAGGCACAAAGCCGACTTAAGTACAAGAAGATTGACTCTTCTTACTGTCTACGATTTGAATCATTCCTGTGACACTAGTTATAGATTCCGATGTTTCACTTCAGGTTTACTGTATCCCTCTGACCTTCATATTGACGATGACACACAGAAATTGCAACGGAATACAAACAAAAGGCACAAAGCCGACTTAATTACAAGAAGACTGACTCTTCTTACTGTCTACGATTTGAACCATTATTGTGACACTAGATATAGATTCCGATGCTTCACTTCAGGTTTACTGTATCCCTTGGACCTTCTTATTCACGACGAAACACAGAAATTGCATCGGAATTAAGTAGAAAAGATTCAATGCCGGGTTAAATACAAGAAAACTGTCTCTTCTTACTGTCTATGTTTTGAACCATTCCTGTGACACTGGTTATTGATTCCGATGCTTCACTTCAGGTTTACTGTATCACTCTGACCTACCCATTGACGATGAAACACAGATATTGCATTGGAATTAAATACAAAAGGCACAATGCCGACTTAAGTACAAGTAAACTGACTCTTCTTACTGTCTATGTTTTGAACCATTCCTCTGACACTAGTTATAGATTCCGATGCTTCACTTCAGGTTTACTGTATCCCTCTTACCTTCTTATTGACGACGAAACACAGAAATTGCATCGGAATTCTATAGAAAATGCACAATGCCGACTTAAGTACAAGAAAACTGACTCTTCTTACTGTCTATGTTTTGAACCATTCCTGTGACACTAGTTATAGATTCCGATGCTTCACTTCAGGTTTACTGGATCCCTCTGACCTTCTTATCGACGACGAAACACTGAAATTGCATCGCAATTCAATACAGAAGACATAATGCCTACTTAAGTACAAGAAAACTGATTCTTCTTACTGTCTATGATTTGAACCATTTCTGTGACTCTAGTTATAGATTCCGATGCTTCACTTCAGGTTTGCTGTATCCCTCCGACCTTCTTATTGACGATGAAACACAGAAATTGCATCGGAACTAAATAGAAAAGGCACAATGCCGACTTATGTACAAGAAAACTAACTCTTCTTACTGTCTATGTTTTGAAACATTCCTGTGACACTAGTTACAGATTCCGATGCTTCACTTAAGGTTTACTGTATCCCTCTGACCTTCCTATACGTTGAAACACAGAAATTGCATCGGAATTAAATACAAAAGGTATAATGCAGACTCAAGTACAAGAAGACTGGCCCTTCTTACTGTCTATGTTTTGAAACTTTCCCGTGAGACCAGCTTTAGATTCCGATGCTTCACTTCAGGTTTACTGTATCCCTTGGACCTTCTGATTCACGACGAAACACAGAAATTGCATCGGAATTAAATAACAATGGCACAATGCCGGATTAAGTACAAGAAAACTGACTCTTCTTACTGTCATTGTTTTGAACCATTCCTGTGACACTAGTTATAGATTCCGATGCATCACTTCAGGTTTACTATATCCCTCTGACCTTCTTATTGACGATGAAACACAGAAATTACATCGGAATCAAATACAACAGCCACAATGCCGACTTAATTATAGGAAAACTGACACTTCTTACTGTCTATGCTTTGAAACATTCCTGTGACACTAAATATGGATTCCTATGCTTCACTTCAGGTTTACTGTATCCCTCTGACCTTCTTATTGACGATGAAACCGAGAAATTGCATCGGAAATAAATACAAAAGGCACAATGCCGCCTCAAGTACAAAAAGACTGGCTCTTCTTACTGTCTATGCTTTGAACCTTTCCTATGAGACCAGATTTAGATTCCGATGCTTCACTTCAGGTTTACTGTATCCCTTGGCCATTCTTATTGACGACGAAACACAGAAATTGCATTGGAATTAAATAGAAAGTTCACAATGCCTACCGAAGTACAAGAAAACTGACCCTTCTTACTGTCTATGTTTTGAACCATTGGTGTGACACTAGTTATAGATACCGATGCTTCACTTCAGGTTTACTGTATCCCTCTGACCGTCTGATTGACGATGAAACACAGAAATTGCATCGGAATTAAATACAAAAGCCAAAATGCAGACTCAAGTACAAGAAGACTGGCTCTTCTTACTGTCTATGTTTTGAACCTTTCCTGTGAGACCATTTTTAGATTTCTATGCTTCACTTCAGGTTTACTGTATCCCTTGGACCTTCTTATTGACGACGAAACACAGAAATTGCATCGGAATTCTATAGAAAATGCACAATGCCGACTTAAGTACAAGAAAACTGACTCTTCTTACTGTCTATGTTTTGAACCATTCCTGTTACACTAGTTATAGATTCCTATGCTTCACTTCAGGTTTACTGTATCCCTCTGACCTTCTTATTGACGATGAAACACAGAAATTGCGTCGGAACTAAATAGAAAAGGCACAATGCCGACTTATGTACAAGAAAACTAACTCTTCCTACTGTCTATGTTTTGAAACATTCCTGTGACACTAGTTATAGATTCCGATGCTTCACTTATTGTTTACTGTATCCCTCTGACCTTCCTATTGACGATGAAACACAGAAATTGCATCGGAATTAAATACAAAAGGCACAATGCCGATTTAGGTTCAAGAAAACTGACTCTTCTTACTGTCTATGTTTTGAACCATTCCAGTGACATTAGTTACAGATTCTGATGCTTCACTTCAGGTTTACTGTATCCCTCTGACCTTCTTATTGACGATGAAACACAGAAATTGCATCGGAATTAAATACAAAGGGCACAATGCGGACTTATGTACAAGAAAACTAACTCTACTTACTGTCTATCTTTTGAACCATTCCTGTTACACTAGTTCTAGATTCCGATGCTTCACTTCAGATTTAGTGTATGCCTCTGACCTTCTTATTGACGATGAAACACAGAAATTGCATCGGAATTAAATACGAAAGGCACAAGGCCGACATAAGTACAAGTATACTGACTCTTGTTACTGTCTATGTTTTGAACCACTCCTGTGACACTAGTTATAGATTCCGATGCTTCACTTCAGGTTTACTGTATCCCTCTGACCTTCTTATTGACGATGACACACAGAAATTGCATCGGAATACAAACAAAAGGCACAAAGCCGACTTAAGTACAAGAAGACTGACTCTTCTTACTGTCTACGATTTGTACCATTCCTGTGACACTAGTTATAGATTCCGATGCTTCACTTCAGGTTTACTGTATCCCTCTGGCTTTCTTATTGACGATGAAACACTGAAATTGCATCGGAATTAAATACAAATTTTAAAATGCTGACTGAAGTACAAAATGACTGGCTCCTCTTACTGTCTATGTTTTGAATTTATCGTATGAGACCGGTTTTAGATTCCGATGCTTCGCTTCAGGTTTACTGTATCCCTTGGCCATTCTTATTGACGACGAAACACAGAAGTTGTATAGGAATTAAATATAAAAGGCACATTGCCGACTTAAGTACAAGAAAACTGACTTTTCTTACTGTCTATGTTTTGAACCATTCCTGTGACACTAGTTACACATTCCGATGCTTCACTTTAGGTTTACTGAATCCCTCTGACCGTCTGATTGACGATGAAACACAGAAATTGCATAGGAATTAAATACAAAAGGCACAATGCAGACTCAAGTACAAGTAGACTGGCTCTTCTTACTGTCTATGTTTTGAACCTTTCCTGTGAGACCGGTTTTAGATTCCGATGCTTCACTTCAGGTTTACTGTATCCCTTGGACCCTCTTATTCACGACGAAACACCGATATTGCATCGGAATTAAATAGAAAAGGTACAATGCCGTGTTAAGTACAAGAAAACTGACTCTTCTTACTGTCTATGTTTTGAACCATTCCTGTGACACTAGTTATAGATTCCGATGCTTCACTTCAGGTTTCCTGTATCCCTCTCACCTTCTTATTGAGGATGAAACGCAGAATTTGCATCGCAATTCAATACAAAAGGCACAATGCCTACTTAAGTACAAGAAAACTGATTCTTCTTACTGTCTATGATTTGAACCATTGCTGTGACTCTAGTTATAGATTCCGATGCTTCACTTCAGGTTTACTGTATCCCTCTGGTTTTCTTATTGACGATGAATCACTGAAATTGCATCGGAATTAAATACAAAATTCACATTGCCGACTGACGTACAAAAAGACTGGCTCCTCTTACTGTCTATCTTTTGAACCTCTCCTATGACACCGGTTTTAGATTCCGATGCTTCACTTCAGGTTTACTGTATCCCTTGGCCCCTCTTATTGACGACGAAACACAAAAATTGCATCGGAATTACATAGAAAAGGCACAATGCCGACTTAAGTACAAGAAAACTGACTCTTCTTACTGTCTATGTTTTGAACCATTCCGGTGACACTAGTTATAGATTCCAATGCTTCACTTCAGGTATACTGTATCCCTCAGACCGTCTTATTGACGATGAAACACAGAAATTGCTTCGGAATTAAATACAAAAGGTACAATGCAGACTCAAGTACAAGAAGACTGGCCTTTCTTACTGTCTATGTTTTGAAACTTTCCCGTGAGACCAGTTTTAGATTCCGATGCTTCACTTCAGGTTTACTGTATCCCTTGGACCTTCTGATTCACGACGAAACACAGAAATTGCATCGGAATTAAATAGCAATGGCACAATGCCGGATTAAGTACAAGAAAACTGACTCTTCTTACTGTCTATGTTTTGAACCATTCCTGTGACACTAGTTATTGATTCTGATGCTTCACTTCAGGTTTACTGTATCACTCTGACCTACCCATTGACGATGAAACACAGATATTGCATTGGAATTAAATACAAAAGGCACAATGCCGACTTAAGTACAAGTAAACTGACTCTTCTTACTGTCTATGTTCTGAACCATTCCTCTGACACTAGTTATAGATTCCGATGCTTCACTTCAGGTTTACTGTATCCCTCTTACCTTCTTAGTGACGAGGAAACACAGAAATTGCATCGGAATTCTATAGAAAATGCACAATGCCGACTTAAGTACAAGAAAACTGACTCTTCTTACTGTCTATATTTTGAACCATTCCTGTGACACTAGTTATGGATTCCGATGCTTCACTTCAGGTTTACTGGATCCCTCTGACCTTCTTATCGACGACGAAACACAGAAATTGCATCGCAATTCAATACAGAACGCACAATGCCTACTTAAGTACAAGAAAACTGATTCTTCTTACTGTCTATGATTTGAACCATTCCTGTGACTCTAGTTATAGATTCCGATGCTTCACTTCAGGTTTACTGTATCCCTCCGACCTTCTTATTGACGATGAAACACAGAAATTGCATCGGAACTAAATAGAAAAGGCACAATGCCGACTTATGTACAAGAGAGCTAACTCTTCTTACTGTCTATGTTTTGAACCATTCCTGTAACACTAGTTATAGATTCCGATGTTTCACTTCAGGTTTACTGTATCCCTCTGACCTTCCTATTGACGATGAAACACAGAAATTGCATCGGAATTAAATACAAAAGGCACAATGCCGATTTAGGTACAAGAAAACTGACTCTTCCTACTGTCTATGTTTTGAACCATTCCAGTGACATTAGTTACAGATTCTGATGCTTCACTTCAGGTTTACTGTATCCCTCTGAGCTTCTCATTGACGATGAAACATAGAAATTGCATCGGAATTAAATACAAAGGGCACAATGCGGACTTAAGTACAAGAAAACTAACTCTACTTACTGTCTATGTTTTGAACCATTCCTGTTACACTAGTTATAGATTCCGATGCTTCACTTCAGGTTTACTGTATCCCTCTGACCTTCTTATTGACGATGAAACACAGAAATTGCATCGGAATTAAATACGAAAGGCACCATGCCGACTTAAGTACAAGTAAACTGACTCTTCTTACTGTCCATGTTTTGAACCATTCCTGTGACATTAGTTACAGATTCTGATGCTTCACTTCAGGTTTACTGTATCCCTCTGACCTTCTTATTGACGATTAAACACAGAAATTGCATCGGAATTAAATACAAAAGGCACAATGCCGACTTAAGTACAAGAAAACTGACTCTTCTTACTGTCTACGTTTTGAACCATTCCTGTGACACTAGTTATAGATTCCGAAGCTTCACTTCAGGTTTGCTGTATCCCTCTGACCTTCTTATTGACGATGAAACGCAGAAATTCCATCGGAACTAAATAGAAAAGGCACAATGCCAACTGAAGTACAAGAAAACTGACCCTTCTTACTGTCTATGTTTTTAACCACTCCTGTGACACTAGTTATAGATTCCGGTGCTTCACATCAGGTTTACTGTATTCCTATGACCTTCTTATTCGCGATGAAACACAGAAATTTCATCGGAATTAAATACAAAAGGCACAATGCCGACATAAGTACATGAAAACTGACTCTTCTTACTGTATTTGTTTTGAACCATTCCTGTGACACTAGTAATAGATTCCGATGCTTCACATCAGGTTTACTGTATCCCTCTGACCTTATTGTTGACGATGAGACACAGAAATTGCATCAGAATTAAATACAAAAGGCACAATCCCGACTTAAGTACAAGAAAACTGACTCTTCTTACTGTCTATGTTTTGAACCATTCCTGTGACACTAGTTATAGATTCCGATGCTTCACTTTAGGTTTACTGTATCCCTCTGACTTTCTTATTGACGATGAAACACTGAAATTGCATCGGAATTAAAAGCAATAGCAACAATGCCGACTTAAGTACAAGAAGACTGACTCCTCTTACTGTCTATGTTTTGAACCATTCCTGTGACACTAGTTGTAGATTCCGATGCTTCACTTCAGGTTTACTGTATCCCTCTGACCTTCTTATTGACGATGAAACACAGAAATTGCATCGGAATTAAATACAAAAGGCACAATGCCGAATTAAGTACAAGAAAACTGACTCTTCTTACTGTCTATGTTTTGAACCGTTCCTGTGACACTAGTTATAGATTCCGATGCTTCACTTCAGGTATACTGTATCCCTCTGACTTTATTGTTGACTATGAGACACAGGAAATGCATCGGAATTAAATACAAAAGGCACAATCCCGACTTAAGTACAAGAAAACTGACTCTTCTTACTGTCTATGTTTTGAACCGTTCCTGTGACACTAGTTATAGCTTCCGATGCTTCACTTCGGGTTTACTGTATCCCTCTGACCTTCTTATTGACGATGAAACACAGAAATTCCATCGGAATTAAATACAAAAGGCACAATGCCGACTTAGGTACAAGAAAACTGACTCTTCTTACTTTCTATGTTTTGAACCATTCCTGTTACACTAGTTATAGATTTCGATGCTTCACTTAAGGTTTACTGTATCTCTCTGACCTTCTTATTGAAGATGAAACACAGAAATTGCATCGGAATTCTATACAAAAGGCACAATGCCGACTTAAGTACAAGAAAACTGACTCTTCTTACTGTCTATCTTTTGAACCATTCCTGTGACACTAATTATAGATTCCGATGCTTCACTTCAGGTTTACTGTATCCCTCTGACCTTCTTATTGACGATGAAACACAGAAATTGCATCGGAATTAAATAAAAAAGGCACAATGCAGAATCAAGTACAAGAAGAGTGGCTCTTCTTACTGTCTATGTTTGAACCATTCCTGTGACACTAGTTATAGATTCCGATGCTTCACTTCAGGTTCACTGTATTACTCTGACCTCCTTATTGGCGATGAAACACAGAAATTGCATCGGAATTACATACAAAATGCACTATGCCGACTCAAGTACAAGAAGGCTGGCTCATCTTACTGTCTATGATTTGAACCATTCCTGTGACACTAGTTATAGTTTCCGTTGCTTCTCTTCAGGTTTACTGTATCCCTCTGACCTTCTTATTGACGATGAAACACAGATATTGCATCGGAATTAAATACAAATGGCACAATGCCGACTTAAGAACAAGAAAACTGATTGATCTTACTGTCTATGTTTTGAACCACTCCTGTGACACTAGTTATAGATTCCGATACTTCACTTCAGGTTTACTGTATCCCTCTGACTTTCCTATTGACGATGAAACATAGAAATTGCATCGGAGTTAAATAGAAAACGCGCAATGCCGACTTAAGTACATAAAAACTGACTCTTCTTACTGTCTATGTTTTGAACCATTCCTGTGACTCTAGTTATAGATTCCGATGCTTCACTTCAGGTTTACTGTATCCCTCTGACCTTCTTATTGACGATGAAACACAGAAATTGCATCGGAATTCTATACAAAAGGCACAATGCCGACTTAAATACAAGAAAACTGACTCTTCTTACTGTCTTTGTTTTGAACCATTCCTGTGACACTAGTTAATTGATTCCGATGCTTCACTTCAGGTTTACTGTATCCCTCTGATCTTCTTATTGACGATGAAACACAGAAATTGCATCGGAATTCTATACAAAAGGCACATTGCCGACTTAGGTACAAGAAAGCTGGCTCTTCTTACTGTCTATGTTTTGAACCATTCCTCTGACTCTAGTTATAGATTCCGATGCTTCACTTCAGGGTTATTGTATCCCTCTGACCTTCTTATTGAGAATGAAGCACAGAAATTGCATCGGAATTAAATACGAAAATCACAATGCCGACTTAAGTACAAGAAAACTGATTCATCTTACTGTCTATGTTTTGAACCATTCCTGTGACACTAGTTATAGATTCCGATGCTTCACCTCAGGTTTACTGTATCCCTCTGACCTTCATATTCACGATGAAACACAGAAATTGCATCGGAATTAAATACAAAAAGCACAATGCCGACTTAAGTACAAGTAAACTGACTCTTCTTACTGTCTATGTTTTGAACCTTTCCTGTGACACTAGTTATAGATTCCGATGGTTCACATCAGGTTTACTGTATCCCTCTGACCTTCTTATTGACGATGAAACACCGAAATTGCATCGGAATTTAAAAAAAGGGCACAATGCCGACTTAAGTACAAGAAATTCTTACTGTCTATGATTTGAACCATTCCTGTGACACTAGTTATAGATTCCGATGCTTCACTTCAGGTTTACTGTATCCCTCTGACCTTATTGACGACGAAACACAGAAATTGCATCGGAATTCAATAGAAAAGGCACAATGCCCACTTAAGTACAAGAAAACTGATTCTTCTTACTGTTTATGTTTTGAACCATTCCTGTGACACCAGTTATAGATTCCGATGCTTCACTTCAGGTTTACTGTGTCCCTCCGACCTTCTTATTGACGATGAAACACAGAAATTGCATCGGAATTAAATACAAAGGGCACAATGCCGACCTAAGTACAAGAAAACCGACTCTTCTTACTGTCTATGATTGAACCATTCCTGTGACAGTAGTTATAGATTCCGATGCTTCACATCAGGTTTACTGTATCCCTCTGACCTTCTTATTGACGATGAAACACAGAAATTCCATCGGAATTAAATACAAAAGGCACAATGCCGACTTAGGTACAAGAAAACTGACTCTTCTTACTTTCTATGTTTTGAACCATTCCTGTGACACTAGTTATAGATTTCGATGCTTCACTTCAGGTTTACTGTATCCCTCTGACCTTCTTATTGACAATGAAACACAGAAATTGCATCGGAATTCTATACAAAAGGCACAATGCCGACTTAAGTACAAGAAAACTGACTCTTCTTACTGTCTATGTTTTGAACCATTCCTGTGACACTAGTTATAGATTCCGAAGCTTCACTTCAGGTTTACTGTATCCCTCTGATCTTCTTATTGACGATGAAACACAGAAATTGCATCGGAGTTCTATACAAAAAGCACAATGCCGACTTAGGTACGAGAAAACTGGCTCTTCTTTCTGTCTATGTTTTGAACCATTCCTCTGACACTAGTTATAGATTCCGATGCTTCACTTCAGGTTTATTGCATTCCTCTGACCTTCTTATTGACAATGAAACACAGAAATTGCATCGGAATTTAATACAAAAATCACATTGCCGACTTAAGTACAAGAAAACTGATTCATCTTACTGTCTATGCTTTGAACCATTCCTGTGACACTAGTTATAGATTCCGATGCTTCACCTCAGGTTTACTGTATCCCTCTGACCTTCATATTGACGATGAAAAACAGAAATTGCATCGGAATTAAATACAAAAGGCACAATGCCGACTTAAGTACAAGAAGACTGACTCTTCTTACTGTCTATGTTTTGAACCATTCCTGTGACACTAGTTATAGATTCCGATGCTTCACATCAGGGTTACTGTATTCCTATGACCTTCTTATTCGCGATGAAACACAGAAATTTTATCGGAATTAAATACAAAAGGCACAATGCCGACATAAGGACATGAAAACTGACTCTTCTTATTGTCTTTGCTTTGAACCATTCCTGTGACACTAGTAATAGATTCCGATGCATCACTTCAGGTTTACTGTATCCCTCTGACCTTATTGCTGACGATGAGACACAGAAATTGCATCGGAATTAAATACAAAAGGCACAATCCCGACTTAAGTACAAGAAAACTGACTCTTCTTACTGTCTATGTTTTTAACCATTCCTGTGACACTAGTTATAGATTCCGATGCTTCACATCAGGTTTACTGTATTCCTATGACCTTCTTATTCGCGATGAAACACAGAAATTTCATCGGAATTAAATACAAAAGGCACAATGCCGACATAAGTACATGAAAACTGACTCTTCTTACTGTATTTGATTTGAACCATTCCTGTGACACTAGTAATAGATTCCGATGCTTCACATCAGGTTTACTGTATCCCTCTGACCTTATTGTTGACGATGAGACACAGAAATTGCATCAGAATTAAATACAAAAGGCACAATCCCGACTTAAGTACAAGAAAACTGACTCTTCTTACTGTCTATGTTTTGAACCATTCCTGTGACACTAGTTATAGATTCCGATGCTTCACTTCAGGTTTACTGTATCCCTCTGACTTTCTTATTGACGATGAAACACTGAAATTGCATCGGAATTAAAAGCAATAGGAACAATGCCGACTTATGTACAAGAAGACTGACCCCTCTTACTGTCTATGTTTTGAACCATTCCTGTGACACTAGTTATAGATTCCGGTGCTTCACTTCAGGTTTACTGTATCCCTCTGACCTTCTTATTGACGATGAAACACAGAAATTGCATCGGAATTAAATACAAAAGGCACAATGCCGAATTAAGTACAAGAAAACTGACTCTTCTTACTGTCTATGTTTTGAACCGTTCCTGTGACACTAGTTATAGATTCCGATGCTTCACTTCAGGTTTACTGTATCCCTCTGACCTTCTTATTGACGATGAAACACAGAAATTCCATCGGAATTAAATACAAAAGGCACAATGCCGGCATAGGTACAAGAAAACTGACTCTTCTTACTTTCTATGTTATGAACCATTCCTGTGACACTACTTATAGATTTCGATGCTTCACTTCAGGTTTACTGTATCCCTCTGACCTTCTTATTAACGACGAAACACAGAAATTGCATCGGAATTCAATAGAAAAGGCACAATGCCTACTTAAGTACAAGAAAACTGATTCTTCTTACTGTCTATGTTTTGAACCATTCCTGTGACACTAGTTATAGATTCCCATGCTTCACTTCAGGTTTACTGTATCCTTCCGACCTTCTTATTGACGATGAAAAACAGAAATTGCATCGGAATTAAATACAAAGGGCACAATGCCGACCTAAGTACAAGAAGACCGACTCTTCTTACTGTCTATGTTTGAACCATTCCTGTGACACTAGTTATAGATTCCGATGCTTCACATCAGGTATACTGTATCCCTCTGACCTTCTTAATGACGATGAAACACAGAAATTCCATCGGAATTCTATACAAAAGGCACAATGCCGACTTAAGTACAAGAAAACTGATCTTCTTACTGTCTATATTTTGAACCATTCCTGTGACACTAGTTATAGATTCCGATGCTTCACTTCAGGTTTACTGTATCCCTCTGATCCTCTTATTGACGATGAAACAAAGAAATTGCATCGGAATTCTATACAAAAGGCACAATGCCGACTTAGGTATAAGAAAACTGGCTCTTCTTACTGTCTATGTTTTGAACCATTCCTCTGACACTAGTTAAAGATTCCGATGCTTCATTTCAGGCTTATTGTATCCCTCTGACCTTCTTATTGATAATGAAACACAGAAATTGCATCGGAATTAAATACAAAAATCACAATGCCGACTTAAGTACAAGAAAACTGACTCATCTTACTGTCTATGTATTGAACCATTCCTGTGACACTAGTTATAGATTCCGATGCTTCACCTCAGGTTTACTGTATCCCTCTGACCTTCATATTGACGATGAAACACAGAAATTACATCGGAATTAAATACAAAAGGCACAATGCCGACTTAAGTACAAGTAAACTGACTCTTCTTACTCTCTTTGTTTTGAACCATTCCTGTGACACTAGTAATAGATTCCGATGCTTCACTTCAGGTTCACTGTATTACTCTGACCTCCTTATTGGCGATGAAACACAGAAATTGCATCGGAATTACATACAAAATGCACTATGCCGACTCAAGTACAAGAAGGCTGGCTCATCTTACTGTCTATGATTTGAACCATTCCTGTGACACTAGTTATAGTTTCCGTTGCTTCTCTTCAGGTTTACTATATCCCTCTGACCTACTTATTGACGATGAAACACAGAAATTGCATCGGAATTAAGTACAAATGGCACAATGCCGACTTAAGGACAAGAAAACTGATTGATCTTACTGTCTATGTTTTGAACCACTCCTGTGACACTAGTTATAGATTCCGATACTTCACTTCAGGTTTACTGTATCCCTCTGACTTTCCTATTGACGATGAAACACAGAAATTGCATCGGAGTTAAATAGAAAACGCGCAATGCCGACTTAAGTACAAGAAAACTGACTCTTCTTACTGTCTATGTTTTGAACCATTCCTGTGACTCTAGTTATAGATTCCGATGCTTCACTTCAAATTTACTGTATCCCTCTGACCTTCTTATTGACGATGAAACACAGAAATTGCATCGGAATTCTATACAAAAGGCACAATGCCGACTTAAATACAAGAAAACTGACTCTTCTTACTGTCTTTGCTTTGAACCATTCCTGTGACACTAGTTAATTGATTCCGATGCTTCACTTCAGGTTTACTGTATCCCTCTGATCTTCTTATTGACGATGAAACACAGAAATTGCATCGGAATTCTATACAAAAGGCACATTGCCGACTTAGGTACAAGAAAGCTGGCTCTTCTTACTGTCTATGTTTTGAACCATTCCTCTGACGCTAGTTATAGATTCCGATGCTTCACTTCAGGGTTATTGTATCCCTCTGACCTTCTTATTGACAATGAAACACAGAAATTGCATCGGAATTAAATACGAAAATCACAATGCCGACTTAAGTACAAGTAAACTGACTCTTCTTACTGTCTATGTTTTGAACCTTTCCTGTGACACTAGTTATAGATTCCGATGGTTCACATCAGGTTTACTGTATCCCTCTGACCTTCTTATTGATGATGAAACACCGAAATTGCATCGGAATTTAAAAAAAGGGCACAATGCCGACTTAAGTACAAGAAAACTGACTCTTCTTACTGTCTATGATTTGAACCATTCCTGTGACACTAGTTATAGATTCCGATGCTTCACTTCAGGTTTACTGTATCCCTCTGACCTTATTGACGACGAAACACAGAAATTGCATCGGAATTCAATAGAAAAAGCACAATGCCCACTTAAGTACAAGAAAACTGATTCTTCTTACTGTTTATGTTTTGAACCATTCCTGTGACACCAGTTATAGATTCCGATGCTTCACTTCAGGTTTACTGTGTCCCTCCGACCTTCTTATTGACGATGAAACACAGAAATTGCATCGGAATTAAATACAAAGGGCACAATGCCGACCTAAGTACAAGAAAACCGACTCTTCTTACTGTCTATGATTGAACCATTCCTGTGACACTAGTTATAGATTCCGATGCTTCACATCAGGTTTACTGTATCCCTCTGACCTTCTTATTGACGATGAAACACAGAAATTCCATCGGAATTAAATACAAAAGGCACAATGCCAACTTAGGTACAAGAAAACTGACTCTTCTTACTTTCTATGCTTTGAACCATTCCTGTGACACTAGTTATAGATTTCGATGCTTCACTTCAGGTTTACTGTATCCCTCTGACCTTCTTATTGACAATGAAACACAGAAATTGCATCGGAATTCTATACAAAAGGCACAATGCCGACTTAAGTACAAGAAAACTGACTCTTCTTACTGTCTATGTTTTGAACCATTCCTGTGACACTAGTTATAGATTCCGAAGCTTCACTTCTGGTTTACTGTATCCCTCTGACCTTCTTATTGACAATGAAACACAGAAATTGCATCGGAATTCTATACAAAAAGCACAATGCCGACTTAGGTATGAGAAAACTGGCTCTTCTTTCTGTCTATGTTTTGAATCATTCCTCTGACACTAGTTATAGATTCCGATGCTTCACTTCAGGTTTATTGCATTCCTCTGACCTTCTTATTGACAATGAAACACAGAAATTGCATCGGAATTTAATACAAAAATCACATTGCCGACTTAAGTACAAGAAAACTGATTCATCTTACTGTCTATGATTTGAACCATTCCTGTGACACTAGTTATAGATTCCGA
Organism: Schistocerca americana; assembly: GCF_021461395.2. Lineage (NCBI taxonomy): Eukaryota > Metazoa > Arthropoda > Insecta > Orthoptera > Acrididae > Schistocerca > Schistocerca americana. The sequence goes on along the minus strand of NC_060120.1, from coordinate 1,129,811,065 downwards.
TGCTTCACCTCAGGTTTACTGTATCCCTCTGACCTTCATATTGACGATGAAAAACAGAAATTGCATCAAAATTAAATACAAAATGCACAATGCCGACTTAAGTACAAGAAGACTGACTCTTCTTACTGTCTATTTTTTGAACCATTCCTGTGACACTAGTTATAGATTCCGATGCTTCACATCAGGGTTACTGTATTCCTATGACCTTCTTATTCGCGATGAAACACAGAAATTTTATCGGAATTAAATACAAAAGGCACAATGCCGACATAAGGACATGAATACTGACTCTTCTTATTGTCTTTGCTTTGAACCATTCCTGTGACACTAGTAATAGATTCCGATGCATCGCTTCAGGTTTACTGTATCCCTCTGACTTTATTGCTGACGATGAGACACAGAAATTGCATCAGAATTAAATACAAAAGGCACAATCCCGACTTAAGTACAAGAAAACTGACTCTTCTTACTGTCTATGTTTTGAACCATTCCTGTGACACTAGTTATAGTTTCCGATGCTTCACTTCAGGTTTACTGTATCCCTCTGACCTTCTTATTGACGATGAAACACAGAAATTGCATCGGAATTAAATTCAAATGGCACAATGCCGACTTAAGAACAAGAAAACTGATTCATCTTACTGTCTATGTTTTGAACCACTCCTGTGACACTAGTTATAGATTCCGATGCTTCACTTCAGGTTTACTGTATCCCTCTGACTTTCCTATTGCCGATGAAACACAGAAATTGCATCGGAATTAAATAGAAAACGCGCAATGCCGACTTAAGTACAAGAAAACTGACTCTTCTTACTGTTTATGTTTTGAACCATTCCTGTGACTCTAGTTATAGATTCCGATGCTTCGCTTCAGGTTTACTGTATCCCTCTGACCTTCTTATTGTCGATGAAACACAGAAATTGCATCGGAATTAAATACAGTAGGCACAATGCCGACTTAAGTACAAGAAGACTGACTCTTCTTACTGTCTATGCTTTGAACCATTCCTGTGACACTAGTTATAAATTCCGATGCGTCACTTCTGGTTTACTGTATCCCTCTGACTTTCTTATTGACGATGAAAAACAGAAATTGCATCGGAATTAAATACAATAGGCAATATGATGACTTAAGTACAAGAAAACTGACTTTTCTTACTGTCTATGTTTTGAACCGTTCCTGTGACACTAGTTATAGATTCCGATGCTTCACTTCAGGTTTACTGTATCCCTCTGACCTTCTTATTGACAATGAAACACAGAAATTTCATCGGAATTAAATGCAAAAGGCACTATGCCGACTTAAGTACAAGAAAGCTGACTCTTCTTACTGTCTATGTTTTGAATCATTCCTGTGACACTAGTTATAGATTCCGATGCTTCACTTCACGTTTACTGTATCCCTCTGACCTTCTTATTGACGATGAAACACAGAAATTGCTTCGGAATTAAATACAAAAGGCACAATGCCGACCTAAGTACAAGAAAAATGACTCTTCTTACTGTCTATGCTTTGAACCGATTCAGCGACACTGGTTATAGATTCCGATGCTTCACTTCAGGTTTACTGTATCCCTCTGACCTTCGTATTGACGATGAAACACAGAAATTGCGTCGGAATTAAATACAAAAGGCACAATGCCAACTTAAGTAAAAGAAAAGTGACCCTTCTTACTGTCTATGTTTTAAACCATTCTTGTGACAATAGTTATAGATTCCGATGCTTCACCTAAGGTTTTTCTGTATCCCTCTGACCATCTTATTGACGATGAAACACAGATATTGCATCGGAATTAAATACAAAAAGCAGAATGCCGACTTAAGCACAAGTAAACTGACTCTTCTTACTCTCTATGTTTTGAACCATTTCTGTGACACTAGTTACAGATACCGATGCTTCACTTCAGGATTACTATTTCCCTCTGACCTTCTTATTGACGATGAAAAATAGAAATTGCATCGGAATTAAATACAAAAGGCACATTGGCGACATAAGTACAGGAAGACTAGCTCTTCTAATTGTCTATGTTTTGAACCTTTCCTGTGACACTAGTTATAGATTCCGAAGCTTCACTTCAGGTTTACTGTATCCCTCTGACCTTCTTATTGACAATGAAACACAGAAATTTCATCGGAATTAAATGCAAAAGGCACTATGCCGACTTAAGTACAAGAAAGCTGACTCTTCTTACTGTCTATGTTTTGAATCATTCCTGTGACACTAGTTATAGATTCCGATGCTTCACTTCAAGTTAAGTGTATCCCTCTGACCTTCGTATTGGGGATGAAACACAGAAATTGCATCGGAATTAAATAAAAAAGGCACAATGCCGAATTAAGTACTAGTAAACTGACTCTTCTTACTGTGTATGTTTCGAACCATTTCTGTGACACTAGTTATAGATTCCGATGCTTCACTTCAGGTTAACTGTATGCCTCTGACCTTCTTGTTGACGATGAAACACAGGAATTTCATCGGAATTAATAACAAAATGCACAATGATGACTTAAGTACAAGAAAACTGACTCTTCTTACTGTCTATATTCCTATGACACTAGTTATAGATTCCGATGTTTCACTTCAGGTTTACTGTATCCCTCTGACCTTCTTACTGACGATGAAACACTAAATTTGCATCGGAATTCAATACAATAGGCACAATGCCGACTTAAGTACAAGAAAACTGACTCTTCTTACTGTCTATGTTTGAACCATTCCTGTGACACTAGTTATAGATTCCGATGCTTCACATCAGGTTTACTGTATCCCTCTGACATTCTTATTGACGATGAAACACAGAAATTGCATCGGAATTAAATACAAAAGGCACAATGCCAACTTAAGTACAAGTAAACTGACTCTTCTTACTGTCTATGTTTTGAACCATTCCTGTGACACTAGTTATGGATTCCGATGCCTCACTTCAAGTTTATTGTATCCCTCTGACCTTCTTATTGACGATGAAATACAGAAATTGTATCGGAATTAAATACAAAAGGCACAATGCCGAATGAAGTACAAGTAAACTGACACTTCTTACTGTGTATGTTTTGAACCTTTCCTAAGACACTAGTTATAGATTCCGATACTTCACTTCAGGTTTACTGTATCCCTCTGACCTTCTTATTGACGATGAAACACAGAAATTGCATCGGAATTCAATAGATAAGCCACAATGCCGACTCAAGTACAAGAAGACTGGCTCTTCTTACTGTCTACGTTTTGAACCTTTCCTGTCAGACCGGTTTTAGATTCCGATGCTTCACTTCAGGTTTACTGTATCCCTTGGATCTTCGTATTGACGACGAAACACAGAAATTGCATCGGAATTAAGTACAAAAGGCAAAATGCCGACTTCAGTACAAAAAAACTGACTCTTCTTACTGTCTATCTTTTGAACCATTCCTGTGACACTAGTTATTGATTCCGATGCTTCACTTCAGGTTTACTGTATCCGTCTGACCTTCTTGCTGATGTTGAAACACAGAAATTGCATCGGAATTAAATACAAAAGGAACAATGCCGACTTAGGTACAAGAAAACTGACTCTTCTTACTGTCTGTGTTTTGAACCATTCCTGTGACACTAGTTATGGATTCCGATGCCTCACTTCAAGTTTATTGTATCCCTCTGACCTTCTTATTGACGATGAAATACAGAAATTGTATCGGAATTAAATACAAAAGGCACAATGCCGAATGAAGTACAAGTAAACTGACACTTCTTACTGTGTATGTTTTGAACCTTTCCTAAGACACTAGTTATAGATTCCGATACTTCACTTCAGGTTTACTGTATCCCTCCCACCTTCTTATTGACGATGAAACAAAGAAATTGCATCGGAATTCAATACAAAAGGCACAATGCCGACTCAAGTACAAGAAGACTGGCTCTTCTTACTGTCTACGCCTTGAACCTTTCCTGTGAGACCGGTTTTAGACTCCGATGCTTCACTTCAGGATTACTGTATCCCTTGGATCTTCTTATTGACGACGACACACAGAAATTGCATCGGAATTAAATACAATAGGCACAATGCCGACCTAAGTACAAGAAAACTGACTCTTCTTACCGTCTATATTTTGAACCATTCCTGTGACACTGGTTATAGATTCCGATGCTTCACTTCAGGTTTACTGTATCCCTCTGACCTTCTTATTGACGATGAAACGCAGAAATAGCACCGGAATTAAATACAAAAGGCACAATGCCGACTTAAGTAAAAGAAATCTGACCCTTCTTACTGTCTATGTTTTGAACCATTCCTGTGACACTAGTTATAGATTCCGATGCTTCACTTCAGGTTTACTGTATCCCTCTGACCTTCTTGCTGATGATGAAACACAGAAATTGCATCGGAATTAAATACAATACGCACAATGCCGACTTAGGTACAAGAAAACTGACTCTTCTTATTGTCTGTGTTTTGAACCATTCCTGTGACACTAGTTATAAATTCCGATGTTTCACTTCAGGTTTACTGTATCCCTCTGACCTTCTTGTTGCCGATGAAACTCAGAAATTGCATCGGAATTAAATACAAAAATCACAATGCCGACTTAAGTACAAGAAAACTGACTCTTCTTACTGTCTATGTTTTGAACCGTTCCTGTGACACTAGTTATACATTCTGATGCTTCGCTTCGGGTTTACTGTATCCCTCTGACTTTCTTATTGACGATGAAACACAGAAATTGCATCGGAATTAAATGCAATAGGCACAATGCCGACTTAAGTACATGAAGACTGACTCTTCTTACTGTCTATGTTTTGAACCATTCCTGTGACACTAGTTATAGATTTCGATGCTTCACTTCAGGTTTACTGTATCCCTCTGACCTTCTTATTGACGATGAAACACAGAAATTGAACGGAATTAAATACAAAAATCACAATGTTGACGTAAGTACAAGAAAACTGACTCTTCTTACTGTCTATGTTTTGAACCATTCCTGTGACACTAGTTATAGATTCCGATGCTTCACTTAAGGTTTTTCTGTATCCCTCTGACCTTCTTATTGACGATGTTACACAGAAATTGCATCGTAATTAAATACAAAAGGCACAATGCCGACTTAAGCACAAGTAAACTTACTCTTCTTACTGTCTATGTTTTGAACCATTCCTGTGACACTAGTTACAGATTCCTATGCTTCAGTTCAGGATTATTGTATCTCTCTGACCTTCTTATTGACGATGAAACACAGATATTGCAACGGAATTAAATACAAAAGGCACAATGCCGACTTAAGTAAAAGAAAACTGACCCTTCTTACTGTCTATGCCTTGAACCATCCCTGTGAAACTAGTTATAGATTCTAATGCTTCACTTCAGGTTTACTGTATATCTCCGACCTTCTTATTGACGATGAAACACAGAAATTTCATCGGAATTAAATGCTATAGGCACAATGCCGACTTAAGTACATGAAGACTGACCCTTCTTACTGTCTATGTTTTGAACCATTCCTGTGACACTAGTTATAGATTCCGATGCTTCACATCAGGTTTACTGTATCCCTCTGTCCTTCTTATTGACGATGAAACACAGAAATTGCATCGGAATTAAATACATAAGGCACAATGCCAACTTAAGTACAAGTAAACTGACTCTTCCTACTGTCTAAGTTTTGAACCATTCCTCTGACACTAGTTACGGATTCCGATGCTTCACTTCAAGTTTAGTGTATCCCTCTGACCTTCGTATTGGCGATGAAACACAGAAATTGCATCGGAATTAAATAAAAAAGGCACAATGCCGACTTAAGTACAAGAAAACTGACTCTTCTTACCGTCTGTGTTTTGAACCAATCCTGTGACACTAGTTATAGATTCCGATGCTTCACTTCAGGTTTACTGTATCCCTCTGACCTTCTTGGTGACGATGAAACACAGAAATTGCATCGGAATTAAATACAAAAATCACAATGCCGACTTAAGTACAAGAAAACTGACTCTTCTTACTGTCTATGCTTTGAACCATTCCTGTGACACTAGTTATAGATTCTGATGCTTCACTTCGGGTTTACTGTATCCCTCTGACTTTCTTATTGACGATGAAACACAGAAATTGCATCGGAATTAAAAGCAATAGGCACAATGCCGACTTAAGTACATGAAGACTGACTCTTCTTACTGTCTATGTTTTGAACCATTCTTGTGACACTAGTTGTGGATTCCGATGCTTCACTTCAGGTTTACTGTATCCCTCTGACCTTCTTATTGACGATGGAACACAGGAATTGCAACGGAATCAACTACAAAAATCACAATGTTGACGTAAGTACAAGAAAACTGACTCTTCTTACTGTCTATGTTTTGAACCATTCCTGTGACACTAGTTATAGATTCCGATGCTTCACTTAAGGTTTTTCTGTATCCCTCTGACCTTCTTATTGACGATGTAACACAGAAATTGCATCGGAATTAAATACAAAAGGCACAATGCCGACTTCAGTACAAGTAAACTGACTCTTCTTACTGTCCATGTTTTGAACCATTCCTGTGACACTAGTTATAGATTACGATGCTTCACATCAGGTTTACTGTATCCCTCTGACCATCTTATTGACGATGAAACACAGAAATTGCATCGGAATTAAATACGAAAATCACAATGCCGACTTAAGTACAAGAAAACTGACTCTTCTTACTGTCTATCTTTTGAACCATTCCTGTGACACTAGTTATAGATTCCGATGCTTCACTTCAGGTTTACTGTATACCTCTGACCTTCTTGTTGATGATGACACGCAGAAATTGCATCGGAATTAAATACAAAAGGCACAATGCCGACTTAAGTACAAGAAAACTGACTCTTCTTACTGTCCATGTTTTGAACCATTCCTGTGACACTAGTTATAGATTCCGATGCTTCACGTCAGGTTTTCTGTATCCCTCTGACCTTCTTATTGACGATGAAACACAGAAATTGCATCGGAATTAAATACATAAGGCACAATGCCAACTTAAGTACAAGTAAACTGACTCTTCCTACCGTCTATGTTTTGAACCATTCCTGTGACACTAGTTACGGATTCCGATGCTTCACTTCAAGTTTAGTGTATCCCTATGACCTTCGTATTGGCGATGAAACACAGAAATTGCATCGGAATTAAATAAAAAAGGCACAATGCCGACTTAAGCACAAGAAAACTGACTCTTCTTACTGTCTGTGCTTTGAACCAATCCTGTGACACTAGTTATAGATTCCGATGCTTCACTTCAGGTTTACTGTATTCCTATGACCTTCTTGGTGACGATGAAACACAGAAATTGCATCGGAATTAAATACAAAAATCACAATGCCGACTTAAGTACAAGAAAACTGACTCTTCTTACTGTCTATGCTTTGAACCATTCCTGTGACACTAGTTATAGATTCTGATGCTTCACTTCAGGTTTACTGTATATCTCCGACTTTCTTATTGACGATGAAACACAGATATTTCATCGGAATTAAATGCAATAGGCACAATGCCGACTTAAGTACATGAAGACTGACCCTTCTTACTGTCTATGTTTTGAACCATTCCTGTGACACTAGTTATAGATTCCGATGCTTCACTTCAGGTTTACTGTATCCCTCTGACCTTCTTATTGACGATGGAACACAGAAGTTGCAACGGAATTAAGTACAAAAATCACAATGTTGACGTAAGTACAAGAAAACTGACTCTTCTTACTGTCTATGATTTGAACCATTTCTGTGACACTAGTTATAGATTCCGATGCTTCACTTAAGGTTTTTCTGTATCCCTCTGACCTTCTTATTGACGATGTAACACAGAACTTGTATCGGAACTAAATACAAAAGGCACAATGCCGACTTAAGTACAAGTAAACTGACTCTTCTTACTGTCTATGTTTTGAACCATTCCTGTGACACTAGTTATAGATTCCGATGCTTCACATCAGGTTTACTGTATCCCTCTGACCGTCTTATTGACGATGAAACACAGGAATTGCATCGGAATTAAATACATAAGGCACAATGCCAACTTAAGTACAAGTAAACTGACTCTTCCTACAGTCTATGTTTTGAACCATTCCTGTGACACTAGTTACGGATTCCGATGCTTCACTTCAAGTTTAGTGCATCCCTCTGACCTTCGTATTGGCGATGAAACACAGAAATTGCATCGGAATTAAATAAAAAATTCACAATGCCGAATTAAGTACAAGTAAACTGACTCTTCTTACTGTGTATGTTTCGAACCATTCCTGTGACAATAGTTATAGATTCAGATGCTTCACTTCAGGTTTACTGTATGCCTCTGACCTTCTTGTTGACGATGAAACACAGGAATTTCATCGGAATTAATAACAAAATGCACAATGATGACTTAAGTACAAGAAAACTGACTCTTCTTACTGTCTATGCTTTGAACCATTCCTGTGACACTAGTCACAGATTCCGATGCTTCACTTCAGGTTTACTGTATCCCTCCGACCTTCTTTTTGACGATGAAACACAGAAATTTCATCGGAATGAAATGCAAAAAGCACAATGCCGACTTAAGTACAAGAAGACTGACTCTTCTTACTGTCCATGTTTTGAACCATTCCTGTGACACTAGTTATAGATTCGGATGCTTCACATCAGGTTTACTGTATCCCTCTGACCGTCTTATTGACGATGAAACACAGAAATTGCATCGGAATTAAATACATAAGGCACAATGCCAACTTAAGTACAAGTAAACTGACTCTTCCTACTGTCTATGTTTTGAACCATTCCTGTGACACTAGTTACGGATTCCGATGCTTCACTTCAAGTTTAGTGTATCTCTCTGACCTTCTTATTGACGATGAAACACAGAAATTGAACGGAATTAAATACAAAAGGCACAATGCCGACTTAAGCACAAGTAAACTGACTCTTCTTACTGTCTATGTTTTGAACCATACCTGTGACACTAGTTACAGATTCCTATTCTTCAGTTCAGGATTACTGTATCTCTCTGACCTTCTTATTGACGATGAAACACAGATATTGCAACGGAATTAAATACAAAAATCACAATGCCGACTTAAGTAAAAGAAAACTGACCCTTCTTACTGTCTATGTTATGAACTATTCCTGTGACACTAGTGATAGATTCCGATGCTTCACTTCAGGTTTACTGTATCCCTCTGACCTTCTTATTGACGATGAAACACAGAAACTGTATCGGAATTAAATACAAAAGGCACAATGCCGACATAAGTACAAGAAAACTGACTCTTCTTACAGTCTATGGTTTGAACCATTCCTGTGACACTAGGTATAGATTCCGATACTTCACTTCAGGTTTACTGTATCCCTCTGACCTTCTTATTGACGATGAAACACAGAAATTGCATCGGAATTCAATAGAAAAGGTACAATGCCGACTCAAGTACAAGAAGACTGGCTCTTCTTACTGTTTACGTTTTGAACCTTTCCTGTGAGACCGGTTTTAGAATCCGATGCTTCACTTCAGGTTTACTGTATACCTTGGATCTTCTTATTGACGACGAAGCACAGAAATTGCATCGGAATTAAAAACAAAAGGTAAAATGCCGATTTAAGTACAAGAAAACTGACTCTTCTTACTGTCTATCTTTTGAACCATTCCTGTGACACTAGTTATAGATTCCGATGCTTCACTTCAGGTTTACTGTATACCTCTGACCTTCTTGTTGATGATGAAACGCAGAAATTGCATCGGAATTAAATACAAAAGGCACAATGCCGACTTAAGTACAAGAAAACTGACTCTTCTTACTGTCCATGTTTTGAACCATTCCTGTGACACTAGTTATAGATTCCGATGCTTCACATCAGTTTTACTGTATCCCTCTGACCTTCTTATTGACGATGAAACACAGAAATTGCATCGGAATTAAATACATAAGGCACAATGCCAACTTAAGTACAAGTAAACTGACTCTTCCTACTGTCTATGTTTTGAACCATTCCTGTGACACTAGTTACGGATTCCGACGCTTCACTTCAAGTTTAGTGTATCCCTCTGACCTTCGTATTGGCGATGAAACACAGAAATTGCATCGGAATTAAATAAAAAAGGCACAATGCCGACTTAAGCACAAGAAAACTGACTCTTCTTACTGTCTGTGCTTTGAACCAATCCTGTGACACTAGTTATAGATTCCGATGCTTCACTTCATGTTTACTGTATATCTCCGACCTTCTTATTGACGATGAAACACAGATATTTCATCGGAATTAAATGCAGTAGGCACAATGCCGACTTAAGTACATGAAGACTGACCCTTCTTACTGTCTATGTTTTGAACCATTCCTGTGACACTAGTTATAGATTCCGATGCTTCACTTCAGGTTTACTGTATCCCTCTGACCTTCTTATTGACGATGGAACACAGAAGTTGCAACGGAATTAAATACAGAAATCACAATGTTGACGTAAGTACAAGAAAACTGACTCTTCTTACTGTCTATGATTTGAACCATTTCTGTGACACTAGTTATAGATTCCGATGCTTCACTTAAAGTTTTTCTGTATCCCTCTGACCTTCTTATTGACGATGTAACACAGAACTTGCATCGGAATTAAATACAAAAGGCACAATGCCGACTTAAGTACAAGTAAATTGACTCTTCTTACTGTCTATGTTTTGAACCATACCTGTGACACTAGTTATAGATTCCGATGCTTCACATCAGGTTTACTGTATCCCTCTGACCGTCTTATTGACGATGAAACACAGAAATTGCATCGGAATTAAATACATAAGGCACAATGCCAACTTAAGTACAAGTAAACTGACTCTTCCTACTGTCTATGTTTTGAACCATTCCTGTGACACTAGTTACGGATTCCGATGCTTCACTTCAAGTTTAGTGTATCCCTCTGACCTTCGTATTGGCGATGAAACACAGAAATTGCATCGGAATTAAATAAAAAAGGCACAATGCCGAATTAAGTAAAAGTAAACTGACTCTTCTTACTGTGTATGTTTCGAACCATTCCTGTGACAATAGTTATAGATTCAGATGCTTCACTTCAGGTTTACTTTATGCCTCTGACCTTCTTGTTGACGATGAAACACAGGAATTTCATCGGAATCAATAACAAAATGCACAATGATGACTTAAGTACAAGAAGACTGACTCTTCTTACTGTCTATGCTTTGAACCATTCCTGTTACACTAGTTATAGATCCCGATGCTTCACTTAAGGTTTTTCTGTATCCCTCTGACCTTCTTATTGACGATGTTACAAGTAAATTGCATCGGAATTAAATACAAAAGGCACAATGCCGACTTAAGCACAAGTAAACTGACTCTTCTTACTGTCTATGTTTTGAACCATTCCTGTGACACTAGTTATAGATTCCGATGCTTCACTTAAGGATTTTCTGTATCCCTCTGTCCTTCTTATTGACGATGTTACACAGAAATTGCATCGGAATTAAATACAAAAGGCACAATGCCGACTTAAGCACAAGTAAACTGACTCTTCTTACTGTCTATGTTTTGAACCATTCCTGTGACACTAGTTACAGATTCCCATTCTTCAGTTCAGGATTACTGTATCTCTCTGACCTTCTTATTGACGATGAAACACAGATATTGCAACGGAATTAAATACAAAAGGCACAATGCCGACTTAAGTACAAGAAAACTGACTCTTCTTACAGTCTATGGTTTGAACCATTCCTGTGACACTAGGTATAGATTCCGATACTTCACTTCAGGTTTACTGTATCCCTCTGACCTTCTTATTGACGATGAAACACAGAAATTGCATCGGAATTCAATAGAAAAAGTACAATGCCGACTCAAGTACAAGAAGACTGGCTCTTCTTACTGTCTACGTTTTGAACCTTTCCTGTGAGACCGGTTTTAGATTCCGATGCTTCACTTCAGGTTTACTGTATCCCTTGGATCTTCTTATTGACGACGAAGCACAGAAATTGCATCGGAATTAAAAACAAAAGGTAAAATGCCGACTTAAGGACAAGAAAACTGACTCTTCTTACTGTCTATTTTTGGACCATTCCTGTGACACTAGTTTTAGATTCTGATGCTTCACTTCAGGTTTACTGTATCCCTCTACCTTCTTGGTGACGATGAAACACAGAAATTGCATCGGAATTAAATACAAAAATCACAATGCCGACTTAAGTACAACAAAACTGACTCTTCTTACTGTCTATGCTTTGAACCATTCCTGTGACACTAGGTATAGATTCCGATGCTTCACTTAAGGTTTTTCTCTATCCCTCTGACCTTCTTATTGACGATGTAACACAGAACTTGCATCGGAATTAAATACAAAAGGCACAATGCCGACTTAAGTACAAGTAAACTGACTCTTCTTACTGTCTATGTTTTGAACCATTCCTGTGACACTAGTTATAGATTCCGATGCTTCACATCAGGTTTACTGTATCCCTCTGACCGTCTTATTGACGATGAAACACAGAAATTGCATCGGAATTAAATAAAAAAGGCACAATGCCGACTTAAGCACAAGAAAACTGACTCTTCTTACTGTCTGTGCTTTGAACCAATCCTGTGACACTAGTTATAGATTCCGATGCTTCACTTCAGGTTTACTGTATCCCTCTGACCTTCTTGGTGACGATGAAACACAGAAATTGCATCGGAATTAAATACAAAAATCACAATGCCGACTTAAGTACAAGAAAACTGACTCTTCTTACTGTCTATGCTTTGAACCATTCCTGTGACACTTGTTATAGATTCTGATGCTTCACTTCAGGTTTACTGTATATCTCCGACCTTCTTATTGACGATGAAACACAGATATTTCATCGGAATTAAATACAAAAGGCACAATGCCGACTTAAGTACAAGTAAACTGACTCTTCTTACTGTCTATGTTTTGAACCATTCCTGTGACACTAGTTATAGATTCCGATGCTTCACATCAGGTTTACTGTATCCCTCTGACCGTCTTATTGACGATGAAACACAGAAATTGCATCGGAATTAAATACATAAGGCACAATGCCAACTTAAGTACAAGTAAACTGACTCTTCCTACTGTCTATGTTTTGAACCATTCCTGTGACACTAGTTACGGATTCCGATGCTTCACTTCAAGTTTAGTGTATCCCTCTGACCTTCGTATTGGCGATGAAACACAGAAATTGCATCGGAATTAAATAAAAAAGGCACAATGCCAAATTAAGTACAAGTAAACTGACTCTTCTTACTGTGTATGTTTCGAACCATTCCTGTGACAATAGTTATAGATTCAGATGCTTCACTTCAGGTTTACTTTAAGCCTCTGACCTTCTTGTTGACGATGAAACACAGGAATTTCATCGGAATCAATAACAAAATGCACAATGATGACTTAAGTACAAGAAAACTGACTCTTCTTACTGTCTATGCTTTGAACCATTCCTGTGACACTAGTTATAGATCCCGATGCTTCACTTAAGGTTTTTCTGTATCCCTCTGACCTTCTTATTGACGATGTTACAAATAAATTGCATCGGAATTAAATACAAAAGGCACAATGCCGACTTAAGCACAAGTAAACTGACTCTTCTTACTGTCTATGTTTTGAACCATTCCTGTGACACTAGTTATAGATTCCGATGCTTCACTTAAGGATTTTCTGTATCCCTCCGACCTTCTTATTGACGATGTTACACAGAAATTGCATCGGAATTAAATACAAAAGGCACAATGCCGACTTAAGCACAAGTAAACTGACTCTTCTTACTGTCTATGTTTTGAACCATTCCTGTGACACTAGTTACAGATTCCCATTCTTCAGTTCAGGATTACTGTATCTCTCTGACCTTCTTATTGACGATGAAACACAGATATTGCAACGGAATTATATACAAAAGGCACAATGCCGACTTAAGTACAAGAAAACTGACTCTTCTTACAGTCTATGGTTTGAACCATTCCTGTGACACTAGGTATAGATTCCGATACTTCACTTCAGGTTTACTGTATCCCTCTGACCTTCTTATTGACGATGAAACACAGAAATTGCATCGGAATTCAATAGAAAAGGTACAATGCCGACTCAAGTACAAGAAGACTGGCTCTTCTTACTGTCTACGTTTTGAACCTTTCCTGTGAGACCGGTTTTAGATTCCGATGCTTCACTTCAGGTTTACTGTATCCCTTGGATCTTCTTATTGACGACGAAGCACAGAAATTGCATCGGAATTAAAAACAAAAGGTAAAATGCCGACTTAAGTACAAGAAAACTGACTCTTCTTACTGTCTATTTTTGGACCATTCCTGTGACACTAGTTTTAGATTCTGATGCTTCACTTCAGGTTTACTGTATCCCTCTACCTTCTTGGTGACGATGAAACACAGAAATTGCATCGGAATTAAATACAAAAATCACAATGCCGACTTAAGTACAAGAAAACTGACTCTTCTTACTGTCTATGCTTTGAACCATTCCTGTGACACTAGGTATAGATTCCGATGCTTCACTTAAGGTTTTTCTCTATCCCTCTGACCTTCTTATTGACGATGTAACACAGAACTTGCATCGGAATTAAATACAAAAGGCACAATGCCGACTTAAGTACAAGTAAACTGACTCTTCTTACTGTCTATGTTTTGAACCATTCCTGTGACACTAGTTATAGATTCCGATGCTTCACATCAGGTTTACTGTATCCCTCTGACCGTCTTATTGACGATGAAACACAGAAATTGCATCGGAATTAAATAAAAAAGGCACAATGCCGACTTAAGCACAAGAAAACTGACTCTTCTTACTGTCTGTGATTTGAACCAATCCTGTGACACTAGTTATAGATTCCGATGCTTCACTTCAGGTTTACTGTATCCCTCTGACCTTCTTGGTGACGATGAAACACAGAAATTGCATCGGAATTAAATACATAAGGCACAATGCCAACTTACGTACAAGTAAACTGACTCTTCCTACTGTCTATGTTTTGAACCATTCCTGTGACACTAGTTACGGATTCCGATGCTTCACTTCAAGTTTAGTGTATCCCTCTGACCTTCGTATTGGCGATGAAACACAGAAATTGCATCGGAATTAAATAAAAAAGGCACAATGCCGACTTAAGCACAAGAAAACTGACTCTTCTTACTGTCTGTGCTTTGAACCAATCCTGTGACACTAGTTATAGATTCCGATGCTTCACTTCATGTTTACTGTATCCCTCTGACCTTCTTGGTGACGATGAAACACAGAAATTGCATCGGAATTAAATACAAAAATCACATTGCCGACTTAAGTACAAGAAAACAGACTCTTCTTACTGTCTATGCTTTGAACCATTCCTGTGACACTTGTTATAGATTCTGAAGCTTCACTTCAGGTTTACTGTATATCTCCGACCTTCTTATTGACGATGAAACACAGATATTTCATCGGAATTAAATGCAGTAGGCACAATGCCGACTTAAGTACATGAAGACTGACCCTTCTTACTGTCTATGTTTTGAACCATTCCTGTGACACTAGTTATAGATTCCGATGCTTCACTTCAGGTTTACTGTATCCCTCTGACCTTCTTATTGACGATGGAACACAGAAGTTGCAACGGAATTAAATACAGAAATCACAATGTTGACGTAAGTACAAGAAAACTGACTCTTCTTACTGTCTATGATTTGAACCATTTCTGTGACACTAGTTATAGATTCCGATGCTTCACTTAAAGTTTTTCTGTATCCCTCTGACCTTCTTATTGACGATGTAACACAGAACTTGCATCGGAATTAAATACAAAAGGCACAATGCCGACTTAAGTACAAGTAAATTGACTCTTCTTACTGTCTATGTTTTGAACCATTCCTGTGACACTAGTTATAGATTCCGATGCTTCACATCAGGTTTACTGTATCCCTCTGACCGTCTTATTGACGATGAAACACAGAAATTGCATCGGAATTAAATACATAAGGCACAATGCCAACTTAAGTACAAGTAAACTGACTCTTCCTACTGTCTATGTTTTGAACCATTCCTGTGACACTAGTTACGGATTCCGATGCTTCACTTCAAGTTTAGTGTATCCCTCTGACCTTCGTATTGGCGATGAAACACAGAAATTGCATCGGAATTAAATAAAAAAGGCACAATGCCGAATTAAGTAAAAGTGAACTGACTCTTCTTACTGTGTATGTTTCGAACCATTCCTGTGACAATAGTTATAGATTCAGATGCTTCACTTCAGGTTTACTTTATGCCTCTGACCTTCTTGTTGACGATGAAACACAGGAATTTCATCGGAATCAATAACAAAATGCACAATGATGACTTAAGTACAAGAAAACTGACTCTTCTTACTGTCTATGCTTTGAACCATTCCTGTTACACTAGTTATAGATCCCGATGCTTCACTTAAGGTTTTTCTGTATCCCTCTGACCTTCTTATTGACGATGTTACAAGTAAATTGCATCGGAATTAAATACAAAAGGCACAATGCCGACTTAAGCACAAGTAAACTGACTCTTCTTACTGTCTATGTTTTGAACCATTCCTGTGACACTAGTTACAGATTCCGATGCTTCACTTAAGGATTTTCTGTATCCCTCTGACATTCTTATTGACGATGTTACACAGAAATTGCATCGGAATTAAATACAAAAGGCACAATGCCGACTTAAGCACAAGTAAACTGACTCTTCTTACTGTCTATGTTTTGAACCATTCCTGTGACACTAGTTACAGATTCCCATTCTTCAGTTCAGGATTACTGTATCTCTCTGACCTTCTTATTGACGATGAAACACAGATATTGCAACGGAATTAAATACAAAAGGCACAATGCCGACTTAAGTACAAGAAAACTGACTCTTCTTACAGTCTATGGTTTGAACCATTCCTGTGACACTAGGTATAGATTCCGATACTTCACTTCAGGTTTACTGTATCCCTCTGACCTTCTTATTGACGATGAAACACAGAAATTGCATCGGAATTCAATAGAAAAAGTACAATGCCGACTCAAGTACAAGAAGACTGGCTCTTCTTACTGTCTACGTTTTGAACCTTTCCTGTGAGACCGGTTTTAGATTCCGATGCTTCGCTTCAGGTTTACTGTATCCCTTGGATCTTCTTATTGACGACGAAGCACAGAAATTGCATCGGAATTAAAAACAAAAGGTAAAATGCCGACTTAAGGACAAGAAAACTGACTCTTCTTACTGTCTATTTTTGGACCATTCCTGTGACACTAGTTTTAGATTCTGATGCTTCACTTCAGGTTTACTGTATCCCTCTACCTTCTTGGTGACGATGAAACACAGAAATTGCATCGGAATTAAATACAAAAATCACAATGCCGACTTAAGTACAAGAAAACTGACTCTTCTTACTGTCTATGCTTTGAACCATTCCTGTGACACTAGGTATAGATTCCGATGCTTCACTTAAGGTTTTTCTCTATCCCTCTGACCTTCTTATTGACGATGTAACACAGAACTTGCATCGGAATTAAATACAAAAGGCACAATGCCGACTTAAGTACAAGTAAACTGACTCTTCTTACTGTCTATGTTTTGAACCATTCCTGTGACACTAGTTATAGATTCCGATGCTTCACATCAGGTTTACTGTATCCCTCTGACCGTCTTATTGACGATGAAACACAGAAATTGCATCGGAATTAAATAAAAAAGGCACAATGCCGACTTAAGCACAAGAAAACTGACTCTTCTTACTGTCTGTGCTTTGAACCAATCCTGTGACACTAGTTATAGATTCCGATGCTTCACTTCAGGTTTACTGTATCCCTCTGACCTTCTTGGTGACGATGAAACACAGAAATTGCATCGGAATTAAATACAAAAATCACAATGCCGACTTAAGTACAAGAAAACTGACTCTTCTTACTGTCTATGCTTTGAACCATTCCTGTGACACTTGTTATAGATTCTGATGCTTCACTTCAGGTTTACTGTATATCTCCGACCTTCTTATTGACGATGAAACACAGATATTTCATCGGAATTAAATACAAAAGGCACAATGCCGACTTAAGTACAAGTAAACTGACTCTTCTTACTGTCTATGTTTTGAACCATTCCTGTGACACTAGTTATAGATTCCGATGCTTCACATCAGGTTTACTGTATCCCTCTGACCGTCTTATTGACGATGAAACACAGAAATTGCATCGGAATTAAATACATAAGGCACAATGCCAACTTAAGTACAAGTAAACTGACTCTTCCTACTGTCTATGTTTTGAACCATTCCTGTGACACTAGTTACGGATTCCGATGCTTCACTTCAAGTTTAGTGTATCCCTCTGACCTTCGTATTGGCGATGAAACACAGAAATTGCATCGGAATTAAATAAAAAAGGCACAATGCCGAATTAAGTACAAGTAAACTGACCCTTCTTACTGTGTATGTTTCGAACCATTCCTGTGACAATAGTTATAGATTCAGATGCTTCACTTCAGGTTTACTTTATGCCTGTGACATTCTTGTTGACGATGAAACACAGGAATTTCATCGGAATCAATAACAAAATGCACAATGATGACTTAAGTACAAGAAAACTGACTCTTCTTACTGTCTATGCTTTGAACCATTCCTGTGACACTAGTTATAGATCCCGATGCTTCACTTAAGGTTTTTCTGTATCCCTCTGACCTTCTTATTGACGATGTTACAAATAAATTGCATCGGAATTAAATACAAAAGGCACAATGCCGACTTAAGCACAAGTAAACTGACTCTTCTTACTGTCTATGTTTTGAACCATTCCTGTGACACTAGTTATAGATTCCGATGCTTCACTTAAGGATTTTCTGTATCCCTCCGACCTTCTTATTGACGATGTTACACAGAAATTGCATCGGAATTAAATACAAAAGGCACAATGCCGACTTAAGCACAAGTAAACTGACTCTTCTTACTGTCTATGTTTTGAACCATTCCTGTGACACTAGTTACAGATTCCCATTCTTCAGTTCAGGATTACTGTATCTCTCTGACCTTCTTATTGACGATGAAACACAGATATTGCAACGGAATTAAATACAAAAGGCACAATGCCGACTTAAGTACAAGAAAACTGACTCTTCTTACAGTCTATGGTTTGAACCATTCCTGTGACACTAGGTATAGATTCCGATACTTCACTTCAGGTTTACTGTATCCCTCTGACCTTCTTATTGACAATGAAACACAGAAATTGCATCGGAATTCAATAGAAAAGGTACAATGCCGACTCAAGTACAAGAAGACTGGCTCTTCTTACTGTCTACGTTTTGAACCTTTCCTGTGAGAGCGGTTTTAGATTCCGATGCTTCACTTCAGGTTTACTGTATCCCTTGGATCTTCTTATTGACGACGAAGCACAGAAATTGCATCGGAATTAAAAACAAAAGGTAAAATGCCGACTTAAGTACAAGAAAACTGACTCTTCTTACTGTCTATTTTTGGACCATTCCTGTGACACTAGTTTTAGATTCTGATGCTTCACTTCAGGTTTACTGTATCCCTCTACCTTCTTGGTGACGATGAAACACAGAAATTGCATCGGAATTAAATACAAAAATCACAATGCCGACTTAAGTACAAGAAAACTGACTCTTCTTACTGTCTATGCTTTGAACCATTCCTGTGACACTAGGTATAGATTCCGATGCTTCACTTAAGGTTTTTCTCTATCCCTCTGACCTTCTTATTGACGATGTAACACAGAACTTGCATCGGAATTAAATACAAAAGGCACAATGCCGACTTAAGTACAAGTAAACTGACTCTTCTTACTGTCTATGTTTTGAACCATTCCTGTGACACTAGTTATAGATTCCGATGCTTCACATCAGGTTTACTGTATCCCTCTGACCGTCTTATTGACGATGAAACACAGAAATTGCATCGGAATTAAATAAAAAAGGCACAATGCCGACTTAAGCACAAGAAAACTGACTCTTCTTACTGTCTGTGCTTTGAACCAATCCTGTGACACTAGTTATAGATTCCGATGCTTCACTTCAGGTTTACTGTATCCCTCTGACCTTCTTGGTGACGATGAAACACAGAAATTGCATCGGAATTAAATACAAAAATCACAATGCCGACTTAAGTACAAGAAAACTGACTCTTCTTACTGTCTATGCTTTGAACCATTCCTGTGACACTTGTTATAGATTCTGATGCTTCACTTCAGGTTTACTGTATATCTCCGACCTTCTTATTGACGATGAAACACAGATATTTCATCGGAATTAAATGCAATAGGTACAATGCCGACTTAAGTACATGAAGACTGACCCTTCTTACTGTCTTTGTTTTGAACCGTTCCTGTGACACTAGTTATAGATTCCGACGCTTCACTTCAGGTTTACTGTATCCCTCTGACCTTCTTATTGACGATGGAACACAGAAGTTGCAACGGAATTAAATACAAAAATCACAATGTTGACGTAAGTACAAGAAAACTGACTCTTCTTACCGTCTATGATTTTAACCATTTCTGTGACACTAGTTATAGATTCCGATGCTTCACTTAAGGTTTTTCTGTATCCCTCTGACCTTCTTATTGACGATGTAACACAGAACTTGCATCGGAATTAAATACAAAAGGCACAATGCCGACTTAAGTACAAGTAAACTGACTCTTCTTACTGTCTATGATTTGAACCATTTCTGTGACACTAGTTATAGATTCCGATGCTTCACTTAAGGTTTTTCTGTATCCCTCTGACCTTCTTATTGACGATGTAACACAGAACTTGCATCGGAATTAAATACAAAAGGCACAATGCCGACTTAAGTACAAGTAAACTGACTCTTCTTACTGTCTATGTTTTGAACCTTTCCTGTGACACTAGTTATAGATTCCGATGCTTCACATCAGGTTTACTGTATCCCTCTGACCGTCTTATTGACGATGAAACACAGAAATTGCATCGGAATTAAATACATAAGGCACAATGCCAACTTAAGTACAAGTAAACTGTCTCTTCCTACTGTCTATGTTTTGAACCATTCCTGTGACACTAGTTACGGATTCCGATGCTTCACTTCAAGTTTAGTGTATCCCTCTGACCTTCGTGTTGGCGATGAAACACAGAAATTGCATCGGAATTAAATAAAAAAGGGACAATGCCGACTTAAGCACAAGAAAACTGACTCTTCTTACTGTCTGTGCTTTGAACCAATCCTGTGACACTAGTTATAGATTCCGATGCTTCACTTCAGGTTTACTGTATCCCTCTGACCTTCTTGGTGACGATGAAACGCAGAAATTGCATCGGAATTAAATACAAAAATCACAATGCCGACTTAAGTACAAGAAAACTGACTCTTCTTACTGTCTATGCTTTGAACCATTCCTGTGACACTAGTTATAGATTCCGATGCTTCACTTAAGGTTTTTCTGTATCCCTCTGACCTTCTTATTGACGACGTTACACATAAATTGCATCGGAATTAAATACAAAAGGCACAATGCCGACTTAAGCACAAGTAAACTGACTCTTCTTACTGTCTATGTTTTGAACCATTCCTGTGACACTAGTTATAGATTCCGATGCTTCACTTAAGGTTTTTCTGTATCCCTCTGACCTTCTTATTGACGATGTTACACAGAAATTGCATCGGAATTAAATACAAAAGGCACAATGCCGACTTAAGCACAAGTAAACTGACTCTTCTTACTGTCTATGTTTTGAACCATTCCTGTGACACTAGTTACAGATTCCCATTCTTCAGTTCAGGATTACTGTATCTCTCTGACCATCTTATTGACGATGAAACACAGATATTGCAACGGAATTAAATACAAAAGGCACAATGCCGACTTAAGTACAAGAAAACTGACTCTTCTTACAGTCTATGGTTTGAACCATTCCTGTGACACTAGGTATAGATTCCGATACTTCACTTCAGGTTTACGGTATCCCTCTGACCTTCTTATTGACGATGAAACACAGAAATTGCATCGGAATTCAATAGAAAAGGTACAATGCCGACTCAAGTACAAGAAGACTGGCTCTTCTTACTGTCTACGTTTTGAACCATTCCTGTGACACTAGGTATAGATTCCGATGCTTCACTTAAGGTTTTTCTGTATCCCTCTGACCTTCTTATTGACGATGTAACACAGAAATTGCATCGGAATTAAATACAAAAGGCACAATGCCGGCTTAAGTACAAGTAAACTGACTCTTCTTACTGTCCATGTTTTGAACCATTCCTGTGACACTAGTTATAGATTACGATGCTTCACATCAGGTTTACTGTATCCTTCTGACCTTCTTATTGACGATGAAACACAGAAATTGCATCGGAATTAAATACATAAGGCACAATGCCAACTTAAGTACAAGTAAACTGACTCTTCCTACTGTCTAAGTTTTGAACCATTCCTCTGACACTAGTTACGGATTCCGATGCTTCACTTCAAGTTTAGTGTATCCCTCTGACCTTCGTATTGGCGATGAAACACAGAAATTGCATCGGAATTAAATAAAAAAGGCACAATGCCGACTTAAGTACAAGTAAACTGACTCTTCTTACTGTTCATGTTTTGAACCATTCCTGTGACACTAGTTATAGATTCCGATGCTTCACATCAGGCTTACTGTATCCCTCTGACCTTCTTATTGACGATGAAACACAGAAATTGCATCGGAATTAAATACATAAGGCACAATGCCAACTTAAGTACAAGTAAACTGACTCTTCCTACTGTCTATGATTTGAACCATTCCTGTGACACTAGTTACGGATTCCGATGCTTCACTTCTAGTTTAGTGTATCCCTCTGACCTTCGTATTGGCAATGAAACACAGAAATTGCATCGGAATTAAATAAAAAAGGCACAATGCCGACTTAAGCACAAGAAAATTGACTCTTCTTACAGTCTTTGCTTTGAACCAATCCTGTGACACTAGTTATAGATTCCGATGCTTCACTTCAGGTTTACTGTATCCCTCTTACCTTCTTGATGACGATGAAACACAGAAATTGCATCAGAATTAAATACAAAAATCACAATGACGACTTAAGTACAAGAAAACTGACTCTTCTTACTGTCTATGCTTTGAACCATTCCTGTGACACTAGTTATAGATTCTGATGCTTCACTTCAGGTTTACTGTATATCTCCGACCTTCTTATTGACGATGAAACACAGATATTTCATCGGAATTAAATGCAATAGGCACAATGCCGACTTAAGTACATGAAGACTGACCCTTCTTACTGGCTATGTTTTGAACCATTCCTGTGACACTAGTTATAGATTCCGATGCTTCACTTCAGGTTTACTGTATCCCTCTGACCTTCTTATTGACGATGAAACACAGAAATTGCATCGGAATTCAATAGAAAAGGTACAATGCCGACTCAAGTACAAGAAGACTGGCTCTTCTTACTGTTTACGTTTTGAACCTCTCCTGTGAGACCGGTTTTAGAATCCGATGCTTCACTTCAGGTTTACTGTATCCCTTGGATCTTCTTATTGACGACGAAGCACAGAAATTGCATCGGAATTAAAAACAAAAGGTAAAATGCCGACTTAAGTACAAGAAAACTGACTCTTCTTACTGTCTATCTTTTGAACCATTCCTGTGACACTAGTTACAGATTCCGATGCTTCACTTCAGGTTTACTGTATACCTCTGACCTTCTTGTTGATGATGAAACGCAGAAATTGCATCGGAATTATATACAAAAGGCACAATGCCGACTTAAGTACAAGAAAACTGACTCTTCTTACTGTTCATGTTTTGAACCATTCCTGTGACACTAGTTATAGATTCCGATGCTTCACATCAGGCTTACTGTATCCCTCTGACCTTCTTATTGACGATGAAACACAGAAATTGCATCGGAATTAAATACATAAGGCACAATGCCAACTTAAGTATAAGTAAACTGACTCTTCCTACTGTCTATGATTTGAACCATTCCTGTGACACTAGTTACGGATTCCGATGCTTCACTTCAAGTTTAGTGTATCCCTCTGACCTTCGTATTGGCAATGAAACACAGAAATTGCATCGGAATTAAATAAAAAAGGCACAATGCCGACTTAAGCACAAGAAAATTGACTCTTCTTACAGTCTGTGCTTTGAACTAATCCTGTGACACTAGTTATAGATTCCGATGCTTCACTTCAGGTTTACTGTATCCCTCTGACCTTCTTGGTGACGATGAAACACAGAAATTGCATCGGAATTAAATACAAAAATCACAATGCCGACTTAAGTACAAGAAAACTGACTCTTCTTACTGTCTATGCTTTGAACCATTCCTGTGACACTAGTTATAGATTCTGATGCTTCACTTCAGGTTTACTGTATATCTCCGACCTTCTTATTGACGATGAAACACAGATATTTCATCGGAATTAAATGCAATAGGCACGATGCCGACTTAAGTACATGAAGACTGACCCTTCTTACTGGCTATGTTTTGAACCATTCCTGTGACACTAGTTATAGATTCCGATGCCTCACTTCAGGTTTACTGTATCCCTCTGACCTTCTTATTGACGATGTAACACAGAAGTTGCAACGGAATTAAATACAAAAATCACAATGTTGACGTAAGTACAAGAAAACTGACTCTTCTTACTGTCTATGATTTGAACCATTTCTGTGACACTAGTTATAGATTCCGATGCTTCAATTAAGGTTTTTCTGTATCCCTCTGACCTTCTTATTGACGATGTAACACAGAACTTGCATCGGAATTAAATACAAAAGGCACAATGCCGACTTAAGTACAAGTAAACTGACTCTTCTTACTGTCTATGTTTTGAACCATTCCTGTGACACTAGTTATAGATTCCGATGCTTCACATCAGGTTTACTGTATCCCTCTGACCGTCTTATTGACGATGAAACACAGAAATTGCATCGGAATTAAATACATATGGCACAATGCCAACTTAAGTACAAGTAAACTGACTCTTCCTACTGTCTATGTTTTGAACCATTCCTGTGACACTAGTTACGGATTCCGATGCTTCACTTTAAGTTTAGTGTATCCCTCTGACCTTCGTATTGGCGATGAAACACAGAATTTGCATCGGAATTAAATAAAAAAGGCACAATGCCGAATTAAGTACAAGTAAACTGACTCTTCTTACTGTGTATGTTTCGAACCATTCCTGTGACAATAGTTATAGCTTCAGATGCTTCACTTCAGGTTTACTGTATGCCTCTGACCTTCTTGTTGACGATGAAACACAGGAATTTCATCGGAATTAATAACAAAATGCACAATGATGACTTAAGTACAAGAAAACTGACTCTTCTTACTGTCTATGCTTTGAACCATTCCTGTGACACTACTCATAGATTCCGATGCTTCACTTCAGGTTTACTGTATCCCTCCGACCTTCTTATTGACGCTGAAACACAGAAATTTCATCGGAATGAAATGCAAAAAGCACAATGCCGACTTAAGTACAAGAAAACTGACTCTTCTTACTGTCTATATTTTGAATTATTCCTGAGACACTAGTTATAGATTCCGATGTTTCACTTCAGGTTTACTGTATCCCTCTGACCTTCTTATTGACGATGAAACACAGAAATTGCATCGGAATTAAATACAAAAGGCACAATGCCGACTTAAGTACAAGAAAACTGAATCTTCTTACTGTCTATGTTTTGAAACATTCCTGTGACACTAGTTATGGATTCCGATGCTTCACTTCTGGTTTACTGTATCCCTCTGACCTTCGTATTGACGATTAAACACTGAAATTACATCGGAATTCAATGCAATAGGCACAATGCCGACTTAAGTACATGAAGACGGACTCTTCTTACTTTCTATGTTTTGAACCATTCCTGTGACACTAGTTATAGATTCCGATGCTTCACTTCAGGTTTACTGTATCCCTCTGACCTTATTGACGATGGAACACAGAAATTGCAACGGAATTAAATACAAAAATCAATATGTTGACGTAAGTACAAGAAAACTGACTCTTCTTAATGTCTATGTTTTGAACCATTACTGTGACACTAGTTATAGATTCCGATGCTTCACATCAGGTTTACTGTATCCCTCTGACATTCTTATTGACGATGAAACATAGAAATTGCATCGGAATTAAATACAAAAGGCACAATGCCAACTTAAATACAAGTAAACTGACTCTTCTTACTGTCTATGTTTTGAACCATTCCTGTGACACTAGTTATGGATTCCGATGGTTCACATCAAGTTTATTGTATCCCTCTGACCTTCTTATTGACGATAAAATACAGAAATTGTATCGGAATTAAATATAAAAATCACAATGCCGAATTAAGTACAAGTAAACTGACTCTTCTTACTGTGTATGTTTTGAACCATTCCTGTGACACTAGTTATGAATTCCGATGCTTCACTTCAGGTTTACTGTATCCCTCTGACCTTCTTATTGACGATGAAACACAGAAATTGCATCGGAATTAAATACAAAAGGCAAAATGCCGACTTCAGTACAAAAAAACTGACTCTTCTTACTGTCTATCTTTTGAACCATTCCTGTGACACTTGTTATAGATTCCGATGCTTCACTACAGGTTTACTGTATTCGTCTGACCTTCTTGCTGATGTTGAAACACAGAAATTGCATCGGAATTAAATACAAAAGGAACAATGCCGACTTAGGTACAAGAAAACTGACTCTTCTTACTGTCTGTGCTTTGAACCATTCCTGTGACACTAGTTATATATTCCGATGCTTCACTTCAGGTTTACTGTATCCCTCTGACCTTCTTGTTGACGATGAAACTCAGAAATTGCATCGGAATTAAATACAAAAATCACAATGCCGACTTAAGTACTAGAAAACTGACTCTTCTTACTGTCTATGTTTTGAACCATTCCTGTGACACTAGTTATGAATTCCGATGCTTCACTTCAGGTTTACTGTATCCCTCTGACCTTCTTATTGACGATGAAACACAGAAATTGCATCGGAATTCAATACAAAAGGCACAATGCCAACTCAAGTACAAGAGGACAGGCTCTTCTTACTGTCTACGTCTTGAACCTTCCCGTGGGACCGGTTTTAGATTCCGATGGTTCACTTCAGGTTTACTGTATCCCTTGGACCTTCTTATTGTCGACGAAACACAGAAATTGCATCGGAAATAAATACAAAAGGCACAATGCCGACCTAAGTACAAGAAAAATGACTCTTCTTACTGTCTATGTTTTGAACCGATTCAGTGACACTGGTTATAGATTCCGATGCTTCACTTCAGGTTTACTGTATCCCTCTGACCTTCTTATTGACGATGAAACACAGAAATTGCGTCGGAATTAAATACGACAGGCACAATGCCGACTTAAGTAAAAGAAAACTGACTCTTCTTACTGTCTATGTCTTGAACCATTCCTGTGACAATAGTTATAGATTCCGATGCTTCACCTAAGGTTTTTCTGTATCCCTCTGACCATCTTAATGACGATGAAACACAGAAATTGCATCGGAATTAAATACAAAAGGCAGAATGCGGACTTAAGCACAGGTAAACTGACTCTTCTTACTCTCTATGTTTTGAACCATTCCTGTGACACTAGTTACAGATTCCGATGCTTCACTTCAGGATTACTGTTTCCCTCTGACCTTCTTATTGACGATGAAACATAGAAATTGCATCGGAATTAAATACAAAAGGAACAATGCCGACTTAAGTACAGAAAGACTAGCACTTTTTGTTGTCTATGTTTTGAACCTTTCCTGTGACACTAGTTATAGATTCCGATGCTTCACATTAGGTTTACTGTATCCCTCTGACCTTCTTATTGACGATGAAACACAGAAATTGCATCGGAATTTAATACATAAGGCACAAGGCCAACTTAAGTACAAGTAAAATGACTCTTCCTACTGTGTATGATTTGAACCATTCCTGTGACACTAGTTACGGATTCCGATGCTTCACTTCAAGTTTAGTGTATCCCTCTGACCTTCGTATTGACGGTGAAACACAGAGATTGCATCGGAATTAAATAAAAAAGGCACAATGCCGAATTAAGTACAAGTAAACTGACTCTTCTTACTGTGTATGTTTTGAACCATTCCTGTGACACTAGTTATAGATTCCGATGCTTCACATCAGGTTTACTGTATGCCTCTGACCTTCTTGTTGGCGATGAAACACAGGAATTTCATCGGAATTAATAACAAAATGCACAATGATGACTTAAGTACAAGAAAACTGACTCTTCTTACTGTCTATGCTTTGAACCATTCCTGTGACACTACTCATGGATTCCGATGCTTCACTTCAGGTTTACTGTATCCCTCCGACCTTCGTATTGACGATGAAACACAGAAATTTCATCGGAATTAAACGCAAAAGGCACAATGCCGACTTAAGTACAAGAAAACTGACTCTTCTTACTGTCTATATTCCTGTGACACTAGTTATAGATTCCGATGCTTCACTTCAGGTTTACTGTATCCCTCTGACCTTCTTATTGACGATGAAACACAGAAATTGCATCGTAATTAAATACAAAAGGCACAATGCCGACTTAAGTACAAGAAAACTCAATCTTCTTACTGTCTATGTTTTGAACCATTCCTGTGACACTAATTATGGATTCCGATGCTTCACTTCTGGTTTACTGTATCCCTTGACCTTCTTATTGACGATGAAACACTGAAATTGCATCGGAATTCAATACAATAGGCACAATGCCGACTTAAGTACAAGAAAACTCACTCTTCTTACTGTCTATGTTTAAACCATTCCTGTGACACTAGTTATAGATTCCGATGCTTCACATCTGGTTTACTGTATCCCACTGACATTCTTATTGACGATGAAACACAGAAATAGCACCGGAATTAAATACAAAAGGCACAATGCCGACTTAAGTATAAGAAATCTGACCCTTCTTACTGTCTATGTTTTGAACCATTCCTGTGACACTAGTTATAGATTCCGATGCTTCACTTCAGGTTTACTGTATCCCTCTGACCTTCTTATTGACGATGAAACACAGAAATTGCATCGGAATTCAATAGAAAAGCCACAATGCCGACTCAAGTGCAAGAAGACTGGCTCTTCTTACTTTCTACGTTTTGAACCTTTCCTGTGAGACCGGTTTTAGATTCCGATGCTTCACTTCAGGTTTACTGTATCCCTCTGACCTTCTTGTTGACGATGAAACTCAGAAATTGCATCGGAATTAAATACAAAAATCACAATGCCGACTTAAGCACAAGAAAACTGACTCTTCTTACTGTCTATGTTTTGAACCATTCCTGTGACACTAGTTATAGATTCTGATGCTTCACTTCAGGTTTACTGTATCCCTCTGACTTTCTTATTGACGATGAAACACAGAAATTGCATCGGAATTAAATGCAATAGGCACAATGCCGACTTAAGTACGTGAAGACTGACTCTTCTTACTGTCTATGTTTTGAACCATTGTTGTGACGCTAGTTATAAATTCCGATGCTTCACTTCAGGTTTACTGTATCCCTCTGACCTTCTTATTGACGATGAAACACAGAAATTGAACGTAATTAAATACAAAAATCACAATGTTGACGTAAGTACAAGAAAACTGACTCTTCTTACTGACTATGTTTTGAACCATTCCTGTGACACTAGTTATAGATTCCGATGCTTCACTTAAGGTTTTTCTGTATCCCTCTGACCTTCTTATTGACGATGTTACACAGAAATTGCATCGTAATTAAATACAAAAGGCACAATGCCGACTTAAGTACAAGTAAACTGACTCTTCTTACTGTCTATGTTTTGAACCATTCCTGTGACACTAGTTACAGATTCCTATGCTTCAGTTCAGGATTACTGTATCTCTCTGACCTTCTTATTGACGATGAAACACAGATATTGCAACGGAATTAAATACAAAAGGCACAATGCCGACTTAAGTAAAAGAAAACTGACCCTTCTTACTGTCTATGTTTTAAACCATTCCTGTGACACTAGTGATAGATTCCGATGCTTCACTTCAGGTTTACTGTATCCCTCTGACCTTCTTATTGACGATGAAACACAGAAACTGTTTCGGAATTAAATACAAAAGGCACAATGCCGACTTAAGTACAAGAAAACTGACTCTTTTTACAGTCTATGGTTTGAACCATTCCTGTGACACTCGTTATAGATCCCGATACATCACTTCAGGTTTACTGTATCCCTCTGACCTTCTTATTGACGATGAAACACAGAAATTGCATCGGAATTCAATAGAAAAGGTACAATGCCGACTCAAGTACATGAAGGCTGGCTCTTCTTACTGTCTACGTTTTGAACCTTTCCTGTGAGACCGGTTTTGGATTCCGATGCTTCACTTCAGGTTTACTGTATCCCTTGGATCTTCTTATGACGACGAAGCACAGAAATTGCATCGGAATTAAAAACAAAAGGTGAAATGCCGACTTAAGTACAAGAAAACTGACTCTACTTACTGTCTATCTTTTGAACCATTCCTGTGACACTAGTTATAGATTCCGATGCTTCACTTCAGGTTTACTGTATACCTCTGACCTTCTTGTTGATGATGTAACGCAGAAATTGCATCGGAATTAAATACAAAAGGCACAATGCCGACTTCAGTACAAGAAAACTGACTCTTCTTACTGTCAGTGCTTTGAACCAATCCTGTGACACTAGTTATAGATTCCGATGCTTCACTTCAGGTTTACTGTATCCCTCTGACCGTCTTGGTGACGATGAAACACAGAAATTGCATCGGAATTAAATACAAAAATCACAATGCCGACTTAAGTACAAGAAAACTGACTCTTCTTACTGTCTATGCTTTGAACCATTCCTGTGACACTAGTTATAGATTCTGATGCTTCACTTCAGGTTTACTGTATCCCTCTGACTTTCTTATTGACGATGAAACACAGAAATTGCATCGGAATTAATTGCAATAGGCACAATGCCGACTTAAGTACATGAAGACTGACTCTTCTTACTGTCTATGTTTTGAACCTTTCCTGTGACACCAGTTATAGATTGCGATGCTTCACTTCAGGTTTACTGTATCCCTCTGAACTTCTTATTGACGATGAAACACAGAAATTGCATCGGAATTAAATACAAAAGGCAAAATGCCGACTTCAGTACAAAAAAACTGACTCTTCTTACTGTCTATCTTTTGAACCATTCCTGTGACACTTGTTATAGATTCCGATGCTTCACTTCAGGTTTACTGTATTCGTCTGACCTTCTTGCTGATGTTGAAACACAGAAATTGCATCGGAATTAAATACAAAAGGAACAATGCCGACTTAGGTACAAGAAAACTGACTCTTCTTACTGTCTGTGTTTTGAACCATTCCTGTGACACTAGTTATATATTCCGATGCTTCACTTCAGGTTTACTGTATCCCTCTGACCTTCTTGTTGACGATGAAACTCAGAAATTGCATCGGAATTAAATACAAAAATCACAATGCCGACTTAAGTACTAGAAAACTGACTCTTCTTACTGTCTATGTTTTGAACCATTCCTGTGACACTAGTTATGAATTCCGATGCTTCACTTCAGGTTTACTGTATCCCTCTGACCTTCTTATTGACGATGAAACACAGAAATTGCATCGGAATTCAATACAAAAGGCACAATGCCAACTCAAGTACAAGAAGACAGGCTCTTCTTACTGTCTACGTCTTGAACCTTCCCGTGGGACCGGTTTTAGATTCCGATGGTTCACTTCAGGTTTACTGTATCCCTTGGACCTTCTTATTGTCGACGAAACACAGAAATTGCATCGGAATTAAATACAAAAGGCACAATGCCGACCTAAGTACAAGAAAAATGACTCTTCTTACTGTCTATGTTTTGAACCGATTCAGTGACACTGGTTATAGATTCCGATGCTTCACTTCAGGTTTACTGTATCCCTCTGACCTTCTTATTGACGATGAAACACAGAAATTGCGTCGGAATTAAATACAAAAGGCACAATGCCGACTTAAGTAAAAGAAAACTGACTCTTCTTACTGTCTATGTCTTGAACCATTCCTGTGACAATAGTTATAGATTCCGATGCTTCACCTAAGGTTTTTCTGTATCCCTCTGACCATCTTAATGACGATGAAACACAGAAATTGCATCGGAATTAAATACAAAAGGCAGAATGCCGGCTTAAGCACAGGTAAACTGACTCTTCTTACTCTCTATGTTTTGAACCATTCCTGTGACACTAGTTACAGATTCCGATGCTTCACTTCAGGATTACTGTTTCCCTCTGACCTTCTTATTGACGATGAAACACAGAAATTGCATCGGAATTAATTGCAATAGGCACAATGCCGACTTAAGTACATGAAGACTGACTCTTCTTACTGTCTATGTTTTGAACCTTTCCTGTGACACCAGTTATAGATTGCGATGCTTCACTTCAGGTTTACTGTATCCCTCTGAACTTCTTATTGACGATGAAACACAGAAATTGCATCGGAATTAAATACAAAAGGCAAAATGCCGACTTCAGTACAAAAAAACTGACTCTTCTTACTGTCTATCTTTTGAACCATTCCTGTGACACTTGTTATAGATTCCGATGCTTCACTTCAGGTTTACTGTATTCGTCTGACCTTCTTGCTGATGTTGAAACACAGAAATTGCATCGGAATTAAATACAAAAGGAACAATGCCGACTTAGGTACAATAAAACTGACTCTTCTTACTGTCTGTGTTTTGAACCATTCCTGTGACACTAGTTATATATTCCGATGCTTCACTTCAGGTTTACTGTATCCCTCTGACCTTCTTGTTGACGATGAAACTCAGAAATTGCATCGGAATTAAATACAAAAATCACAATGCCGACTTAAGTACTAGAAAACTGACTCTTCTTACTGTCTATGTTTTGAACCATTCCTGTGACACTAGTTATGAATTCCGATGCTTCACTTCAGGTTTACTGTATCCCTCTGACCTTCTTATTGACGATGAAACACAGAAATTGCATCGGAATTCAATACAAAAGGCACAATGCCAACTCAAGTACAAGAAGACAGGCTCTTCTTACTGTCTACGTCTTGAACCTTCCCGTGGGACCGGTTTTAGATTCCGATGGTTCACTTCAGGTTTACTGTATCCCTTGGACCTTCTTATTGTCGACGAAACACAGAAATTGCATCGGAATTAAATACAAAAGGCACAATGCCGACCTAAGTACAAGAAAAATGACTCTTCTTACTGTCTATGTTTTGAACCGATTCAGTGACACTGGTTATAGATTCCGATGCTTCACTTCAGGTTTACTGTATCCCTCTGACCTTCTTATTGACGATGAAACACAGAAATTGCGTCGGAATTAAATACAAAAGGCACAATGCCGACTTAAGTAAAAGAAAACTGACTCTTCTTACTGTCTATGTCTTGAACCATTCCTGTGACAATAGTTATAGATTCCGATGCTTCACCTAAGGTTTTTCTGTATCCCTCTGACCATCTTAATGACGATGAAACACAGAAATTGCATCGGAATTAAATACAAAAGGCAGAATGCCGGCTTAAGCACAGGTAAACTGACTCTTCTTACTCTCTATGTTTTGAACCATTCCTGTGACACTAGTTACAGATTCCGATGCTTCACTTCAGGATTACTGTTTCCCTCTGACCTTCTTATTGACGATGAAACATAGAAATTGCATCGGAATTAAATACAAAAGGAACAATGCCGACTTAAGTACAGAAAGACTAGCTCTTTTTGTTGTCTATGTTTTGAACCTTTCCTGTGACACTAGTTATAGATTCCGATGCTTCACATTAGGTTTACTGTATCCCTCTGACCTTCTTATTGACGATGAAACACAGAAATTGCATCGGAATTAAATACATAAGGCACAAGGCCAACTTAAGTACAAGTAAAATGACTCTTCCTACTGTCTATGATTTGAACCATTCCTGTGACACTAGTTACGGATTCCGATGCTTCACTTCAAGTTTAGTGTATCCCTCTGACCTTCGTATTGACGGTGAAACACAGAGATTGCATCGGAATTAAATAAAAAAGGCACAATGCCGAATTAAGTACAAGTAAACTGACTCTTCTTACTGTGTATGTTTTGAACCATTCCCGTGACACTAGTTATAGATTCCGATGCTTCACATCAGGTTTACTGTATGCCTCTGACCTTCTTGTTGGCGATGAAACACAGGAATTTCATCGGAATTAATAACAAAATGCACAATGATGACTTAAGTACAAGAAAACTGACTCTTCTTACTGTCTATGCTTTGAACCATTCCTGTGACACTACTCATAGATTCCGATGCTTCACTTCAGGTTTACTGTATCCCTCCGACCTTCTTATTGACGATGAAACACAGAAATTTCATCGGAATTAAATGCAAAAGGCACAATGCCGACTTAAGTACAAGAAAACTGACTCTTCTTACTGTCTATATTCCTGTGACACTAGTTATAGATTCCGATGCTTCACTTCAGGTTTACTGTATCCCTCTGACCTTCTTATTGACGATGAAACACAGAAATTGCATCGTAATTAAATACAAAAGGCACAATGCCGACTTAAGTACAAGAAAACTCAATCTTCTTACTGTCTATGTTTTGAACCATTCCTGTGACACTAATTATGGATTCCGATGCTTCACTTCTGGTTTACTGTATCCCTTGACCTTCTTATTGACGATGAAACACTGAAATTGCATCGGAATTAAATGCAATAGGCACAATGCCGACTTAAGTACGTGAAGACTGACTCTTCTTACTGTCTATGTTTTGAACCATTCCTGTGACGCTAGTTATAAATTCCGATGCTTCACTTCAGGTTTACTGTATCCCTCTGACCTTCTTATTGACGATGAAACACAGAAATTGAGCGTAATTAAATACAAAAATCACAATGTTGACGTAAGTACAAGAAAACTGACTCTTCTTACTGACTATGTTTTGAACCATTCCTGTGACACTAGTTATAGATTCCGATGCTTCACTTAAGGTTTTTCTGTATCCCTCTGACCTTCTTATTGACGATGTTACACAGAAATTGCATCGTAATTAAATACAAAAGGCACAATGCCGACTTAAGTACAAGTAAACTGACTCTTCTTACTGTCTATGTTTTGAACCATTCCTGTGACACTAGTTACAGATTCCTATGCTTCAGTTCAGGATTACTGTATCTCTCTGACCTTCTTATTGACGATGAAACACAGATATTGCAACGGAATTAAATACAAAAGGCACAATGCCGACTTAAGTAAAAGAAAACTGACCCTTCTTACTGTCTATGTTTTGAACCATTCCTGTGACACTAG
This sequence comes from Schistocerca americana, assembly GCF_021461395.2. Lineage (NCBI taxonomy): Eukaryota > Metazoa > Arthropoda > Insecta > Orthoptera > Acrididae > Schistocerca > Schistocerca americana. The sequence continues at coordinate 1,129,775,842 of NC_060120.1, read as the reverse complement.
TGATAGATTCCGATGCTTCACTTCAGGTTTACTGTATCCCTCTGACCTTCTTATTGACGATGAAACACAGAAACTGTTTCGGAATTAAATACAAAAGGCACAATGCCGACTTAAGTACAAGAAAACTGACTCTTTTTACAGTCTATGGTTTGAACCATTCCTGTGACACTCGTTATAGATTCCGATACTTCACTTCAGGTTTACTGTATCCCTCTGACCTTCTTATTGACGATGAAACACAGAAATTGCATCGGAATTCAATAGAAAAGGTACAATGCCGACTCAAGTACATGAAGGCTGGCTCTTCTTACTGTCTACGTTTTGAACCTTTCCTGTGAGACCGGTTTTGGATTCCGATGCTTCACTTCAGGTTTACTGTATCCCTTGGATCTTCTTATGACGACGAAGCACAGAAATTGCATCGGAATTAAAAACAAAAGGTGAAATGCCGACTTAAGTACAAGAAAACTGACTCTACTTACTGCCTATCTTTTGAACCATTCCTGTGACACTAGTTATAGATTCCGATGCTTCACTTCAGGTTTACTGTATACCACTGACCTTCTTGTTGATGATGAAACGCAGAAATTGCATCGGAATTAAATACAAAAGGCACAATGCCGACTTAAGTACAAGAAAACTGACTCTTCTTACTGTCAGTGCTTTGAACCAATCCTGTGACACTAGTTATAGATTCCGATGCTTCACTTCAGGTTTACTGTATCCCTCTGACCTTCTTGGTGACGATGAAACACAGAAATTGCATCGGAATTAAATACAAAAATCACAATGCCGACTTAAGTACAAGAAAACTGACTCTTCTTACTGTCTATGCTTTGAACCATTCCTGTGACACTAGTTATAGATTCTGATGCTTCACTTCAGGTTTACTGTATCCCTCTGACTTTCTTATTGACGATGAAACACAGAAATTGCATCGGAATTAATTGCAATAGGCACAATGCCGACTTAAGTACATGAAGACTGACTCTTCTTACTGTCTATGTTTTGAACCTTTCCTGTGACACCAGTTATAGATTGCGATGCTTCACTTCAGGTTTACTGTATCCCTCTGAACTTCTTATTGACGATGAAACACAGAAATTGCATCGGAATTAAATACAAAAGGCAAAATGCCGACTTCAGTACAAAAAAACTGACTCTTCTTACTGTCTATCTTTTCAACCATTCCTGTGACACTTGTTATAGATTCCGATGCTTCACTTCAGGTTTACTGTATTCGTCTGACCTTCTAGCTGATGTTGAAACACAGAAATTGCATCGGAATTAAATACAAAAGGAACAATGCCGACTTAGGTACAAGAAAACTGACTCTTCTTACTGTCTGTGTTTTGAACCATTCCTGTGACACTAGTTATATATTCCGATGCTTCACTTCAGGTTTACTGTATCCCTCTGACCTTCTTGTTGACGATGAAACTCAGAAATTGCATCAGAATTAAATACAAAAATCACAATGCCGACTTAAGTACTAGAAAACTGACTCTTCTTACTGTCTATGTTTTGAACCATTCCTGTGACACTAGTTATGAATTCCGATGCTTCACTTCAGGTTTACTGTATCCCTCTGACCTTCTTATTGACGATGAAACACAGAAATTGCATCGGAATTCAATACAAAAGGCACAATGCCAACTCAAGTACAAGAAGACAGGCTCTTCTTACTGTCTACGTCTTGAACCTTCCCGTGGGACCGGTTTTAGATTCCGATGGTTCACTTCAGGTTTACTGTATCCCTTGGACCTTCTTATTGTCGACGAAACACAGAAATTGCATCGGAATTAAATACAAAAGGCACAATGCCGACCTAAGTACAAGAAAAATGACTCTTCTTACTGTCTATGTTTTGAACCGATTCAGTGACACTGGTTATAGATTCCGATGCTTCACTTCAGGTTTACTGTATCCCTCTGACCTTCTTATTGACGATGAAACACAGAAATTGCGTCGGAATTAAATACAAAAGGCACAATGCCGACTTAAGTAAAAGAAAACTGACTCTTCTTACTGTCTATGTCTGGAACCATTCCTGTGACAATAGTTATAGATTCCGATGCTTCACCTAAGGTTTTTCTGTATCCCTCTGACCATCTTAATGACGATGAAACACAGAAATTGCATCGGAATTAAATACAAAAGGCAGAATGCCGACTTAAGCACAGGTAAACTGACTCTTCTTACTCTCTATGTTTTGAACCATTCCTGTGACACTAGTTACAGATCCCGATGCTTCACTTCAGGATTACTGTTTCCCTCTGACCTTCTTATTGACGATGAAACATAGAAATTGCATCGGAATTAAATACAAAAGGAACAAAGCCGACTTAAGTACAGAAAGACTAGCTCTTTTTGTTGTCTATGTTTTGAACCTTTCCTGTGACACTAGTTATAGATTCCGATGCTTCACATTAGGTTTACTGTATCCCTCTGACCTTCTTATTGACGATGAAACACAGAAATTGCATCGGAATTAAATACATAAGGCACAAGGCCAACTTAAGTACAAGTAAAATGACTCTTCCTACTGTCTATGATTTGAACAATTCCTGTGACACTAGTTACGGATTCCGATGCTTCACTTCAAGTTTAGTGTATCCCTCTGACCTTCGTATTGACGGTGAAACACAGAGATTGCATCGGAATTAAATAAAAAAGGCACAATGCCGAATTAAGTACAAGTAAACTGACTCTTCTTACTGTGTATGTTTTGAACCATTCCTGTGACACTAGTTATAGATTCCGATGCTTCACATCAGGTTTACTGTATGCCTCTGACCTTCTTGTTGGCGATGAAACACAGGAATTTCATCGGAATTAATAACAAAATGCACAATGATGACTTAAGTACAAGAAAACTGACTCTTCTTACTGTCTATGCTTTGAACCATTCCTGTGACACTACTCATAGATTCCGATGCTTCACTTCAGGTTTACTGTATCATTCCGACCTTCTTATTGACGATGAAACACAGAAATTTCATCGGAATTAAATGCAAAAGGCACAATGCCGACTTAAGTACAAGAAAACTGACTCTTCTTACTGTCTATATTCCTGTGACACTAGTTATAGATTCCGATGCTTCACTTCAGGTTTACTGTATCCCTCTGACCTTCTTATTGACGATGAAACACAGAAATTGCATCGTAATTAAATACAAAAGGCACAATGCCGACTTAAGTACAAGAAAACTCAATCTTCTTACTGTCTATGTTTTGAACCATTCCTGTGACACTAATTATGGATTCCGATGCTTCACTTCTGGTTTACTGTATCCCTTTACCTTCTTATTGACGATGAAACACTGAAATTGCATCGGAATTCAATACAATAGGCACAATGCCGACTTAAGTACAAGAAAACTGACTCTTCTTACTGTCTATGTTTGAACCATTCCTGTGACACTAGTTATAGATTCCGATGCTTCACTTAAGGTTTTTCTGTATCCCTCTGACCTTCTTATTGACGATGTTACACAGAAATTGCATCGGAATTAAATACAGAAGGCACAATGCCGACTTAAGTACAAGTAAACTGACTCTTCTTACTGTCTATGTTTTGAACCATTCCTGTGACACTAGTTACAGATTCCTATGCTTCAGTTCAGGATTACTGTATCTCTCTGACCTTCTTATTGACGATGAAACACAGATATTGCAACGGAATTAAACACAAAAGGCACAATGCCGACTTAAGTAAAAGAAAACTGACCCTTCTTACTGTCTATGTTTTGAACCATTCCTGTGACACTAGTGATAGATTCCGATGCTTCACTTCAGGTTTACTGTATCCCTCTGACCTTCTTATTGACGATGAAACACAGAAACTGTGTCGGAATTAAATACAAAAGGCACAATGCCGACTTAAGTACAAGAAAACTGACTCTTTTTACAGTCTATGGTTTGAACCATTCCTGTGACACTCGTTATAGATTCCGATACTTCACTTCAGGTTTACTGTATCCCTCTGACCTTCTTATTGACGATGAAACACAGAAATTGCATCGGAATTCAATAGAAAAGGTACAATGCCGACTCAAGTACATGAAGGCTGGCTCTTCTTACTGTCTACGTTTTGAACCTTTCCTGTGAGACCGGTTTTGGACTCCGATGCTTCACTTCAGGTTTACTGTATCCCTTGGATCTTCTTATTGACGACGAAGCACAGAAATTGCATCGGAATTAAAAACAAAAGGTGAAATGCCGACTTAAGTACAAGAAAACTGACTTTACTTACTGTCTATCTTTTGAACCATTCCTGTGACACTAGTTATAGATTCCGATGCTTCACTTCAGGTTTACTGTATACCTCTGACCTTCTTGTTGATGATGAAACGCAGAAATTGCATCGGAATTAAATACAAAAGGCACAATGCCGACTTAAGTACAAGAAAACTGACTCCTCTTACTGTCTGTGCTTTGAACCATTCCTGTGACACTAGTTATAGATTCCGATGCTTCACTTCAGGTTTACTGTATCCCTCTGACCTTCTTGGTGACGATGAAACACAGAAATTGCATCGGAATTAAATACAAAAATCACAATGCCGACTTAAGTACAAGAAAACTGACTCTTCTTACTGTCTATGCTTTGAACCATTCCTGTGACACTAGTTATAGATTCTGATGCTTCACTTCAGGTTTACTGTATCCCTCTGACTTTCTTATTGACGATGAAACACAGAAATTGCATCGGAATTAATTGCAATAGGCACAATGCCGACTTAAGTACATGAAGACTGACTCTTCTTACTGTCTATGCTTTGAACCATTCCTGTGACACTACTCATAGATTCCGATGCTTCACTTCAGGTTTACTGTATCATTCCGACCTTCTTATTGACGATGAAACACAGAAATTTCATCGGAATTAAATGCAAAAGGCACAATGCCGACTTAAGTACAAGAAAACTGACTCTTCTTACTGTCTATATTCCTGTGACACTAGTTATAGATTCCGATGCTTCACTTCAGGTTTACTGTATCCCTCTGACCTTCTTATTGACGATGAAACACAGAAATTGCATCGTAATTAAATACAAAAGGCACAATGCCGACTTAAGTACAAGAAAACTCAATCTTCTTACTGTCTATGTTTTGAACCATTCCTGTGACACTAATTATGGATTCCGATGCTTCACTTCTGGTTTACTGTATCCCTTTACCTTCTTATTGACGATGAAACACTGAAATTGCATCGGAATTCAATACAATAGGCACAATGCCGACTTAAGTACAAGAAAACTGACTCTTCTTACTGTCTATGTTTGAACCATTCCTGTGACACTAGTTATAGATTCCGATGCTTCACATCAGGTTTACTGTATCCCACTGACATTCTTATTGACGATGAAACACAGAAATAGCACCGGAATTAAATACAAAAGGCACAATGCCGACTTAAGTATAAGAAATCTGACCCTTCTTACTGTCTATGTTTTGAACCATTCCTGTGACACTAGTTATAGATTCCGATGCTTCACTTCAGGTTTACTGTATCCCTCTGACCTTCTTATTGACGATGAAACACAGAAATTGCATCGGAATTCAATAGAAAAGCCACAATGCCGACTCAAGTGCAAGAAGACTGGCTCTTCTTACTGACTATGTTTTGAACCATTCCTGTGAAACTAGTTACAGATTCCGATGCTTCACTTAAGGTTTTTTGTATCCCTCTGACCTTCTTATTGACGATGTTACACAGAAATTGCATCGGAATTAAATACAGAAGGCACAATGCCGACTTAAGTACAAGTAAACTGACTCTTCTTACTGTCTATGTTTTGAACCATTCCTGTGACACTAGTTATAGATTCTGATGCTTCACTTCAGGTTTACTGTATCCCTCTGACTTTCTTATTGACGATGAAACACAGAAATTGCATCGGAATTAAATGCAATAGGCACAATGCCGACTTAAGTAAATGAAGACTGACTCTTCTTACTGTCTATGTTTTGAACCATTCCTGTGACGCTAGTTATAAATTCCGATGCTTCACTTCAGGTTTACTGTATCCCTCTGACCTTCTTATTGACGATGAAACACAGATATTTCAACGGAATTAAACACAAAAGGCACAATGCCGACTTAAGTAAAAGAAAACTGACCCTTCTTACTGTCTATGTTTTGAACCATTCCTGTGACACTAGTTATAGATTCCGATGCTTCACTTAAGGTTTTTCTGTATCCCTCTGACCTTCTTATTGACGATGTTACACAGAAATTGCATCGGAATTAAATACAGAAGGCACAATGCCGACTTAAGTACAAGTAAACTGACTCTTCTTACTGTCTATGTTTTGAACCATTCCTGTGACACTAGTTACAGATTCCTATGCTTCAGTTCAGGATTACTGTATCTCTCTGACCTTCTTATTGACGATGAAACACAGATATTGCAACGGAATTAAACACAAAAGGCACAATGCCGACTTAAGTAAAAGAAAACTGACCCTTCTTACTGTCTATGTTTTGAACCATTCCTGTGACACTAGTGATAGATTCCGATGCTTCACTTCAGGTTTACTGTATCCCTCTGACCTTCTTATTGACGATGAAACACAGAAACTGTGTCGGAATTAAATACAAAAGGCACAATGCCGACTTAAGTACAAGAAAACTGACTCTTTTTACAGTCTATGGTTTGAACCATTCCTGTGACACTCGTTATAGATTCCGATACTTCACTTCAGGTTTACTGTATCCCTCTGACCTTCTTATTGACGATGAAACACAGAAATTGCATCGGAATTCAATAGAAAAGGTACAATGCCGACTCAAGTACATGAAGGCTGGCTCTTCTTACTGTCTACGTTTTGAACCTTTCCTGTGAGACCGGTTTTGGACTCCGATGCTTCACTTCAGGTTTACTGTATCCCTTGGATCTTCTTATTGACGACGAAGCACAGAAATTGCATCGGAATTAAAAACAAAAGGTGAAATGCCGACTTAAGTACAAGAAAACTGACTTTACTTACTGTCTATCTTTTGAACCATTCCTGTGACACTAGTTATAGATTCCGATGCTTCACTTCAGGTTTACTGTATACCTCTGACCTTCTTGTTGATGATGAAACGCAGAAATTGCATCGGAATTAAATACAAAAGGCACAATGCCGACTTAAGTACAAGAAAACTGACTCCTCTTACTGTCTGTGCTTTGAACCATTCCTGTGACACTAGTTATAGATTCCGATGCTTCACTTCAGGTTTACTGTATCCCTCTGACCTTCTTGGTGACGATGAAACACAGAAATTGCATCGGAATTAAATACAAAAATCACAATGCCGACTTAAGTACAAGAAAACTGACTCTTCTTACTGTCTATGCTTTGAACCATTCCTGTGACACTAGTTATAGATTCTGATGCTTCACTTCAGGTTTACTGTATCCCTCTGACTTTCTTATTGACGATGAAACACAGAAATTGCATCGGAATTAATTGCAATAGGCACAATGCCGACTTAAGTACATGAAGACTGACTCTTCTTACTGTCTATGTTTTGAACCTTTCCTGTGACACCAGTTATAGATTCCGATGCTTCACTTCAGGTTTACTGTATCCCTCTGACCTTCTTATTGACGATGAAACACAGAAATTGCATCGGAATTCAATAGAAAAGCCACAATGCCGACTCAAGTGCAAGAAGACTGGCTCTTCTTACTTTCTACGTTTTGAACCTTTCCTGTGAGACCGGTTTTAGATTCCGATGCTTCACTTCAGGTTTACTGTATCCCTCTGACCTTCTTGTTGACGATGAAACTCAGAAATTGCATCGGAATTAAATACAAAAATCACAATGCCGACTTAAGTACAAGAAAACTGACTCTTCTTACTGTCTATGTTTTGAACCATTCCTGTGACACTAGTTATAGATTCTGATGCTTCACTTCAGGTTTACTGTATCCCTCTGACTTTCTTATTGACGATGAAACACAGAAATTGCATCGGAATTAAATGCAATAGGCACAATGCCGACTTAAGTAAGTGAAGACTGACTCTTCTTACTGTCTATGTTTTGAACCATTCCTGTGACGCTAGTTATAAATTCCGATGCTTCACTTCAGGTTTACTGTATCCCTCTGACCTTCTTATTGAAGATGAAACACAGAAATTGAACGTAATTAAATACAAAAATCACAATGTTGACGTAAGTACAAGAAAACTGACTCTTCTTACTGACTATGTTTTGAACCATTCCTGTGACACTAGTTATAGATTCCGATGCTTCACTTAAGGTTTTTCTGTATCCCTCTGACCTTCTTATTGACGATGTTACACAGAAATTGCATCGGAATTAAATACAGAAGGCACAATGCCGACTTAAGTACAAGTAAACTGACTCTTCTTACTGTCTATGTTTTGAACCATTCCTGTGACACTAGTTACAGATTCCTATGCTTCAGTTCAGGATTACTGTATCTCTCTGACCTTCTTATTGACGATGAAACACAGATATTGCAACGGAATTAAACACAAAAGGCACAATGCCGACTTAAGTAAAAGAAAACTGACCCTTCTTACTGTCTATGTTTTGAACCATTCCTGTGACACTAGTGATAGATTCCGATGCTTCACTTCAGGTTTACTGTATCCCTCTGACCTTCTTATTGACGATGAAACACAGAAACTGTGTCAGAATTAAATACAAAAGGCACAATGAAGACTTAAGTACAAGAAAACTGACCCTTTTTACAGTCTATGGTTTGAACCATTCCTGTGACACTCGTTATAGATTCCGATACTTCACTTCAGGTTTACTGTATCCCTCTGACCTTCTTATTGACGATGAAACACAGAAATTGCATCGGAATTCAATAGAAAAGGTACAATGCCGACTCAAGTACATGAAGGCTGGCTCTTCTTACTGTCTACGTTTTGAACCTTTCCTGTGAGACCGGTTTTGGACTCCGATGCTTCACTTCAGGTTAACTGTATCCCTTGGATCTTCTTATTGACGACGAAGCACAGAAATTGCATCGGAATTAAAAACAAAAGGTGAAATGCCGACTTAAGTACAAGAAAACTGAGTTTACTTACTGTCTATCTTTTGAACCATTCCTGTGACACTAGTTATAGATTCCGATGCTTCACTTCAGGTTTACTGTATACCTCTGACCTTCTTGTTGATGATGAAACGCAGAAATTGCATCGGAATTAAATACAAAAGGCACAATGCCGACTTAAGTACAAGAAAACTGACTCCTCTTACTGTCTGTGCTTTGAACCATTCCTGTGACACTAGTTATAGATTCCGATGCTTCACTTCAGGTTTACTGTATCCCTCTGACCTTCTTGGTGACGATGAAACACAGAAATTGCATCGGAATTAAATACAAAAATCACAATGCCGACTTAAGTACAAGAAAACTGACTCTTCTTACTGTCTATGCTTTGAACCATTCCTGTGACACTAGTTATAGATTCTGATGCTTCACTTCAGGTTTACTGTATCCCTCTGACTTTCTTATTGACGATGAAACACAGAAATTGCATCGGAATTAATTGCAATAGGCACAATGCCGACTTAAGTACATGAAGACTGACTCTTCTTACTGTCTATGTTTTGAACCTTTCCTGTGACACCAGTTATAGATTCCGATGCTTCACTTCAGGTTTACTGTATCCCTCTGACCTTCTTATTGACGATGAAACACAGAAATTGCATCGGAATTCAATAGAAAAGCCACAATGCCGACTCAAGTGCAAGAAGACTGGCTCTTCTTACTTTCTACGTTTTGAACCTTTCCTGTGAGACCGGTTTTAGATTCCGATGCTTCACTTCAGGTTTACTGTATCCCTCTGACCTTCTTGTTGACGATGAAACTCAGAAATTGCATCGGAATTAAATACAAAAATCACAATGCCGACTTAAGTACAAGAAAACTGACTCTTCTTACTGTCTATGTTTTGAACCATTCCTGTGACACTAGTTATAGATTCTGATGCTTCACTTCAGGTTTACTGTATCCCTCTGACTTTCTTATTGACGATGAAACACAGAAATTGCATCGGAATTAAATGCAATAGGCACAATGCCGACTTAAGTAAGTGAAGACTGACTCTTCTTACTGTCTATGTTTTGAACCATTCCTGTGACGCTAGTTATAAATTCCGATGCTTCACTTCAGGTTTACTGTATCCCTCTGACCTTCTTATTGAAGATGAAACACAGAAATTGAACGTAATTAAATACAAAAATCACAATGTTGACGTAAGTACAAGAAAACTGACTCTTCTTACTGACTATGTTTTGAACCATTCCTGTGACACTAGTTATAGATTCCGATGCTTCACTTAAGGTTTTTCTGTATCCCTCTGACCTTCTTATTGACGATGTTACACAGAAATTGCATCGGAATTAAATACAGAAGGCACAATGCCGACTTAAGTACAAGTAAACTGACTCTTCTTACTGTCTATGTTTTGAACCATTCCTGTGACACTAGTTACAGATTCCTATGCTTCAGTTCAGGATTACTGTATCTCTCTGACCTTCTTATTGACGATGGAACACAGATATTGCAACGGAATTAAACACAAAAGGCACAATGCCGACTTAAGTAAAAGAAAACTGACCCTTCTTACTGTCTATGTTTTGAACCATTCCTGTGACACTAGTGATAGATTCCGATGCTTCACTTCAGGTTTACTGTATCCCTCTGACCTTCTTATTGACGATGAAACACAGAAACTGTGTCAGAATTAAATACAAAAGGCACAATGCCGACTTAAGTACAAGAAAACTGACTCTTTTTACAGTCTATGGTTTGAACCATTCCTGTGACACTCGTTATAGATTCCGATACTTCACTTCAGGTTTACTGTATCCCTCTGTCCTTCTTATTGACGATGAAACACAGAAATTGCATCGGAATTCAATAGAAAAGGTACAATGCCGACTCAAGTACATGAAGGCTGGCTCTTCTTACTGTCTACGTTTTGAACCTTTCCTGTGAGACCGGTTTTGGATTCCGATGCTTCACTTCAGGTTTACTGTATCCCTTGGATCTTCTTATTGACGACGAAGCACAGAAATTGCATCGGAATTAAAAACAAAAGGTGAAATGCCGACTTAAGTACAAGAAAACTGACTTTACTTACTGTCTATCTTTTGAACCATTCCTGTGACACTAGTTATAGATTCCGATGCTTCACTTCAGGTTTACTGTATCCCTCTGAGCTTCTTGGTGACGATGAAACACAGAAATTGCATCGGAATTAAATACGAAAATCACAATGCCGACTTAAGTACAAGAAAACTGACTCTTCTTACTGTCTATGCTTTGAACCATTCCTGTGACACTAGTTATAGATTCTGATGCTTCACTTCAGGTTTACTGTATCCCTCTGACTTTCTTATTGACGATGAAACACAGAAATTGCATCGGAATTAATTGCAATAGGCACAATGCCGACTTAAGTACATGAAGACTGACTCTTCTTACTGTCTATGTTTTGAACCTTTCCTGTGACACCAGTTATAGATTGCGATGCTTCACTTCAGGTTTACTGTATCCCTCTGAACTTCTTATTGACGATGAAACACAGAAATTGCATCGGAATTAAATACAAAAGTCACAATGCCGACTTAAGTACAAGAAAATTGACTCTTCTTATGGTCTATGTTTATAACCATTCCTGTGACACTAGTTATAGATTCCGATGCTTCACATCAGGTTTACTCTATCCCTCTGACCTTCTTATTGACGATGAAACACAGAAATTGCATCGGAATTAAATACAAAAGGCACAATGCCAACTTAAGTACAAGTAAACTGACTCTTCCTATTATCTATGTTTTGAACCATTCCTGTGACACCAATTATGGATTCCGATGCTTCACTTCAAGTTTAGTGTATCCCTCTGACCTTCTTATTGACGATGAAACACAGAAATTGCATCGGAATAAAATACAAAAGGCACAATGCCGAATTAAGTACAAGTAAACTGACTCTTCTAACTGTGTATGTTTTGAACCATTCCTGTGACACTAGTTATAGATTCCGATGCTTCACTTCAGGTTTACTGTGTCACTCTGACCTTCTTGTTGACGATGAAACACAGAAATAGCACCGGATTTAATTACAAAATGTACAATGATGACTTAAGTACAAGAAAACTGACTTTTCTTAATGTCTATGTTTGAACCATTCCTCTGACACTAGTCATAGATTCCGATGCTTCACTTCAGGTTTACTGTATCCCTCCGACCTTCTTATTGACGATGAAACACAGAAATTTTATCGGAATTAAATACAAAAGGCACAGTGATGACTAAAGTACAAGAAAACTGACTCTTCTTACTGTCTATGCTTTGAACCATTCCTGTGACACTAGTTATAGATTCCGATGCTTCACTTCAGGTTTACTGTATCCCTCTGACCTTCTTATTGACGATGAAACACAGAAATAGCATCGGAATTCAATAGATAAGGCACAATGCCGACTCAAGTACAAGAAGACTGGCTCTTCTTACTGTCTACGTTTTGAACCTTTCCTGTGAGACCGGTTTTAGATTCCAATGCTTCACTTCAGGTTACTGTACCCTTGGACCTTCTTATTGACGACGAAACACAGAAATTGCATCGGATTTAAATACAGAGGCACAATGCCAACCTACGTAGAAGAGAGCTGACTCTTCTTAGTGTCTATGTTTCGAACCATTCCTGTGCCACTAGTTATAGATTCCGATGCTTCACTTCAGGTTTACTGTATCCCTCCGACCTTCTTATTGACGACAAAACACAGAAATCGCATCGGAATTAAATAAAAAAGGCACAATGCCGACTTAAGTACAAGAAAACTGACTCATCTTACTGTCTATGTTTTGAACCATTCTTGTGACATTAGTTATAGATTCCGATGCTTCACTTCAGGTTTACTGTATCCCTCTGACTTTCTTATTGACGATGAAACACAGAAATTGCATCGGAAATTAATACGATAGGCACAATGCCGACCTAAGTAAAAGAAGTCTGACACTTCTTACTGTCTATGTTTTGAATCATTCCTGTGACACTAGTTATAGATTCCGATGCTTCACTTCAGGTTTACTGTATCCCTCTGACCTTCTTATTGACAATGAAACACAGAAATTGCATCGGAATTAAATACAAAAGGCACAAAGCCGACTTAAGTACAAGAAAACTGACTCATCTTACTGTCTATGTTTTGAACCATTCTTGTGACATTAGTTATAGATTCCGATGCTTCTCTTCAGGATTACTGCATGCCTCTGACCTTCTTATTGACGATGAAACACAGAAATTGCATCGGAATTATATACAAAAGGCACAATGCCGACTTAAGTACAAGAAAACTGACTCTTCCTACTGTCTATGTTTTGAACTATTCCTGTGACACTAGTTATAGTTTCCGATGCTACACTTCGGGTATACTGTATCCCTCTGACCTTCTTATTGACGATGAAACACAGAAATTGCATCGTAATTAAATACAAAAGGCACAATGCCGACTTATGTACAAGAAGACTGATTCTTCTCACTGTTTATGTTTTGAACCATTCCTGTGACACTAGTTTTAGATTCCGATGCTTCACTACAGATTTACTGTATCCCTCTGACCTTCTTATTGACGATGAAACACAGAAATTGCATCGGAATTAAATACAAAAGGCACAATGCCGACTCAAGTACAAGAAGACTGGCTCTTGTTACTGTCTATGTTTTGAACCATTCCTGTGACACTAGTTATAGTTTCCGATGCTTCACTTCAGGTTTACTGTATCCTTCTGAGCTTGTTATTGACGATGAAACACAGAAATAGCATCGGAATTCAATAGATAAGGCACAATGCCGACTCAAGTACAAGAAGACTGGCTCTTCTTACTGTCTACGTTTTGAACCTTTCCTGTGAGACCGGATTTAGATTCCAATGCTTCACTTCAGGATTACTGTATCCCATGGACCTTCTTATTGACGTCGAAACACAGAAATTGCATCGGATTTAAATACAAAGGCACAATGCCGACCTACGTACAAAAGAACTGACTCTTCTTACTGTCTATGTTTTAAACCATTCCTGTGACACTAGTTACAGATTCCGATGCTTCACTTCAGGTTTACTGTATCCCTTTGACCTCCTTATTGACGATGAAACACAGAAATTGCATCGGAATTAAATAAAAAAGGCACAATTCCGACTTAAGAACAAGAAAACTGACTCTTCTTAGTGACTATGTTTTGAACCATTCCTGTGACACTAGTTATAGATTCCGATGCTTCACATCAGGTTTACTCTATCCCTCTGACCTTCTTATTGACGATGAAACACAGAAATTGCATCGGAATTAAATACAAAACGCACAATGCCGAATTAGTACAAGTAAACTGACTCTTCTAACTGTGTATGTTTTGAACCATTCCTGTGACACTAGTTATAGATTCCGATGCTTCACTTCAGGTTTACTGTGTCACTCTGACCTTCTTGTTGACGATGAAACACAGAAATATCACCGGAATTAATTACAAAATGCACAATGATGACTTAAGTACAAGAAAACTGACTTTTCTGAATGTCTATGTTTGAACCATTCCTCTGACACTAGTCATAGATTCCGATGCTCCACTTCAGGTTTAGTGTATCCTTCCGACCTTCTTATTGACGATGAAACACAGAAATTTCAACGGAATTAAATACGACAGGCACAATGATGACTTAAGTACAAGAAAACTGACTCTTCTTACTGTCTATGCTTTGAACCATTCCTGTGACACTAGTTATAGATTCCGATGCTTCACTTCAGGTTTACTGTATCCCTCTGACCTTCTTATTGACGATGAAACACAGAAATAGCATCGGAATTCAATAGATAAGGCACAATGCCGACTCAAGTACAAGAAGACTGGCTCTTCTTACCGTCTACGTTTTGAACCTTTCCTGTGAGACCGGTTTTAGATTCCAATGCTTCACTTCAGGTTTACTGTATCCCTTGGACCTTCTTATTGACGACGAAACACAGAAATTGCATCGGATTTAAATACATAGGCACAATGCCGACCTACGTACAAGAGAGCTAACTCTTCTTAGTGTCTATGTTTTGAACCATTCCTGTGCCACTAGTTATAGATTCCGATGCTTCACTTCAGGTTTACTGTATCCCTCCGACCTTCTTATTGACGACAAAACACAGAAATCGCATCGGAATTAAATACAAAAGGCACAATGCCGACTTAAGTACAAGAAAACTGACTCATCTTACTGTCTATGTTTTGAACCATTCTTGTGACATTAGTTATAGATTCCGATGCTTCTCTTCAGGATTACTGCATCCCTCTGACCTTCTTATTGACGATGAAACACAGAAATTGCATCGGAATTATATACAAAAGGCACAATGCCGACTTAAGTACAAGAAAACTGACTCTTCCTACTGTCTATGTTCTGAACCATTCCTGTGACACTATTTATAGTTTCCGATGCTACACTCGGGTTTACTGTATCCCTCTGACCTTCTTATTGACGATGAAACACAGAAATTGCATCGTAATTAAATACAAAAGGCACAATGCCGACTTATGTACAAGAAGACTGATTCTTCTTACTGTTTATGTTTTGAACCATTCCTGTGACACTAGTTTTAGATTCCGATGCTTCACTACAGATTTACTGTATCCCTCTGACCTTCTTATTGACGATGAAACACAGACATTGCATCGGAATTAAATACAAAAGGCACAATGCCGACTCAAGTACAAGAAGACTGGCTCTTGTTACTGTCTATGTTTTGAACCATTCCTGTGACACTAGTTATAGTTTCCGATGCTTCACTTCAGGTTTACTGTATCCCTCTGACCTTGTTATTGACGATGAAACACAGAAATAGCATCGGAATTCAATAGATAAGGCACAATGCCGACTCAAGTACAAGAAGACTGGCTCTTCTTACTGTCTACGTTTTGAACCTTTCCTGTGAGACCGGTTTTAGATTCCAATGCTTCACTTCAGGATTACTGTATCCCTTGGAACTTCTTATTGACGACGAAACACAGAAATCGCATCGGATTTAAATACAAAGGCACAATGCCGACCTACGTACAAAAGAACTGACTCTTCTTACTGTCTATGTTTTGAACCATTCCTGTGACACTAGTTATAGATTCCGATGCTTCACTTCAGGTTTACTGTATCCCTCTGACCTTCTTGTTGATGATGAAACGCAGAAATTGCATCGGAATTAAATACAAAAGGCACAATGCCGACTTAAGTACAAGAAAACTGACTCTTCTTACTGTCTGTGTTTTGAACCAATCCTGTGACACTAGTTAAAGATTCCGATGCTTCACTTCAGGTTTACTCTATCCCTCTGACCTTCTTGGTGACGATGAAACACAGAAATTGCATCGGAATTAAATACAAAAATCACAATGCCGACTTAAGTACAAGAAAACTGACTCTTCTTACTGTCTATGCTTTGAACCATTCCTGTGACACTAGTTATAGATTCTGATGCTTCACTTCAGGTTTACTGTATCCCTCTGACTTTCTTATTGACGATGAAACACAGAAATTGCATCGGAATTAAATACAAAATTCACAATGCCGACTTAAGTACAAGAAAACTGACTCTTCTTATGGTCTATGTTTATAACCATTCCTGTGACACTAGTTATAGATTCCGATGCTTCACATCAGGTTTACTGTATCCCTCTGACCATCTTATTGACGATGAAACACAGAAATTGCATCGGAATTAAATACAAAAGGCACAATGCCAACTGAAGTACAAGTAAACTGACTCTTCCTACTGTCTATGTTTTGAACCATTCCTGTGACACCAATTATGGATTCCGATGCTTCACTTCAAGTTTAGTGTATCCTTCTGACCTTCGTATTGACGATGAAACACAGAAATTGCATCGGAATTAAATACAAAAGGCACAATGCCGAATTAAGTACAAGTAAACTGACTCTTCTAACTGTGTATGTTTTGAACCATTCCTGTGACACTAGTTATAGATTCCGATGCTTCACTTCAGGTTTACTGTGTCACTCTGACCTTCTTGTTGACGATGAAACACAGAAATATCACCCGAATTAATTACAAAATGCACAATGATGACTTAAGTTCAAGAAAACTGACTTTTCTTAATGTCTATGTTTGAACCATTCCTCTGACACTAGTCATAGATTCCGATGCTTCACTTCAGGTTTACTGTATCCTTCCGACCTTCTTATTGACGATGAAACACAGAAATTTCATCGGAATTAAATACAAAAGGCACAATGATGACTTAAGTACAAGAAAACTGACTCTTCTTACTGTCTATGCTTTGAACCATTCCTGTGACACTAGTTATTGATTCCGATGCTTCACTTCAGGTTTACTGTATCCCTCTGACCTTCTTATTGACGATGAAACACAGAAATAGCATCGGAATTCAATAGATAAGGCACAATGCCGACTCAAGTACAAGAAGACTGGCTCTTCTTACTGTCTACGTTTTGAACCTTTCCTGTGAGACCGGTTTTAGATTCCAATGCTTCACTTCAGGTTTACTGTATCCCTTGGACCTTCTTATTGACGACGAAACACAGAAATTGCATCGGATTTAAATACATAGGCACAATGCCGACCTACGTACAAGAGAGCTAACTCTTCTTAGTGTCTATGTTTTGAACCATTCCTGTGCCACTAGTTATAGATTCCGATGCTTCACTTCAGGTTTACTGTATCCCTCTGACCTTCTTATTGACGACAAAACACAGAAATCGCATCGGAATTAAATACAAAAGGCACAATGCCGACTTAAGTACAAGAAAACTGACTCATCTTACTGTCTATGTTTTGAACCATTCTTGTGACATTAGTTATAGATTCCGATGCTTCTCTTCAGGATTACTGCATCCCTCCGACCTTCTTATTGACGATGAAACACAGAAATTGCATCGGAATTATATACAAAAGGCACAATGCCGACTTAAGTACAAGAAAACTGACTCTTCCTACTGTCTATGTTCTGAACCATTCCTGTGACACTAGTTATAGTTTCCGATGCTACACTCGGGTTTACTGTATCCCTCTGACCTTCTTATTGACGATGAAACACAGAAATTGCATCGTAATTAAATACAAAAGGCACAATGCCGACTTATGTACATGAAGACTGATTCTTCTTACTGTTTATGTTTTGAACCATTCCTGTGACACTAGTTTTAGATTCCGATGCTTCACTACAGATTTACTGTATCCCTCTGACCTTCTTATAGACGATGAAACACAGAAATTGCATCGGAATTAAATACAAAAGGCACAATGCCGACTCAAGTACAAGAAGACTGGCTCTTGTTACTGTCTATGTTTTGAACCATTCCTGTGACACTAGTTATAGTTTCCGATGCTTCACTTCAGGTTTACTGTATCCCTCTGACCTTGTTATTGACGATGAAACACAGAAATAGCATCGGAATTCAATAGATAAGGCACAATGCCGACTCAAGTACAAGAAGACTGGCTCTTCTTACTGTCTACGTTTTGAACCTTTCCTGTGAGACCGGTTTTAGATTCCAATGCTTCACTTCAGGATTACTGTATCCCTTGGACCTTCTTATTGACGACGAAACACAGAAATCGCATCGGATTTAAATACAAAGGCACAATGCCGACCTACGTACAAAAGAACTGACTCTTCTTGCTGTCTATGTTTTGAACCATTCCTGTGACACTAGTTATAGATTCCGATGCTTCACATCAGGTTTACTCTATCCCTCTGACCTTCTTATTGACGATGAAACACAGAAATTGCATCGGAATTAAATACAAAAGGCACAATGCCAACTTAAGTACTAGTAAACTGACTCTTCCTACTGTCTATGTTTTGAACCATTCCTGTGACACCAATTATGGATTCCGATGCTTCACTTCAAGTTTAGTGTATCCCTCTGACCTTCGTATTGACGATGAAACACAGAAATTGCATCGGAATTAAATACAAAAGGCACAATGCCGAATTAAGTACAAGTAAACTGACTCTTCTAACTGTGTATGTTTTGAACCATTCCTGTGACACTAGTTATAGATTCCGATGCTTCACTTCAGGTTTACTGTGTCACTCTGACCTTCTTGTTGACGATGAAACACAGAAATATCACCGGAATTAATTACAAAATGCACAATGATGACTTAAGTTCAAGAAAACTGACTTTTCTTAATGTCTATGTTTGAACCATTCCTCTGACACTAGTCATAGATTCCGATGCTTCACTTCAGGTTTACTGTATCCTTCCGACCTTCTTATTGACGATGAAACACAGAAATTTCATCGGAATTAAATACAAAAGGCACAATGATGACTTAAGTACAAGAAAACTGACTCTTCTTACTGTCTATGCTTTGAACCATTCCTGTGACACTAGTTATTGATTCCGATGCTTCACTTCAGGTTTACTGTATCCCTCTGACCTTCTTATTGACGATGAAACACAGAAATAGCATCGGAATTCAATAGATAAGGCACAATGCCGACTCAAGTACAAGAAGACTGGCTCTTCTTACTGTCTACGTTTTGAACCTTTCCTGTGAGACCGGTTTTAGATTCCAATGCTTCACTTCAGGTTTACTGTATCCCTTGGACCTTCTTATTGACGACGAAACACAGAAATTGCATCGGATTTAAATACATAGGCACAATGCCGACCTACGTACAAGAGAGCTAACTCTTCTTAGTGTCTATGTTTTGAACCATTCCTGTGCCACTAGTTATAGATTCCGATGCTTCACTTCAGGTTTACTGTATCCCTCTGACCTTCTTATTGACGACAAAACACAGAAATCGCATCGGAATTAAATACAAAAGGCACAATGCCGACTTAAGTACAAGAAAACTGACTCATCTTACTGTCTATGTTTTGAACCATTCTTGTGACATTAGTTATAGATTCCGATGCTTCTCTTCAGGATTACTGCATCCCTCCGAACTTCTTATTGACGATGAAACACAGAAATTGCATCGGAATTATATACAAAAGGCACAATGCCGACTTAAGTACAAGAAAACTGACTCTTCCTACTGTCTATGTTCTGAACCATTCCTGTGACACTAGTTATAGTTTCCGATGCTACACTCGGGTTTACTGTATCCCTCTGACCTTCTTATTGACGATGAAACACAGAAATTGCATCGTAATTAAATACAAAAGGCACAATGCCGACTTATGTACAAGAAGACTGATTCTTCTTACTGTTTATGTTTTGAACCATTCCTGTGACACTAGTTTTAGATTCCGATGCTTCACTACAGATTTACTGTATCCCTCTGACCTTCTTATAGACGATGAAACACAGAAATTGCATCGGAATTAAATACAAAAGGCACAATGCCGACTCAAGTACAAGAAGACTGGCTCTTGTTACTGTCTATGTTTTGAACCATTCCTGTGACACTAGTTATAGTTTCCGATGCTTCACTTCAGGTTTACTGTATCCCTCTGACCTTGTTATTGACGATGAAACACAGAAATAGCATCGGAATTCAATAGATAAGGCACAATGCCGACTCAAGTACAAGAAGACTGGCTCTTCTTACTGTCTACGTTTTGAACCTTTCCTGTGAGACCGGTTTTAGATTCCAATGCTTCACTTCAGGATAACTGTATCCCTTGGACCTTCTTATTGACGACGAAACACAGAAATCGCATCGGATTTAAATACAAAGGCACAATGCCGACCTACGTACAAAAGAACTGACTCTTCTTGCTGTCTATGTTTTGAACCATTCCTGTGACACTAGTTATAGATTCCGATGCTTCACATCAGGTTTACTCTATCCCTCTGACCTTCTTATTGACGATGAAACACAGAAATTGCATCGGAATTAAATACAAAAGGCACAATGCCAACTTAAGTACTAGTAAACTGACTCTTCCTACTGTCTATGTTTTGAACCATTCCTGTGACACCAATTATGGATTCCGATGCTTCACTTCAAGTTTAGTGTATCCCTCTGACCTTCTTATTGACGATGAAACACAGAAATTGCATCGGAATTAAATACAAAAGGCACAATGCCGAATTAGTACAAGTAAACTGACTCTTCTAGCTGTGTATGTTTTGAACCATTCCTGTGACACTAGTTATAGATTCCGATGCTTCAGTTCAGGTTTACTGTGTCACTCTGACCTTCTTGTTGACGATGAAACACAGAAATATCACCGGAATTAATTACAAAATGCACAATGATGACTTAAGTACAAGAAAACTGACTTTTCTTAATGTCTATGTTTGAACCATTCCTCTGACACTAGTCATAGATTCCGATGCTTCACTTCAGGTTTACAGTATCCTTCCGACCTTCTTATTGACGATGAAACACAGAAATTTCATCGGAATTAAATACGAAAGGCACAATGATGACTTAAGTACAAGAAAACTGACTCTTCTTACTGTCTATGCTTTGAACCATTCCTGTGACACTAGTTATAGATTCCGATGCTTCACTTCAGGTTTACTGTATCCCTCTGACCTTCTTATTGACGATGAAACACAGAAATAGCATCGGAATTCAATAGATAAGGCACAATGCCGACTCAAGTACAAGAAGACTGGCTCTTCTTACTGTCTACGTTTTGAACCTCTCCTGTGAGACCGGTTTTAGATTCCAATGCTTCACTTCAGGTTTACTGTATCCCTTGGACCTTCTTATTGACGACGAAACACAGAAATTGCATCGGATTTAAATACATAGGCACAATGCCGACCTACGTACAAGAGAGCTAACTCTTCTTAGTGTCTATGTTTTGAACCAATTCTGTGCCACTAGTTATAGATTCCGATGCTTCACTTCAGGTTTACTGTATCCCTCCGACCTTCTTATTGACGACAAAACACAGAAATCGCATCGGAATTAAATACAAAAGGCACAATGCCGACTTAAGTACAAGAAAACTGACTCATCTTACTGTCTATGTTTTGAACCATTCTTGTGACATTAGTTATAAATTCCGATGCTTTTCTTCAGGATTACTGCATCCCTCTGACCTTCTTATTGACGATGAAACACAGAAATTGCATCGGAATTATATACAAAAGGCACAATGCCGACTTAAGTACAACAAAACTGACTCTTCCTACTGTCTATGTTCTGAACCATTCCTGTGACACTAGTTATAGTTTCCGATGCTACACTCGGGTTTACTGTATCCCTCTGACCTTCTTATTGACGATGAAACACAGAAATTGCATCGTAAATTAATACAAAAGGCACAATGCCGACTTATGTACAAGAAGACTGATTCTTCTTACTGTTTATGTTTTGAACCATTCCTGTGACACTAGTTTTAGATTCCGATGCTTCACTACAGATTTACTGTATCCCTCTGACCTTCTTATTGACGATGAAACACAGAAATTGCATCGGAATTAAATACAAAAGGCACAATGCCGACTCAAGTACAAGAAGACTGGCTCTTGTTACTGTCTATGTTTTGATCCATTCCTGTGACACTAGTTATAGTTTCCGATGCTTCACTTCAGGTTTACTGTATCCCTCTGACCTTGTTATTGACGATGAAACACAGAAATAGCATCGGAATTCAATAGATAAGGCACAATGCCGACTCAAGTACAAGAAGACTGGCTCTTCTTACTGTCTACGTTTTGAACCTTTCCTGTGAGACCGGTTTTAGATTCCAATGCTTCACTTCAGGATTACTGTATCCCTTGGACCTTCTTATTGACGACGAAACACAGAAATCGCATCGGATTTAAATACAAAGGCACAATGCCGACCTACGTACAAAAGAACTGACTCTTCTTACTGTCTATGTTTTGAACCATTCCTGTGACACTAGTTATAGATTCCGATGCTTCACTTCAGGTTTACTGTATCTCTCCGACCTTCTTAGTGACGATGAAACACAGAAATTGCATCGGAATTAAATAGAAAAGGCACAATTCCGAATTAAGAACAGGAAAACTGACTCTTCTTAGTGTCTATGTTTTGAACCATTCCTGTGACACTAGTTATAGATTCCGATGCTTCACTTCAGGTTTACTGTATCCCTCTGACTTTCTTATTGACGATGAAACACAGATATTGCATCGGAAATTAATACGATAGGCACAATGCCGACTTAAGTAAAAGAAGTCTGACACTTCTTACTGTCTATGTTTTGAACCATTCCTGTGACACTAGTTATAGATTCCGATGCTTCACTTCAGGTTTACTGTATCCCTCTGACCTTGTTGTTGGTGATGAAACGCAGAAATTGCATCGGAATTAAATACAAAAGGCACAATGCCGACTTAAGTACAAGAAAACTGACTCTTCTTACTGTCTGTGTTTTGAACCAATCCTGTGACACTAGTTATAGATTCCGATGCTTCACTTCAGGTTTACTGTATCCCTCTGACCTTCTTGGTGACGATGAAACACAGAAATTGCATCGGAATTAAATACAAAAATCACAATGCCGACTTAAGTACAAGAAAACTGACTCTTCTTACTGGCTATGCTTTGAACCATTCCTGTGACACTAGTTATAGATTCTGATGCTTCACTTCAGGTTTACTGTATCCCTCTGACTTTCTTATTGACGATGAAACACAGAAATTGCATCGGAATTAAATACAAAAGGCACAATGCCAACTTAAGTACAAGTAAACTGACTCTTCCTACTGTCTATGTTTTGAACCATTCCTGTGACACCAATTATGGATTCCGATGCTTCACTTCAAGTTTAGTGTATCCCTCTGACCTTCGTATTGACGATGAAACTCAGAAATTGCATCGGAATTAAATACAAAAGGCACAATGCCGAATTAAGTACAAGTAAACTGACTCTTCTAACTGTGTATGTTTTGAACCATTCCTGTGACACTAGTTATAGATTCCGATGCTTCACTTCAGGTTTACTGCGTCACTCTGACCTTCTTGTTGACGATGAAACACAGAAATATCACCGGAATTAATTACAAAATGCACAATGATGACTTAAGTACAAGAAAACTGACTTTTCTTAATGTCTATGTTTGAACCATTCCTCTGACACTAGTCATAGATTCCGATGCTTCACTTCAGGTTTACTGTATCCCTCTGACCTTCTTATTGACGATGAAACACAGAAATAGCATCGGAATTCAATAGATAAGGCACAATGCCGACTCAAGTACAAGAAGACTGGCTCTTCTTACTGTCTACGTTTTGAACCTTTCCTGTGAGACCGGTTTTAGATTCCAATGCTTCACTTCAGGTTTACTGTATCCCTTGGACCTTCTTATTGACGACGAAACACAGACATTGCATCGGATTTAAATACATAGGCACAATGCCGACCTACGTACAAGAGAGCAAACTCTTCTTAGTGTCTATGTTTTGAACCATTCTTGTGCCACTAGTTATAGATTCCGATGCTTCACTTCAGGTTTACTGTATCCCTCCGACCTTCTTATTGACGACAAAACACAGAAATCGCATCGCAATTAAATACAAAAGGCACAATGCCGACTTAAGTACAAGAAAACTGACTCATCTTACTGTCTATGTTTTGAACCATTCTTGTGACATTAGTTATAGATTCCGATGCTTCTCTTCAGGATTACTGCATCCCTCTGACCTTCTTATTGACGATGAAACACAGAAATTGCATCGGAATTATATACAAAAGGCACAATGCCGACTTAAGTACAAGAAAACTGACTCTTCCTACTGTCTATGTTCTGAACCATTCCTGTGACACTAGTTATAGTTTCCGATGCTACACTCGGGTTTACTGTATCCCTCTGACCTTCTTATTGACGATGAAACACAGAAATTGCATCGTAATTAAATACAAAAGGCACAATGCCGACTTATGTACAAGAAGACTGATTCTTCTTACTGTTTATGTTTTGAACCATTCCTGTGACACTAGTTATAGGTTCTGATGCTTCACTTCAGGTTTACTGTATCCCTCTGACCTTCTTATTGACAATGAAACACAGAAATTGCATCGGAATTAAATACAAAAGGCACAAAGCCGACATAAGTACAAGAAAACTGACTCTTCTTAGTGTCTATGTTTTGAACCATTCCTGTGCCACTAGTTATAGTTTGCGATGCTTCACTTCAGGTTTACTGTATCTCTCCGACCTTCTTAGTGACGATGAAACACAGAAATTGCATCGGAATTAAATAGAAAAGGCACAATTCCGACTTAAGAACACGAAAACTGACTCTTCTTAGTGTCTATGTTTTGAACCATTCCTGTGACACTAGTTATAGATTCCGATGCTTCACTTCAGGTTTACTGTATCCCTCTGACTTTCTTATTGACGATGTAACACAGATATTGCATCTGAAATTAATACGATAGGCACAATGCCGACTTAAGTAAAAGAAGTCTGACACTTCTTACTGTCTATGTTTTGAACCATTCCTGTGACACTAGTTATAGGTTCTGATGCTTCACTTCAGGTTTACTGTATCCCTCTGACCTTCTTATTGACAATGAAACACAGAAATTGCATCGGAATTAAATACAAAAGGCACAAAGCCGACATAAGTACAAGAAAACTGACTCTTCTTAGTGTCTATGTTTTGAACCATTCCTGTGACACTAGTTATAGTTTGCGATGCTTCACTTCAGGTTTACTGTATCCCTCTGACCTTGTTATTGACGATGAAACACAGAAATAGCATCGGAATTCAATAGATAAGGCACAATGCCGACTCAAGTACAAGAAGACTGGCTCTTCTTACTATCTACGTTTTGAACTTTTCCTGTGAGACCGGTTTGAGATTCCAATGCTTCACTTCAGGTTTACTGTAGCCCTTGACCTTCTTATTGACGACGAAACACAGAAATTGCATCGGATTTAAATACATAGGCACAATGCCGACCTACGTACAAGAGAGCTGACTCTTCTTACTGTCTATGTTTTGATCCATTCCTGTGCTACTAGTTATAGATTCCGATGCTTCACTTCAGGTTTACTGTATCCCTCCGACCTTCTTATAGGCGACGAAACACAGAAATCGCATCGGAATTAAATACAAAAGGCACAATGCCGACTTAAGTACAAGAAAACTGACTCATCTTACTGTCTATGTTTTGAACCATTCTTGTGACATTAGTTATAGATTCCGATGCTTCTCTTCAGGATTACTGCATCCCTCTGACCTCCTTATTGACGATGAAACACAGAAATCGCATCGGAATTAAATACAAAAGGCACAATGCCGACTTAAGTACAAGAAAACTGACTCATCTTACTGTCTATGTTTTGAACCATTCTTGCGACATTAGTTATAGATTCCGATGCTTCTCTTCAGGATTACTGCATGCCTCTGACCTTCTTATTGACGATGAAACACAGAAATTGCATCGGAATTATATACAAAAGGCACAATGCCGACTTAAGTACAAGAAAACTGACTCTTCCTACTGTCTATGTTTTGAACCATTCCTGTGACACTAGTTATAGTTTCCGATGCTACACTTCGGGTTTACTGTATCCCTCTGACCTTCTTATTGACGATGAAACACAGAAATTGCATCGTAATTAAATACAAAAGGCACAATGCCGACTTATGTACAAGTAGACTGATTCTTCTCACTGTTTATGTTTTGAACCATTCCTGTGACACTAGTTTTAGATTCCGATGCTTCACTACGGATTTACTGTATCCCTCTGACCTTCTTATTGACGATGAAACACAGATATTGCATCGGAATTAAATACAAAAGGCACAATGCCGACTCAAGTACAAGAAGACTGGCTCTTGTTACTGTCTATGTTTTGAACCATTCCTGTGACACTAGTTATAGTTTCCGATGCTTCACTTCAGGTTTACTGTATCCCTCTGACCTTGTTATTGACGATGAAACACAGAAATAGCATCGGAATTCAATAGATAAGGCACAATGCCGACTCAAGTACAAGAAGACTGGCTCTTCTTTCTGTCTACGTTTTGAACCTTTCCTGTGAGACCGGTCTTAGATTCCAATGCTTCACTTCAGGATTACTGTATCCCTTGGACCTTCTTATTGACGACGAAACACAGAAATTGCATCGGATTTAAATACAAAAGCACAATGCCTACCTACGTACAAAAGAACTGACTCTTCTTACTGTCTATGTTTTGAACCATTCCTGTGCCACTAGTTATAGTTTCCGATGCTTCACTTCAGGTTTACTGTATCCCTCTGACTTTCTTATTGACGATGAAACACAGAAATTGCATCGGAAATTAATACGATAGGCACAATTCCGACTTGAGAACAAGAAAACTGACCCTTCTTAGTGTCTATGATTTGAACCACTGCTGTGACACTACTTATAGAATCCCATACTTCACTTCAGTTTTACTGTATCCCTCTGACCTCCTTATTGATGATGAAACACAGAAATTCCATCGGAATTAAATAGAAAAGGCACAATGCCGACTTAAGTACAAGAAAACTGACTCTTCTTACTGTCTATGTTTTGAACCATTTCTGTGACACTAGTTATAGATTCCGATGCTTCACTTCAGGTTTACTATATCCCTCTGACCTCCTTATTGACGATGAAACATAGAAATTGCATCGGAATTAAATAGAAAATGCACAATGCCGACTTAAGTACAAGAAAACTGACTCTTCCTACTTTTGTTTATGTTTTGAATTATTCCTGTGACACTAGTTATACGTTCCGATGGTTCACCTCAGGTTTTCTGTATCCCTCTGACATTCGTATTGACGATGAAACACAGAATTTGAATCAAAAAGAAATACAAAAGGCACAAAGCCGACATAAGTACAAGAAAACTGACTCTTCTTACTGTCTATGTTTTGAACCATTTCTGTGACACTAGTTACAGATTCCGATGCTTCACTTCAGGTTTACTGTATCCATCTGACCTTCTTGTTGACGATGAAACACAGAAATTGCATCGGAAATAAATCCAAAAGGCACAATGCCGACTCAAGTACAAGAGGGCTGGCTCTTTTTACTGTCTATGTTTTGAACCATTCCTGTGACACTATTTATAGATTCCGATGTTTCACTTCAGGTTTACTGTATCCCTCTGACCTTCGTATTGACGATGGAACACAGAAATTGCATGGTATTTAAATAGAAAAGGCACAATGCCGACTTAAGTACAAGAAAACGGACTCTTCTTACTGTCTATGATTTGAACCATTCCTGTGACACTAGTTATAGATTCCGATACTTCACTTCAGGTTTACTGTATCCCTTTGACCCTCTTATTGACGATGAAACACAGATATTGCATCGGAATTAAATACAAAAGGCACAATGCCGACTCAAGTACAAGAAAACTGACTCTTCTTACTGTCTATGATTTGAACCATTCCTGTGACACTAGTTGTAGTTTCCGATGCTTCACTTCAGATTTACTGAATCCCTCTGACCTCCTTATTGACGATGAAACACAGTAATTGCATCGGAATTCAATAGAAAAGGCACAATGCCGACTCAGGTACAAGAGGACTGGCTCTTCTTACTGTCTACGTTCTGAACCTTTCCTGTGAGACCGGTTTTAGATTCCGACGCTTCACTTCAGGTTTACTGTATCTCTTGGACTTTCTTATTGACGACGAAACACAGAAATTGCATCGGAAGTAAATACAAAAGGCACAATGCCGACCTAAGTAGAAGAAAACTGAGTCTTCTTACTGTCTATGTTTTGAACCATTCCTGTGCCACTAGTTATAGATTCCGATGCTTCACTTCAGGTTTACTGTATCCCTCTGACTTTCTTATTGACAATGAAACACAGAAATTGCATCGGAATTAAATACAATAGGCACAATGCTGACTTAAGTACAAGAAAACTGACTCTTTTTACTGTCTATGATTTGAACCATTCCTGTGACACTAGTTATAGATTTCGATACTTCACTTCAGGTATACTGTATCCCTCTGACCTTCTTATTGACGATGAAACACAGAAATTGCATCGGAATTAAATACAAAAATCACAATGCCGACTTATGTACAAGGAAACTGACTCTTCTTACTGACTATGTTTTGAACCATTCCTGTGACACTAGTTATAGATTCAGATGCTTCACTTCATGTTTACTGTATAACTCTGACTTTCTTATTGACGATGAAACACAGAAATTGCATCGCAATTAAATGCAATAGGCACAATGCCGACTTAAGTACGAGAAGACCGATTCTTCTTACTGTCTATGTTTTGAACCATTCCTGTGACACTAGTTTTAGATTGCGATTCTTCATTTTAGGTTTACTGTATACCTTTTACCTTCTTATTGACGATGAAACACAGAAATTGCATCGGAATTAAATACAAAAGGCACAATGCCGTCTCAAGTACAAGAAGACTGGCTCTTCTTACTGTCTATGTTATGAACCATTCCTGTGACATTAGTAACAGATTCCCATGCTTCACTTCAGGATCACTGTATCACTATGACCTCCTTATTGACGATGAAACACAGAAATTGTATCGGAATTAAATACAAAAGGCACAATGCCGACTCAAGTGCAAGAAGGCTGGCTCATCATACTGTCTATGTTTTGAACCATTCCTGTGGCATTAGTTATAGATTCCGATGCTTCACTTCAGGTTTACTGTATCCCTCCGACCTTCTTAGTGACGATGAAACACAGAAATTTTATCGGAATTAAATACAAAAGGCACAATGCCGACTTATGTACAAGAAGACTGCTTCTTCTTACTGTTTATGTTTTGAACCATTCCTGTGACACTAGTTTTAGATTCCGATGCTTCACTACAGGTTTACTGTATCCCTCTGACCTTCTTATTGACGATGAAACACAGAAATTGCGTCGGAATTAAATACAAAAGGCACAATGCCGACTCAAGTACAAGAAGACTGGCTCTTGTTACTATCTATGTTTTGAAACATTCCTGTGACACTAGTTATAGATTCCGATGTTTCACTTCAGGTTCACTGTATCCCTCTGACCTCCTTATTGACGATAAAACACAGAAATTGCATCGGAATTAAATACAAAAGGCACAATGCCGACTCAAGTACAAGAAATCGGCTCATCTTACTGTCTATGTTTTGAACCATTCCTGTGGCATTAGTTATAGATTCCGTAGCTTCACTTCAGGTTTACTGTATCCCTCTGACTTTTTTATTGACGATGAAACACAGAAATTGCATCGAAATTAAATAGAAAAGGCACAATGCCGACTTAAGCACCAGAAAACTGACTCTTCCTACTGTCTATGTTTTGAACAATTCCTGTGACACTAGTTATAGTTTCCGACGCTTCACTTCAGGTTTACTGCATCCCTCTGACCTTCTTATGGACAATGAAACACAGAAATTGCATCGGAAATTAATACGATAGGCACAATTCCGACTTGAGAACAAGAAAACTGACTCTTCTTAGTGTCTATGATTTGAACCACTGCTGTGACACTACTTATAGAATCCCATACTTCACTTCAGTTTTACTGTATCCCTCTGACCTCCTTATTGATGATGAAACACAGAAATTCCATCGGAATTAAATAGAAAAGGCACAATGCCGACTTAAGTACAAGAAAACTGACTCTTCTTACTGTCTATTTTTTGAACCATTTCTGTGACACTAGTTATAGATTCCGATGCTTCACTTCAGGTTTACTATATCCCTCTGACCTCCTTATTGACGATGAAACACAGAAATTGCATCGGAATTAAATAGAAAAGGCACAATGCCGACTTAAGTACAAGAAAACTGACTCTTCCTACTGTCTATGTTTTGAATTATTCCTGTGACACTAGTTATAGGTTCCGATGGTTCACTTCAGGTTTACTGTATCCCTCTGACATTCGTATTGACGATGAAACACAGAATTTGAATCAAAAAGAAATAGAAAAGGCACAATGCCGACTCAAGTACAAGAAAACTGACTCTTCTTACTGTCTATGTTTTAAACCATTCCAGTGACACTAGTTACAGATTCCGATGCTTCACTTCAGGTTTACTGTATCCCTCTGACCTCCTTATTGACGATGAAAGACCGAAATTGCATCGGAAATTAATACAAAAGGCACAAAGCCGACTTAAGTACAAGAAAACTGACTCTTCTTACTGTCTATGTTTTGAACCATTTCTGTGACACTAGTTACAGATTCCGATCCTTCACTTCATGTTTACTGTATCCATCTGACCTTCTTATTGACGATGAAACACAGAAATTGCATCGGAATTAAATAGAAAAGGCACAATTCCGACTTAAGAACAAGAAACCTGACTCTTCTTAGTGTCTATGTTTTGAACCATTCCTGTGACACTAGTTATAGATTCCGATGCTTCACTTCAGGTTTACTGTATCCCTCTGACTTTCTTGTTGACGATGAAACACAGAAATTGCATCGGAAATTAATACGATAGGCACAATTCCGACTTAGGAATAAGAAAACTGACTCTTCTTAGTGTCTGTGTCTTGAACCACTGCTTCGACACTAGTTATAGAATCCCATACTTCACTTCAGTTTTACTGTATCCCTCTGACCTTCTTATTGACGATGAAACACAGAAAATGCATCGGAATTAAATAGAAAAGGCACAATGCCGACTTAAGTACAAGAAAACTGACTCTTCTTACTGTCTATGCTTTGAACCATTTCTGTGACACTAGTTATAGATTCCGATGCTTCACCTCAGGTTTACTATATCCCTCTGACCTCCTTATTGACGATGAAACATAGAAATTGCATCGGAATTAAATAGAAAATGCACAATGCCGACTTAAGTACAAGAAAACTGACTCTTCCTACTGTCTATGTTTTGAATTATTCCTGTGACACTAGTTATACGTTCCGATGGTTCACCTCAGGTTTACTGTATCCCTCTGACATTCGTATTGACGATGAAACACAGAATTTGAATCAAAAAGAAATACAAAAGGCACAAAGCCGACTTAAGTACAAGAAAACTGACTCTTCTTACTGTCTTTGTTTTGAACCATTTCTGTGACACTAGTTACAGATTCCGATGCTTCACTTCAGGTTTACTGTATCCATCTGACCTTCTTATTGACGATGAAACACAGAAATTGCATCGGAAATAAATCCAAAAGGCACAATGCCGACTCAAGTACAAGAGGGCTGGCTCTTTTTACTGTCTATGTTTTGAACCATTCCTGTGACACTATTTATAGATTCCGATGTTGCACTTCAGGTTTACTGTATCCCTCTGACCTTCGTATTGACGATGGAACACAGAAATTGCATGGTATTTAAATAGAAAAGGCACAATGCCGACTTAAGTACAAGAAAACTGACTCTTCTTACTGTCTATGATTTGAACCATTCCTGTGACACTAGTTATAGATTCCGATACTTCACTTCAGGTTTACTGTATCCCTTTGACCCTCTTATTGACGATGAAACACAGATATTGCATCGGAATTAAATACAAAAGGCACAATGCCGACTTAAGTACAAGAAAACTGACTCTTCTTACTGTCTATGATTTGAACCATTCCTGTGACACTAGTTGTAGTTTCCGATGCTTCACTTCGGATTTACTGAATCCCTCTGACCTCCTTATTGACGATGAAACACAGTAATTGCATCGGAATTCAATAGAAAAGGCACAATGCCGACTCAGGTACAAGAGGACTGGCTCTTCTTACTGTCTACGTTCTGATCCTTTCCTTGTGAGACCGGTTTTAGATTCCGACGCTTCACTTCAGGTTTACTGTATCTCTTGGACTTTCTTATTGACGACGAAACACAGAAATTGCATCGGAAGTAAATACAAAAGGCACAATGCCGACCTAAGTAGAAGAAAACTGAGTCTTCTTACTGTCTATGTTTTGAACCATTCCTGTGACACTAGTTATAGATTCCGATGCTTCACTTCAGGTTTACTGTATCCCTCTGACTTTCTTATTGACAATGAAACACAGAAATTGCATCGGAATTAAATACAAAAATCACAATGCCGACTTATGTACAACGAAAACTGACTCTTCTTACTGACTATGTTTTGAACCATTCCTGTGACACTAGTTATAGATTCAGATGCTTCACTTCATGTTTACTGTATAACTCTGACTTTCTTATTGACGATGAAACACAGAAATTGCATCGCAATTAAATGCAATAGGCACAATGCCGACTTAAGTACGAGAAGACCGACTCTTCTTACTGTCTATGATTTGAACCATTCCTGTGACATTAGTAACAGATTCCCATGCTTCACTTCAGGTTCACTGTATCACTATGACCTCCTTATTGACGATGAAACACAGAAATTGTATCGGAATTAAATACAAAAGGCACAATGCCGACTCAAGTACAAGAAGGCTGGCTCATCATACTGTCTATGTTTTGAACCATTCCTGTGACACTAGTTATAGATTCCGATGCTTCACTTCAGGTTTACTGTATCCCTCCGACCTTCTTAGTGACGATGAAACACAGAAATTGCATCGGAATTAAATACAAAAGGCACAATGCCGACTTATGTACAAGAAGACTGATTCTTCTTACTGTTTATGTTTTGAACCATTCCTGTGACACTAGTTTTAGATTCCGATGCTTCACTACAGGTTTACTGTATCCCTCTGACCTTCTTATTGACGATGAAACACAGAAATTGCGTCGGAATTAAATACAAAAGGCACAATGCCGACTCAAGTACAAGAAGACTGGCTCTTGTTACTGTCTATGTTTTGAAACATTCCTGTGACACTAGTTATAGATTCCGATGTTTCACTTCAGGTTCACTGTATCCCTCTGACCTCCTTATTGACGATAAAACACAGAAATTGCATCGGAATTAAATACAAAAGGCACAATGCCGACTCAAGTACAAGAAATCGGCTCATCTTACTGTCTATGTTTTGAACCATTCCTGTGGCATTAGTTATAGATTCCGTAGCTTCACTTCAGGTTTACTGTATCCCTCTGACTTTTTTATTGACGATGAAACACAGAAATTGCATCGAAATTAAATAGAAAAGGCACAATGCCGACTTAAGCACCAGAAAACTGACTCTTCCTACTGTCTATGTTTTGAACAATTCCTGTGACACTAGTTATAGTTTCCGACGCTTCACTTCAGGTTTACTGCATCCCTCTGACCTTCTTATGGACAATGAAACACAGAAATTGCATCGGAAATTAATACGATAGGCACAATTCCGACTTGAGAACAAGAAAACTGACTCTTCTTAGTGTCTATGATTTGAACCACTGCTGTGACACTACTTATAGAATCCCATACTTCACTTCAGTTTTACTGTATCCCTCTGACCTCCTTATTGATGATGAAACACAGAAATTCCATCGGAATTAAATAGAAAAGGCACAATGCCGACTTAAGTACAAGAAAACTGACTCTTCTTACTGTCTATTTTTTGAACCATTTCTGTGACACTAGTTATAGATTCCGATGCTTCACTTCAGGTTTACTATATCCCTCTGACCTCCTTATTGACGATGAAACACAGAAATTGCATCGGAATTAAATAGAAAAGGCACAATGCCGACTTAAGTACAAGAAAACTGACTCTTCCTACTGTCTATGTTTTGAATTATTCCTGTGACACTAGTTATAGGTTCCGATGGTTCACTTCAGGTTTACTGTATCCCTCTGACATTCGTATTGACGATGAAACACAGAATTTGAATCAAAAAGAAATAGAAAAGGCACAATGCCGACTCAAGTACAAGAAAACTGACTCTTCTTACTGTCTATGTTTTAAACCATTCCAGTGACACTAGTTACAGATTCCGATGCTTCACTTCAGGTTTACTGTATCCCTCTGACCTCCTTATTGACGATGAAAGACCGAAATTGCATCGGAAATTAATACAAAAGGCACAAAGCCGACTTAAGTACAAGAAAACTGACTCTTCTTACTGTCTATGTTTTGAACCATTTCTGTGACACTAGTTACAGATTCCGATCCTTCACTTCATGTTTACTGTATCCATCTGACCTTCTTATTGACGATGAAACACAGAAATTGCATCGGAATTAAATAGAAAAGGCACAATTCCGACTTAAGAACAAGAAACCTGACTCTTCTTAGTGTCTATGTTTTGAACCATTCCTGTGACACTAGTTATAGATTCCGATGCTTCACTTCAGGTTTACTGTATCCCTCTGACTTTCTTGTTGACGATGAAACACAGAAATTGCATCGGAAA
This sequence comes from Schistocerca americana, assembly GCF_021461395.2. Taxonomy (NCBI): domain Eukaryota; kingdom Metazoa; phylum Arthropoda; class Insecta; order Orthoptera; family Acrididae; genus Schistocerca; species Schistocerca americana. The sequence goes on along the minus strand of NC_060120.1, from coordinate 1,129,740,718 downwards.
TTAATACGATAGGCACAATTCCGACTTAGGAATAAGAAAACTGACTCTTCTTAGTGTCTGTGTCTTGAACCACTGCTTCGACACTAGTTATAGAATCCCATACTTCACTTCAGTTTTACTGTATCCCTCTGACCTTCTTATTGACGATGAAACACAGAAAATGCATCGGAATTAAATAGAAAAGGCACAATGCCGACTTAAGTACAAGAAAACTGACTCTTCTTACTGTCTATGCTTTGAACCATTTCTGTGACACTAGTTATAGATTCCGATGCTTCACCTCAGGTTTACTATATCCCTCTGACCTCCTTATTGACGATGAAACATAGAAATTGCATCGGAATTAAATAGAAAATGCACAATGCCGACTTAAGTACAAGAAAACTGACTCTTCCTACTGTCTATGTTTTGAATTATTCCTGTGACACTAGTTATACGTTCCGATGGTTCACCTCAGGTTTACTGTATCCCTCTGACATTCGTATTGACGATGAAACACAGAATTTGAATCAAAAAGAAATACAAAAGGCACAAAGCCGACTTAAGTACAAGAAAACTGACTCTTCTTACTGTCTTTGTTTTGAACCATTTCTGTGACACTAGTTACAGATTCCGATGCTTCACTTCAGGTTTACTGTATCCATCTGACCTTCTTATTGACGATGAAACACAGAAATTGCATCGGAAATAAATCCAAAAGGCACAATGCCGACTCAAGTACAAGAGGGCTGGCTCTTTTTACTGTCTATGTTTTGAACCATTCCTGTGACACTATTTATAGATTCCGATGTTGCACTTCAGGTTTACTGTATCCCTCTGACCTTCGTATTGACGATGGAACACAGAAATTGCATGGTATTTAAATAGAAAAGGCACAATGCCGACTTAAGTACAAGAAAACTGACTCTTCTTACTGTCTATGATTTGAACCATTCCTGTGACACTAGTTATAGATTCCGATACTTCACTTCAGGTTTACTGTATCCCTTTGACCCTCTTATTGACGATGAAACACAGATATTGCATCGGAATTAAATACAAAAGGCACAATGCCGACTTAAGTACAAGAAAACTGACTCTTCTTACTGTCTATGATTTGAACCATTCCTGTGACACTAGTTGTAGTTTCCGATGCTTCACTTCGGATTTACTGAATCCCTCTGACCTCCTTATTGACGATGAAACACAGTAATTGCATCGGAATTCAATAGAAAAGGCACAATGCCGACTCAGGTACAAGAGGACTGGCTCTTCTTACTGTCTACGTTCTGATCCTTTCCTTGTGAGACCGGTTTTAGATTCCGACGCTTCACTTCAGGTTTACTGTATCTCTTGGACTTTCTTATTGACGACGAAACACAGAAATTGCATCGGAAGTAAATACAAAAGGCACAATGCCGACCTAAGTAGAAGAAAACTGAGTCTTCTTACTGTCTATGTTTTGAACCATTCCTGTGACACTAGTTATAGATTCCGATGCTTCACTTCAGGTTTACTGTATCCCTCTGACTTTCTTATTGACAATGAAACACAGAAATTGCATCGGAATTAAATACAAAAATCACAATGCCGACTTATGTACAACGAAAACTGACTCTTCTTACTGACTATGTTTTGAACCATTCCTGTGACACTAGTTATAGATTCAGATGCTTCACTTCATGTTTACTGTATAACTCTGACTTTCTTATTGACGATGAAACACAGAAATTGCATCGCAATTAAATGCAATAGGCACAATGCCGACTTAAGTACGAGAAGACCGACTCTTCTTACTGTCTATGATTTGAACCATTCCTGTGACATTAGTAACAGATTCCCATGCTTCACTTCAGGTTCACTGTATCACTATGACCTCCTTATTGACGATGAAACACAGAAATTGTATCGGAATTAAATACAAAAGGCACAATGCCGACTCAAGTACAAGAAGGCTGGCTCATCATACTGTCTATGTTTTGAACCATTCCTGTGACACTAGTTATAGATTCCGATGCTTCACTTCAGGTTTACTGTATCCCTCCGACCTTCTTAGTGACGATGAAACACAGAAATTGCATCGGAATTAAATACAAAAGGCACAATGCCGACTTATGTACAAGAAGACTGATTCTTCTTACTGTTTATGTTTTGAACCATTCCTGTGACACTAGTTTTAGATTCCGATGCTTCACTACAGGTTTACTGTATCCCTCTGAAATTCTTATTGACGATGAAACACAGAAATTGCGTCGGAATTAAATACAAAAGGCACAATGCCGACTCAAGTACAAGAAGACTGGCTCTTGTTACTGTCTATGTTTTGAAACATTCCTGTGACACTAGTTATAGATTCCGATGTTTCACTTCAGGTTCACTGTATCCCTCTGACCTCCTTATTGACGATAAAACACAGAAATTGCATCGGAATTAAATACAAAAGGCACAATGCCGACTCAAGTACAAGAAATCGGCTCATCTTACTGTCTATGTTTTGAACCATTCCTGTGGCATTAGTTATAGATTCCGTAGCTTCACTTCAGGTCTACTGTATCCCTCTGACTTTTTTATTGACGATGAAACACAGAAATTGCATCGAAATTAAATAGAAAAGGCACAATGCCGACTTATGCACCAGAAAACTGACTCTTCCTACTGTCTATGTTTTGAACAATTCCTGTGACACTAGTTATAGTTTCCGATGCTTCACTTCAGGTTTACTGCATCCCTCTGACCTTCTTATATACGATGAAACACAGAAATTGCATCGGAATTAATTACAAAAGGCACAATGCCGACTTAAGTACAAGAAAACTGACTCTTCTTACTGTCTATGTTTTGAACCATTTCTGTGACACTAGTTATAGATTCCGATGCTTCACTTCAGGTTTACTATATCCCTCTGACATCCTTATTGACGATGAAACACAGAAATTGCATCGAAATTAAATACAAAAATCACAATGCCGACTTAAGTACAAGGAAACTGACTCTTCCTACTGTCTATGTTTTGAACCATTCCTGTGACACTAGTTATAGGTTCCGATGGTTCTCTTCAGGTTTACTGTATATCTTTGACATTCGTATTGGCGATGAAACACAGAATTTGAATCAAAAAGAAATAGAAAAGGCACAATGCCGACTTAAGTACAAGAAAACAGACTCTTCTTACTGTCTATGTTTTGAACCATTTCTGTGACACTAGTTACACATTCCGATGCTTCACTTCAGGTTTACTGTATCCCTCTGACCTCCTTATTGACGATGAAACGCAGTAATTGCATCGGAATTCAATAGAAAAGGCTCAATGCCGACTCAAGTACAAGAGGACAGGCTCTTCTTACTGTCTACGTTTTGAACCTTTCCTGTGAGACCGGTTTTAGATTCCGATGCTTCACTTCAGGTTTACTGTATCCCTCTGACTTTCTTATTGACGATGAAACACAGAAATAGCATCGGAATTAAATACAATAGGCACAATGCTGACTTAAGTACAAGAAGACCGACTCTCCTTACTGTCTATGTTTTGAATCATTCCTGTGACACTAGTTACAGATTCCGATGCTTCGCTTCAGGTTTACTGTATCCCTCTGACCTTCTAATTGACGAAGAAACACATAAATTTCATCGGAATTAAATAGAAAAGGCACAATGCCGACTTAAGTACAAGAAAACTGACTCTTCTTACTGTGTATGATTTGAACCATTCCTGTGACACTAGTTGTAGATTCCGATACATCACATCAGGTTTACTGTATCCCTCTGAGCTTCTTGTTGACGATGAAACACAGAAATTGCATCGAAATTAAATACAAAAATCACAATGCCGACTTAAGTACAAGGAAACTGACTCTTCTTACTGTCTATGTTGTGAACCATTCCTGTGACGCTAGTTATAGATTCCGATGCTTCACTTCAGGTTTACTGTATCCCTCTGACTTTCTTATTGATGATGAAAGACAGAAATTGCATCGGAATTAAATACAAAAGGCACAATGCCGACTTAAGTACAAGAAAACTGACTCTTCTTACTGTCTATGTTTTGAACCATTCCAGTGACACTAGTTATAGCTTCCGATGCTTCACCTCAGGTTTACTGTATCCCTCTGACCTTCTTATTGACGATGAAACACAGAAATTACATCGGAAATAAATACAAAACGCACAATGCCGACTCAAGTACAAGAAGACTGGCTCTTCTTACTGTCTACGTTTTGAACCTTTCCTGTGCGACCGGTTTTAGATTCCGATGCTTCAGCACAGGTTTACTGTATCCCTTGGACCTTCTTATTGACGACGAAACACAGAAATTGCATCGGAATTAAATACAAAGGCACAATGCCGACCTAAGTACAAGAAAACTGACTCTTCTTACTGTCTATGTTTTGAACCCTTCCTGTGACACTAGTTGTAGATTCCGATGCTTCACGTCAGGTTTACTGTATCCCTCTGACCCTCTTATTGACTATGAAACACAGAAATTGCATCGGAATTAAATACAAAAGGAACAATGCCGACCAAAGTACAAGAAAACTGACTCTTCTTACTGTCTATGTTTTGAACCCTTCCTGTGACACTAGTTGTAGATTCCGATGCTTCACGTCAGGTTTACTGTATCCCTCTGACCCTCTTATTGACTATGAAACACAGAAATTGCATCGGAATTAAATACAAAAGGCACAATGCCGACTTAAGTACAAGAAAGCTAACTCTTCTTACTGTCTATGTTTTAAACCATTCCTGTGACACTCGTTATAGATTCCGATGCTTCACTTCAGGTTTACTGTATCCCTCTGACCTTCTTGTTGACGATTAGACACAGAAATTGCATCGGAATTAAATACAAATGGCACAATGCCGACTAAAGTACAAGAAGACTGGCTCATCTTACTGTCTATGTTTGGAACCATTCCTGTGACACTAGTTATAGATTCCGTTGCTACACTTCAGGTTTACTGTATGCCTCTGTCCATCTTATTGACGATGAAACACAGAAATTAAATCGGAATTAAATAGAAAAGGCACAAGGCCGACTTAAGTACAAGAAAACTGACTCTTCCTACTGTCTATGCTTTGAACCATTTCTGTGACACTAGTTATAGATTCCAATGCTTCACTTCAGATTTACTGTATCCCTCTGACCTCCTTATTGACGATGAAACACAGAAATTGCATCGGAATCAAATAGAAAAGTCACAAAGCTGATTTAAGTACAAAAAAACTGACTCTTCTTACTGTCTATGTTTTGAACCATTCCTGTGACACTAGTTATAGATTCCGATGGTTCACTTCAGGTTTACTGTATCCCTCTGACATTCTTATTGTCGATGAAACACAGACATTGCATCGGAATTAAATAGAAAAGGCACAATGCTGATTCAAGTACAACAAAACAGACTCTTCTTATTGTCTATGTTTTGATCCATTACTGTGACACTAGTTACAGATTCCGAAGCTTCACTTCTGGTTTACTGTATCCCTCTAACCTTCTTATTGACGACGAAACACAGAAATTGCTTCGGAATTAAATAGAAAAGGCACAATGCCGACTTAAGTACAAGAAAACTGACTCTTCTTACTGTCTATGTTTTGAACCATTTCTGTGACACTAGTTATAGATTCCGATGCTTAACTTCAGGTTTACTGTATCCCTCTGACCTTCTTATTGACGATGAAACACAGAAATTGCATCGCAATTAAATACAAAAGGCACAATGCCGACTCAAGTACTAGAGGACTGGCTCTTCTTACTGTCTATGTTTTGAACCTTTCCTGTGAAACCGGATTTAGATTGCGAAGCTTCACTTCAGGTTTACTGTATCCCTTGGACCTACTTATTGACGACGAAACACAGAAATTGCATCGGAATTAAATACAAAAGTAACAATGCCGTCTCAAGTACAAGAAGACTGGCTTTTCTTCCTGTCTATGTTTCGAACCATTCCTGTGACACTAGTTGTAGATTCCGATGCTTCACTTCAGGTTCACTGTATCCCTCTGACTTCCTTATTAACGATGACTCACAGAAATTGCAACGGAATGAAATACAAAAGCAACAATGCCGACTCAAGTACAAGAAGGCAGGCTCTTCTTATTGTCTATATTTTTAACCATTTCTGTGACACTAGTTATAGATTCCGATGGTTCACTTCAGGTTTACTGTATCCCTCTGACTTTCTTATTGACGATGAAACACAGACATTGCATCGGAATTATATACAAAACGCACAATGAAGACTCAAGTAAAAGAGGACTAGCTCTTCTTACTGTCTATGTTTTGAAAATTTCCTGTGAGACCGGTTTTAGATTCCGACGCTTTACTTCAGGTTTACTGTATCCCTTGGACGTCCTTCTTGACGATGAAACACAGAAATTGCATCGGAATTAAATAGAAAAGGCACAAAGCTGACTTAAGTACAAGAAAACTGACTCTTCTTACTGTCCATGTTTTGAACCATTCCTGTGACACTAGTTACAGATTCCGAAGCTTCACTTCAGGTTTACTGTATCCCTCTGACCTTCTTATTGACGATGAAACACAGAAATTGCATCGGAAATAAATAGAAAAGGCACACACCGACTTAAGTACAAGAAAACGGACTCTTCTTACTGTCTATGTTTTGAACCATTTCTGTGACACTAGTTATAGATTCCGATGCTTCACTTCAGGTTTACTGTATCCCTCTGACCTCCTTATTGACGATGAAGCACAGAAATTGCATCGGAATTAAATACAAAACTCACAATGCCGACTCAAGTACAAGAGGACTGGCTCTTCTTACTGTCTATGCGTTGAACCTTTCCTGTGAGACCGGTTTTAGATTGCGATGCTTAACTTCAGGTTTACTGTATCCCTTGGACCTTCTTATTGACGATGAAACACAGAAATTGCATCGGAATTAAATACAAAAGGCACAATGCCGACTCAAGTACAAGAAGACTGGCTTTTCTTTCTGTCTATGTCTTGAACCATTCCTGTGACACTAGTTATAGATTCCGATGATTCACTTCAGGTTCACTGTATCCCTCTGACCGTCTTCTTGACGATGAAACACAGAAATTGCATCGGAATTAAATAGAACAGGCATATTGCCGACTTAAGTACAAGAGGACTATCTCTTCTTACTGTCTATGCTTTAACCTTTCCTTTGAGACCGATTTTAGATTCTTATGCTTCACTTCAGGTTTACTGTATACCTTGGACCTTCTTATTGATGACGAAACACAGAAATTGCATTGGAATTAAATAGAAAAGGCACAAGGCCGACTTAAAAACAAAAAGAGTAACTCTTCTTACTGTCTATGCTTTGAACCATTACTGTGACACTAGTTACAGATTACGATGCTTCACTTCGGGTTCACTGTATCCCTCTGACCTTCTTATTGACGATAGAACACAGAAATTGCATCGGAATTAAATATAAAAGGCACAATGACGACTCAAGTACATGAAAACTGACTCTTCTTTCTGTCTATGCTTTGAACCATTCCTGTGACACTAGTTATAGATTCCGATGCTTCACTTCAGGTTTACTGTATCCCTCTGACCTTCTTAATGACGATGAAACACAGAAACTGCATCGGAATTATATACAAAAGGCACAATGCCAACTCAAGTACATGAGGACCGGCTCTTCTTACTGTCTATGTTTTGAGCCCTTCCTGTGAGACCGATTTCAGATTCCGATGTTTCACTTCAGGTTTACTGTATCCCTTGCACCTTCTTATTGACGACGAAACACAGAATTTGCATTGGAATTAAATAGAAAAGGCACAATGCCGACTTCAGTACAAGAAGACTGACTCTTCCTACTGTCGACGTTTTGAACCATTCCTGTGACACTAGTTATAGATTCCGATGCTTCACTTCAGGTTTACTGTATCCCCCTGACCTCCTTATTGACGATGAAACACAGAATTTGAATTGGAATTAAATAGAAAAGGCACAATGCCGACTGAAGTACAAGACAACTGACTCTTCTTACTGTCTATGTTTTGGACCACTCCTGTGAAACTAGTTATAGATAACGTTGCTTCACTTCAGGTTTACTGTATCCCTCTGACCGTCTTGGTGACGATGAAACACAGAAATTGCATCGGATATAAATAGAAAAGGCACAATGCCGACTTAAGTACAAGACAACTGACTCTTCTTACTGTCTATGCTTTGAACCATTCCTGTGACACTAGTTATAGATTCCGATGCTTCACTTCATGTTTACTGTATCCCTCTGACCTTCTTATTCACGATGAAACACAGAAATTGCATCGGAATTATATACAAAAGGCACAATGCCGACTCAAGTAAAAGAGGACTGGCTCTTCCTACTGTCTATATTTTGAACCTCTCCTGTGAGACCGGTTTTAGATTCCAATGCTTCACTTCAGGTTTACTGTATCCCTTATCCCTTCTTATTGACGACGAAACACAGAAATTGCATCGGAATTATATAGAAAAGTCACAATGCCGACTTACGTACAAGAAGACTGACTCTTCTTACTGCCTACGTTTTGAACCATTCCTGTGACACTAGTTATAGATTCCGATGCTTCACTTCAGGTTTACTGTATCCCTCTGACCTCCTTATTGAAGATGAAACACAAAATTGCATCGTAATTAAATAGAAAAGGCACAATGCCGACTGAAGTACAAGACAACTGACTCTTCTTACTGTCTGTGCTTTGAACCATTCTTGTGACACTAGTTATAGATTCCGATGCTTCACTTCAGGTTTACTGTATCCCTCTGACCCCCGTATTGACGATGAAACACAGAAATTGCATCGGAATTAAATAGAAAAGGCACAATGTCGACTTAAGTACAAGACAACTGACCCTTCTTACTGTCTATGTTTTGAACCATTCCTGTGAAGCTAGTTACGGATTCCGATGCTTCACTTCAGGTTTACTGTATCCCTCTGACATTCTTATTGACGATGAAACACAGACATTGCATCGGATTTAAATAGAAAAGACACAATGCCGATTCAAGTACAAGAAAACTGACTCTTCTTACTGTCTATGTTTTGAACCATTTCTGTGACACTAGTTATAGATTCCAATGCTTCACTTCAGGTTTAGTGTATCTCTCTGACCCTCTTATTGACGATGAAACGCAGAAATTGCATCGGAATTAAATACAAAACACACAATGCCGACTTAAGTACAAGATAACTGACTCTTCTTACTGTCTTTGTTTTGAACTATTCCTGTGACAGTAGTTATAAATTCCGATGCTTCACTTCGGGTTTACTGTATCCCTCTGACCTTCTTATTGACGATGAAACACAGAAATTGCATCGGAATGATATACAAAAAGCACAGTGCTGACTCAAGTACAAGAGGACTGGCTCTTCTTACTGTCTATGTTTTGAACCTTTCCTGTGAGACCGGTTTTTGATTCCGACGCTTCACTTCAGGTTCACTGTATCCCTTGGACCCCATTATTGACGATGAAACACAGAAATTGCATTGGAATTAAATAGAAAAGGCACAATGCTGACTGAAGTACAAGAAAACTAACTCTTCTTACTGTCTATGATTTGAACCATTCCTGTGACACTAGTTATAGATTCCGATGGTTCACATCAGGTTTACTGTATCCCTCTGACATTCTTATTGACGATGAAACACAGACATTGCATCGGAATTAAATAGAAAAGACACAATGCCGATTCAAGTACAAGAAAACTGACTCTTCTTACTGTCTATGTTTTGAACCATTTCTGTGACACTAGTTATAGATTCCAATGCTTCACTTCAGGTTTAGTGTATCCCTCTGACCTCCTTATTGACGATGAAACACAGAAATTGAATCGGAAATAAATACAAAAGGCACAATGCCGACTCAAGTACAAGAAGGCTGGCTCTTCTTACTGTCTATGTTTTAAACCATTCCTCTGACTCTAGTTATAAATTCCGATGCTTCACTTCAGGTTTACTGTATCGCTCTGACATTCTTATTGACGATGAAACACAGAAATTGCATCGGAATTAAATAGAAAAGGCACAATGCCGACTCAAGTTCAAGAGAACTGACTCTTCTTACTGTCTATGTTTTGAACCATTCCTGTGACACTAGTTATAGATTCCGATGCTTCACTTCAGGTTTTCTGTATCCCTCTGACCGTCTTATTGACGATGAAACACAGAAATTGCGTCGGAATTAAATACAAAAAGCACAATGCCGACTCAAGTATAAGAGGACTGGCTCTTCTTACTGTCTATGTTTTGAACCTTTCCTGTGAGACCGGTTTTAGATTGCGATGCTTCACTTCAGGTTTACTGTATCCCTTGGACCTTCTTATTGACGACGAAACACTGAAATTGCATCGGAATTAAATACAAAAGGCACAATGCCTACTCAAGTACAAGAAGACTGGCTTTTCTTTCTGTCTATGTTTTGAACCATTCCTGTGACACTAGTTATAGATTCCGATGATTCACTTCAGGTTCGCTGTATCCCTCTGACCTCCTTATTGACGATGACACACAGAAATTGCATCGGAATTAAATGCAAAAGGCACAATGCCGACTCAAGTACAAGAAGGCTGGCTCATCTTACTCTCTATCTTTCGAACCATTCCTGTGACACTAGTTATAGATTCCGTTGCTTCACTTCAGGATTACAGTATCCCTCTGACCTTCTTATTGACGATGAAACACAAAAATTGCATCAGAATTAAATTGAACAGGCACAATGCCGACTTAAGTACAAGAGGACTGGCTCTTCTTACCGTCTATGTTTTGAACCTTTCCTTTGAGACCGATTTTAGATTCTGATGCTTCACTTCAGTTTTACTGTATCCCTTGGACCTTCTTATTGGCGACGAAACACAGAAATTGCATTGGAATTAAATAGAAATGGCACAATGCCGACTTAAAAACAAGAAGACTGATTCTTCTTACTGTCTATGTTTTGAAGTATTCCTGTGACACTAGTTACAGATTCCGATGCTTCACTTCGGGTTTACTGTATCCCTCTGACCTTCTTATTGACGATGAAACACAGAAATTGCATCGGAATTAAATAGAAAAGGCACAATGACGACTCAAGTACATGAAAACTGACTTTTCTTACTGTCTATGTATTGAACCATTTCTGTGACACTAGTTACAGATTCCGATGCTTCACTTCAGGTTTACTGTATCCATCTGACCTTCTTATTGACGATGAATCACAGAAATTGCATCGGAAATAAATCTAAAAGGCACAATGCCGACTCAAGTACAAGAAGGCTGGCTCTTTTTACTGTCTATGTTTTGAACCATTCCTGTGACACTAGTTACAGATTCCGATGCTACACTTCAGGTTTACTGTATCCCTCTGACCTTCGTATTGACGATGGAACACAGAAATTGCATCGTATTTAAATAGAAAAGGCACAATGCCGACTTAAGTACAAGAAAACTGACTCCTCTTACTGTATATGATTTGAACCATTCCTGTGACACTAGTTATAGATTCCGATACTTCACTTCAGGTTTACTGTATCCATCTGACCTTCTTATTGACGATGAAACACAGAAATTGCATCGGAAATAAATCCAAAAGGCACAATGCCGACTCAAGTGCAAGAAGGCTGGCTCTTTTTACTGTCTATGTTTTGAACCTTTCCTGTGACACTAGTTATAGTTTCCGATGCTTCACTTCAGGTTTACTGTATCCCTCTGACCTCCTTATTGACGATGAAACACAGTAATTGCATCGGAATTCAATAGAAAAGTCACAATGCCGACTCAAGTACAAGAGGACTGGCTCTTCTTACTGTCTACGATTTGAACCTTTCCTGTTAGACCGGTTTTAGATTCCGATGCTTCACTTCAGGTTTACTGTATCCCTTGGACGTTCTTATTGACGACGACACAGTAATTGCATCGGAATTAAATACAAAAGGCACAATGCCGACCTAAGAAGAAGAAAACTGACTCTTCTTACTGTCTACGATTTGAACCATTCCTGTGACACTAGTTGTAGATTCCGATGCTTCACTTCAGGTTTACTGTATCCCTCTGACTTTCTTATTGACGATGAAACACAGAAATAGCATCGGAATTAAATACAATAGGCACAATGCTGACTTAAGTACAAGAAGACCGACTCTCCTTACTGTCTATGTTTTGAATCACTCCTGTGACACTAGTTACAGATCCTGATGCTTCACTTCAGGTTTACTGTATCCCTCTGACCTTCTAATTGACGATGAAACACAGAAATTTCATCGGAATTAAATAGAAAAGGCACAATGCCGACTTAAGTACAAGAAAACTGACTCTTCTTACTGTCTATGATTTGAACCATTCCTGTGACACTAGTTGTAGATTTCGATACTTCACTTCAGGTTTACTGTATCCCTCTGAGCTTCTTATTGACGATGAAACACAGAAATTGCATCGGAATTAAATGCAAAAATCACAATGCCGACTTAAGTACAAGGAAACTGACTCTTCTTACTGTCTATGTTGTGAACCATTCCTGTGACGCTAGTTATAGATTCCGATGCTTCACTTCAGGTTTACTGTATCCCTCTGACTTTCTTATTGACGATGAAAGACAGAAATTGCATCGGAATTAAATACAAAAGGCACAATGCCGACTTAAGTACAAGAAAACTGACTCTTCTTACTGTCTATGTTTTGAACCATTCCAGTGACACTAGTTATAGCTTCCGATTCTTCACTTCAGGTTTACTGTATCCCTCTGACCTTCTTATTAACGATGAAACACAGAAATTGCATCGGAAATAAATACAAAACGCACAATGCCGACTCAAGTACAAGAAGACTGGCACTTCTTACTGTCTACGTTTTGAACCTTTCCTGTGCGACCGGTGTTAGATTCGGATGCTTCACCACAGGTTTACTGTATCCCTTGGACCTTCTTATTGACGACGAAACACAGAAATTGCATCGGAATTAAATACAAAAGGCACAATGCCGACCTAAGTACAAGAAAACTGATTCTTCTTACTGTCTCTGTTTTGAACCCTTCCTGTGACATTAGTTGTAGATTCCGATGCTTCACTTCAGGTTTACTGTATCCCTCTGACCCTCTTATTGACTATGAAACACAGAAATTGCATCGGAATTAAATACAAAAGGCACAATGCCGACTTAAGTACAAGAAAACTAACTCGTCTTACTGTCTATGTTTTGAACCATTCCTGTGGCACTAGTTATAGATTCCGATGCTTCAATTCATGTTTACTGTATCCCTCTGACCATTATATTGACGATGAAATACAGAAATTGCATCGGAATTATATACAAAACGCACAATGCCGACTCAAGTAAAAGAGGACTGGCTCATCTTACTGCCTATGCTTTAAACCTTTCCTGTGAGACCGGTTTTAGATTCCGACGCTTCACTTCAGGTTTACTGTATCCCCTGGAGCTCCTTATTGACGATGAAACACAGAAATTGCATCGGAATCAAATAGAAAAGTCACAAAGCTGATTTAAGTACAAAAAAACTGACTCTTCTTACTGTCTATGTTTTGAACCATTCCTGTGACACTAGTTATAGATTCCGATGGTTCACTTCAGGTTTACTGTATCCCTCTGACATTCTTATTGACGATGAAACACAGACATTGCATCGGAATAAAATAGAAAAGGCACAATGCTGTTTCAAGTACAACAAAACAGACTCTTCTTATTGTCTATGTTTTGATCCATTCCTGTGACACTAGTTACAGATTCCGAAGCTTCACTTCTGGTTTACTGTATACTTCTGACCTTCATATTGACGATGAAACACAGGTATTGCTTCGGAATTAAATAGAAAAGGCACAATGCCGACTTAAGTACAAGAAAACTGACTCTTCTTACTGTCTATGTTTTGAACCATTTGTGTGACACTAGTTATAGATTCCGATGGTTCACTTCAGGTTTACTGTATCCCTCTGACTTTCTTATTGACGATGAAACACAGACATAGCATCGGAATTATATACAAACCTCACAATGCCGACTCAAGTACAAGAGGACTGGCTCTTCTTACTGTCTATGTTTTGAACCTTTCCTGTGAGACCGGTTTTAGATTGCGATGCTTCACTTCAGGTTTACTGTATCCCTTGGACCTTCTTATTGACGATGAAACACAGAAATTGCATCGGAATTAAATAGAACAGGCACAATGCCGACTTAAGTACAAGAGGACTGGCTCTTCTTACTGTCTATGTTTTGAACCTTTCCTTTGAGACCGATTTTAGATTCTTATGATTCACTTCAGGTTTACTGTATCCCTTGGACCTTCTTATTGACGACGAAACACAGAAATTGCATTGGAATTAAATAGAAAAGGCACAATGCCGACTTAAAAACAAGAAGAGTAACTCTTCTTACTGTCTATGCTTTGAACCATTCCTGTGACACTAGTTACAGATTACGATGCTTCACTTCGGGTTTACTGTATCCCTCTGACCTTCTTATTGACGATGAAACACAGAAATTGCGTCGGAATTAAATAGAAAAGGCACAACGACGACTCAAGTACATGAAAACTGACTCTTCTTGCTGTCTATGCTTTGAACCATTCCTGTAACACTAGTTATAGATTCCTATGCTTCACTTCAGGTTTACTGTATCCCTCTGACCTTCTTAATGACGATGAAACACAGAAACTGCATCGGAATTATATACAAAAGGCACAATGCCAACTCAAGTACATGGGGGCCGGCTCTTCTTACTGTCTATGTTTTGAGCCCTTCCTGTGAGACCGGTTTTAGATTCCGGTTTACTGTATCCCTTGTCCCTTCTTATTGACGACGAAACACAGAAATTGCATCGGAATTAAATAGAAAAGTCACAATGCCGACTTACGTACAAGAAGACTGACTCTTCTTACTGCCTACGTTTTGAACCATTCCTGTGACACTAGTTATAGATTCCGATGCTTCACTTCAGGTTTACTGTATCCCTCTGACCTCCTTATTGAAGATGAAACACAGAAATTGCATCGTAATTAAATAGAAAAGGCACAATGCCGACTGAAGTACAAGACAACTGACTCTTCTTACCGTCTGTGCTTTGAACCATTCCTGAGACACTAGTTATAGATTCCGACGCTTCACTTCAGGTTTTCTGTATCCCTCTGACCCCCGTATTGACGATGAAACACAGAAATTGCATCGGAATTAAATAGAAAAGGCACAATGTCGACTTAAGTACAAGACAACTGACCCTTCTTACTGTCTATGTTTTGAACCATTCCTGTGACACTAGTTACAGATTCCGATGCTTCACTTCAGGTTTACTGGATCTCTCTGACTCTCTTACTGACGATGAAACACAGAAATTGCATCGGAATTAAATACAAAACACACAATGCCGACTTAAGTACAAGAAAACTGACTCTTCTTACTGTCTTTGTTTTGAACCATTCCTGTGACAGTACTTATAAATTCCGATGCTTCACTTCGGGTTTACTGTATCCCTCTGACCTTCTTATTGACGAGGAAACACAGAAATTGCATCGGAATGATATACAAAAAGCACAGTGCCGACTCAAGTACAAGAGGACTGGCTCTTCTTACTGTCTATGCGTTGAACCTTTCCTGTGAGACCGGTTTTTGATTCCGACGCTTCACTTCAGGTTCACTGTATCCCTTGGACCACCATTATTGACGATGAAACACAGAAATTGCATAGGATTTACATAGAAAAGGCACAATGCTGACTTAAGTACAAGAAAACTGACTCTTCTTACTGTCTATGATTTGAGCCATTCCTGTGACACTAGTTATAGATTCCGATGGTTCACTTCAGGTTTACTGTATCCCTCTGACATTCTTATTGACGATGAAACACAGACATTGCATCGGAATTAAATAGAAAAGACACAATGCCGATTCAAGTACAAGAAAACTGACTCTTCTCACTGTCTATGTTTTGAACCATTTCTGTGACACTAGTTATAGGTTCCGATGCTTCACTTCAGGTTTAGTGTATCCCTCTGACCTCCTTATTGACGATGAAACACAGAAATTGTATCGGAAATAAATACAAAAGGCACAATGCCGACTCAAGTACAAGAAGGCTGGCTCTTCTTACTGTCTACGTTTTAAACCATTCCTCTGACACTAGTTATAAATTCCGATGCTTCACTTCAGGTTTACTGTATGCCTCTGACATTCTTATTGACGATGAAACACAGAAATTGCCTCGGAATTAAATAGAAAAGGCACAATGCCGACTCAAGTACAAGATAACTGACTCTTCTTACTGTCTATGCTTTAAACCATTCCTGTGACACTACTTATAGATTCCGAAGCTTCACTTCAGGTTTTCTGTATCCCTCTGACCTTCTTATTGACGATGAAACACAGAAATTGCGTCGGAATTAAATACAAAAAGCACAATGCCGACTCAAGTATAAGAGGACTGGCTCTTCTTACTGTCTATGTTTTGAACCTTTCCTGTGAGACCGGTTTTAGATTGCGATGCTTCACTTCAGGTTTACTGTATCCCTTGGACCTTCTTATTGACGACGAAACACAGAAATTGCATCGGAATTAAATACAAAAGGCACAATGCCTACTCAAGTACAAGAAGACTGGCTTTTCTTTCTGTCTATGTTTTGAACCATTCCTGTGACACTAGTTATAGATTCCGATGATTCACTTCAGGTTTACTGTATCCCCCTGACCTCCTTATTAACGATGTAACACAGAATTTGCATCGGAATTAAATAGAGAAGGCACAATGCCGACTGAAGTACAAGACAACTGACTCTTCTTACTGTCTATGTTTTGGACCACTCCTGTGACACTAGTTATAGATTCCGTTGCTTCACTTCAGGTTTACTGTATCCCTCTGACCTTCTTGGTGACGATGAAACACAGAAATTGCATCGGATTTAAATAGAAAAGGCACAATGCCGACTTAAGTACAAGACAACTGACTCTTCTTACTGTCTATGTTTTGAACCATTCCTGTGACACTAGTTATAGACTCCGATGCTTCACTTCAGGTTTACTGTATCCCTCTGACTTTCTTATTGACGGTGAAACACAGAAATTGCATCGGAATGATATACAAAAAGCACAGTGCCGACTCAAGTACAAGAGGACTGACTCTTCGTACTGTCTACGTTTTGAACCTTTCCTGGGAGACCGGTTTTTGATTCCGACGCTTCACTTCAGGTTCACTGTATCCCTTGGACCCCATTTTGACGATGAAACACAGATATTGCATTGGAATTAAATACAAAAGGCACAATGCTGACTTAAGTACAAGAAAACTGACTCCTCTTACTGTCTATGTTTTGAACCATTCCTTTGACACTAGTTATAGATTCCGATGGTTCACTTCAGGTTTACTGTATCCCTCTGACATTCTTATTGACGATGAAACACAGACATTGCATCGGAATTAAATAGAAAAGACACAATGCCGATTCAAGTACAAGAAAACTGACTCTTCTTACTGTCTATGTTTTGAACCATTTCTGTGACACTAGTTATAGATTCCGATGCTTCACTTCAGGTTTTCTGTATCCCTCTGACCTTCTTATTGACGATGAAACACAGAAATTGCATCGGAATTAAACACAAAAAGCACAATGCCGACTCAAGTACAAGAGGACTGGCTCTTCTTACTGTCTATGTTTTGAACCTTTCCTTTGAGACCGATTTTAGATTCTGATGCTTCACTTCAGGTTTACTGTATCCCTCTGACCCTCTTATTGACGATGAAACACAGAAATTGCATCGGAATTAAATGGAAAAGGCACAATGACGACTCAAGTACATGAAAATTGACTTTTCTTACAGTCTATGTATTGAACCATTCCTGTGACACTAGTTATAGATTTCGATGCTTCTCTTCAGGTTTACTGTATCCCTCTGACCTTCTTATTGACGAAGAAACACAGAAACTGCATCGGAATTATATACAAAAGGCACAATGCCAACTCAAGTACATGAGGACCGGCTCTTCTTACTGTCTATGTTTTGAGCCCCTCCTGTGAGACCGGTTTTAGATTCCGATGCTTCACTTCAGGTTTACTGTATCCCTTGCACGTTCTTATTGACGACGAAACACAGAAAATGCATTGGAATTAAATAGAAAAGGCACAATGCCGACTTAAGTACAAGAAGACTGACTCTTCGTACTGTCTACGTTTTGAACCATTCCTGTGACACTAGTTATAGATTCCGATGCTTCACTTCAGGTTTACTGTATCTCCCTGACCTCCTTATTAACGATGTAACACAGAATTTGCATCGGAATTAAATAGAAAAGGCACAATGCCGACTGAAGTACAAGACAACTGACTCTTCTTACTGTCTATGTTTTGGACCACTCCTGTGACACTAGTTATAGATTCCGTTGCTTCACTTCAGGTTTACTGTATCCCTCTGACCTTCTTGGTGACGACGAAATACAGAAATTGCATCGGATTTAAATAGAAAAGGCACAATGCCGACTTAAGTACAAGACAACTGACTCTTCATACTGTATATGTTTTGAACCATTCCTGTGACACTAGTTATAGATTCCGATGCTTCACTTCAGGTTTACTGTATCCCTCTGACCTTCTTATTGACGATGAAACACAGAAATGGCATCGGAATGATATACAAAAAGCACAGTGCCGACTCAAGTACAAGAGGACTGGCTCTTCTTAATGTCTATGTTTTGAACCTTTCCTGGGAGACCGGATTTTGATACCGACGCTTCACTTCAGGTTCACTGTATCCCTTGGACCCCATTATTGACGACGAAACACAGAAATTGCATCGGAATTAAATACAAAAGTAACAATGCCGTCTCAAGTACAAGAAGACTGGCTTTTCTTTCTGTCTATGTTTCGAACCATTCCTGTGACACTAGTTGTAGATTCCGATGCTTCACTTCAGGTTCACTGTATCCCTCTGACCTCCTTATTGACGATGACACACAGAAATTGCAACGGAATGAAATACAAAAGCCACAATGCCAACTCAAGTACAAGAAGGCAGGCTCTTCTTATTGTCTATATTTTGAACCATTTCTGTGACACTAGTTATAGATTCCGATGGTTCACTTCAGGTTTACTGTATCCCTCTGACTTTCTTATTGACGATGAAACACAGACATAGCATCGGAATTATATACAAAACGCACAATGAAGACTCAAGTAAAAGAGGACTAGCTTTTCTTACTGTCTATGTTTTGAAAATTTCCTGTGAGACCGGTTTTAGATTCCGACGCTTCACTTTAGGTTTACTGTATCCCTCTGACCTTCCTATTGACGATGAAACACAGAAATTGCATCAGAAATAAATAGAAAAGGCACAATACCGACTTAAGTACAAGAAAACTCACTCTTCTTACTGTCTATGTTTTGAACCATTTCTGTGACACTAGTTATAGATTCCGATGCTTCACTTCAGGTTTACTGTATCCCTCTGACCTCCTTATTGACGATGAAACACAGAAATTGTATCGGAAATAAATACAAAAGGCGCAATGCCGACTCAAGTACAAGAAGGCTGGCTCTTCTTACTGTCTATGTTTTAAACCATTCCTCTGACACTAGTTATAGATTCCGATGCTTCACTTCAGGTTTACTGTATCCCTCTGACATTCTTATTGACGATGAAACACATAAATTGTATCGGAATTAAATAGTAAAGGCACAATGCCGACTCAAGTACAAGAAAACTGACTCTTCTCACTGTCTATGTTTTGAACCATTCCTGTGACACTAGTTATAGATTCCGATGCTCCCCTTCAGGTTTTCTGTATCCCTCTGACCTTCTTATTGACGATGAAGCACAGAAATTGCATCGGAATTAAATACAAAACTCACAATGCCGACTCAAGTACAAGAGGACTGGCTCTTCTTACTGTCTATGTTTTGAACCTTTCCTGTGAGACCGGTTTTAGATTGCGATGCTTCACTTCAGGTTTACTGTATCCCTTGGACCTTCTTATTGACGATGAAACACAGAAATTGCATCGGAATTAAATACAAAAGGCACAATGCCGACTCAAGTACAAGAAGACTGGCTTTTCTTTCTGTCTATGTCTTGAACCATTCCTGTGACACTAGTTATAGATTCCGATGATTCACTTCAGGTTCACTGTATCCATCTGACCTCCTTATTGACGATGACACACAGAAATTGGATCAAAATTAAATACAAAAGGCACAATGCCAACTCAAGTACAACAAGGCTGGCCGATCTTACTGTCTATTTTTCGAACCATTCCTGTGACACTAGTTATAGATTCCGTTGCTTCACTTCAGGATTACTGTATCCCTCTGACCGTCTTATTGACGATGAAACACAGAAATTGCATCGGAATTAAATAGAACAGGCACAATGCCGACTTAAGTACAAGAGGACTGGCTCTTCTTACTGTCTATGTTTTGAACCTTTCCTTTGAGACCGATTTTAGATTCTTATGATTCACTTCAGGTTTACTGTATCCCTTGGACCTTCTTATTGACGACGAAACACAGAAATTGCATTGGAATTAAATAGAAAAGGCACAATGCCGACTTAAAAACAAGAAGAGTAACTCTTCTTACTGTCTATGCTTTGAACCATTCCTGTGACACTAGTTACAGATTACGATGCTTCACTTCGGGTTTACTGTATCCCTCTGACCTTCTTATTGACGATGAAACACAGAAATTGCGTCGGAATTAAATAGAAAAGGCACAACGACGACTCAAGTACATGAAAACTGACTCTTCTTGCTGTCTATGCTTTGAACCATTCCTGTAACACTAGTTATAGATTCCTATGCTTCACTTCAGGTTTACTGTATCCCTCTGACCTTCTTAATGACGATGAAACACAGAAACTGCATCGGAATTATATACAAAAGGCACAATGCCAACTCAAGTACATGGGGACCGGCTCTTCTTACTGTCTATGTTTTGAGCCCTTCCTGTGAGACCGGTTTTAGATTCCGGTTTACTGTATCCCTTGTCCCTTCTTATTGACGACGAAACACAGAAATTGCCTCGGAATTAAATAGAAAAGTCACAATGCCGACTTACGTACAAGAAGACTGACTCTTCTTACTGCCTACGTTTTGAACCATTCCTGTGACACTAGTTATAGATTCCGATGCTTCACTTCAGGTTTACTGTATCCCTCTGACCTCCTTATTGAAGATGAAACACAGAAATTGCATCGTAATTAAATAGAAAAGGCACAATGCCGACTGAAGTACAAGACAACTGACTCTTCTTACCGTCTGTGCTTTGAACCATTCCTGTGACACTAGTTATAGATTCCGATGCTTCACTTCAGGTTTACTGTATCCCTCTGACCCCCGTATTGACGATGAAACACAGAAATTGCATCGGAATTAAATAGAAAAGGCACAATGTCGACTTAAGTACAAGACAACTGACCCTTCTTACTGTCTATGTTTTGAACCATTCCTGTGACACTAGTTACAGATTCCGATGCTTCACTTCAGGTTTACTGGATCTCTCTGACCCTCTTACTGACGATGAAACACAGAAATTGCATCGGAATTAAATACAAAACACACAATGCCGACTTAAGTACAAGAAAACTGACTCTTCTTACTGTCTTTGTTTTGAACCATTCCTGTGACAGTACTTGTAAATTCCGATGCTTCACTTCGGGTTTACTGTATCCCTCTGACCTTCTTATTGACGAGGAAACACAGAAATTGCATCGGAATGATATACCAAAAGCACAGTGCCGACTCAAGTACAAGAGGACTGGCTCTTCTTACTGTCTATGCGTTGAACCTTTCCTGTGAGACCGGTTTTTGATTCCGACGCTTCACTTCAGATTCACTGTATCCCTTGGACCCCATTATTGACGATGAAACACAGAAATTGCATAGGATTTACATAGAAAAGGCACAATGCTGACTTAAGTACAAGAAAACTGACTCTTCTTACTGTCTATGATTTGAGCCATTCCTGTGACACTAGTTATAGATTCCGATGGTTCACTTCAGGTTTACTGTATCCCTCTGACATTCTTATTGACGATGAAACACAGACATTGCATCGGAATTAAATAGAAAAGACACAATGCCGATTCAAGTACAAGAAAACTGACTCTTCTCACTGTCTATGTTTTGAACCATTTCTGTGACACTAGTTATAGATTCCGATGCTTCACTTCAGGTTTAGTGTATCCCTCTGACCTCCTTATTGACGATGAAACACAGAAATTGTATCGGAAATAAATACAAAAGGCACAATGCCGGCTCAAGTACAAGAAGGCTGGCTCTTCTTACTGTCTACGTTTTAAACCATTCCTCAGACACTAGTTATAAATTCCGATGCTTCACTTCAGGTTTACTGTATGCCTCTGACATTCTTATTGACGATGAAACACAGAAATTGCCTCGGAATTAAATAGAAAAGGCACAATGCCGACTCAAGTACAAGATAACTGATTCTTCTTACTGTCTATGCTTTAAACCATTCCTGTGACACTACTTATAGATTCCGACGCTTCACTTCAGGTTTTCTGTATCCCTCTGACCTTCTTATTGACGATGAAACACAGAAATTGCGTCGGAATTAAATACAAAAAGCACAATGCCGACTCAAGTATAAGAGGACTGGCTCTTCTTACTGTCTATGTTTTGAACCTTTCCTGTGAGACCGGTTTTAGATTGCGATGCTTCACTTCAGGTTTACTGTATCCCTTGGACCTTCTTATTGACGACGAAACACAGAAATTGCATCGGAATTAAATACAAAAGGCACAATGCCTACTCAAGTACAAGAAGACTGGCTTTTCTTTCTGTCTATGTTTTGAACCATTCCTGTGACACTAGTTATAGATTCCGATGATTCACTTCAGGTTTACTGTATCCCCCTGACCTCCTTATTAACGATGTAACACAGAATTTGCATCGGAATTAAATAGAAAAGGCACAATGCCGACTGAAGTACAAGACAACTGACTCTTCTTACTGTCTATGTTTTGGACCACTCCTGTGACACTAGTTATAGATTCCGTTGCTTCACTTCAGGTTTACTGTATCCCTCTGACCTTCTTGGTGACGATGAAACACAGAAATTGCATCGGATTTAAATAGAAAAGGCACAATGCCGACTTAAGTACAAGACAACTGACTCTTCTTACTGTCTATGTTTTGAACCATTCCTGTGACACTAGTTATAGACTCCGATGCTTCACTTCAGGTTTACTGTATCCCTCTGACCTTCTTATTGACGATGA
The DNA here is from genome assembly GCF_021461395.2 of Schistocerca americana. Taxonomy (NCBI): domain Eukaryota; kingdom Metazoa; phylum Arthropoda; class Insecta; order Orthoptera; family Acrididae; genus Schistocerca; species Schistocerca americana. Next base: position 1,129,717,553 of record NC_060120.1, on the reverse strand, counting down.
AACACAGAAATTGCATCGGAATGATATACAAAAAGCACAGTGCCGACTCAAGTACAAGAGGACTGACTCTTCGTACTGTCTATGTTTTGAACCTTTCCTGGGAGACCGGTTTTTGATTCCGACGCTTCACTTCAGGTTCACTGTATCCCTTGGACCCCATTTCGACGATGAAACACAGATATTGCATTGGAATTAAATACAAAAGGCACACTGCTGACTTAAGTACAAGAAAACTGACTCCTCTTACTGTCTATGTTTTGAACCATTCCTTTGACACTAGTTATAGATTCCGATGGTTCACTTCAGGTTTACTGTATCCCTCTGACATTCTTATTGACGATGAAACACAGACATTGCATCGGAATTAAATAGAAAAGACACAATGCCGATTCAAGTACAAGAAAACTGACTCTTCTTACTGTCTATGTTTTGAACCATTTCTGTGACACTAGTTATAGATTCCGATGCTTCACTTCAGGTTTTCTGTATCCCTCTGACCTTCTTATTGACGATGAAACACAGAAATTGCATCGGAATTAAATACAAAAAGCACAATGCCGACTCAAGTACAAGAGGACTGGCTCTTCTTACTGTCTATGTTTTGAACCTTTCCTTTGAGACCGATTTTAGATTCTGATGCTTCACTTCAGGTTTACTGTATCCCTCTGACCCTCTTATTGACGATGAAACACAGAAATTGCATCGGAATTAAATGGAAAAGGCACAATGACGACTCAAGTACATGAAAACTGACTTTTCTTACAGTCAATGTATTGAACCATTCCTGTGACACTAGTTATAGATTTCGATGCTTCTCTTCAGGTTTACTGTATCCCTCTGACCTTCTTATTGACGAAGAAACACAGAAACTGCATCGGAATTATATACAAAACGCACAATGCCAACTCAAGTACATGAGGACCGGCTCTTCTTACTGTCTATGTTTTGAGCCCCTCCTGTGAGACCGGTTTTAGATTCCGATGCTTCACTTCAGGTTTACTGTATCCCTTGCACCTTCTTATTGACGACGAAACACAGAAAATGCATTGGAATTAAATAGAAAAGGCACAATGCCGACTTAAGTACAAGAAGACTGACTCTTCGTACTGTCTACGTTTTGAACCATTCCTGTGACACTAGTTATAGATTCCGATGCTTCACTTCAGGTTTACTGTATCTCCCTGACCTCCTTATTAACGATGTAAGACAGAATTTGCATCGGAATTAAATAGAAAAGGCACAACGCCGACTGAAGTACAAGACAACTGACTCTTCTTACTGTCTATGTTTTGGACCACTCCTGTGACACTAGTTATAGATTCCGTTGCTTCACTTCAGGTTTACTGTATCCCTCTGACCTTCTTGGTGACGATGAAATACAGAAATTGCATCGGATTTAAATAGAAAAGGCACAATGCCGACTTAAGTACAAGACAACTGACTCTTCTTACTGTCTATGATTTGAGCCATTCCTGTGACACTAGTTATAGATTCCGATGGTTCACTTCAGGTTTACTGTATCCCTCTGACATTCTTATTGACGATGAAACACAGACATTGCATCGGAATTAAATAGAAAAGACACAATGCCGATTCAAGTACAAGAAAACTGACTCTTCTCACTGTCTATGTTTTGAACCATTTCTGTGACACTAGTTATAGATTCCGATGCTTCACTTCAGGTTTAGTGTATCCCTCTGACCTCCTTATTGACGATGAAACACAGAAATTGTATCGGAAATAAATACAAAAGGCACAATGCCGGCTCAAGTACAAGAAGGCTGGCTCTTCTTACTGTCTACGTTTTAAACCATTCCTCAGACACTAGTTATAAATTCCGATGCTTCACTTCAGGTTTACTGTATGCCTCTGACATTCTTATTGACGATGAAACACAGAAATTGCCTCGGAATTAAATAGAAAAGGCACAATGCCGACTCAAGTACAAGATAACTGATTCTTCTTACTGTCTATGCTTTAAACCATTCCTGTGACACTACTTATAGATTCCGACGCTTCACTTCAGGTTTTCTGTATCCCTCTGACCTTCTTATTGACGATGAAACACAGAAATTGCGTCGGAATTAAATACAAAAAGCACAATGCCGACTCAAGTATAAGAGGACTGGCTCTTCTTACTGTCTATGTTTTGAACCTTTCCTGTGAGACCGGTTTTAGATTGCGATGCTTCACTTCAGGTTTACTGTATCCCTTGGACCTTCTTATTGACGACGAAACACAGAAATTGCATCGGAATTAAATACAAAAGGCACAATGCCTACTCAAGTACAAGAAGACTGGCTTTTCTTTCTGTCTATGTTTTGAACCATTCCTGTGACACTAGTTATAGATTCCGATGATTCACTTCAGGTTTACTGTATCCCCCTGACCTCCTTATTAACGATGTAACACAGAATTTGCATCGGAATTAAATAGAAAAGGCACAATGCCGACTGAAGTACAAGACAACTGACTCTTCTTACTGTCTATGTTTTGGACCACTCCTGTGACACTAGTTATAGATTCCGTTGCTTCACTTCAGGTTTACTGTATCCCTCTGACCTTCTTGGTGACGATGAAACACAGAAATTGCATCGGATTTAAATAGAAAAGGCACAATGCCGACTTAAGTACAAGACAACTGACTCTTCTTACTGTCTATGTTTTGAACCATTCCTGTGACACTAGTTATAGACTCCGATGCTTCACTTCAGGTTTACTGTATCCCTCTGACCTTCTTATTGACGATGAAACACAGAAATTGCATCGGAATGATATACAAAAAGCACAGTGCCGACTCAAGTACAAGAGGACTGACTCTTCGTACTGTCTATGTTTTGAACCTTTCCTGGGAGACCGGTTTTTGATTCCGACGCTTCACTTCAGGTTCACTGTATCCCTTGGACCCCATTTCGACGATGAAACACAGATATTGCATTGGAATTAAATACAAAAGGCACAATGCTGACTTAAGTACAAGAAAACTGACTCCTCTTACTGTCTATGTTTTGAACCATTCCTTTGACACTAGTTATAGATTCCGATGGTTCACTTCAGGTTTACTGTATCCCTCTGACATTCTTATTGACGATGAAACACAGACATTGCATCGGAATTAAATAGAAAAGACACAATGCCGATTCAAGTACAAGAAAACTGACTCTTCTTACTGTCTATGTTTTGAACCATTTCTGTGACACTAGTTATAGATTCCGATGCTTCACTTCAGGTTTTCTGTATCCCTCTGACCTTCTTATTGACGATGAAACACAGAAATTGCATCGGAATTAAATACAAAAAGCACAATGCCGACTCAAGTACAAGAGGACTGGCTCTTCTTACTGTCTATGTTTTGAACCTTTCCTTTGAGACCGATTTTAGATTCTGATGCTTCACTTCAGGTTTACTGTATCCCTCTGACCCTCTTATTGACGATGAAACACAGAAATTGCATCGGAATTAAATGGAAAAGGCACAATGACGACTCAAGTACATGAAAACTGACTTTTCTTACAGTCAATGTATTGAACCATTCCTGTGACACTAGTTATAGATTTCGATGCTTCTCTTCAGGTTTACTGTATCCCTCTGACCTTCTTATTGACGAAGAAACACAGAAACTGCATCGGAATTATATACAAAACGCACAATGCCAACTCAAGTACATGAGGACCGGCTCTTCTTACTGTCTATGTTTTGAGCCCCTCCTGTGAGACCGGTTTTAGATTCCGATGCTTCACTTCAGGTTTACTGTATCCCTTGCACCTTCTTATTGACGACGAAACACAGAAAATGCATTGGAATTAAATAGAAAAGGCACAATGCCGACTTAAGTACAAGAAGACTGACTCTTCGTACTGTCTACGTTTTGAACCATTCCTGTGACACTAGTTATAGATTCCGATGCTTCACTTCAGGTTTACTGTATCTCCCTGACCTCCTTATTAACGATGTAAGACAGAATTTGCATCGGAATTAAATAGAAAAGGCACAACGCCGACTGAAGTACAAGACAACTGACTCTTCTTACTGTCTATGTTTTGGACCACTCCTGTGACACTAGTTATAGATTCCGTTGCTTCACTTCAGGTTTACTGTATCCCTCTGACCTTCTTGGTGACGATGAAATACAGAAATTGCATCGGATTTAAATAGAAAAGGCACAATGCCGACTTAAGTACAAGACAACTGACTCTTCTTACTGTCTATGTTTTGAACCATTCCTGTGACACTAGTTATAGATTCCGATGCTTCACTTCAGGTTTACTGTATCCCTCTGACCTTCTTATTGACGATGAAACACAGAAATGGCATCGGAATGATATACAAAAAGCACAGTGCCGACTCAAGTACAAGAGGACTGGCTCTTCTTAATGTCTATGTTTTGAACCTTTCCTGGGAGACCGGATTTTGATTCCGACGCTTCACTTCAGGTTCACTGTATCCCTTGGACCCCATTATTGACGATGAAACACAGAAATTGCATTGGAATTAAATACAAAAGGCACAATGCTGACTTAAGTACAAGAAAACTGACTCTTCTTACTGTCTATGTTGTGAACCATTCCTGTGACACTAGTTATAGATTCCGATGGTTCACTTCAGGTTTACTGTATCCCTCTGACATTCTTATTGACGATGAAACACAGACATTGCATCGGAATTAAATAGAAAAGACACAATGCCGATTCAAGTACAAGAAAACTGACTCTTCTTACTGTCTATGTTTTGAACCATTTCTGTGACACTAGTTATAGATTCCGATGCTTCACTTCAGGTTTTCTGTATCCCTCTGACCTTCTTATTGACGATGAAACACAGAAATTGCATCGGAGTTAAATACAAAAAGCACAATGCCGACTCAAGTACAAGAGGACTGGCTCTTCTTACTGTCTATGTTTTGAACCTTTCCTGTGAGACCGGTTTTAGATTGCGATGCTTCACTTCAGGTTTACTGTATCCCTTGACCTTCTTATTCGCGACGAAACACAGAAATTGCATTGGAATTAAATAGAAAAGGCACAATGCCGACTTAAAAACAAGAAGACTGACTCTTCTTACTGTCTATGTTTTGAACTATTCCTGTGACACTAGTTACAGATTCCGATGCTTCACTTCGGGTTTACTGTATCCCTCTGACCTTCTTATTGACGATGAAACACAGAAACTGCATGGGAATTATATACAAAAGGCACAATGCCAACTCAAGTACATGAGGATCGGCTCTTCTTACTGTCTATGTTTTGAACCATTCTTGTGACACTAGTTATAGATTCCGATGATTCACTTCAGGTTCACTGTATCCCTCTGACCTCCTTATTGACGATGACACACAGAAATTGCATCGGAATTAAATGCAAAAGGCACAATGCCGACTCAAGTACAAGAGGGCTGGCTCATCTTACTGTCTAACTTTCGAACCATTCCTGTGACACTAGTTATAGATTCCGTTGCTTCACTTCAGGATTACTGTATCCCTCTGACCTTCTTATTGACGATGAAACATAGAAATTGCATCAGAATTAAATAGAACAGGCACAATGCCGACTTAAGTGCAGGAGGACTGGCTCTTCTTACTGTCTATGTTTTGAACCTTTCCTTTGAGACCGATTTTAGATTCTGATGCTTCACTTCAGGTTTACTGTATCCCTTGACCTACTTATTCGTGACGAAACACAGAAATTGCATTGGAATTAAATAGAAAAGGCACAATGTCGACTTAAAAACAAGAAGACTGACTCTTCTTACTGTCTATGTTTTGAACTATTCCTGTGACACTAGTTACAGATTCCGATGCTTCACTTCGGGTTTACTGTATCCCTCTGACCTTCTTATTGACGATGAAACACAGAAACTGCATGGGAATTATATACAAAAGGCACAATGCCAACTCAAGTACATGAGGATCTTCTCTTCTTACTGTCTATGTTTTGAGCCCTTCCTGTGAGACCGGTTCTAGATTCCGATGCTTCCCTTTCTGGTTTACTGTATCCCTTGCACCTTCTTATTGTCGACGAAACACAGAAAATGCATTGGAATTAAATAGAAAAGGCACAATGCCGACTTAAGTACAAGACAACTGACTCTTCTTACTGTCTATGTTTTGGACCACTCCTGTGACACCAGGTATAGATTCCGTTGCTCCACTTCAGGTGTACTGTATCCCTCTTACCTTCTTGGTGACGATGAAACACTGAAATTGCATCGGAATTAAACAGAAAAGGCACAATGCCGACTTAAGTACAAGACAACTGACTCTTCTTACTGTCTATGTTTTGAACCATTCCTGTGACACTAGTTATAGATTCCGATGCTTCACTTCATGTTTACTGTATTCCTCTGACCTTCTTATTGACGATGAAACACAGAAATTGCATCGGAATTATATACAAAAGGCACAATGCCGACTCAAGTAAAAGAGGACTGGATCTTCCTACTGTCTATGTTTTGAACCTCTCCTGTGAGACCGGTTTTAGATTCCGATGCTTCACTTCAGGTTTACTGTATCCCTTGGCCCTTCTTATTGACGACGAAACACAGAAATTGCATCGGAATTAAATAGAAAAGTCACAATGCCGACTTACGTACAAGAAGACTGACTCTTCTTACTGTCTACGTTTTGAACCATTCCTGTGACACTAGTTATAGATTCCGATGCCTCACTTCAGGTTTACTGTATCCCTCTGACCTCCTTATTGAAGATGAAACACAGAAATTGCATTGTAATTAAATAGAAAAGGCACAATGCCGACTTAAGTACAAGACAACTGACTCATGTTACTGTCTATGTTTTGAACCATTCCTGTGACACTAGTTATAGATTCCGATGCTTAACTTCAGGTTTTCTGTATCCCTCTGACCTCCTTGTTGACGATGTAACACAGAAATTGCATCGGAATTAAATAGAAAAGGCACAATGCCGACTTAAGTACAAGACAACTGACCCTTCTTACTGTCTATGTTTTGAACCATTCCTGTGACACTAGTTACAGATTCCGATGCTTCACTTCAGGTTTATTGTATCTCTCTGACCTTCTTATTGACGATGAAACACAGAAATTGCATCGGAATTAAATTGAATAGGCACAATGCCGACTTAAGTACAAGAAAACTGACTCTTCTTACTGTCTAAGTTTTGAACCATTCCTGTGACAGTAGTTATAAATTCCGAAGCTTCACTTCGGGTTTACTGTATCCCTCTGACCTTCTTATTGACGATGAAACACAGAAATTGCATCGGAAAGATATACAAAAAGCACAGTGCTGACTCAAGTACAAGAGGACTGGCTCTTCTTACTGACTATGTTTTGAACCTTTCCTGTGAGACCGGTTTTTGATTCCGTCGCTTCACTTCAGGTTCACTGTATCCCGTGGACTTCACTATTGTAGATGAAACACAGAAATTGCATTGGAATTAAATACAAAAGGCACAATACTGACTTAAGTACAAGAAAACTGACTCTTCTCACTGTCTATGTTTTGAACCATTCCTGTGACACTAGTTATAGATTCCGATGGTTCACTTCAGGTTTACTGTATCCCTCTGACATTCTTATTGACGATGAAACACAGACATTCCATCGGAATTAAATAGAAAAGACACAATGCCGATTCAAGTACAAGAAAACTGACTCTTCTTACTGTCTATGTTTTGAACCATTCCTGTGACACTAGTTATAGATTCCGATGCTTCACTTCAGGTCTACTGTATCCCTCTGACCTTCTTATTAACGATGAAACACAGAAATTGCATCGGAATTAAATAGAAAACGCACAATGCCGTCTTAAGTACAAGAAAACTGACTCTTCTTACTGTCTATGTTTTGAACCATTTCTGTGACACTAGCTATAGAATCCGATGCTTCACTTCAGGTTTACTGTATCCCTCTGACCTCCTTATTGACGATGAAACACAGAAATTGCATCGGAATTATATACAAAAGGCACAATGCCTACTCAAGTACAAGAGGACTGGCTCTTCTTACTGTCTATGTTTTGAAACTTTCCTGTGGGACCGGTTTTAGATTGCGATGCTTCACTTCAGGTTTACTGTATCCCTTGGACCTCCTTATTGACGACGAAACACAGAAATTGCATCGGAATTAAATACAAAAGGCACAATGCCGACTCAAGTACAAGAAGACTGGCTTTTCTTTCTGTCTATGTTTTGAACCATTCCTGTGACACTAGTTATAGATTCCGATGATTCACTTCAGGTTCACTGTATCCCTCTGACCTCCTTACTGACGATCACACACAGAAATGGCATCGGAATTAAATGCAAAAGGCACAATGCCGACTCAAGTACAAGAAGGCTGGCTCATCTTACTGTCTATCTTTCGAACCATTCCTGTGACACTAGTTATAGATTCCGATGCTTCACTTCAGGTTTTCTGTATCCCTCTGTCCTCCTTATTGACGATGAAACACAGAAATTGCATCGGAATTAAATAGAAAAGGCACAATGCCGACTTAAGTACATGACAACTGACCCTTCTTACTGTCTATGTTTTGAACCATTCCTGTGACCCTAGTTACAGATTCCGATGCTTCACTTCAGGTTTATTGTATCTCTCTGACCTTCTTATTCAGAATGAAACACAGAAATTGCATCGGAAAGATATGCAAAAAGCACAGTGCTGACTCAAGTACAAGAGGACTGGCTCTTCTTACTGTCTATGTTTTGAACCTTTCCTGTGAGACCGGTTTTTGATTCCGACGCTTCACTTCAGGTTCACTGTATCCCGTGGACTTCATTATTGACGATGAAACACAGAAATTGCATTGGAATTAAATACAAAAGGCACATAACTGACTTAAGTACAAGAAAACTGACTCTTCTCACTGTCTATGTTTTGAACCATTCCTGTGACACTAGTTATAGATTCCGATGGTTCACTTCAGGTTTACTGTATCCCTCTGACATTCTTATTGACGATGAAACACAGACATTCCATCGGAATTAAATAGAAAAGACACAATGCCGATTCAAGTACAAGAAAACTGACTCTTCTAACTCTCTATGTTTTGAGCCATTCCTGTGACACTAGTTACAGATTCCGATGCTTCACTTCAGGTTTACTGTATCCCTCTGACCTTCTTATTGACGATGAAATACAGAAATTGCATCAGAATTAAATAGAAAAGGCACAATGCCGACTTAAGTAAAAGAAAACTGACTCTTCTTACTGTCTATGATTTGAACCATTTCTGTGACACTAGTTATAGATTCCGATGCCTCACTTCAGGTTTACTGTATCCCTCTGACCTCCTTATTGACGATGAAACACAGAAATTGCATCGGAATTAAATAGAAAAGGCACAATGCCGACTTAAGTACAAGACAATTGACCCTTCTTGCTGTCTATGTTTTGAACCATTCCTGTGACACTAGTTACAGATTCCGATGCTTCACTTCAGGTTTATTGTATCTCTCTGACCTTCTTATTGACGATGAAACATAGAAATTGCATCGGAATTAAATACAAAAGGCACAATGCCGGTACAAGAAAACTGACTCATCTTACTGTCTATGTTTTGAACCATTCCTGTGACTGTAGTTATAAATTCCGATGCTTCACTTCGGGTTTACTGTATCCCTCTGACCTTCTTATTGACGATGAAACACAGAAATTGCATCGGAATGATATACAAAAAGCACAGTGCTGACTCAAGTACAAGAGGACTGGCTCTTCTTACTGTCTATGTTTTGAACCTTTCCTGTGAGACCGGTTTTTGATTCCGACGCTTCACTTCAGGTTCACTGTATCCCTTGGACTCCATTATTGACCATGAAACACAGAAATTGCATTGGAATTAAATACAAAAGGCACAATACTGACTTAAGTACAGGAAGACTGACTCTTCTTACTGTCTATGTTTGAACCATTCCTGTGACACTAGTTATAGATTCCGATGGTTCACTTCAGGTTTACTGTATCCCTCTGACATTCTGATTGACGATGAAACACAGACATTGCATCGGAATTAAATAGAAGAAACACAATGCCGATTCAAGTACAAGAAAACTGACTCTTCTTACTGTCTATGGTTTGAACCATTCCTGTGACACTAGTTATAGATTCCGATGCTTCACTTCAGGTTTACTGTATCCCCCTGACCTCCTTATTGACGATGTAACACAGAATTTGCATCGGAATTAAATAGAAAAGTCACAATGCCGACTGAAGTACAAGACAACTGACTCTTCTTACTGTCTATGTTTTGGACCACTCCTGTGACACCAGGTATAGATTCCGTTGCTCCACTTCAGGTGTACTGTATCCCTCTGACCTGCTTGGTGACGATGAAACACAGAAATTTCATCGTAATTAAATAGAAAAAGCACAATGCCGACTTAAGTACAAGACAACTGACTCTTCTTACTGTCTATGTTTTGAACCATTCCTGTGACACTAGTTATAGATTCCGATGCTTCACTTCAGGTTTACTGTATCCCTCTGACCTTCTTATTGACGATGAAACACAGAAATGGCATCGGAATGATATACAAAAAGCACAGTGCCGACTCAAGTACAAGAGGACTGGCTCTTCTTAATGTCTATGTTTTGAACCTTTCCTGGGAGACCGGATTTTGATTCCGACGCTTCACTTCAGGTTCACTGTATCCCTTGGACCCCATTATTGACGATGAAACACAGAAATTGCATTGGAATTAAATACAAAAGGCACAATTCTGACTTAAGTACAAGAAAACTGACTCTTCTTACTGTCTATGTTGTGAACCATTCCTGTGACACTAGTTATAGATTCCGATGGTTCACTTCAGGTTTACTGTATCCCTCTGACATTCTTATTGACGATGAAACACAGACATTGCATCGGAATTAAATAGAAAAGACACAATGCCGATTCAAGTACAAGAAAACTGACTCTTCTTACTGTCTATGTTTTGAACCATTTCTGTGACACTAGTTATAGATTCCGATGCTTCACTTCAGGTTTTCTGTATCCCTCTGACCTTCTTATTGACGATGAAACACAGAAATTGCATCGGAGTTAAATACAAAAAGCACAATGCCGACTCAAGTACAAGAGGACTGGCTCTTCTTACTGTCTATGTTTTGAACCTTTCCTGTGAGACCGGTTTTAGATTGCGATGCTTCACTTCAGGTTTACTGTATCCCTTGACCTTCTTATTCGCGACGAAACACAGAAATTGCATTGGAATTAAATAGAAAAGGCACAATGCCGACTTAAAAACAAGAAGACTGACTCTTCTTACTGTCTATGTTTTGAACTATTCCTGTGACACTAGTTACAGATTCCGATGCTTCACTTTGGGTTTACTGTATCCCTCTGACCTTCTTATTGACGATGAAACACAGAAACTGCATCGGAATTATATACAAAAGGCACAATGCCAACTCAAGTACATGAGGATCGGCTCTTCTTACTGTCTATGTTTTGAACCATTCTTGTGACACTAGTTATAGATTCCGATGATTCACTTCAGGTTCACTGTATCCCTCTGACCTCCTTATTGACGATGACACACAGAAATTGCATCGGAATTAAATGCAAAAGGCACAATGCCGACTCAAGTACAAGAGGGCTGGCTCATCTTACTGTCTAACTTTCGAACCATTCCTGTGACACTAGTTATAGGTTCCGTTGCTTCACTTCAGGATTACTGTATCCCTCTGACCTTCTTATTGACGATGAAACATAGAAATTGCATCAGAATTAAATAGAACAGGCACAATGCCGACTTAAGTGCAGGAGGACTGGCTCTTCTTACTGTCTATGTTTTGAACCTTTCCTTTGAGACCGATTTTAGATTCTGATGCTTCACTTCAGGTTTACTGTATCCCTTGACCTACTTATTCGTGACGAAACACAGAAATTGCATTGGAATTAAATAGAAAAGGCACAATGTCGACTTAAAAACAAGAAGACTGACTCTTCTTACTGTCTATGTTTTGAACTATTCCTGTGACACTAGTTACAGATTCCGATGCTTCACTTCGGGTTTACTGTATCCCTCTGACCTTCTTATTGACGATGAAACACAGAAACTGCATGGGAATTATATACAAAAGGCACAATGCCAACTCAAGTACATGAGGATCGGCTCTTCTTACTGTCTATGTTTTGAGCCCTTCCTGTGAGACCGGTTCTAGATTCCGATGCTTCCCTTTCTGGTTTACTGTATCCCTTGCACCTTCTTATTGTCGACGAAACACAGAAAATGCATTGGAATTAAATAGAAAAGGCACAATGCCGACTTAAGTACAAGAAGACTGACTCTTCTTACTGTCTACGTTTTGAACCATTCCTATGACACTAGTTATAGATTCTGATGCTTCACTTCAGGTTTACTGTATCCCCCTGACCTCCTTATTGACGATGTAACACAGAATTTGCATCGGAATTAAATGGAAAAGGCACAATGCCGACTGAAGTACAAGACAACTGACTCTTCTTACTGTCTATGTTTTGGACCACTCCTGTGACACCAGGTTTAGATTCCGTTGCTCCACTTCAGGTGTACTGTATCCCTCTTACCTTCTTGGTGACGATGAAACACTGAAATTGCATCGGAATTAAACAGAAAAGGCACAATGCCGACTTAAGTACAAGACAACTGACTCTTCTTACTGTCTATGTTTTGAACCATTCCTGTGACACTAGTTATAGATTCCGATGCTTCACTTCATGTTTACTGTATTCCTCTGACCTTCTTATTGACGATGAAACACAGAAATTGCATCGGAATTATATACAAAAGGCACAATGCCGACTCAAGTAAAAGAGGACTGGATCTTCCTACTGTCTATGTTTTGAACCTCTCCTGTGAGACCGGTTTTAGATTCCGATGCTTCACTTCAGGTTTACTGTATCCCTTGGCCCTTCTTATTGACGACGAAACACAGAAATTGCATCGGAATTAAATAGAAGAGTCACAATGCCGACTTACGTACAAGAAGACTGACTCTTCTTACTGTCTACGTTTTGAACCATTCCTGTGACACTAGTTATAGATTCCGATGCCTCACTTCAGGTTTACTGTATCCCTCTGACCTCCTTATTGAAGATGAAACACAGAAATTGCATTGTAATTAAATAGAAAAGGCACAATGCAGACTTAAGTACAAGACAACTGACTCATCTTACTGTCTATGTTTTGAACCATTCCTGTGACACTAGTTATAGATTCCGATGCTTAACTTCAGGTTTTCTGTATCCCTCTGACCTCCTTATTGACGATGAAACACAGAAATTGCATCGGAATTAAATAGAAAAGGCACAATGCCGACTTAAGTACAAGACAACTGACCCTTCTTACTGTCTATGTTTTGAACCATTCCTGTGACACTAGTTACAGATTCCGATGCTTCACTTCAGGTTTATTGTATCTCTCTGACCTTCTTATTGACGATGAAACACAGAAATTGCATCGGAATTAAATTGAATAGGCACAATGCCGACTTAAGTACAAGAAAACTGACTCTTCTTACTGTCTATGTTTTGAACGATTCCTGTGACAGTAGTTATAAATTCCGATGCTTCACTTCGGGTTTACTGTATCCCTCTGACCTTCTTATTGACGATGAAACACAGAAATTGCATCGGAAAGATATACAAAAAGCACAGTGCTGACTCAAGTACAAGAGGACTGGCTCTTCTTACTGACTATGTTTTGAACCTTTCCTGTGAGACCGGTTTTAGATTCCGTCGCTTCACTTCAGGTTCACTGTATCCCGTGGACTTCATTATTGACGATGAAACACAGAAATTGCATTGGAATTAAATACAAAAGGCACAATACTGACTTAAGTACAAGAAAACTGACTCTTCTCACTGTCTATGTTTTGAACCATTCCTGTGACACTAGTTATAGATTCCGATGGTTCACTTCAGGTTTACTGTATCCCTCTGACATTCTTATTGACGATGAAACACAGACATTGCATCGGAATTAAATAGAAAAGACACAATGCCGATTCAAGTACAAGAAAACTGACTCTTCTTACTGTCTATGTTTTGAACCATTTCTGTGACACTAGTTATAGATTCCGATGCTTCACTTCAGGTTTTCTGTATCCCTCTGACCTTCTTATTGACGATGAAACACAGAAATTGCATCGGAGTTAAATACAAAAAGCACAATGCCGACTCAAGTACAAGAGGACTGGCTCTTCTTACTGTCTATGTTTTGAACCTTTCCTGTGAGACCGGTTTTAGATTCCGATGCTTCACTTCAGGTTTACTGTATCCCTTGACCTTCTTATTCACGACGAAACACAGAAATTGCATTGGAATTAAATAGAAAAGGCACAATGCCGACTTAAAAACAAGAAGACTGACTCTTCTTACTGTCTATGTTTTGAACTATTCCTGTGACACTAGTTACAGATTCCGAGGCTTCACTTCGGGTTTACTGTATCCCTCTGACCTTCTTATTGACGATGAAACACAGAAACTGCATCGGAATTATATACAAAAGGCACAATGCCAACTCAAGTACATGAGGATCGGCTCTTCTTACTGTCTATGTTTTGAACCATTCCTGTGACACTAGTTATAGATTCCGATGATTCACTTCAGGTTCACTGTATCCCTCTGACCTCCTTATTGACGATGACACACAGAAATTGCATCGGAATTAAATGCAAAAGGCACAATGCCGACTCAAGTACAACAGGGCTGGCTCATCTTGCTGTCTAACTTTCGAACCATTCCTGTGACGCTAGTTATAGATTCCGTTGCTTCACTTCAGGATTACTGTATCCCTCTGACCTTCTTATTGACGATGAAACATAGAAATTGCATCAGAATTAAATAGAACAGGCACAATGCCGACTTAAGTGCAGGAGGACTGGCTCTTCTTACTGTCTATGTTTTGAACCTTTCCTTTGAGACCGATTTTAGATTCTGATGCTTCACTTCAGGTTTACTGTATCCCTTGACCTACTTATTCGTGACGAAACACAGAAATTGCATTGGAATTAAATAGAAAAGGCACAATGTCGACTTAAAAACAAGAAGACTGACTCTTCTTACTGTCTATGTTTTGAACTATTCCTGTGACACTAGTTACAGATTCCGATGCTTCACTTCGGGTTTACTGTATCCCTCTGACCTTCTTATTGACGATGAAACACAGAAACTGCATGGGAATTATATACAAAAGGCACAATGCCAACTCAAGTACATGAGGATCGGCTCTTCTTACTGTCTATGTTTTGAGCCCTTCCTGTGAGACCGGTTTTAGATTCCGATGCTTCCCTTTCTGATTTACTGTATCCCTTGCACCTTCTTATTGTCGACGAAACACAGAAAATGCATTGGAATTAAATAGAAAAGGCACAATGCCGACTTAAGTACAAGAAGACTGACTCTTCTTACTGTCTACGTTTTGAACCATTCCTATGACACTAGTTATAGATTCTGATGCTTCACTTCAGGTTTACTGTATCCCCCTGACCTCCTTATTGACGATGTAACGCAGAATTTGCATCGGAATTAAATGGAAAAGGCACAATGCCGACTGAAGTACAAGACAACTGACTCTTCTTACTGTCTATGTTTTGGACCACTCCTGTGACACCAGGTATAGATTCCGTTGCTCCACTTCAGGTGTACTGTATCCCTCTTACCTTCTTGGTGACGATGAAACACTGAAATTGCATCGGAATTAAACAGAAAAGGCACAATGCCGACTTAAGTACAAGACAACTGACTCTTCTTACTGTCTATGTTTTGAACCATTCCTGTGACACTAGTTATAGATTCCGATGCTTCACTTCATGTTTACTGTATTCCTCTGACCTTCTTATTGACGATGAAACACAGAAATTGCATCGGAATTATATACAAAAGGCACAATGCCGACTCAAGTAAAAGAGGACTGGATCTTCCTACTGTCTATGTTTTGAACCTCTCCTGTGAGACCGGTTTTAGATTCCGATGCTTCACTTCAGGTTTACTGTATCCCTTGGCCCTTCTTATTGACGACGAAACACAGAAATTGCATCGGAATTAAATAGAAAAGTCACAATGCCGACTTACGTACAAGAAGACTGACTCTTCTTACTGTCTACGTTTTGAACCATTCCTGTGACACTAGTTATAGATTCCGATGCCTCACTTCAGGTTTACTGTATCCCTCTGACCTCCTTATTGAAGATGAAACACAGAAATTGCATTGTAATTAAATAGAAAAGGCACAATGCCGACTTAAGTACAAGACAACTGACTCATCTTACTGTCTATGTTTTGAACCATTCCTGTGACACTAGTTATAGATTCCGATGCTTAACTTCAGGTTTTCTGTATCCCTCTGACCTCCTTGTTGACGATGTAACACAGAAATTGCATCGGAATTAAATAGAAAAGGCACAATGCCGACTTAAGTACAAGACAACTGACCCTTCTTACTGTCTATGTTTTGAACCATTCCTGTGACACTAGTTACAGATTCCGATGCTTCACTTCAGGTTTATTGTATCTCTCTGACCTTCTTATTGACGATGAAACACAGAAATTGCATCGGAATTAAATTGAATAGGCACAATGCCGACTTAAGTACAAGAAAACTGACTCTTCTTACTGTCTAAGTTTTGAACCATTCCTGTGACAGTAGTTATAAATTCCGAAGCTTCACTTCGGGTTTACTGTATCCCTCTGACCTTCTTATTGACGATGAAACACAGAAATTGCATCGGAAAGATATACAAAAAGCACAGTGCTGACTCAAGTACAAGAGGACTGGCTCTTCTTACTGACTATGTTTTGAACCTTTCCTGTGAGACCGGTTTTTGATTCCGTCGCTTCACTTCAGGTTCACTGTATCCCGTGGACTTCACTATTGACGATGAAACACAGAAATTGCATTGGAATTAAATACAAAAGGCACAATACTGACTTAAGTACAAGAAAACTGACTCTTCTCACTGTCTATGTTTTGAACCATTCCTGTGACACTAGTTATAGATTCCGATGGTTCACTTCAGGTTTACTGTATCCCTCTGACATTCTTATTGACGATGAAACACAGACATTGCATCGGAATTAAATAGAAAAGACACAATGCCGATTCAAGTACAAGAAAACTGACTCTTCTTACTGTCTATGTTTTGAACCATTCCTGTGACACTAGTTATAGATTCCGATGCTTCACTTCAGGTCTACTGTATCCCTCTGACCTTCTTATTAACGATGAAACACAGAAATTGCATCGGAATTAAATAGAAAACGCATAATGCCGACTTAAGTACAAGAAAACTGACTCTTCTTACTGTCTATGTTTTGAACCATTTCTGTGACACTAGCTATAGAATCCGATGCTTCACTTCAGGTCTACTGTATCCCTCTGACCTCCTTATTGACGATGAAACACAGAAATTGCATCGGAATTATATACAAAAGGCACAATGCCTACTCAAGTACAAGAGGACTGGCTCTTCTTACTGTCTATGTTTTGAAACTTTCCTGTGGGACCGGTTTTAGATTGCGATGCTTCACTTCAGGTTTACTGTATCCCTTGGACCTCCTTATTGACGACGAAACACAGAAATTGCATCGGAATTAAATACAAAAGGCACAATGCCGACTCAAGTACAAGAAGACTGGCTTTTCTTTCTGTCTATGTTTTGAACCATTCCTGTGACACTAGTTATAGATTCCGATGATTCACTTCAGGTTCACTGTATCCCTCTGACCTCCTTACTGACGATCACACACAGAAATGGCATCGGAATTAAATGCAAAAGGCACAATGCCGACTCAAGTACAAGAAGGCTGGCTCATCTTACTGTCTATCTTTCGAACCATTCCTGTGACACTAGTTATAGATTCCGATGCTTCACTTCAGGTTTTCTGTATCCCTCGGCCCTCGTTATTGACGATGAAACACAGAAATTGCATCGGAATTAAATAGAAAAGGCACAATGCCGACTTAAGTACATGACAACTGACCCTTCTTACTGTCTCTGTTTTGAACCATTCCTGTGACAGTAGTTACAAATTCCGATGCTTCACTTCGGGTTTACTGTATCCCTCTGACCTTCTTATTGACGATGAAACACAGAAATTGCATCGGAAAGATATGCAAAAAGCACAGTGCTGACTCAAGTACAAGAGGACTGGCTCTTCTTACTGTCTATGTTTTGAACCTTTCCTGTGAGACCGGTTTTTGATTCCGACGCTTCACTTCAGGTTCACTGTATCCCGTGGACTTCATTATTGACGATGAAACACAGAAATTGCATTGGAATTAAATACAAAAGGCACATAACTGACTTAAGTACAAGAAAACTGACTCTTCTCACTGTCTATGTTTTGAACCATTCCTGTGACACTAGTTATAGATTCCGATGGTTCACTTCAGGTTTACTGTATCCCTCTGACATTCTTATTGACGATGAAACACAGACATTCCATCGGAATTAAATAGAAAAGACACAATGCCGATTCAAGTACAAGAAAACTGACTCTTCTAACTCTCTATGTTTTGAGCCATTCCTGTGACACTAGTTACAGATTCCGATGCTTCACTTCAGGTTTACTGTATCCCTCTGACCTTCTTATTGACGATGAAATACAGAAATTGCATCAGAATTAAATAGAAAAGGCACAATGCCGACTTTAGTAAAAGAAAACTGACTCTTCTTACTGTCTATGATTTGAACCATTTCTGTGACACTAGTTATAGATTCCGATGCTTCACTTCAGGTTTACTGTATCCCTCTGACCTCCTTATTGACGATGAAACACAGAAATTGCATCGGAATTAAATAGAAAAGGCACAATGCCGACTTAAGTACAAGACAATTGACCCTTCTTACTGTCTATGTTTTGAACCATTCCTGTGACACTAGTTACAGATTCCGATGCTTCACTTCAGGTTTATTGTATCTCACTGACCTTCTTATTGACGATGAAACATAGAAATTGCATCGGAATTAAATACAAAAGGCACAATGCCGGTACAAGAAAACTGACTCATCTTACTGTCTATGTTTTGAACCATTCCTGTGACTGTAGTTATAAATTCCGATGCTTCACTTCGGGTTTACTGTATCCCTCTGACCTTCTTATTGACGATGAAACACAGAAATTGCATCGGAATGATATACAAAAAGCAAAGTGCTGACTCAAGTACAAGAGGACTGGCTCTTCTTACTGTCTATGTTTTGAACCTTTCCTGTGAGACCGGTTTTTGATTCCGACGCTTCACTTCAGGTTCACTGTATCCCTTGGACTCCATTATTGACCATGAAACACAGAAATTGCATTGGAATTAAATACAAAAGGCACAATACTGACTTAAGTACAGGAAGACTGACTCTTCTTACTGTCTATGTTTGAACCATTCCTGTGACACTAGTTATAGATTCCGATGGTTCACTTCAGGTTTACTGTATCCCTCTGACATTCTGATTGACGATGAAACACAGACATTGCATCGGAATTAAATAGAAAAAACACAATGCCGATTCAAGTACAAGAAAACTGACTCTTCTTACTGTCTATGGTTTGAACCATTCCTGTGACACTAGTTATAGATTCCGATGCTTCACTTCAGGTTTACTGTATCCCCCTGACCTCCTTATTGACGATGTAACACGGAATTTGCATCGGAATTAAATAGAAAAGTCACAATGCCGACTGAAGTACAAGACAACTGACTCTTCTTACTGTCTATGTTTTGGACCACTCCTGTGACACCAGGTATAGATTCCGTTGCTCCACTTCAGGTGTACTGTATCCCTCTGACCTGCTTGGTGACGATGAAACGCAGAAATTGCATCGTAATTAAATAGAAAAGGCACAATGCCGACTTAAGTACAAGACAACTGACTCATCTTACTGTCTATGTTTTGAACCATTCCTGTGACACTAGTTATAGATTCCGATGCTTCACTTCAGGGTTACTGTATCCCTCTGACCTCCTTATTGGCGATGAAACACAGAAATTGCATCGGAATTAAACAGAAAAGGCACAATGCCGACTTAAGTACGAGACAACTGACTCTTCTTACTGTCTATGTTTTGAACCATTCCTGTGACACTAGTTATAGATTCCGATGCTTCACTTCATGTTTACTGTATCCCTCAGACCTTCTTATTGACGATGAAACACAGAAATTGCATCGGAATTATATACAAAAGGCACAATGCCAACTCAAGTAAAAGAGGACTGGCTCTTCCTACTGTCTATGTTCTGAACCTCTCCTGTGAGACCGGTTTTAGATTCCGATGCTTCACTTCAGGTTTACTGTATCTCTTGGCCCTTCTTATTGACGACGAAACACAGAAATTGCATCGGAAATAAATAGAAAAGTCACAATGCCGACTTACGTACAAGAAGACTGACTCTTCTTACTGTCTACGTTTTGAACCATTCCTGTGACACTAGTTATAGATTCCGATGCTTCACGTCAGGTTTACTGTATCCCTCTGACCTCCTTATTGAAGATGAAACACAGAAATTGCATCGGAATTAAATAGAAAAGGCACAATGCCGACTTCAGTACAAGACAACTGACTCATCTTACTGTCTATGTTTTGAACCATTTCTGTGACACTAGTTATAGATTCCGATGCTTCACTTCAGGTTTACTGTATCCCTCTGACCTCCTTAATGACGATGAAACACAGATATTGCATCGGAATTAAATAGAAAAGGCACAATGCCGACTTAAGTACAAGACAATTGACCCTTCTTACTGTCTATATTTTGAACCATTCCTGTGACACTAGTTACAGATTCCGATGCTTCACTTCTGGTTTATTGTATCTCTCTGACCTTCTTATTGACGATGAAACATAGAAATTGCATCGGAATTAAATACAAAAGGCACAATGCCGGTAATTGAAAACTGACTCATCTTACTGTCTAAGTTTTGAACCATTCCTGTGACAGTAGTTATAAATTCCGATGCTTCACTTCAAGTTTACTGTATCCCTCGGACCTTCTTATTGACGATGAAACACAGAAATTGCATCGGAATGATATACAAAAAGCACAGTGCTGACTCAAGTACAAGAGGACTGGCTCTTCTTACTGTCTATGTTTTGAACCTTTCCTGTGAGACCGGTTTTTGATTCCGACGCTTCACTTCAGCTTCACTGTATCCCATGGACCCCACTATTGACGATGAAACACAGAAATTTCATTGGAAATAAATACAAAAGGCACAGTACTGACTTAAGTACAGGAAGACTGACTCTTCTTGCTGTCTATGTTTTGAACCATTCCTGTGACACTAGTTATAGATTCCGATGGTTCACTTCAGGTTTACTGTATCCCTCTGACATTCTTATTGACGATGAAACACAGACATTGCATCGGAATTAAATAGAAAAGACACAATGCCGATTCAAGTACAAGAAAACTGACTCTTCTTACTGTCTATGTTTTGAACCATTCCTGTGACACTAGTTACAGATTCCGATGCTTCACTTCAGGTTTACTGTATCCCTCTGACCTTCTTATTGACGATGAACACAGAAATTGCATCGGAATTAAATAGAAAACGCGCAATGCCGACTTAACTACAAGAAAACTGACTCTTCTTACTGTCTATGTTTTGAACCATTTCTGTGACACTAGTTATAGATTCCGATGCTTCACTTCAGGTTTACTGTATCCCTCTGACCTCCTTATTGACGATGAAACACAGAAATTGCATCGGAATTATATACAAAAGGCACAACGCCGACTCAAGTACAAGAGGACTGGCTCTTCTTACTGTCTATGTTTTGAACCTTTCCTGTGAGACCGGTTTTAGATTGCGATGCTTCACTTCAGGTTTACTATATCCCTTGGACCTTCTTATTGACGACGTAACACAGAAATTGCATCGGAATTAAGTACAAAAGGCACAATGCCGACTCAAGTACAAGAAGACTGGCTCTTCTTCCTGTCTATGATTTGAACCATTCCTGTGACACTAGTTGCTTCACTTCAGGTTTACTGTATCCCCCTGACCTCCTTATTGACGATGAAACACAGAATTTGCATCGGAATTAAATAGAAAAGGCACACTGCGGACTGAAGTACAAGACAACTGACTCTTCTTACTGTCTATGTTTTGGAGCACTCCTGTGACACTAGTTATAGATTCCGTTGCTTCACTTCAGGTGTACTGTATCCCTCTGACCTCCTTATTGACGATGAAACACAGAAATTGCATCGGAATTATATACAAAAGGCACAATGCCGACTCAAGTACAAGAGGACTGGCTCTCCTTACTGTCTATGCTTTGAACCTTTCCTGAGAGACCGGTTTTTGATTGCGATGCTTCACTTCAGGTTTACTGTATCCCTTGGACCTTCTTATTGACGACGAAGCACTGAAATTGCATCGGAATTATATAGAAAAGGCACAATGCCAAGTCAAGTACAAGAGGACCGGCTCTTCTTACTGTCTATGTTTTGAACCTTTCCTGTGAGACCGGTTTTAGAGTCCGACGCTTCACTTGAGGTTTACTGTATCCATTGCACCTTCTTATTGACGACGAAACAAAGAAATTGCATTGGAATGAAATAGAAATGGCACAATGCCGACTTAGGTACAAGAAGACTGACTCATTTTACTGTCTACGTTTTGATCCATTCCTGTGTCACTAGTTATAGATTCCGATGCTTCACTTCAGGTTTACTGTATCCCTCTGACCTTCTTATTGACGATGAAACACAGAAATTGCATCGGAATGATATACAAAAAGCACAGTGCTGACTCAAGTACAAGAGGACTGGCTCTTCTTACTGTCTATGTTTTGAACCTTTCCTGTGAGACCGGTTTTTTATTCCGACGCTTCACTTCAGGTTCACTGTATCCCTTGGACCCCATTATTGACGATGAAACACAGAAATTGCATTGGAAATAAATACAAAAGGCACAGTACTGACTTAAGTACAGGAAGACTGACTCATCTTGCTGTCTATGTTTTGAACCATTCCTGTGACACTAGTTATAGATTCCGATGGTTCACTTCAGGTTTACTGTATCCCTCTGACATTCTGATTGACGATGAAACACAGACATTGCATCGGAATTATGTAGAAAAGACACAATGCCGATCCAAGTACAAGAAAACTGTCTCTTCTTACTGTCTATGTTTTGAACCATTCCTGTGACACTAGTTACAGATTCCGATGCTTCACTTCAGGTTTACTGTATCCCTCTGACCTTCGTATTGACCATGAAATACAGAAATTGCATCAGAATTAAATAGAAAAGGCACAATGCCGACTTAAGTACAAGAAAACTGACTCTTCTTACTGTCTATGATTTGAACCATTTCTGTGACACTAGTTATAGATTCCGATGCTTCACTTAAGGTTTACTGTATCCCTATGACCTTCTTATTGACGATGAAACACAGACATTGCATCGGAATTATATACAAAAGGCACAATGCCGACTCAAGTACAAGAGGACTGGCTCTCCTTACTGTCTATGCTTTGAACCTTTCCTGAGAGACCGGTTTTAGATTGCGATGCTTCACTTCAGGTTTACTGTATCCCTTGGACCTTCTTATTGACGACGAAGCACAGAAATTGCATCGGAATTATATACAAAAGGCACAATGCGAAGTCAAGTACAAGAGGACCGGCTCTTCTTACTGTCTATGTTTTGAACCCTTCCTGTGAGACCGGTTTTAGAGTCCGACGCTTCACTTGAGGTTTACTGTATCCATTGCACCTTCTTATTGACGACGAGACACAGAAATTGCATTGGAATTAAATAGAAATGGCACAATGCCGACTTAGGTACAAGAAGACTGACTCATTTTACTGTCTATGCTTTGAACCATTCCTGTGACACTAGTTATAGATTCCGATGCTTCACTTCATGTTTACTGTATCCCTCTGACCTTCTTATTGACGATGAAACACAGAAATTGCATCGGAACTATATACAAAAGGCACAATGCCGACTCAAGTAAAAGAGGACTGGCTCTTCCTACTGTCTATGTTCTGAACCTTTCCTGTCAGACCGGTTTTAGTTTTCGATGCTTCACTTCAGGTTTACTGTATCCCTTGGCCCTTCTTATTGTCGACGAAACACAGAAATTGCATCGGAATTAAATAGAAAAGTCACAATGCCGACTTACGTACAAGAAGACTGACTCTTCTTACTGTCTACGTCTTGAACCATTCCTGTGACACTAGTTATAGATTCCGATGCTTCACTTCAGGTTTACTGTATCCCTCTGACCTCCTTATTGAAGATGAAACACAGAAATTGCATTGGAATTAAATGGAAAAGGCACAATGCCGACTTAAGTACAAGACAACTGACTCATCTTACTGTCTATGTTTTGAACCATTCCTGTGACACTAGTTATAGATTCCGATGCTTCACTTCAGATTTACTGTATCCCTCTGACCTCCTTATTGACGATGAAACACAGAAATTGCATCGGAATTATATAGAAAAGGCACAATGCCGACTTAAGTACAAGACAATTGACCCTTCTTACTGTCTATGTTTTGAACCATTCCTGTGACACTAGTTACAGATTCCGATGCTTCACTTCAGGTTTATTGTATCTCTCTGACCTTCTTATTGACGATGAAACATAGAAATTGCATCGGAATTAAATACAAAAGGCACAATGCCGATTTAAGTACAAGAAAACTGACTCTTCTTACTGTCTATGTTTTGAACCATTCCTGTGACAGTAGTTATTAATTCCGATGCTTCACTTCGGGTTTACTGTATTCCTCTGACCTTCTTATTGACAATGAAACACAGAAATTGCATCGGAATGATATACAAAAAGCACAGTGCTGACTCAAGTACAAGGGGACTGGCTCTTCTTACTGTCAATGTATTCAACCTTTCCTGTGAGACCGGTTTTTGATTCCGACGCTTCACTTCAGGTTCACTGTATCCCTTGGACCCTATTATTGACCATGAAACACAGAAATTGCATTGGAATTAAATACAAAAGGCACAATACTGACTTAAGTACAGGATGACTGACTCTTCTTACTGTCTATGTTTTGAACCATTCCTGTGACACTAGTTATAGATTCCGATGGTTCACTTCAGGTTTACTGTATCCCTCTGACATTCTGATTGACGATGAAACACAGACATTGCATCGGAATTATATAGAAAAGACACAATGCCGATTCAAGTACAAGAAAACTGTCTCTTCTTACTGTCTATGTTTTGAACCATTCCTGTGACACTAGTTACAGATTCCGATGCTTCACTTCAGGTTTACTGTATCCCTCTGACCTTCTTATTGACCATGAAATACAGAAATTGCATCAGAATTAAATAGAAAAGGCACAATGCCGACTTAAGTACAAGAAAACTGACTCTTCTTACTGTCTATGATTTGAACCATTTCTGTGACACTAGTTATAGATTCCGATGCTTCACTTAAGGTTTACTGTATCCCTCTGACCTTCTTATTGACGATGAAACACAGACATTGCATCGGAAATAAATAGAAAAGACACAATGCCGATTCAAGTACAAGAAAACTGACTCTTCTTACTGTCTATGTTTTGAACCATTCCTGTGACACTAGTTACTGATTCCGATGCTTCACTTCAGGTTTACTGTATCCCCCTGACCTCCTTATTGACGATGTAACACAGAATTTTCATCGGAATTAAATAGAAAAGGCACAATGCCGACTGAAGTACAAGACAACTGACTCTTCTTACTGTCTATGTTTTGGACCACTCCTGTGACACCAGGTATAGATTCGGTTGCTCCACTTCAGGTGTACTGTATCCCTCCGACTTTCTTGGTGACGATGAAACACAGAAATTGCATCGGAATTAAACAGAAAAGGCACAAAGCCGACTTAAGTACAAGACAACTGACTCTTCTTACTGTCTATGCTTTGAACCATTCCTGTGACACTAGTTATAGATTCCGATGCTTCACTTCATGTTTACTGTATCCCTCTGACCTTCTTATTGACGATGAAACACAGAAATTGCATCGGAACTATATACAAAAGGCACAATGCCGACTCAAGTAAAAGAGGACTGGCTCTTCCTACTGTCTATGTTCTGAACCTTTCCTGTCAGACCGGTTTTAGTTTTCGATGCTTCACTTCAGGTTTACTGTATCCCTTGGCCCTTCTTATTGTCGACGAAACACAGAAATTGCATCGGAATTAAATAGAAAAGTCACAATGCCGACTTACGTACAAGAAGACTGACTCTTCTTACTGTCTACGTCTTGAACCATTCCTGTGACACTAGTTATAGATTCCGATGCTTCACTTCAGGTTTACTGTATCCCTCTGACCTCCTTATTGAAGATGAAACACAGAAATTGCATTGGAATTAAATGGAAAAGGCACAATGCCGACTTAAGTACAAGACAACTGACTCATCTTACTGTCTATGTTTTGAACCATTCCTGTGACACTAGTTATAGATTCCGATGCTTCACTTCAGATTTACTGTATCCCTCTGACCTCCTTATTGACGATGAAACACAGAAATTGCATCGGAATTATATAGAAAAGGCACAATGCCGACTTAAGTACAAGACAATTGACCCTTCTTACTGTCTATGTTTTGAACCATTCCTGTGACACTAGTTACAGATTCCGATGCTTCACTTCAGGTTTATTGTATCTCTCTGACCTTCTTATTGACGATGAAACATAGAAATTGCATCGGAATTAAATACAAAAGGCACAATGCCGATTTAAGTACAAGAAAACTGACTCTTCTTACTGTCTATGTTTTGAACCATTCCTGTGACAGTAGTTATTAATTCCGATGCTTCACTTCGGGTTTACTGTATTCCTCTGACCTTCTTATTGACAATGAAGCACAGAAATTGCATCGGAATGATATACAAAAAGCACAGTGCTGACTCAAGTACAAGAGGACTGGCTCTTCTTACTGTCTATGTTTTCAACCTTTCCTGTGAGACCGGTTTTTGATTCCGACGCTTCACTTCAGGTTCACTGTATCCCTTGGACCCTATTATTGACCATGAAACACAGAAATTGCATTGGAATTAAATACAAAAGGCACAATACTGACTTAAGTACAGGATGACTGACTCTTCTTACTGTCTATGTTTTGAACCATTCCTGTGACACTAGTTATAGATTCCGATGGTTCACTTCAGGTTTACTGTATCCCTCTGACATTCTTATTGACGATGAAACACAGACATTGCATCGGAATTAAATAGAAAAGACACAATGCCGATTCAAGTACAAGAAAACTGACTCTTCTTACTGTCTATGTTTTGAACCTTTCCTGTGCGACCGGTTTTTGATTCCGACGCTTCACTTCAGGTTCACTGTATCCCTTGGACCCCATTATTGACGATGAAACACAGAAATTGCATTGGAAATAAACACAAAAGGCACAATACTCACTTAAGTACAGGAAGACTGACTCTTCTTGCCGACTATGTCTTGAACCATTCCTGTGACACTAGTTATAGATTCCGATGGTTCACTTCAGGTTTACTGTATCCCTCTGACATTCTGATTGACGATGAAACACAGACATTGCATCGGAATTATATAGAAAAGACACAATGCCGATTCAAGTACAAGAAAACTGACTCTTCTTACTGTCTATGTTTTGAACCATTCCTGTGACACTAGTTACAGATTCCGATGCTTCACTTCAGGTTTACTGTATCCCACTGACCTTCTTATTGACCATGAAATACAGAAATTGCATCAGAATTAAATAGAAAAGGCACAATGCCGACTTCAGTACAAGAAAACTCACTCTTCTTACTGTCTATGATTTGAACCATTTCTGTGACACTAGTTATAGATTCCGATGCTTCACTTAAGGTTTACTGTATCCCGCTGACCTTCTTATTGACGATGAAACACAGACATTGCATCGGAATTAAATAGAAAAGACACAATGCCGATTCAAGTACAAGAAAACTGACTCTTCTTACTGTCTATGTTTTGAACCATTCCTGTGACACTAGTTACAGATTCCGATGCTTCACTTCAGGTTTACTGTATCCCCCTGACCTCCTTATTGACGATGTAACACAGAATTTGCATCGGAATTAAATAGAAAAGGCACAATGCCGACTGAAGTACAAGACAACTGACTCTTCTTACTGTCTATGTTTTGGACCACTCCTGTGACACCAGGTATAGATTCCGTTACTCCACTTCAGGTGTACTGTATCCCTCTGACTTTCTTGGTGACGATGAAACACAGAAATTGCATCGGAATTAAACAGAAAAGGCACAATGCCGACTTAAGTACAAGACAACTGACTCTTCTTACTGTCTATGCTTTGAACCATTCCTGTGACACTAGTTATAGATTCCGATGCTTCACTTCATGTTTACTGTATCCCTCTGACCTTCTTATTGACGATGAAACACAGAAATTGCATCGGAATTATATACAAAAGGCACAATGCCGACTCAAGTAAAAGAGGACTGGCTCTTCCTACTGTCTATGTTTTGAACTTCTCCTGTGAGACCGGTTTTAGATTTCGATGCTTCACTTCAGGTTTACTGTATCCCTTGGCCCTTCTTATTGACGACGAAACATAGAAATTGCATCGGAATTAAATAGAAAAGTCACAATGCCGACTTACGTACAAGAAGACTGACTCTTCTTACTGTCTACGTCTTCAACCATTCCTGTGACACTAGTTATAGATTCCGATGCTTCACTTCAGGTTTACTGTATCCCTCTGACCTCCTTATTGAAGATGAAACACAGAAATTGCATTGGAATTAAATAAAAAAGGCACAATGCCGACTTAAGTACAAGACAACTGACTCATCTTACTGTCTTTGTTTTGAACCATTCCTGTGACACTAGTTATAGATTCCGATGCTTCACTTCAGGTTTACTATATCCCTCTGACCTCCTTATTGACGATGAAACACAGAAATTGCATCGGAATTATATAGAAACGGCACAATGCCGACATAAGTACAAGACAATTGACCCTTCTTACTGTCTATGTTTTGAACCATTCCTGTGACACTAGTTACAGATTCCGATGCTTCACTTCAGGTTTATTGTATCTCTCTGACCTTCTTATTGACGATGAATTATAGAAATTGCGTCGGAATTAAATACAAAAGGCACAATGCCGACTTAAGTACAAGACAACTGACTCTTCTTACTGTCTATGTTTTGAACCATTTCTGTGACACTAGTTATAGATTCCGATGCTTCACTTCAGGTTTACTGTATCCCTCTGACCTCCTTATTGACGATGAAACACAGAAATTGCATCGGAATTATATACAAAAGGCACAATGCCGACTCAAGTACAAGAGGACTGGTTCTTCTTACTGTCTATGTTTTGAACCTTTCCTGTGAGACCGGTTTTAGATTGCGATGCTTCACTTCAGGTTTACTATATCCCTTGGACCTTCTTATTGACGACGTAACACAGAAATTGCATCGGAATTAAATACAAAAGGCACAATGTCGACTCAAGTACAAGAAGAGTGGCTCTTCTTCCTGTCTATCATTTGAACCATTCCTGTGACACTAGTTATGGATTCCGATGCTTCACTTCAGGTTTACTGTATCCCCCTGACCTCCTTATTGACGATGAAACACAGAATTTGCATCGGAATTAAATAGAAAAGGCACATTGCGGACTGAAGTACAAGACAACTGACTCTTCTTACTGTCTATGTTTTGGACCACTCCTGTGACACTAGTTATAGATTCCGTTGCTTCACTTCAGGTGTACTGTATCCCTCTGACCGCCTTATTGACGATGAAACACAGAAATTGCATCGGAATTATATACAAAAGGTACAATGCCGACTCAAATACAAGAGGACTGGCTCTCCTTACTGTCTATGCTTTGAACCTTTCCTGAGAGACCGGTTTTAGATTGCGATGCTTCACTTCAGGTTTACTGTATCCCTTGGACCTTCTTATTGACGATGAAGCACAGAAATTGCATCGGAATTATATACAAAAGGCACAATGCCGACTCAAGTACAAGAGGACTGGTTCTTCTTACTGTCTATGTTTTGAACCTTTCCTGTGAGACCGGTTTTTGATTCCGACGCTTCACTACAGGTTCACTGTATCCCTTGGACCCCAATATTGACGATGAAACACAGAAATTGCATTGGAATTAAATACAAAAGGCACAATACTGACTTAAGTACAGGAAGACTGACTCTTCTTACTGTCTATGTTTTAAACCATTCCTGTGACACTAGTTATAGATTCCGATGGTTCACTTCAGGTTTACTGTATCCCTCTGACATTCTGATTGACGATGAAACACAGACATTGCATCGGAATTATATAGAAAAGACACAATGCCGATTCAAGTACAAGAAAACTAACTCTTCTTACTGTCTATGTTTTGAACCATTCCTGTGACACTAGTTACAGATTCCGATGCTTCACTTCAGGTTTACTGTATCCCTCTGACCTTCTTATTGACCATGAAATACAGAAATTGCATCAGAATTAAATAGAAAAGGCACAATGCCGACTTAAGTACAAGAAAACTGACTCTTCTTACTGTCTATGATTTGAACCATTTCTGTGACACTAGTTACAGATTCCGATGCTTCACTTAAGGTTTACTGTATCCCTCTGACCTTCTTATTGACGATGAAACACAGACATTGCATCGGAATTAAATAGAAAAGACACAATGCCGATTCAAGTACAAGAAAACTGACTCTTCTTACTGTCTATGTTTTGAACCATTCCTGTGACACTAGTTATAGATTCCGATGTTTCACTTCAGGTTTACAGTATCCCCCTGACCTCCTTATTGACGATGTAACACAGAATTTGCATCGGAATTAAATAGATAAGGCACAATGCCGACTGAAGTACAAGACAACTGACTCTTCTTACTGTCTATGTTTTGGACCACTCCTGTGACACCAGGTATAGATTCCGTTGCTCCACTTCAGGTGTACTGTATCCCTCTGACTTTCTTGGTGACGATGAAACACAGAAATTGCATCGGAATTAAACAGAAAAGGCACAAGGCCGACTTAAGTACAAGACAACTGACTCTTCTTACTGTCTATGTTTTGAACCATTCCTGTGACACTAGTTATAGATTCCGATGCTTCACTTCATGTTTACTGTATCCCTCTGACCTTCTTATTGACGATGAAACACAGAAATTGCATCGGAATTATATACAAAAGGCACAATGCCGACTCAAGTAAAAGAGGACTGGCTCTTCCTACTGTCTATCTTTTGAACCTCTCCTGTGAGACCGGTTTTAGATTTCGATGCTTCACTTCAGGTTTACTGTATCCCTTGGCCCTTCTTATTGACGACGAAACGCAGAAATTGCATCGGAATTAAATAGAATAGTCACAATGCAGACTTACGTACAAGAAGACTGACTCTTCTTACTGTCTACGTTTTGAACCATTCCTGGGACACTAGTTATAGATTTCGATGCTTCACTTCAGGTTTAATGTATCCCTCTGACCTCCTTATTGAAGATGAAACACAGAAATTGCATCGGAATTAAATAGAAAAGGCACAATGCCGACTTAAGTACAAGACAACTGACTCATCTTACTGTCTATGTTTTGAACCATTCCTGTGACACTAGTTATAGATTCCGATGCTTCACTTCAGGTTTAATGTATCCCTCTGACCTCCTTATTGAAGATGAAACACAGAAATTGCATCAGAATTAAATAGAAAAGACACAATGCCGATTCAAGTACAAGAAAACTGACTCTTCTTACTGTCTATGTTTTGAACCATTCCTGTGACACTAGTTACAGATTCCGATGCTTCACTTCAGGTTTACTGTATCCCTCTGACCTTCTTATTGACGATGAAATACAGAAATTGCATCAGAATAAAATAGAAAAGGCACAATGCCAACTTAAGTACAAGAAAACTGACTCTTCTTACTGTCTATGATTTGAACCATTTCTGTGACACTAGTTATAGATTCCAATGCTTCACTTCAGGTTTACTGTATCCCTCTGACCTTCTTATTGACGATGAACACAGAAATTGCATCGGAATTAAATAGAAAACGCACAATGCCGACTTAAGTACAAGAAAACTGACTCTTCTTACTGTCTATGTTTTGAACTATTTCTGTGACACTAGTTATAGATTCTGATGCTTCACTTCAGGTTTACTGTATCCCTCTGACCTCCTTATTGACGATGAAACACAGAGATTGCATCGGAATTATATACAAAAGGCACAATGCCGACTCAAGTACAAGAGCACCGGCTCTTCTTACTGTCTATGTTTTGAACCTCTCCTGTGAGACCGGTTTTAGATTGCTATGCTTCACTTCAGCTTTACTATATCCCTTGGACCTTCTTATTGACGACGTAACACAGAAATTGCATCAGAATTAAATACAAAAGGCACAATGCCGACTCAAGTACAAGAAGACTGGCTCTTCTTCCTGTCTATCATTTGAACCATTCCTGTGACACTAGTTATGGATTCCGATGCTTCACTTCAGGTTTACTGTATCCCCCTGACCTCCTTATTGACGATGAAACACAGAATTTGCATCGGAATTAAATAGAAAAGGCACATTGCGGACTGAAGTACAAGACAACTGACTCTTCTTACTGTCTATGTTTTGGACCACTCCTGTGACACTAGTTATACATTCCGTTGCTTCTCTTCAGGTGTACTGTATCCCTCTGACCTCCTTATTGACGATGAAACACAGAAATTGCATCGGAATTATATACAAAAGGCACAATGCCGACTCAAGTACAAGAGGACTGGCTCTTCTTACTGTCGATGTTTTGAACCTTTCCTGAGAGACCGGTTTTAGATTGCGATGCTTCACTTCAGGTTTACTGTATCCCTTGGACCTTCTTATTGACGACGAAGCACAGAAATTGCATCGGAATTATATACAAAAGGCACAATGCCAAGTCAAGTACAAGAGGACCGGCTCTTCTTACTGTCTATGTTTTGAACCCTTCCTGTAAGACCGGTTTTAGAGTCCGACGCTTCACTTCAGGTTTACTGTACCCATCGCACCTTCTTATTGACGACGAAACACAGAAATTGCATTGGAATTAAGTAGAAAAGGCACAATGCCGACTTAGGTACAAGAAGACTGACTCTTCTAACTGTCTACGTTTTGATCCATTCCTGTGTCACTAGTTATAGATTACGATGCTTCACTTCAGGTTTACTGTATCCCTCTGACCTTCTTATTGAGGGTGAAACACAGAAATTGCATCGGAATGATATACAAAAAGCACAGTGCTGACTCAAGTACAAGAGGACTGGCTCTTCTTACTGTCTATGTTTTGAACCTTTCCTGTGAGACCGGTTTTAGATCGCGATGCTTCACTTCAGGTTTACTATATCCCTTGGACCTTCTTATTGACGACGTAACACAGAAATTGCATCGGAATTAAATACAAAAGGCACAATGCCGACTCAAGTACAAGAAGACTGGCTCTTCTTCCTGTCTATGATCTGAACCATTCCTGTGACACTAGTTATGGATTCCGATGCCCCACTTCAGGTTTGCTGTATCTCCCTGACCTCCTTATTGACGATGAAACACAGAATTTGCATCAGAATTAAATAGAAAAGGCACATTGCGGACTGAAGTACAAGACAACTGACTCTTCTTACTGTCTATGTTTTGGAGCACTCCTGTGACACTAGTTATAGATTCCGTTGCTTCACTTCAGGTGTACTGTATCCCTCTGACCTCCTTATTGACGATGAAACACAGAAATTGCATCGGAATTATATACAAAAGGCACAATGCCGACTCAAGTAAAAGAGGACTGGCTCTTCTTACTGTCTATGTTTTGAACCTTTCCTGAGAGACCGGTTTTAGATTGCGATGCTTCACTTCAGGTTTACTGTATCCCTTGGACCTTCTTATTGACGACGAAGCACAGAAATTGCATCGGAATTATATACAAAAGGCACAATGCCAAGTCAAGTGCAAGAGGACCGGCTCTTCTTACTGTCTATGTTTTGAACCCTTCCTGTGGGACCGGTTTTAGAGTCCGACGCTTCACTTCAGGTTTACTGTATCCATTGCACCTTCTTATTGACGACGAAACACAGAAATTGCATTGGAATTAAATAGAAAAGGCACAATGCCGACTCAGGTACAAGAAGACTGACTCTTCTTACTGTCTACGTTTTGATCCACTTATTGTCTCTAGTTGTAGATTCCGATGCTTCACTTCAGGTTTACTGTATCCCTCTATCCTTCTTATTGACGATGAAACACAGACATTGCATCGGAATGATATACAAAAAGCACAGTGCTGACTCAAGTACAAGAGGACTGGCTCTTCTTACTGTCTATGTTTTGAACCTTTCCTGTGAGACCGGTTTTTGATTCCGACGCTTCACTTCAGGTTCACTGTATCCCTTGGACCCCATTATTGACGATGAAACACAGAAATTGCGTTGGAATTAAATACAAAAGGCACAATACTGATTTAAGTACAGGAAGACTGACTCTTCTTACTGTCTATGTTTTGAACCATTCCTGTGACACTAGTTATAGATTCAGATGGTTCACTTCAGGTTTACTGTATCCCTCTGACATTCTGATTGACGATGAAACACAGACATTGCATCGGAATTAAATAGAAAAGACACAATGCCGATTCAAGTACAAGAAAACTGACTCTTCCTACTGTCTATGTTTTGAACCATTCCTGTGACACTAGTTACAGATTCCGATGCTTCACTTCAGGTTTACTGTATCCCTCTGACCTTCTTATTGACCATGAAATACAGAAATTGCATCAGAATTAAATAGAAAAGGCACAATGCCGACATAAGTACAAGAAAACTGACTCTACTTACTGTCTATGATTTGAACCATTTCTGTGACACTAGTTATAGATTCCGATGCTTCACTTCAGGTTTACTGTATACCTCTGACCTTCTTATTGACGATGAAACACAGACATTGCATCGGAATTAAATAGAAAAGACACAATGCCGATTCACGTACAAGAAAACTGACTCTTCTTACTGTCTATGTTTTGAACCATTCCTGTGACACTAGTTATAGATTCCGATGCTTCACTTCAGGTTTACTGTATCCCCCTGACCTCCTTATTGACGATGTAACACAGAATTTGCATCGGAATTAAATAGAAAAGGCACAATGCCGACTGAAGTACAAGACAACTGACTCTTCTTGCTGTCTATGTTTTGGACCACTCCTGTGACACCAGGTATAGATTCCGTTGCTCCACTTCAGGTGTACTGTAACCCTCTGACTTTCTTGGTGACGATGAAGCACAGAAATTGCATCGGAATTAAACACAAAAGGCACAATGCCGACTTAAGTACAAGACATCTGACTCTTCTTACTGTCTATGCTTTGAACCATTCCTGTGACACTAGTTATAGATTCCGATGCTTCACTTCATGTTTACTGTATCCCTCTGACCTTCTTATTGACGATGAAACACAGAAATTGCATCGGAATTATATACAAAGGGCACAATGCCGACTCAAGTAAAAGAGGACTGGCTCTTCCTACTGTCTATGTTTTGAACCTCTCCTGTGAGACCGGTTTTTGATTTCGATGCTTCATTTCAGGTTTACTGTGTCCCTTGGCCCTTCTTATTGACGACGAAACACAGAAATTGCATCGGAATTAAATAGAAAAGTCACAATGCCGACCTACGTACAATAAGACTGACTCTTCTTACTGTCTACGTTATGAACCATTCCTGTGACACAAGTTATAGATTCCGATGCTTCACTTCAGGTTTACTGTATCCCTCTGACCTCCTTATTGACGATGAAATACAGAAATTGCATCGGAATTAAATAGAAACGGCACAATGCCGACTTAAGTACAAGACAATTGACCCTTCTCACTGTCTATGTTTTGAACCATACCTGTGACACTAGTTACAGATTCCGATGCTTCACTTCAGGTTTATTGTATCTCTCTGACCTTCTTATTGACGATGAAACATAGAAATTGCATCAGAATTAAATAGAAAAGGCACAATGCCGACTTAAGTACAAGAAAACTGACTCTTCTTACTGTCTATGATTTGAACCATTTCTGTGACACTAGTTATAGATTCCGATGCTTCACTTTAGGTTTACTGTATACCTCTGACCTTCTTATAGACGATGAAACACAGACATTGCATCGGAATTAAAGAGAAAAGACACAATGCCGATTCACGTACAAGAAAACTGACTCTTCTTACTGTCTATGTTTTGAACCATTCCTGTGACAGTAGTTATAAATTCCGATGCTTCACTTCGGGTTTGCTGTATCCCTCTGACCTTCTTATTGACGATGAAACACAGAAATTGCATCGGAATGATATACAAAAAGCACAATGCTGACTCAAGTACAAGAGGACTGGCTCTTCTTACTGTCTATGTTTTGAACCTTTCCTGTGAGACCGGTTTTTGATTCCGACGCTTCACTTCAGGTTCACTGTATCCCTTGGACCCCATTATTGACCATGAAACACAGAAATTGCATTGGAATTAAATACAAAAGGCACAATACTGACTTAAGTACAGGAAGACTGACTCTTCTTACTGTCTATGTTTTGAAGCATTCCTGTGACACTAGTTATAGATTCCGATGGTTCACTTCAGGTTTACTGTATCCCTCTGACATTCTGATTGACGATGAAACACAGACATTGCATCGGAATTAAATAGAAAATACACAATGCCGATTCAAGTACAAGAAAACTGACTCTTCTTACTGTCTATGTCTTGAACCATTCCTGTGACACTAGTTACAGATTCCGATGCTTCACTTCAGGTTTACTGTATCCCTCTGACCTTCTTATTGACCATGAAATACAGAAATTGCATCAGAATTAAATGGAAAAGGCACAATGCCGACCTAGGTACAAGAAAACTGATTCTTCTTACTGTCTATGATTTGAACCATTTCTGTGACACTAGTTATAGATTCCGATGCTTCACTTCAGGTTTACTGTATCCCTCTGACCTTCTTATTGACGATGAAACACAGACATTGCATCGGAATTAAATAGAAAAGACACAATGCCGATTCAAGTACAAGAAAACTGACTCTTCTTACTGTCTATGTTTTGAACCATTCCTGTGACACTAGTTATAGATTCCGATGCTTCACTTCAGGTTTACTGTATCCCCCTGACCTCCTTATTGACGATGTAACACAGAATTTGCATCGGAATTAAATAGAAAAGTCACAATGCCGACTGAAGTACAAGTCAACTGACTCTTCTTACTGTCTATGTTTTGAACCTCTCCTGTGAGACCGGTTTTATATTTCGGTGCTTCACTTCAGGTTTACTGTATCCCTTGGCCCTTCTTAATGACGACGAAACACAGAAATTGCATCGGAACTAAATAGAAAAGTCACAATGCCGACTTACGTACAAGAAGAGTGACTCTTCTTACTGGCTACGTTTTGAACCATTCCTGTGACACAAGTTATAGATTCCGATGCATCACTTCAGGTTTACTGTATCCCTCTGACCTCCTTATTGAAGATGAAACACAGAAATTGCATCGTAATTAAATAGAAAAGGCACAATGCCGACTGAAGTACAAGACAACTGACTCTTCTTACTGTCTGTGCTTTGAACCATTCCTGTGACACTAGTTATAGATTCCGATGCTTCACTTCAGGTTTACTGTATCCCCCTGACCTTCTTATTGACGATGAAACACAGACATTGCAACGGAATTGCATAGAAAAGACACAATGCCGATTCAAGTACAAGAAAACTGACTCTCCTTACTGTCTATGTTTTGAACCATTCCTGTGACACTAGTTATAGATTCCGATGCTTCACTTCAGGTTTACTGTATCCCCCTGACCTCCTTATTGACGATGTAACACAGAATTTGCATCGGAATTAAGTAGAAAAGTCACAATGCCGACTCAAGTACAAGAAGACTAGCTCTTCTTCCTGTCTATGATTTGAACCATTCCTGTGACACTAGTTATGGATTCCGATGCTTCACTTCAGGTTTACTGTATCCCCCTGACCTCCTTATTGACGATGAACCACAGAATTTGCATCGGAATTAAATAGAAAAGGCACATTGCGGACTGAAGTACAAGACAACTGACTCTTCTTACTGTCTATGTTTTGGACCACTCCTGTGACACTAGTTATAGATTCCGTTGCTTCACTTCAGGTGTACTGTATCCCTCTGACCTCCTTATTGACGATGAAACACAGAAATTGCATCGGAATTATATACAAAAGGCACAATGCCGACTCAAGTACAAGAGGACTGGCTCTTCTTACTGTCTATGTTCTAAACCTTTCCTGCGAGACCGGTTTTAGATTGCGATGCTTCACTTCAGGTTTACTGTATCCCTTGGACCTTCTTATTGACGACGAAGCACAGAAATTGCATCGGAATTATATACAAAAGGCACAATGCCAAGTCAAGTACAAGAGGACCGGCTCTTCTTACTGTCTATGTTTTGAACCTTTCCTGTGAGACCGGTTTTTGTCTCCGACGCTTCACTTCAGGTTCACTGTATTCCTTGGACCCCATTATTGACGATGAAACACAGAAATTGCATTGGAATTAAATACAAAAGGCACAATACTGACTTAAGTACAGGAAGACTGACTCTTCTTACTGTCTATGTTTTGAACCATTCCTGTGACACTAGTTACAGATTCCGATGCTTCACTTCAGGTTTACTGTAGCCCTCTGACCTTCTTATTGACCATGAAATACAGAAATTGCATCAGAATTAAATCGAAATGGCACAATGCCGACTTAAGTACAAGAAAACTGACTCTTCTTACTGTCGATGATTTGAACCATTTCTGTGACACTAGTTATAGATTCCGATGCTTCACTTCAGGTTTACTGTATCCCTCTGGCCTTCTTATTGACGAAGAAACACAGACATTGCATCGGAATTAAATAGAAAAGACACAATGCCGTTTCAAGTACAAGAAAACTGACTCTTCTTACTGTCTATGTTTTGAACCATTCCTGTGACACTAGTTATAGATTCCGATGCTTCACTTCAAGTTTACTGTATCCCCCTGACCTCCTTATTGACGATGTAACACAGAATTTTCATCGGAATTAAATAGAAAAGGCACAATGCCGACTAAAGTACAAGACAACTGACTCTTCTTACTGTCTATGTTTTGGACCACTCCTGTGACACCAGGTATAGATTCCGTTGCTCCACTTCAGGTGTACTGTATCCCTCTGTCTTTCTTGGTGACGATGAAACCTAGAAATTGCATCGGAATTAAACAGAAAAGGCACAATGCCGACTTAAGTACAAGACAACTGACTCTTCTTACTGTCTATGCTTTGAACCATTCCTGTGACACTAGTTATAGATTCCGATTCTTCACTTCATGTTTACTGTATCCCTCTGACCTTCTCATTGACGATGAAACACAGAAATTGCATCAGAATTATATACAAAAGGCACAATGCCGACTCAAGTAAAAGAGGACTGGCTCTTCCTACTGTCTATGTTTTGAACCTCTCCTGTGAGACCGGTTTTAGATTTCGATGCTTCACTTCAGGTTTACTGTATCCCTTGGCCCTTCTTATTGACCACGAAACACAGAAATTGCATCGGAATTAAATAGAAAAGTCACAATGCCGACTTACGTACAAGAAGACTGACTCTTCTTACTGTCTACGTTTTGAACCATACCTGTGACACAAGTTATAGATTCCGATGCTTCACTTCAGGTTTACTGTATCCCTCTGACGTCCTTATTGAAGATGAAAAACAGAAATTGCATCGTAATTAAATAGAAAAGGCACAATGCCGACTTAAGTACAGGACAACTGACTCATCTTACTGTCTATGTTTTGAACCATTCCTGACACTAGTTATAGATTCCGATGCTTCACTTCAGGTTTACTGTATCCCTCTGACCTCCTTATTGACGATGAAACACAGAAATTGCATCGGAATGAGATAGAAAAGGCACAATACTGACTTAAGTACAGGAAAACTGACTCTTCTTACTGTGTATGTTTTGAACCATTCCTGTGACAGTAGTTACAGATTCCGATGCTTCACTTCAGGTTTATTGTATCTCTCTGACCTTCTTATAGACGATGAAACACAGAAATTGCATCGGAATTAAATACAAAATGCACAATGCCGACTTAAGTAAAAGAAAACTGACTCTTCTTACTGTCTATGTTTTGAACCATTCCTGTGACAGTAGTTATAAATTCCGATGCTTCACTTCGGGTTTACTGTATCCCTCTGACCTTCTTATTGACGATGAAACACAGAAATTGCATCGGAATGATATACAAAAAGCACAGTGCTGACTCAAGTACAAGAGGACTGGCTCTTCTTACTGTCTGTGTTTTGAACCTTTCCTGTGAGACCGGTTTTTGATTCCGACGCTTCACTTCAGGTTCACTGTATCTCTCTGACCTTCTTATTGACGATGAAACACAGAAATTGCATCGGAATTAAATACAAAAGGCACAATACTGACTTAAGTACAGGAAAACTGACTCTTCTTACTGTGTATGTTTTGAACCATTCCTGTGACACTAGTTATAGATTCCGATGGTTCACTTCAGGTTTACTGTATCCCTCTGACATTCTTATTGACGATGAAACACAGGAATTGCATTGGAATTAAATAGAAAAGACACAATGCCGTTTCAAGTACAAGAAAACTGACTCTTCTTACTGTCTATGATTTGAACCATTCCTGTGACACTAGTTACAGATTCCGATGCTTCACTTCAGGTTTACTGTATCCCACTGACCTTCTTATTGACGATGAAATACAGAAATTGCAACAGAATAAAATAGAAAAGGCACAATGCCGACTTAAGTACAAGAAAACTGACTCTTCTTAATGTCTATGATTTGAACCATTTCTGTGACACTAGTTATAGATTCCGATGCTTCACTTCAGGTTTACTGTATCCCTCTGACCTCCTTATTGACGATGAAACACAGAAATTGCATCGGAATTATATACAAAAGGCACAATGCCCACTGAAGTACAAGAGGACTGGCTCTTCTTACTGTCTATGTTTTGAACCTTTCCTGTGAGACCGGTTTTAGATTGCGATGCTTCACTTCAGGTTTACTATATCCCTTGGACCTTCTTATTGACGACGTAACACAGAAATTGCATCGGAATTAAATACAAAAGGCACAATGCCGACTCAAGTACAAGAAGACTGGCTCTTCTTCCTGTCTATGATTTGAACCACTCCTGTGACACTAGTTATAGATTCCGGTGCTTCACTTCAGGATTACTGTATCCCCCTGACCTCCTTATTGACGATGAAACACTGAATTTGCATCGGAATTAAATAGAAAAGGCACATTGCGGACTGAAGTACAAGACAACTGACTCTTCTTACTGTCTATGTTTTGGACCACTCCTGTGACACTAGTTATAGATTCCGTTGCTTCACTTCAGGTGTACTGTATCCCTCTGACCTCCTTATTGACGATGAAACACAGAAATTGCATCAGAATTATATACAAAAGGCACAATGCCGACTCAAGTACAAGAGGACGGGCTCTTCTTACTGTCTATGTTTTGAACCTTTCCTGAGAGACCGGTTTTAGATTGCGATGCTTCACTTCAGGTTTACTGTATCCCTTGGACCTTCTTATTGACGACGAAGCACAGAAATTGCATCGGAATTATATACAAAAGGCACAATGCCAAGTCAAGTACAAGAGGACCGGCTCTTCTTACTGTCTATGTTTTGAACCCTTCCTGTGAGACCGGTTTTAGAGTCCGACGCTTCACTTCAGGTTTACTGTATCCATTGCACCTTCTTATTGACGACGAATCACAGAAATTGCATTGGAATTAAATAGAAAAGGCACAATGCCGACTTAGGTACAAGAAGACTGACTCTGCTTACTGTCTACGTTTTGATCCATTCCTGTGTCACTAGTTATAGATTCCGATGCTTCACTTCAGGTTTACTGTATCCCCCTGACCTCCTTATTGACGATGCAACACAGAAATTGCATCGGAATTAAATAGAAAAGGCACAATGCCGACTTAAGTACAAAAGAACTGACCCTTCTTACTGTCTATGTTTTGAACCATTCCTGTGACACTAGTTATAGATTCCGATGGTTCACTTCAGGTGTACTGTATCCCTCTGACATTCTTATTGACGATGAAACACAGACATTGCATCGGAATTAAATAGAAAAGACACAATGCCGATTCAAGTACAAGAAAACTGACTCTTCTTACTGTCTATGTTTTGAACCATTCCTGTGACACTAGTTACAGATTCCGATGCTTCACTTCAGGTTTACTGTATCCCTCTGACCTTCTTATTGACGATGAAACACAGAAATTGCAACAGAATTAAATAGAAAAGGCACAATGCCGACTTAAGTACAAGAAAACTGACTCTTCTTACTGTCTATGTTTTGAACCATTTCTGTGACACTAGTTATAGATTCCGATGCTTCACTTCAGGTTTACTGTATCCCTCTGACCTTCTTATTGACGATGAAACACAGAAATTGCATCGGAATTAAATAGAAGACGCACAATGCCGACTTAAGTACAAGAAAAGTGACTCTTCTTACTGTCTATGTTTTGAACCATTTCTGTGACACTAGTTATAGACTCCGATGCTTCACTTCATGTTTACTGTATCCCTCTGACCTCCTTATTGACGATGAAACACAGAAATCGCATCGGAATTATATACAAAAGGCACAATGCCGACTCAAGTACAAGAGGACAGGCTCTTCTTACTGTCTATGTTTTGAACCTTTCCTATGAGACCGGTTTCAGATTGCGATGATTCACTTCAGGTTTACTGTATCCCTTGGACCTTCTTATTGACGACGTAACACAGAAATTGCATCGGAATTAAATACAAAAGGCACAATGCCGACTCAAGTACAAGAAGACTGACTCTT
Organism: Schistocerca americana; assembly: GCF_021461395.2. Classification (NCBI taxonomy): domain Eukaryota; kingdom Metazoa; phylum Arthropoda; class Insecta; order Orthoptera; family Acrididae; genus Schistocerca; species Schistocerca americana. The sequence continues at coordinate 1,129,674,696 of NC_060120.1, read as the reverse complement.
CTTTCTGTCTATGATTTGAACCATTCCTGTGATATTAGTTATAGATTCCGATGCTTCACTTCAGGTTCACTGTATCCCTTTGATCTCCTTATTGACGATGAAACACAGAAATTGCATCGAAATTAAATACAAAAGGCACAATGCCGACTCGAGTACAAGAGGAATGGCTTTTCTGACTGTCTATGTTTTGAACCTTTCCTGTGAGACCGGTTCTAGATTGCGATGCTTCACTTCAGGTTTACTGTATCCCTTGTACCTTCTTATTGACGACGAAACACAGAAATTGCATCGGAATTAAATTGAAAAGGCACAATGCCGACTCAAGTACATGACAACTGACTCTTCTTACTATCTATGTCTTGAACCACTCCTGTGACACTAGTTATAGATTCCGATGCTTCACTTCAGGTTTACTGTATCCTTCTGACCTCCTTATTGAAGATGAAACACAGAAATAGCATCGGAATTAAATAGAAAAGGCACAATGCCGACTTTAGTACAAGACAACTTACTCTTCTTACTGTCTATGTTTTGAACCATTCCTGTGACACTAGTTATAGATTCCGATGCTTCACTTCAGGTTTACTGTATCCCTCTGACCTCCTTATTGACGATGAAACACAGAAATTGCATCGGAATTAAATAGAAAAGGCACAATGCCGACTTAAGTACAAGACAACTGACTCTTCTTACTGTCTATGTTTTGAACCATTCCTGTGACACTAGTTAAAGATTCCGATGCTTCACTTCAGGTTTACTGTATCTCTCTGACCTTCTTATTGACGATGAAACACAGAAATTGCATCGGAATTAAATATAAAAGGCACAATGCCGACTTAAGTACAAGAAAACTGACTCTTCTTATTGTCTATGTTTTGAACCATTCCTGTGACACTAGTTATAAATTCCGATGCTTCACTTCAGGTTTACTGTATCCCTCTGACCTTCTTATTGACGATGAAACACAGAAATTGCATCGGAATGATATACAAAAGGCACAATGCCGACTCAAGTACAAGAGGACTGGCTCTTCTTACTGTCTATGTTTTGAACCTTTCCTGTGAGACCGGTTTTTGATTCCGACGCTTCACTTCAGGTTTACTGTATCCCTTGGACCTCATTATTGACGATGATAGACAGAAATTGCATTGGAATTAAATAAAAAATGCACAATGCTGACTTAAGTACAAGAAAACTGACTCTTCTTACTGTCTATGTTTTGAACCATTCCTGTGACACTAGTTATAGATTCCGATGGTTCACTTCAGGTTTACTGTATCCCTCGAACATTCTTATTGACGATGAAACACAGACATTGCATCGGAATTAATTAAAAAAGGCACAATACCGATTCAATTACAAGAATACTGACTCTTCTTACTGTCTATGTTTTGAACCATTCCTGTGACACTAGTTACAGATTCCAATGCTTCACTTCAGGTTTACTGTATCCCTCTGACCTTCTTATTGACGATGAAACACAGAAATTGCATCAGAATTAAATAGAAGAGGCACAATGCTAACTTAATTACAAGAAAACTGACTCTTCTTACTGTCTATGTTTTGAACCATTTCTGTGACACTAGTTGTAGATTACGAAGCTTCACTTCAGGTTTACTGTATCCCTCTGACCTTCTTATTGACGACGAAACACAGAAATTGCATCGGAATTAATTAGAAAAGGCACAATGCCGACTTAAGTACAAAAAAACTGACTCTTCTTACTGTCTATGCTTTGAACTTTTCCTGTGAGACCGGTTTCAGATTGCGATGCTTCACTTCAGGTTTACTGTATCCCTTGGACCTTCTTGTTGATGACGAAACACAGAAATTGCATCGGAATTAAATAGAAAAGGCACAATGCCGACTTAAGTACAAGACAACTGACTCTTCTTACTGTCTATGTTTTGAACCATTCCTGTGACACTAGTTACAGATTCCGATGCTTCACTTCAGGTTTACTGTATCTCTCTGACCTTCTTATTGACGATGAAACACAGAAATTGCATCGGAATTATATACAAAAGGCACAATGCCATCTCAAGTACAAGAGGACCGGCTCTTCATACTCTCTATGTTTTGAACCCCTCCTGTGAGACCGGTTTTAGATACCGATGCTTCACTTCGGGTTTACTGTATCCCTTGCACCTTCTTATTGACGACGAAACACAGAAATTGCATTGGAATTAAATAGAAAAGGCACAATGCCGACTTAAGTACAAGAAGACTGATTCTTCTTACTGTCTACGTTTTGAACCATTCCTGTGACACTAGTTATAGATTCCGATGCATCACTTCAGGTTTACTGTATTCCCCTGACCTCCTTATTGACGATGAAACACAGAATTTGCATCGGAATTAAATAGAAAAGGCACAATGCCGACTGAAGTACAAGACAACTGACTCTTCTTACTATCTATGTTTTGAACCACTCCTGTGACACTAGTTATAGATTCCGTTGCTTCACTTCAGGTTTACTGTATCCCTCTGACCTTCGTAGTGACGATGAAACACAGAAATTGCATCGGAATTAAATTGAAAAGGCACAATGCCGACTTTCGTACAAGAATACTGACTCTTCTTACTGTCTATGTTTTGAACCATTCCTGTGACACTAGTTATAGATTCCGATGCTTCACTTCATGTTTACTGTATCCCTCTGACCTTCTTATTGACGACGAAACACAGAAATTGCATTGGAATTAAATAGAAAAGGCACAATGCCGACTTCAGTACAAGAAGACTGACTCTTCTTACTGTCTACGTTTTGAACCATTCCTGTGACACTAGTTATAGATTCCGATGCATCACTTCAGGTTTACTGTATTCCCCTGACCTCCTTATTGACGATGAAACACAGAATTTGCATCGGAATTAAATAGAAAATGCACAATGCCGACTGAAGTACAAGACAACTGACTCTTCTTACTATCTATGTTTTGAACCACTCCTGTGACACTAGTTATAGATTCCGTTGCTTCACTTCAGGTTTACTGTATCCCTTGGACCTTCTTATTGACGACGAAACACAGAAATTGCATCGGAATTAAATACAAAAGGCACAATGCCGACTTAAAAACAAGAAGACTGACTCTTCTTACTGTCTATGTTTTGTACCATTCCTGTGACACTAGTTACAGATTCCGATGCTTCACTTCGGGTTCACTGTATCCCTCTGACCTTCTTATTGACGCAGAAACACAGAAATTGCATCGGAATTAAATAGAAAAGGCACAATGCCGACTCAAGTACATGACAACTGACTCTTCTTACTATCTATGTTTTGAACCACTCCTGTGACACTAGTTATAGATTCCGATGCTTCTCTTCAGGTTTACTGTATCCTTCTGACCTCCTTATTGAAGATGTTACACAGAAATAGCATCGGAATTAAATAGAAAAGGCACAATGCCGACTTAAGTACAAGACAACTTACTCTTCTTACTGTCTATGTTTTGAACCATTCCTGTGACACTAGTTATAGATTCCGATGCTTCACTTCAGGTTTACTGTATCCCTCTGACCTCCTTATTGACGATGAAACACAGAAATTGCATCGGAATTAAATAGAAAAGGCACAATGCCGACTCAAGTACAAGAGGACTGGCTCTTCTTACTGTCTATGTTTTGAACCTTTCCTGTGAGATCGGTTTTTGATTCCGACGCTTCACTTCAGGTTTACTGTATCCCTTGGACCTCATTATTGACGATGATACACAGAAATTGCATTGGAATTAAATAGAAAATGCACAATGCTGACTTAAGTACAAGAAAACTGACTCTTCTTACTGTCTATGTTTTGAACCATTTCTGTGACACTAGTTGTAGATTCCGATGCTTCACTTCAGGTTTACTGTATCCCTCTGACCTTCTTATTGACGATGAAACACAGAAATTGCATCGGAATTAATTAGAAAAGGCACAATGCCGACTTAAGTACAACAAAACTGACTCTTCTTACTGTCTATGCTTTGAACTTTTCCTGTGAGACCGGTTTCAGATTGCGAAGCTTCACTTCAGGTTTACTGTATCCCTTGGACCTTCTTGTTGATGACGAAACACAGAAATTGCATCGGAATTAAATAGAAAAGGCACAATGCCGACTTAAGTACAAGACAACTGACTCTTCTTACTGTCTATGTTTTGAACCATTCCTGTGACACTAGTTACAGATTCCGATGCTTCACTTCAGGTTTACTGTATCTCTCTGACCTTCTTATTGACGATGAAACACAGAAATTGCATCGTAATTAAATACAAAAGGCACAATGCCGACTCAAGTACAAGAAAACTGACATTTCTTACTGTCTATGTTTTGAACCATTCCTGTGACACTAGTTATAGTTTCCGATGCTTCACTTCAGGCTTACTGTAACCCTCTGACATTCTTATTAACGATGAAACACAGAAATTGTATCAGGATTGAATATAAATGGCAGAGTGCATACTTAAGTACAATAAGAGTGATACTTCTAAGAGTTAGTGATTTGAGCGGCTCCTTGGAGACCAGTATTAGATTCCGATGCACCAGTGCAGGTTTACTGTAAGCCTAGGACCTTCACATTGACCATAAAACACAGATATTGCATCGGGATTGAATGCAAAAGACACAATGCCAACTCAAGTACAAGTAGAGTGGGTCTTCTAAGAGTTTGTGCATTGAGCCACACCTGGCAAACGAGTATTAGATTCCGATGCATCAGTGCAGGTTTACTGTATCCCTTGGACCTTCACATTTATAATGAAACACAGAAATTGCATCGGGATTCAATACAAAATTCAGGATGAATACTTAAGTACAAGAAGAGTGAATCTTCTAAGAGTTAGTGCTTTGAGCGGCTCCTGGGAGACAAGTATTAGATTCCGATGCACCAGTGCAGGTTTACTGTAAAACTTGGACCTTCACATTGACCATCAATCACAGATATTACATCGGGATTGAATACAAAAAGCATAATGCCGACTTAAGTACACGAAGTGTGAATATTGTAAGGGTTTGTGCTTTGAACGGCTCCTGGGAGACCAGTATTAGATTTCGAGGCCCCAGTGCAGGCTTATTGTATACCATGACCCTTCACATTGACCATGAAACACAGAAATTCCATCGGCATTGAATACAAAAGGCACAATGCCGACTTAAGTAAAAGAAGACTGAATCTTCTAAGTGTTTGAGCTTTGAGCGACTCCTGGGAGTCCGGTATTAGATTCCGATGCACCAGTGAAGGTTTATTGTATCCCTTGGACCTTCACATTGACCATGAATCACAGGAATTGCATCGGGATTGAATACATAAGGCTAAATGCCGTCTTAAGTACAAAAAGTGTGTATCTTCTAAGATGTTGTGCTTGGAGCGGCTCCTGGGAGAATAGTAATAGATTCCGATGCACCGGTGTAGGTATACTGTATCCCTTGGAGCTTCACATTGACCATGAAACACAGAAATTGCATCTGGATTGAATTCAAAAACACAATGACGACATAAGTACAAGATGACTGAATCCTCTAAGACTGTGTGCTATGAGCGGCTCCTGGGGGTTCGGTATTAGATTCGGATGCATCAGTGCAGGTTAACGGCATCACTTGGACCTTCACATTGACCACGAATCACAGAAATTGCATCGGGATTGAATACAAAAGGCACAATGCCGACTTAAGTACGGGAAGAGTGAATCCTTTAAGCGTTCGTGATTTGAACGGTATCTGGGAGACCAGTATTAGATTCCGGTGCATCAGTGCAGGTTTACTGTATTCCATGGCCCTTCACATTGACCATGAAACACAGAAATTCCATCGGCATTGAATACAAAGAGCACAATGCCGACTTAAGGAAAAGACGAGTGAATCTTCTAAGAGTTTTTGCTTTGAACGGCTCCTGGGAGACCAGAATTAGATTCCAATGCACCAGTGCAGGTTTACTGTGTCCCTTGGACCTTCACATTGTCCATGAAACACAGTAATTGCATCGGGATTGAATGCAAAATGCACAATGCCGACTTCAGTAAAAGAAGACTGAATCTTCTAAGAGTTTGTGCTTTGAGCGGCTCCTGGGAGACCAGTATTAAATTCCGATGCACCAGTGCAGGTTTACTATGAACCTTGGACCTCCACATTGACCATGAAACACAGAAATTGCATCGGGATTGAATACAAACGGAACAATGCCGACTTAAGTACAAGAAAAGTGAATCCTCTAAGCGTTCGTGATTTGAACGGTCTCTGGGAGACCAGTATTAGATTCCGATGCATCAGTGCAGGTTTTGCTGTATCCCTTAGACCTTCACATTGACCATGAAACAGAGGAATTGCATAGGGATTGAATACAAAAGCACAATGCCGACTTAAATACAAGAAGAGTGAATCTTCTAAGAGTGTGTGTTTTGAACGGCTCCTGGGAGACCGGTATCAGATTCCGATGCACCAGTGCTGGTTTACTGCTTCCCATGGTCCTTCACATTGACCATGAAAGACAGAAATTGTATCGGGATTGAATACAGAAGGTACAATGCCGACATAAGTACAAGAAGAGTGAAACGTCTAAGAGTTTGTGTTTGAGCATCTCCTGGGAGGCCAGTATTAGATTGCGATGCATCAGTGCAGGTTTACTGTATCTCTTGGGCCTTCACATTGGCCATGAAACGCAGAAATTGCATCGGGATTGAATACGAAAAGCACAATGCCGACTTAAGTACAAGAAGAGTGAATCTTCTAAGAGTGTGTCATTTGAGCGGCTCCAGGGAGACCAATATTCCGATGCACCAGTGCAGGTTTACTGCATCCAATGGACCTTCACATTGGCCATGAAACACAGAAATCGCATCGGGATTGAATACAATAGGTACAATGCCGACTTAAGTACAAGAAGAGTGAATGTTATAAGAGTTTGATCTTTGAGCGGCTCCTGGGACACCAGTATTACATTCCGATGCACCAATGTAGGTATACTGTATCCCTTGGACCTTCACATTGCCCATGAATCATAGAAATTGCATCGGGATTGAATGCATAAGGCTCATTGCCGTTTTAAGTACAAGAAGAGTGGATCTTGAAAGAGTGTGTGATTTGAGCGGCTCCTGGGAGACCAGTAATAGAATCCGATGCACCAGTGCACGTTTACAGCATCGCATGGACCTTCACATTGACCATGAAACACAGAAATTGTATCGGGATTGAATACTAAAGGCACAATGACGGCTTAAGTACAAGTAGAGTGAATCTTCCAAGCCTTTGGGTTTTGGGCGGCTCCTGGGATTCCAGTATTAGATTCCAATGCACCAGTGCTGGCTTACTGTATACCTCGGACCGTCACATTGACCATGAATCACAGGAATCGCATCGGGATTGAATACAAAAGGCAAAATGCCGTCTTAAGTACAAGAAGAGTGAATCTACCAAGAGTTTGTGATTTCAGCGGCTCCTGGGAGACCAGTACTAGATTCCGATGCAGCAGTGCAGGTTTACCGTATCCCTTGGGCATTCTAATTGACCATAAAATACAGAAATTGCATCGGGATTGAATACAAAAGGCTCAATGCCGGCTTAAATACAAGAAGAGGAATCTTGTAAGAGTTTGTGCTTTGAGTGGATGCTCGGGACCAGAATTAGATTCCGATGCACCAGTGCAGGTTTACTGCAATCCTTGGCCCTTCACATTAACCATGAAACTCAGAAATTGCATCGCGATTGAATACAAAATGCACAATGCCGACATAAGTACAAGAAGAGTGAATCTTCTAAGAGTGTGTGCTTTGAGCGACTCCTGGGAGACCGGTATTAGATTCCGATGCACCAGTGCAGGTATACCGCATCCCTTGGACCGTCACATTGTCTATGAATCAGAGGAATTGCGTCGGGATTGTATACAAAAGGCTAAATGCTGTCTTAAGTACTAGGAGAGTGAATCTTCTAAGAGTTTGTGCTTTGAGCGGCTCCTATGAGACCAGAATTAGATACCGATGCACCAGTCCACGTTTACTGCATCCTATGGTCCATCGCATTGACCATGAAACATAGAAATTGTATCGGGATTGAATACAAAAGGCACAATGCCGACTTAAGTACATGTAGAGTGAATCTTCTAAGAATTTGTGCTTTGAGCGGCTCCTGGGAGGCCTGTGTTAGTTTGCGATTCATCTGTGCAGGTTTACTGTATCCTTTGGACCGTCACATTGACCATGACACACAGTAATTGCATCGGGATTGAATACTGAAAGCACAATACCGACTTAAGTACAAGAAGAGTGAATCTTCTATGAATTTTTTCTTTGAGCGGCTCCTGGAAGACCAGTATTAGATTCCGATGCACCAGTGCAGGTTTACTGTACCCCCTCAGACCTTCCCAATGACCATGAAACACAGAAATTGCATTGGGATTGAATACAAATTTCACAATGTCGACTTAAGTACAAGAAGAGTTAATCATCTAAGAAAGTGTGTTTGAGCGGCTCCTGGGAGACCATAATTAGATACCGATGCACCAGTCCACGTTTACTGCATCCCATGGACCTTCACATTGACCATGAAACACAGAAACTGCATCGGGATGGAATACAAAAGGCACAATGCCGACTTAAGTACAAGAAGATTGAATCATCTAAGAGTGTGTGCTTTGAGAGGTTCCTGGGAGACCAGTATTAGATTGCGATGCATCAGTGCAGGTTTACTGTATCCCTTGGACCTTCACATTGACCGTGAAACGCAGAAATTGCATCGGGATTGAATACAAAGGCACAATGCCGACTTAAGTACAAGCAGAGTGAATCTTCTAAGAGTTTGTGATTTGAGTGGCTCCTGGGACACTAGATTTAGATTCCGATGCACCAGTGCTGGTTTACTGAAATCCTTGGACGTTCACATTGATCATGAAACACAGAAACTGCATCGGGACTGAATACATAAGGCACAATGCCGACTTAAGTACAAGAAGAGTGAATCTTCTAAGAGTGTGTGCTTTGAGCGGCTCCTGGGAGACCAGTATTAGATTCCGGTGCACCAGTGTAGGTATACTGTATCCCTTGGGCCTTCACATTGACCATGAATCATGGGAGTTGCATCGGGATTGAATGTATAAGGCTAATTGCCGTTTTTAAGTACAAGAAGATTGGATCTTGTAAGAGTGTGTTATTTGAGCGGCTCCTGGTAGACCAGTATTAGATTCCGATGCACCAGTGCAGGATTACAACATCCCATGGACCTTCGCATTGACCATGAAACACAGAAATTGCATCGGGATTGAATACAAAACTCACAATGCCGACTTAAGTACAAGAAGAGTGAACCATCCAAGAAAGTGTGCTTTGAGCGGCTCCTGGGATACCAGAATTAGATTCCGATGCATCGGTGCTGGTTTACTGCATCCAATGGACCTTCACATTGACCATGAAACACAGAAATTGCATCGGGATTGAATACAAACGGAACAATGCCGACTTAAGTACAAGAAGAGTGAATCCTCTAAGCGTTCGTGATTTGAACGGTCTCTGGGAGACCAGTATTAGATTCCGATGTATCAGTGCAGGTTTACTGTATCCCTTAGACCTTCACATTGACCATGAAACAGAGGAATTGCATAGGGATTGAATACAAAAGCACAATGCCGACTTAAATACAAGAAGAGTGAATCTTCTAAGAGTGTGTGCTTTGAACGGCTCCTGGGAGACCGGTATCAGATTCCGATGCACCAGTGCTGGTTTACTGCTTCCCATGGTCCTTCACATTGACCATGAAAGACAGAAATTGTATCGGGATTGAATACAGAAGGTACAATGCCGACATAAGTACAAGAAGAGTGAAACGTCTAAGAGTTTGTGTTTGAGCATCTCCTGGGAGGCCAGTATTAGATTGCGATGCATCAGTGCAGGTTTACTGTATCCCTTGGGCCTTCACATTGGCCATGAAACGCAGAAATTGCATCGGGATTGAATACGAAAAGCACAATGCCGACTTAAGTACAAGAAGAGTGAATCTTCTGAGAGTGTGTCATTTGAGCGGCTCCAGGGAGACCAATATTCCGATGCACCAGTGCAGGTTTACTGCATCCAATGGACCTTCACATTGGCCATGAAACACAGAAATCGCATCGGGATTGTATACAATAGGTACAATGCCGACTTAAGTACAAGAAGAGTGAATGTTCTAAGAGTTTGTGTTTGAGCATCTCCTGGGACACCAGTATTACATTCCGATGCACCAATGTAGGTATACTGTATCCCTTGGACCTTCACATTGCCCATGAATCATAGGAATTGCATCGGGATTGAATGAATAAGGCTCATTGCCGTTTTAAGTACAAGAAGAGTGGATCTTGTAAGAGTGTGTGATTTGAGCGGCTCCTGGGAGACCAGTAATAGAATCCGATGCACCAGTGCACGTTTACAGCATCGCATGGACCTTCACATTGACCATGAAACACAGAAATTGTATCGGGATTGAATACTAAAGGCACAATGACGGCTTAAGTACAAGTAGAGTGAATCTTCCAAGCCTTTGGGTTTTGGGCGGCTCCTGGGATTCCAGTATTAGATTCCGATGCACCAGTGCTGGCTTACTGTATTCCTTGGACCGTCACATTGACCATGAATCACAGGAATCGCATCGGGATTGAATACAAAAGGCAAAATGCCGTCTTAAGTACAAGAAGAGTGAATCTACCAAGAGTTTGTGATTTCAGCGGCTCCTGGGAGACCAGTACTAGATTCCGATGCAGCAGTGCAGGTTTACCGTATCCCTTGGGCATTCTAATTGACCATAAAATACAGAAATTGCATCGGGATTGAATACAAAAGGCTGAATGTCGGCTTAAATACAAGAAGAAGAATCTTGTAAGAGTTTGTGCTTAGAGTGGATGCTCGGGACCAGAATTAGATTCCGATGCACCAGTGCAGGTTTACTGCAATCCTTGGCCCTTCACATTAACCATGAAACACAGAAATTGCATCGCGATTGAATACAAAATGCACAATGCCGACATAAGTACAAGAAGAGTGAATCTTCTAAGAGTGTGTGCTTTGAGCGACTCCTGGGAGACCGGTATTAGATTCCGATGCACCAGTGTAGGTATACTGTATCCCTTGGGCCTTCACATTGACCATGAATCATAGGAGTTGCATCGGGATTGAATGTATAAGGCTAATTGCCGTTTTTAAGTACAAGAAGATTGGATCTTGTAAGAGTGTGTTATTTGAGCGGCTCCTGGGAGACCAGAATTAGATACCGATGCACCAGTCCTCGTTTACTGCATCCCATGGACCTTCACATTTGCCGAGAAACTCAGATATCGCATCGGGAATGAATACAATATTCACAATGCCGACTTAAGTACTAGAAGATTGAATCTTCTAAGAGTTTGTGCTTTGAGCGGATCCTGGGAGACCAGTATTAGATTCCGATGCACCAGTGTAGGTATACTGTATCCCTTGGACCTTCGCATTGACCATAAAAACCCAGAAATTGCATCGGGATTGAATACAAATCACAATAACGACTTAAGTACAAGAAGAGTGAATCTTGTTAGAGTGTGTGCTTTGAGCGGCTCCTGGGAGACCAGTATTAGATTCCGATGCACCAGTGCTGGTTTACTGAAACACTTGGACCTTCACATTGACCATGAAACACAGTAATTGTATCGGGATTGAATACTAAAGGCACAATGCCGACTTAAGTACAAGTAGAGTGAATCTTCCGAGAGTTTGTGATTTCAACGGCTGCTGGGAGACAAGTATTAGATTCCGATGCATCGGTGCTGGTTTACCGTATCCCTTGGGCCTTCACATTGACCATGGAATACAGAAATTGAATCGGGATTGAATATAAAACGCACAATGCCGGCTTAAGTACAAGAAGAGGAATCTTGTAAGAGTTTGTGCTTTGAGCGGATGCTGGGATACCAGAATTAGAATCCGATGCATCAGTGCTGGTTTACTGCATCCAATGGACCTTCACATTGACCATGAAACACAGGAATTGTATCGGGATTGAATACTAAAGGCACAATGTTGACTTAAGGACAAGTAGAGTGAATCTTCCAAGAATTTGTGATTTCAGCGGCTCCTGGGAGACCAGTATCAGATTCTGATGCACCAGTGTAATTCTACTGTATCCCTTGGACCTTCACATTGACCATGAAACACAGTAATTGCATCGGTATTGAATACAAAAGGGACAATGCCAACTTAAGTTCAAGAAGAGTCAATCTTCTAAGAGTCTTTGCTTTGAGCGGCTCCTGCCTGACCAGTTCTAGAATCCGATGCACCAGTGCAGGTTTACTGTATCCCTTAGACCTTCACATTGATCATGAAACACAGAAATTGCATCGGAATTGAATACAAACGGCACAATGCCAACGTAAGTACAAAAAGAGTGAATCTTCTAAGAGTTCGTGCTTTGAGCGTGACCTGGGAGACCAGTATTACATTTCGATGCATCTGTGCTGGTTTACCGTATCCCTTGGGCCTTCACATTGACCATGGAATACAGAAATTGAATCGGGATTGAATATAAAACGCACAATGCCGGCTTAAGTACAAGAAGAGGAATCTTGTAAGAGTTTGTTCTTTGAGCGGATGCTGGGATACCAGAATTAGATTCCGATGCATCAGTGCTGGTTTACTGCATCCAATGGACCTTCACATTGACCATGAAACACAGAAAATGCATCGGGATTGAATTCAAAATGGACAATGCCGACTTAAGTGCAAGAAGAGTGAATCTTCTAAGAGTTTGTGTTTGGAGCGGCTTCTGGGAGACCAGTATTAGATTCCGATGCACCAGTGCAATTTTACCGTGTCCCTTGGACCTTCACATTGATGATGAAACACAGAAATTGCATCGGCATTGAATACAAAAGGGACAATGCCGACTTAAGTACAAGAAGTGTGTATCTTCTTAGAGTTTGTGGTTCGAGCGGCTCCTGGGAGACTAGTATTACATTCCGATGCCCCAATGCAGGATTACTGTTTCCCTTGGACCTTCACAATGACCATGAAACACAGATATCGCATTTGGATTGAATACATAAGGACCATGACGTTTTAAGTACAAGGGGAGAGAATCTTATAAGAGTTTGTGGTTTGAGCGGCTGCCGGGAGACCAGTAGTAGATTCCGATGCACCATTGCAGGTTAACTGTATCCCTTGGACCATCACATTGACCATGAAACACAGAAAATGCATCGGGACTGAATTCAAAATGGATAATGCGGACTTAAGTGCAAGAAGAGTGAATCTTCTAAGAGTTTGCGTTTTGAGCGGGTTCTGGGAGACCACCATTAGATTCCGATGCACCACAGCAAGTTTACCGTGTCCCTTGGACCTTCACATTGATGATGAAACACAGAAATTGCATCGTGATTTAATATTAAAGTCCCAATACCGACTTAAGTACAAGAAGAGTGAAACTTCTTAGAATTTGTTTTTAGAGCGGCTCCTGGGAGACCAGTATTACATTCCGATGCGCCAGTGCAGGTTTACTATATCCCTTGGACCTCCACATTGACCATGAAACACAGAAATTGCATCGGGATTCAATAAAAAAGAGACAATGCCGACTTAAGTGCAAGAGGAGAGAATCTTATAAGAGTTTGTGGTTTGAGCGGCTGCCGGGAGACCAGTACTATATTCCGATGCACCAGTGCAAGTTTACCGTGTCACGTGGACCTTCACATTGACCATGAAACACAGAAATTGCATCGTGATTCAATATTAAAGTCACAATACCGACTTAAGTACAAAAAGAGTGTATCTTCTTAGAGTTTGTGGTTTGAGCGGCTCCTGGGAGACTAGTATTAGATTCCCATGCCCCAGTGCAGGATTTCTGTTTCCCTTGGACCTTCACAATGACCATGAAACACAGATACTGCATTTGGATTGAATACAAAAGGACCATGACGTTTTAAGCACAAGAGGAGAGAATCTTATAAGAGTTTGTGGTTTGAGCGGCTGCCGGGGGATCAGTAGTAGATTCCGATGCACCAGTGCAGGTTTACTGTATCCCTTGGAGCTTCACATTGACATGAAACACAGAAATTGCATCGGGATTGAATCCAAAAAGCATAATGCCGACTTAAGTACAAAAAGAGTGATTCTTCTAAGCGTTTATGATCTGAGCGGCTCCTGGGAGACCAGTACTAGATTCCGATGCACCAGTGCAGGTTTACTTTATCCCTTGGACATTCACATTGACCATGGAACACAGAAATCGCATCGTGATTGAATACAAAAGGCACAGTGCCGACTTAAGTATAAGAAGAGTGAATCTACCAAGCGTTTGTGCTTTGAGCGGATCCTGGGAGACCAGTATTAGATTCCGATGCACCAGTATAGGTTTACTGCATCTCTTGGACCTTCACATTGACCATGACACAAAAAAATCGTGTCGGGATTGAATTCAAAATGCACGATGCTGACTTAAGTACAAGAAGAGTGAACCTTCTAAGAGTTTGTGCTTTGTGCGGCTCCTGGGAGACCAGTATTAGATTCCAATACACCAGCGCAGTTTTACTGTAATCGTTGGTCCTTCACATTGACCATGAAACACAGAATTTGCATCGTGTTTGAATACAAAATGCACAACGCCGACTTAAGTACAAGAAGAGGGAATCTTCTAAGAATTTGTGTTTTGAGCAGCACCTGAGAGACCAGTATTAGATTCCGATGCGCCAGTGCAGGTTTACTGTATCTCTTGGACCTTCACATTCACCATGATACACAGAAATTGCATCGTGATTGACTACAGAAGAGCAATGCCGGCTTCAGTACAAGAAGAGTGAATCTTGCAAGAGTTTGTGGTTTGAGCGCCTCCTGGGAGACCAGTATCAGATTCCGATGCCCCAGTGCAGGTTTACTGTATCCCTTGGACCTTCACATTGACCATGAAACACCGAAATTTCATCGGTATTTAAAACAAAAGGGACAATGCCGACTTAAGTACAAGAAGAGTGAATCTTCTAAGAGTTTGTGGTTTGTGTGGCTGCCGGGAGACCAGCATTAGATTCCGATGCACCAGTGCAATCTTATTGTATCCGTTGGACCTTCACATTGACCATGAAACACAGAAATTGCATCGGGATTCAATACAAAAGGCACAATGCTGACTTAAGTACAAGAAGAGTGAATCTCCTAAGAGTTTGAGCTTAGAGCTGCTCCTGGGAGACCAGTATTACATTCCGATGCACAGCTGCAGGTTTACTGTTTCCCTTGGACCATCACATTGACCATGAAACACAGAAATTGAATAGGGATTAGGTACAAATAGTACAATGACGATTTAAGTACAAGAAGAGTGTATCTTCTAAGAATTTGTACTATGAGCGTCTGCTGCGAGACCAGTATTAGACTCCGATGCACCAGTGCAGGTTTACTGTATCCCTTGGACCATCACATTGACCATGAAACACAGAAATTGCATCGGGATTGGTAACAAAATGGACAATGCCGACATAAGTGGAAGAAGAGTGAATCTTCTAAGAGTTTGTGTTTTGAGCGGCTACTGGGAGACCAGTATTAGATTCCGATGCACCAGTGCAAGATTACCGTGTCCCATGGACCTTTACATTGACCATGAAACACAGAAATTGCATCGTGATTGAATATTAAAGGCACAATGCCGACTTAAGTACAAGAAGAGTGAAACTTCTTAGAGTTTGTGCTTTGAGCGGCTTCTGGGAGCCCAGTATTAGATTCCGATGCACCAGCGCAATTTTACTGTATCCCTTGGACCTTCACATTGACCATGAAACACAGTAATTGCATCGGTATTGAATACAAAAGGGAAAATGCCAACTTAAGATCAAGAAGAGTCAAACTTCTAAGAGTCTTTGCTTTGAGCGGCTCCTGGCTGACCAATTTTAGAATCCGATGCACCAGTGCAGGTTTACTGTATCCCTTGGACCTTCACATTGATCATGAAACACAGAAATTGCATCGGGATTGAATACAAACGGCACAATGCCAACGTAAGTACAAAAAGAGTGAATCTTCTAAGAGTTCGTGCCTTGAGAGTGACCTGGGAGACCAGTATTACATTCCGATGCACAAGTGCAGGTTTACTGTATCCCTTGGACCTTCACATTGACCATGAAGCACAGAAATTGCATAAAGATTGAATACAAAATTGACAATGCCGACTTAAGTACAAGAAGAGTGAATCTTCTAAGAGTTTATGATTTGAGCGGCTGCCGGGAGACCAGTAATCGATTACGATGCACCAGTGCAGGTTAACTGTATCCCTTGGACCATCACATTGACCATGAAACACATAAAATGCATCGGGACTGAATACAAAATGGACAATGCCGACTTAAGTGCAAGAAGAGGGATTCTTCTAAGAGTTTGTGTTTTGAGCGGCTTCTGGGAGACCAGTATTAGATTCCGATGCACCACTGCAAGTTTACCGTGTCCCTTGGACCTTCACATTGACCATGAAACACAGAAATTGCATCGTGATTCTATATTAAAGTCACAATACCGACTTATGTACAAGAAGAGTGAAACTTCTTAGAGTTTGTTTTTAGAGCCGCTCCTGGGAGACTAGAATTAGATTCCGATGCGCCAGTGCAGGTTTACTGTATCCCTTGGACCTTCACATTGACCATGAGTCACAGAAATTGCATCGGCATTGAATACAAAAGGGACAATGCCGACTTAACTACAAGAGGAGAGAATCTTATAAGAGTTTGTGGTTTGAGCGGCTGCCGGGAGACCAGTAGTAGATTCCGATGCACCAGTGCAGGTTTACTGTATCCCTTGGACCTTCACATTGACCATGAAACACAGAAATTGCATCGGGATTGAATACAAAAGGGACAATGCCGACTTAAGTACAAGAGGAGAGAATCTTATAAGAGTTTGTGGTTTGAGCGGCTGCCGGGAGACCAGTATTAGATTCCGATGCACCAGTGCAAGTTTACCGTGTCACTTGGACCTTCACATTGACCATGAAACACAGAAATTGCATCGTGATTCAATATTAAAGTCACAATACCGACTTAAGTACAAGAAGAGTGTATCTTCTTAGAGTTTGTGGTTTGAGCGGCTCCTGGGAGACTAGTATTAGATTCCCATGCCCCAGTGCAGGATTTCTGTTTCCCTTGGACCTTCACAATGACCATGAAACACAGATATTGCATTTGGATTGAATACAAAAGGACCATGACGTTTAAAGTACAAGAGGAGAGAATCTTATAAGAGTTTGTGGTTTGAGCGGCTGCCGAGAGACCAGTAGTAGATTCCGATGCACCAGTGCAGGTTTACTGTATCCCTTGGACCTTCCCATTGACCATGAAGCACAGAAATTGCATCGGGATTGAATACAAAAAGCACAATGCCAATTTAAGTACAAGAAGAGTGAATCTTCTAAGCGTTTATGATCTGAGCGGCTCCTGGGAGACCAGTACTAGATTCCGATGCACCAGTGCAGGTTTACTTTATCCCTTGGACATTCACATTGACCATGGAACACAGAAATCGCATCGGGATTGAATACAAAATGCACGATGCTGACTTAAGTACAAGAAGAGTGAATCTTCTAAGAGTTTGTGCTTTGAGCGGCTCCTGGAAGACCAGTATTAGATTCCAATACACCAGCGCAGTTTTACTGTAATCGTTGGCCCTTCACATTGACCATGAAACACAGAAATTGCATCGTGTTTGAATACAAAATGCACAACGCCGACTTAAGTGCAAGAAGAGGGAATCTTCTATGAATTTATGCTTTGAGCGGCACCTGGGAGACCAGTATTAGATTCCGATGCGCCAGTGCAGGTTTACTGTATCTCTTGGACCTTCACATTCACCATGATACACAGAAATTGCATCGTGATTGACTACAAAAGAGCAATGCCGGCTTCAGTACAAGAAGAGTGAATCTTGTAAGAGTTTGTGGTTTGAGCGCCTCCTGGGAGACCAGTATAAGATTCCGATGCCCCAGTGCAGGTTTACTGTATCCCTTGGACCTTCACATTGACCATGAAACACCGAAATTGCATTGGGATTGAATACAAAAGGGACAATGCCGACTTAAGTACAAGAAGAGTGAATCTTCTAAGAGTTTGTGGTTTGTGTGGCTGCCGGGAGACCAGCATTAGATTCCGATGCACCAGTGCAATTTTATTGTATCCGTTGGACCTTCACATTGACCATGAAACACAGAAATTGCATCGGGATTCAATACAAAAGGCACAATGCCGACTTAAGTACAAGAAGAAAGAATCTTCTAGGAGTTTGAGCATAGCGTTGCTCCTGGGAGACCAGTATTATATTCCGATGCACAGCTGAAGGTTTACTGTTTCCCTTGGACATTCACATTGACCATGAAACACAGAAATTGAATAGGGATATGGTACAAATAGTACAATGCCGATTTAAGTACAAGAAGAGTGTATCTTCTAAGAATTTGTGTTATGAGCGTCTGCTGCGAGACCAGTATTAGACTCCGATGCACCAGTGCAGGTTTACTGTATCCCTTGGATTTTCACATTGGCAATGAAACACAGTAATTGCATCGGGATTGAATACAAAAGGGACAATGCCAACTTAAGTTCAAGAAGAGTGAATCTCCTAAGAGTTTATCATTTGAGCGGCTGCCGGGAGACAAGTATTCGATTCCGATGCGCCAGTGCAGGTTTACTGTATCCCTTGGACCTTCACATTGACCATGAGTCACAGAAATTGCATCGGCATTGAATACAAAAGGGACAATGCCGACTTAACTACAAGAGGAGAGAATCTTATAAGAGTTTGTGGTTTGAGCGGCTGCCGGGAGACCAGTAGTACATTCCGATGCACCAGTGCAGGTTTACTGTATCCCTTGGACCTTCACATTGACCATGAAACACAGAAATTGCATCGGGATTGAATACAAAAGGGACAATGCCGACTTAAGTACAAGAGGAGAGAATCTTATAAGAGTTTGTGGTTTGAGCGGCTGCCGGGAGACCAGTATTAGATTCCGATGCACCAGTGCAAGTTTACCGTGTCACTTGGACCTTCACATTGACCATGAAACACAGAAATTGCATCGTGATTCAATATTAAAGTCACAATACCGACTTAAGTACAAGAAGAGTGTATCTTCTTAGAGTTTGTGGTTTGAGCGGTTCCTGGGAGACTAGTATTAGATTCCCATGCCGCAGTGCAGGATTTCTGTTTCCCTTGGACCTTCACAATGACCATGAAACACAGATATTGCATTTGGATTGAATACAAAAGGAGCATGACGTTTAAAGTACAAGAGGAGAGAATCTTATAAGAGTTTGTGGTTTGAGCGGCTGCCGAGAGACCAGTAGTAGATTCCGATGCACCAGTGCAGGTTTACTGTATCCCTTGGACCTTCCCATTGACCATGAAGCACAGAAATTGCATCGGGATTGAATACAAAAAGCACAATGCCAACTTAAGTACAAGAAGAGTGAATCTTCTAAGCGTTTATGATCTGAGCGGCTCCTGGGAGACCAGTACTAGATTCCGATGCACCAGTGCAGGTTTACTTTATCCCATGGACATTCACATTGACCATGGAACACAGAAATCGCATCGGGATTGAATACAAAATGCACGATGCTGACTTAAGTACAAGAAGAGTGAATCTTCTAAGAAATTGTGATTTGAGCGGCTCCTGGAAGACCAGTATTAGATTCCAATACACCAGCGCAGTTTTACTGTAATCGTTGGCCCTTCACATTGACCATGAAACACAGAAATTGCATCGTGTTTGAATACAAAATGCACAACGCCGACTTAAGTGCAAGAAGAGGGAATCTTCTATGAATTTATGCTTTGAGCGGCACCTGGGAGACCAGTATTAGATTCCGATGCGCCAGTGCAGGTTTACTGTATCTCTTGGACCTTCACATTCACCATGATACACAGAAATTGCATCGTGATTGACTAAAAAAGAGCAATGCCGGCTTCAGTACAAGAAGAGTGAATCTTGTAAGAGTTTGTGGTTTGAGCGCCTCCTGGGAGACCAGTATCAGATTCCGATGCCCCAGTGCAGGTTTACTGTATCCCTTGGACCTTCACATTGACCATGAAACACCGAAATTGCATTGGGATTGAATACAAAAGGGACAATGCCGACTTAAGTACAAGAAGAGTGAATCTTCTAAGAGCTTGTGGTTTGTGTGGCTGCCGGGAGACCAGCATTAGATTCCGATGCACCAGTGCAATTTTATTGTATCCGTTGGACCTTCACATTGACCATGAAACACAGAAATTGCATCGGGATTCAATACAAAAGGCACAATGCCAACTTAAGTACAAGAAGAAAGAATCTTCTAGGAGTTTGAGCATAGAGTTGCTCCTGGGAGACCAGTATTATATTCCGATGCACAGCTGAAGGTTTACTGTTTCCCTTGGACATTCACATTGACCATGAAACACAGAAATTGAATAGGGATATGGTACAAATAGTACAATGCCGATTTAAGTACAAGAAGAGTGTATCTTCTAAGAATTTGTGTTATGAGCGTCTGCTGCGAGACCAGTATTAGACTCCGATGCACCAGTGCAGGTTTACTGTATCCCTTGGATTTTCACATTGGCAATGAAACACAGTAATTGCATCGGGATTGAATACAAAAGGGACAATGCCAACTTAAGTTCAAGAAGAGTCAATCTTCTAAGAGTCATTGCTTTGAGCGGCTCCTGGCTGACCAGTTCTAGAATCCGATGCACCAGCGCAGGTTTACTGTATCCCTTGGACCTTCACATTGACCACGAATCATAGGAATTGCATCGGAATTGAATGCATAAGGCTCATTGCCGTTTTAAGTACAAGAAGAGTGGATCTTGTAAGAGTGTGTGATTTGAGCGGCTCCTGGGAGACCAGTATTAGATTCCGATGAACCAGTGCATGTTTATAGTATCCCATGGATCTTCACATTGACCATGAAACACAGAAATTGTATCGGGATTGAATACTAAAGGCACAATGCCGGCTTAAATACAAGTAGAGTGAACCTTCCAAGAATTTGGGTTTTGAGCGGCTCCTGGGATTCCAGTATTAGATTCCGATGCACCAGTGCTGGTTTACTGTATTCCTTGGACCGTCACAATCACCATGAATCACAGGAATTGCATCGGGATTAAATACGAAAGGCAAATTGCCGTCTTAAATACAAGAAGAGTGAATCTCCCAAGAGTTTGTGATTTCAGCGGCTCCTGGGAGATAAGTATTAGATTCCGATGCAGCAGTGCAGGTTTACCGTATCCCTTGGGCCTTCACATTGACCATAAAATACAGAATTTGCATCGGGATTGAATACAAAAGGCACAATGCCGGCCTAAGTACAAGAAGAGGAATCTTGTAAGAGTTTGTACTTTGAGTGGATACTCGGGACCAGAATTAGATTCATATGCACCAGTGCAGGTTTACTGGAATCCTTGGCCCTTCACATTACCCTGAAACACAGAAATTACATCGCGATTGAATACAAAACCACAATGCCGACATAAGTACAAGAAGAGAGAATCTTACAAGAGTGTGTGTTTTGAGCGGCTCCTGGGAGACCAGTATTAGATTCCGATGCACCGGTGCAGGTTTACTGAATCCCTTGGACCGTCACATTGTCTATGAATCACAGGAATTGCGTCGGGATTGAATACAAAAGGCTAAATGCCGTCTTAATTACAAGGAGAGTGAATCTTCTAAGAGTTTGTGCTTTGAGCGGCTCCTGGGAGACCAAAATTAGATTCCGATGCACGAGTGCTCGTTTACTGAAACCCTTGGACCTTCACATTGACCACGATACACAGAAATTGCATCGGAATTGAATACAAAATGCACAATGCCGACTTAAGTACAAGAAGAGTGAATCATCTAAGAAAGTGTGCTTTGAGCGGCTTCTGGGAGACCAGAATTAGATACCGATGACCCAGTCCAAGTTTACTGCATCCCATGGACCATCACATTGACCATGAAACACAGAAATTGTATCGGGATTGAATACAAAAGGCACAATGCCGACTTAAGTACTTATAGAGTGAATCTTCTAAGAATTTGTGCTTTGAGCGGCTCCTGGGAGACCAAAATTAGATTCCGATGCACGAGTGCTCGTTTACTGAAACCCTTGGACCTTCACATTGACCACGATACACAGAAATTGCATCGGAATTGAATACAAAATGCACAATGCCGACTTAAGTACAAGAAGAGTGAATCATCTAAGAAAGTGTGCTTTGAGCGGCTTCTGGGAGACCAGAATTAGATACCGATGACCCAGTCCAAGTTTACTGCATCCCATGGACCATCACATTGACCATGAAACACAGAAATTGTATCGGGATTGAATACAAAAGGCACAATGCCGACTTAAGTACATATAGAGTGAATCTTCTAAGAATTTGTGCTTTGAGTGGCTTCTGGAAGACCAGTATTAGATTCCGATGCACCAGTGCAGGTTTACTGTATCCCTCGGACATTCACATTGACCATAAGAACCCAGAAATTGCATCGGGATTGAATACAAAGCACAATACCGACTTAAGTACAAGAAGAATGAATCTCGTTATAGTGTGTCCTTTGAGCGGCTCCTGGGAGACCAGTATTAGAATCCGATGCACCAGTGCTGGTTTACTGCATCCCATGGACCTTCACATTGCCCATGAAAAACTGAAATTGTTTCGGGATTGAATACTAATGGCACAATGCCGACTTAAGTACAAGTAGAGTGAATCTTAAAAGAATTTGTGCTTTGAGCGGCTCCTGGGAGGCCAGTATTAGATTCCGATGCACGAGTGCAGGTTTACTGTATCCCTTGGACCGACACATTGACCATGAATCACAGGAATTGCATCGGGATTGAATACTAAATGCACAATACCGACTTAAGTACAAGAAGAGTGAATCTTCTAAGAATTTTTTCTTTGAGCGGCTCCTGGAAGACCAGTATTAGATTCCGATGCACCAGTGCAGGTTTACTGTATCCCTCGGACCTTCTCAATGACCATGAAACACAGAAATTGCATCGAGATCGAATACAAATTTCACAACGTCGACTTAAGTACAAGAAGAGTTAATAATCTAAGAAAGTGTGTTTTGAGCGGCTCCGGGGAGACCATAATTAGATACCGATGCACCAGTCCACGTTTACTGCATCCCATGGACCTTCACATTGTCCATGAAACACAGAAACTGCATCGGGATGGAATACAAATGCCACAATGCCGACTTAAGTACAAGAAGATTGATTCATCTAAGAGTGTGTGCTTTGAGCGGCTCCTGGGTGACCAGTATTAGATTCCGATGCACCAGTGTAGGTATACTGTATCCCTTGGACCTTCACATTGACAATGAATCACAGAAATTGCATCGGGATTCAATACATATTGCTAATTGCTCTCTGAAGTACAACAAGAATGAATTTTCGAAGAGTGTGTGCTTTGAACGGCTCCTGGGAGACCAGTATCAGATTCCGATGCACCAGTGCTGGTTTACTACTTCCCATGGTAGTTCACATTGACCATGAAACACAGAAATTGTATCGGGATTGAGTACAAAAGGCACAATGCCGACATAAGTACAAGAAGAGTGAATCTTCTACGAGTTTGTGTTTGAGCATCTCCTGGGAGACCAGTATTAGATTCCGATGCACCAGTGCAGGTTTACAGCATCCCATGGACCTTCACATTGACCATGAAACACAGAAATTGCATCGGGGTTGAATACAAAATGCACAATGCCGACTTAAGTACAAGAAAGTGAATCATCTAAGAAAGTGTGCTTTGAGCGGCTCCTGGGAGACCAGAATTAGAAACCGATGCACCAGTCCTCGTTTACTGCATACCATGGATCTTCACATACGCCGTGAAGCACAGAAATCGCATCGGGATTGGATACAATATTCACAATGCCGACTTAAGTACAAGAAGAGTGAATCTTCTAAGGGTTTGTGCTTTGAGCGGTTCCTGATAGACCAGTATTAGATTCCAATGCACCAGTGTATGTATACTGTATCCCTTGGACCTTCACATTAAAATAAGAACCCAGAAATTGCATCGGGATTGAATACTAATGGCACAATGCCGACTTAAGTACAAGTAGAGTGAATCTTCCAAGAATTTGTGCTTTGAGCGGCTCCTGGGAGGCCAGTATTAGATTCCGATGCACGAGTGCAGGTTCACTGTATCCCTTGGACCGTCACATTGACCATGAATCACAGGAATTGCAACGGGAATGAATACATAATGCTAATTGCTCTCTGAAGTACAACAAGAGTGAATCTTCTAAGAGTTTGTGCTTTGAGCGACTCCTCGGAGACCAGTAATAGATTCCGATGCATCAGTGTAGGTTTACTGTATCCCCTCGAACTTCATATTGACCATGAAACACATAAGTTGCATTGGGATTGGATACAAGAGGCACAATGCTGTCTTAAGTACAAGAATAGTGAATCTTCTAAGAATTTGTGCTTTGAGCGGCTCCTGGGAGACCAAAATTAGATTCCGATGCACCAGTACTGGTTTACTGAAACCCTTGGACCATCACATTGACCATGAAACACAGAAATTGCATCGGGATTGAATACACAAGGCACAATGATGAGTTAAGTACAAGAAGAGTGAATCTACTAATAGTGTGTGCTCTGAGCGGCTCCTGGGAGACCAGTATCAGATTCCGATGCACCTGTGCTGGTTTACTGTATCCCTTAGAGCGTCACATTGACCATAAAATCCCAGAAATTGCATTGGGATTGAATACAAAGCACAATGCCGACTTAAGTACAAGTAGAGTGAATCTTGTAAGAGTGTGTGCTTTGAGCGGCTCCTGGGAGACCAGTATTAGAATCCGATGCACCAGTGCTGGTTTACTGCATCCCATGGACCTTCACATTGACCATGAAACACAGAAATTGTATCAGGATTGAATACCAAAGGCACAATGCCGACTTAAGTACAAGTAGAGTGAATCTTCCAAGAGTTTGTGATTTCAGCGGCTCCTGGGAGACCAGTATTAGATTCCGATCTAGCAGTGCAGGTTTACTGTATCCCTTAGGCCTTCACATTCACCATGGAATACAGAAATTGCATCGGGATTGAATATAAAAGGCACAATGCCGGCTTCAGTACAAGAAGAGGAATCTTGTAAGAGTTTGTGCTTTGAGCGGATGCTGCGATACCAGAATTAGATTCCGATGCATCAGAGCAGGTTTACTGTAATCCGTGGCCCTTCACATTGACCATGAATCACAGGAATTATAGCGGTATTGAATACATATAGCTAAATGATGTTTTAAGTACAACAAGAGTGAATCTTCTGAGAGTTTGCGCTTTGTGCGTCTCCTGGGAGACCAGTATTAGATTCCGATGCACCAGTGAAGGTTTACTGTATCCCATTGAACATCACATTGACCATGAAACACAGAAATTGCGTCGGGATTGAATATAATAGGCACAATGCCGCCTTATGTACATTAGGAATCTTCTAAGGTTTTGTGCTTTCAGCGGATACTGGGAGACCAGTATTAGATTACGATGCGCCAGTGCCGGTTTACTGTATCTCTTGGACCTTCACATTCTCCATGGTACACAGAAATTGCATCGTGATTGACTACAAAAGGGACAATGCCGACTTCAGTACAAGAAGCGTGAATCTTGTAAGAGTTTGTGGTTTGAGCGCCTCCTGGGAGACCAGTATCCGATTCTGATGCCCTAGTGCAGGTTTACTGTATCCCTTGGACCTTCACATTGACATGAAACACCGAAATTTCATCGGGATTGAATGCAAAAGAAACAATGCCGACTTAAGTACAAGAAGAGTGAATCTTTAAAGTGTTTGTGGTTTGTGCGGCTGCCGGGAGACCAGCATTAGATTCCGATGCACCAGTGCAATTTTACTGTATCCCTTGGTCCTTAAAATTAACCTTGAAACACAGAAATTGCTTCGGGATTCAATACAAAATGGACAATGCCGACATAAATACAAGAGCAGTGAATTTTCTAATATATTATGCTCTGAACGGCTCCTGGGAGACCAGAATTAGATTCCGATGCACCATTGCACGTTTACTGTATCCCTTGGACCTTCACATTGACCATGATACACAGAAATTGCATCGGGATTGAATACAAAAGGCACAGTGCCGACTTAAGTAAAAGATGAGTGAATCTTCTAGGAGTTTGAGCTTAGAGCTGCTGCTGGGAGACCAGTATTATATTCCGATGCACCGCTGCAGGTTTACTGTTTCCCTTGGACCTTCACATTGACCACGAAACATAGAACTTGAATAGAGATTAGGTACAAATAGTACAATGCCAATTTAAGTACAAGAAGAGAGTATCTTCTAAGAATTTGTACTATGAGCGTCTGCTGCGAGACCAGTATTAGATTCCGATGCACCAGTGTATGTATACTGTATCCCTTGGACCTTCACATTAAAATAAGAACCCAGAAATTGCATCGGGATTGAATACTAATGGCACAATGCCGACTTAAGTACAAGTAGAGTGAATCTTCCAAGAATTTGTGCTTTGAGCGGCTCCTGGGAGGCCAGTATTAGATTCCGATGCACGAGTGCAGGTTCACTGTATCCCTTGGACCGTCACATTGACCATG
Organism: Schistocerca americana; assembly: GCF_021461395.2. Taxonomy (NCBI): domain Eukaryota; kingdom Metazoa; phylum Arthropoda; class Insecta; order Orthoptera; family Acrididae; genus Schistocerca; species Schistocerca americana. The sequence goes on along the minus strand of NC_060120.1, from coordinate 1,129,648,151 downwards.
AATCACAGGAATTGCAACGGGAATGAATACATAATGCTAATTGCTCTCTGAAGTACAACAAGAGTGAATCTTCTAAGAGTTTGTGCTTTGAGCGACTCCTCGGAGACCAGTAATAGATTCCGATGCATCAGTGTAGGTTTACTGTATCCCCTCGAACTTCATATTGACCATGAAACACATAAGTTGCATTGGGATTGGATACAAGAGGCACAATGCTGTCTTAAGTACAAGAATAGTGAATCTTCTAAGAATTTGTGCTTTGAGCGGCTCCTGGGAGACCAAAATTAGATTCCGATGCACCAGTACTGGTTTACTGAAACCCTTGGACCATCACATTGACCATGAAACACAGAAATTGCATCGGGATTGAATACACAAGGCACAATGATGAGTTAAGTACAAGAAGAGTGAATCTACTAATAGTGTGTGCTCTGAGCGGCTCCTGGGAGACCAGTATCAGATTCCGATGCACCTGTGCTGGTTTACTGTATCCCTTAGAGCGTCACATTGACCATAAAATCCCAGAAATTGCATTGGGATTGAATACAAAGCACAATGCCGACTTAAGTACAAGTAGAGTGAATCTTGTAAGAGTGTGTGCTTTGAGCGGCTCCTGGGAGACCAGTATTAGAATCCGATGCACCAGTGCTGGTTTACTGCATCCCATGGACCTTCACATTGACCATGAAACACAGAAATTGTATCAGGATTGAATACCAAAGGCACAATGCCGACTTAAGTACAAGTAGAGTGAATCTTCCAAGAGTTTGTGATTTCAGCGGCTCCTGGGAGACCAGTATTAGATTCCGATCTAGCAGTGCAGGTTTACTGTATCCCTTAGGCCTTCACATTCACCATGGAATACAGAAATTGCATCGGGATTGAATATAAAAGGCACAATGCCGGCTTCAGTACAAGAAGAGGAATCTTGTAAGAGTTTGTGCTTTGAGCGGATGCTGCGATACCAGAATTAGATTCCGATGCATCAGAGCAGGTTTACTGTAATCCGTGGCCCTTCACATTGACCATGAATCACAGGAATTATAGCGGTATTGAATACATATAGCTAAATGATGTTTTAAGTACAACAAGAGTGAATCTTCTGAGAGTTTGCGCTTTGTGCGTCTCCTGGGAGACCAGTATTAGATTCCGATGCACCAGTGAAGGTTTACTGTATCCCATTGAACATCACATTGACCATGAAACACAGAAATTGCGTCGGGATTGAATATAATAGGCACAATGCCGCCTTATGTACATGAGGAATCTTCTAAGGTTTTGTGCTTTCAGCGGATGCTGGGAGACCAGTATTAGATTACGATGCGCCAGTGCCGGTTTACTGTATCTCTTGGACCTTCACATTCTCCATGGTACACAGAAATTGCATCGTGATTGACTACAAAAGGGACAATGCCGACTTCAGTACAAGAAGCGTGAATCTTGTAAGAGTTTGTGGTTTGAGCGCCTCCTGGGAGACCAGTATCCGATTCTGATGCCCTAGTGCAGGTTTACTGTATCCCTTGGACCTTCACATTGACATGAAACACCGAAATTTCATCGGGATTGAATGCAAAAGAAACAATGCCGACTTAAGTACAAGAAGAGTGAATCTTTTAAGTGTTTGTGGTTTGTGCGGCTGCCGGGAGACCAGCATTAGATTCCGATGCACCAGTGCAATTTTACTGTATCCCTTGGTCCTTAAAATTAACCTTGAAACACAGAAATTGCTTCGGGATTCAATACAAAATGGACAATGCCGACATAAATACAAGAGGAGTGAATTTTCTAATATATTATGCTCTGAACGGCTCCTGGGAGACCAGAATTAGATTCCGATGCACCATTGCACGTTTACTGTATCCCTTGGACCTTCACATTGACCATGATACACAGAAATTGCATCGGGATTGAATACAAAAGGCACAGTGCCGACTTAAGTAAAAGATGAGTGAATCTTCTAGGAGTTTGAGCTTAGAGCTGCTGCTGGGAGACCAGTATTATATTCCGATGCACCGCTGCAGGTTTACTGTTTCCCTTGGACCTTCACATTGACCACGAAACATAGAACTTGAATAGAGATTAGGTACAAATAGTACAATGCCAATTTAAGTACAAGAAGAGAGTATCTTCTAAGAATTTGTACTATGAGCGTCTGCTGCGAGACCAGTATTAGACTCCGATGCACCAGTGCAGGTTTCTTGTATCCCTTGGACCTTCACATTGACCATGAAGAACAGAACATGCATCGGAATTGAATACAAAACGGACAATGCCGACTTAAGTGCAAGAATAGTGAATCTTCAAAGAGTTTGTGTTTTGAGCAGCTTCTGGGAGACCAGTATTAGATTCCGATGCACCAGTGCAAGTTTACCGTGTCCCATGGACCTTCACATTGACCATGGAACACAGAAATTGCATAAAGATTGAATACAAAAGTGACAATGCCAACATAAGTACAAAAAGAGTGAATCTTCTAAGAGTTCGTGCTTTGAGCGTGACCTGGGAGACCAGTATTATATTCCGATGCACAAGTGCAAGTTTACTGTATCCCTTGGACCTTCACATTGCCCATGAAACACAGAAATTGCATAAATATTGAATACAAAAGTGACAATGGCGACTTCAGTACAAGAAGAGTGAATCTTCTAAGAGGTTGTGATTTGAGCGGCTGCCGGGAAACCAGTAGTAGATTCCGAAGCACCAGTGCAAGTTTACCGTGTCCCTTGAACCTTCACATTGACCATGAAACACAGAAATTGCATCGTGATTGAATATTAAAGGCACAATACCGACTTAAGTAGAAGAAGAGTGAAACTTCTTAGAGTTTGTGCTTTGAGCGGCTCCTGGGACACCAGTATTAGATTCCGATGCGCCAGTACAGGTTTACTGTATGCCTTGGACCTTCACATTGACCATGAGTCACAGAAATTGCATCGGCATTGAATACAAAAGGACAATGCCGACTTAAGTACAAGAAGTGTATATCTTCTTAGAGTTTGTGGTTTGAGCGGCTCCTGGGAGACTAGTATTAGATTCCGATGCCCCAGTGCAGGATTACTGTATCCCTTGGACCTTCACAATGACCATGAAACACAGAAATTGCATTTGAATTGAATACAAAAGGACCTTGACGTTTTAAGTACAGGAGGAGAGAATCTTATAGGAGTTTGTGGTTTGAGCGGCTGCTGGGAGACCAGTAGTAGATTCCGATGCACCAGTGCAAGTTTACCGTGTCCCTTGAACCTTCACATTGACCATTAAACACAGAAATTGCATCGTGATTGAATTTTAAAGGCACAATACCGACTTAAGTAGAAGAAGAGTGAAACTTCTTAGAGTTTGTGCTTTGAGCGGCTCCTGGGACACCAGTATTAGATTCCGATGCGCCAGTACAGGTTTACTGTATGCCTTGGACCTTCACATTGACCATGAGACACAGAAATTGCATCGGCATTGAATACAAAAGGACAATGCCGACTTAAGTACAAGAAGTGTATATCTTCTTAGAGTTTGTGGTTTGAGCGGCTCCTGGTAGACTAGTATTAGATTCCGATGCCCCAGTGCAGGATTACTGTATCCCTTGGACCTTCACAATGACCATGAAACACAGAAATTGCATTTGAATTGAATACAAAAGGACCTTGACGTTTTAAGTACAAGAGGAGAGAATCTTATAAGAGTTTGTGGTTTGAGCGGCTGCCGGGAGACCAGTAGTAGATTCCGATGCACCAGTGCAGGTTTACTGTATCCCTTGGTCCATCACATTGACCATGAAACACAGAAATTGCATCGGGATTGAATACAAAAAGCACATTGCCGACTTAAGTACAAGAAGAGTGAATCTTCTAAGCGTATATGATCTGAGCTGCTCCTGCGAGACCAGTATTAGATTCCGATGCACCAGTGCAGGTTTACTTTACCCTTGGACATTTACATTGACCATGGAACACAGAAATGGCATCGGGATTGAATACAAAAGGCACAGTGCCGACTTAAGAATAAGAAGAGTGAATCATCCAAGAGTTTGTGCTTTGAGCGGATCCTGGGAGACCAGTATTAGAATCCGATGCACCAGTACAAGTTTACTGCATCCCTTGGACATTCACATTAACCATGACACACAAAAATCTTGTGAGGATTGAATACATAATGCACGATGCTGACTTAAGTACAAGAAGAGTGAATCTTCTTAGAGTTATTGCCTTGTGCGGCTCCTGGGAGACCAGTATTAGATTCCAATACACCAGCGCAGTTTTACTGTAATCCTTGGCCCTTCACATTGACCATGAAACACAGAAATTACATCGTGTTTGAATACAAAATGCACAATGCCGACTTAAGTACAAGAAGAGGGAATCTTCTAAGAATTTGTGCTTTGAGCGGCACCTGGGAGACCAGTATTAGATTCCGATGCGCAAGTGAAGGTTTACTGTATCTCTTGGACCTTCACATTCACCATGATACACAGAAATTGCATTGTGATTGAATATTAAAGACACAATGCCGACTTAAGTACAAGAAGAGGGAAACTTCTTAGAGTTTGTGCTTTGAGCGGCTCTTGGGAGACCAGTATTAGATTCCGATGGGCCAGTGCAGGTTTACTGTATCCCTTGGACCTTCCCATTCAGCATGAAACACAGAAATTGCATAAAGATTGAATACAAAAGTGACAATGCCGACTTAAGTACAAGAAGAGTGAATCTTCTAAGAGGTTGTGATTTGAGCGGCTGCCGAGAAACCAGTAGTAGATTCCGATGCACCAGTGCAGGTTAACTGTATCCCTTGGACCATCACATTGACCATGAAACACAGAAATTGCATCGGGATTGAATACAAAATGGACAATGCCGACTTAAGTGCAAGACGAGTGAATCTTCAAAGTGGTAGTGTTTTGAGCGGCTTCTGGGAGACCAGTATTAGATTCCGATGCACCAGTGCAAGTTTACCGTGTCCCTTGAACCTTCACATTGACCATGAAACACAGAAATTGCATCGTGATTGAATATTAAAGGCACAATACCGACTTAACTAGAAGAAGAGTGAAACTCCTTAGAGTTTGTGCTTTGAGCGGCTCCTGGGACACCAGTATTAGATTCTGATGCGCCAGTGCAGGTTTACTGTATCTCTTGGACCTTCACACTCACCATGATACACAGAAATTGCATTGTGATTGAATATTAAAGACACAATGCCGACTTAAGTACAAGAATAGGGAAACTTCTTAGAGTTTGTGCTTTGAGCGGCTCTTGGGAGACCAGTATTAGATTCCGATGCGCCAGTGCAGGTTTACTGTATCCCTTGGACCTTCTCATTCACCATGAAACACTGAAATTGCATAAAGATTGAATACAAAAGTGCCAATGCCGACTTAAGTACAAGAGGAGTGAATCTTCTAAGAGTTTATGATTTGAGCGGCTGCCGGGAGACCAGAATTCGATTCCGATGCACCAGTGCAGGTTAACTGTATCCCTTGGTCCTTCACATTGACCATGAAACACAGAAATTGCATCGGGATTGAATACAAAATGGACAATGCCGACTTAACTGCAAGAAGAGTGAATCTTCTAAGAGTTTGTGTTTTGAGCGGCTTCTGGGAGACCAGTATTAGATTCCGATGCACCAGTGCAAGATTACCGTGTCCCTTGGACCTCCACATTTACCATGAAACACAGAAATTGCATCGTGATTGAATATTAAAGACACAATGCCGACTTAAGTACAAGAAGAGTGAAACTTCTTAGAGTTTGTGCTTTGAGCGGATCCTGGGAGACCAGTATTTGATTCCGATGCACCAGTACAGGTTTACTGCGTCCCTTGGACCTTTACATTGACCATGACACACAGAAATCGTGCCGGGATTGAATACAAAATGCACGATGCTGACTTAAGTACAAGAGGAGTGAATCTTCTAAGAGTTTGTGTTTTGAGCGGCTCCTGGGAGACCAGTATTAGTTTCCAATACACCAGCGCGGTTTTACTGTATCCTCTGGACCTTCACATTGACCATGAAACAGAGAATTTGCATCGGGATTGAATACAAAAGGCACAATGCCAAATTAAGTTCAAGACGAGTGTATCTTCTAAGAGATTGTGCTTTGAGTGGCTCCTTGGAGCCCAGTATTAGATTCTGATGCATCAGTGCAGGTTTACTGTATCCCTTAGACCATCACATTACCATGAAACACAGAAATTGCATCGGGATTGAATACAAAAGGCCAAATGCCAACTTAAGTACAAGTCGAGTGAATCTTCTAAGGGTTTGTGTTTTGAGCGGCTCCTGGAAAGCCAGTATGAGATTTCCATGCACCAGTTTAGGTCTAATGTATCCCTTGGACCTTCTCATTGACCATGACACACATAAATAGCACCGGGATTGAAGAGAAAAGGCACAATGCCGACTTATGTAAAAGAAGAGGAATCTTCTAAGAGTTTGTGCTTTGAGCGGTCCCTGGGAGACCAGTATTAGATTCCGATGCACCAGTGCAGGATTACTGTATCTCTTAGACGTTCACATTGACCGTGAAACACAGAAATTACACCGGGAATGAATACAAAAGGCACAATGGCCGACATAAGTACAAGAAGAGTGAATCTTCTAAGAGTTTGTGCACTGTGGGACTCCTGGGAGACCAGTATTAGATTCCGATGCACGCGTGCAGGTTTACTGTATCCCATGGACCTACACATTGACCATGAAACACAGAAATCGCAACGGGATCGAATACAAAATGCACAATGACGTCTTAAGTACAAGAAAAGAGAATAATCTAAGAGTTTTTGGTCTTAGTGCCTCCTGGGAGACCAGTATAAGATCCCGATGCAGCAGTGCAGGTTTGCGGTATCCCTTGGACCTTCACATTGACCATGAAACACAGAAATTGCATCGGGATTTATTACAAAAGGCACAATGCCGACTTAAATACAAGAACAGTGAAACACCTAAGAGTTTGTGCTTTGAGCGGCCCCTGGGCGACCAGTGTTAGATTCCGATGCACCAGTGAAGGTTTACTGTATCCGTTGGACGTTCACATTGACCATGAAACACAGAAATTGCATCGGTATTGAAAACAAGAGAGAGAATTCCGACTTAAGTGTACGAAGAGTGAATCTACTAAGTGTTGGTGCCTTGAGCGGCTCCTGGGAGACTAGTATTAGATTCCGATGCAGGTTTACTGTATCCCTTCAACCATCACATCCACCATGAAACATTGAAATTGCATCGGCATTGAATACAAAAAGCACCAGGGCGACTTAAATACAAGAAGAGTGAATCTTCTAAGAGTTTGGGTTTTGAGCGGCCCCTGAGAGACCAGTATTTGATTCCGATGCAGCAGTGAAGGTTTACAGTATCCCTTGGACTTTCACATTGACCATGAAACACAGAAATTGCATCGTGATTGAATATTAAAGGCACAATGCCGACTTAAGTACAAGAAGAGTGAAACTTCTTAGAGTTTGTGCATTGGGCGGCTCCTGGGAGACCAGTATTAGATTCCGATGCAGCAGTGAAGGTTTACAGTATCCCTTGGACATTCACATTGACCATGAAACAAAGAAATTGCATCGGGATTGAATACTAAAGGCACAATGACGAATTAAGTACACGATGAGTGAATCTCCCAAGAGTTTGTGCTTTCATCGGCTCCTTGGATACCAGTATTAGATTCCTATACACCAGTGCAGCTTTACCGTATCCCTTGGAACTTCACATTGACCATGAAACTTAGAAATTGCATTGGGATTTAATACAAATGCACAATGCCGAGATAAGTACAAGACGAGTGAATCTTCAAAGAATTTGTGCTTTCAGCGGATCATGGGAGACCAGTATTAGATTCCGAGGCACCAGTGCAGGTTTACTGTATCCGTTTGACCTTCACTTTGACCAAGAAACACGGAAATTGCATCGGGATTGAATACAAAACTGACACTGTCGACTTAAGTACAAGAAGAGTGAATCTTCTAAGAATTTGTGCTTTGAGCGGCTCATGGGAGACCAGTATTAGATTCCGCTGCACCAGTGCAGGTTTACCGTATCCCTTAAACCTTCACATTGACCATGAAACACTGAAATTATATCGGGATTGAATACGCAAGGGACAATGCCGACTTAAGTACAAGAAGAGTGAATCTTCTAAGAGTTTGTGCTTTGAGCGGCTCCTCCGAGACCAGTATTAGATTCCGATGCACCAGTGCAGGTTTACTGTATCCCTTGGACCTTCACATTGACCATGAAAAACAGAAATTGCATGGGGATTGAATACAAAAGGCACAGTGCCGACCTAAGTAGAAGAAAAGTTAATCTTCTAAGAGTTTGTGCTTTGAGCGGCTCCAGGGAGACCAGTATTAGATTCCAATGCACCAGTGCAGGTTTACTGTAACCCTTCGACCGTCACATTGACCATGAAACACAGAAATTGCATTCGGATTGAATACAAAATGCACAATGCCGACTGAAGTACAAGAAGAGTGAATCTTCTAAGAGTTTGTGCTTTGAGCGGCTGCTGGGAGACCAATATTTGATTCCGATGCAGCAGTGCAAGTTTACAGTATCCCTTGGATTTTCACAATGGCTATGAAAGACAGATATTGCATCGGGATTGAAATCAAAAGGGACAATGCCAACTTAAGTACAAGAAGAGTGAATCTTCTGAGAGTTTGTGGTTTGAGCGGCTTTTTGGATACCAGTATTAGATTCCGATGCACCAGTGCATATTGAACTTATCCCTTGGACCTTCGCATCAACCATGAAACATAGAAATTGCATCGGGATTGAATACAAAAGGCATAAGGGCGACATAAGTACAAGAAGAGTGAATCTTCTAAGAGTTTGTGTTTTGAGCAGCTCCTTGGAAGACCAATATTAGATTCCGATGCACCAGTGCAGGTTTACTGTATCCCTTGGACTTTCCCATTGACCATGAAGCACAGATATTGCATTGGGTTTGAATACAAAAGGCACAAATCCGGCTTAGTTATAAGAAGAGTGAATTTTCTAAGAGTTTGTGGTTTGAGGGCACCTGGGAGACCAGTACTAAAATCCGATGCACCAGTGCAAGGTAACTGTATCCCTTGGACTTTCACATCGACTATGAAGCACAGAAATTGCTTTGGGGTTGAATACAAGAGCCACAAATCCGGCTTAATTATAAGAATTTTCTAAGAGCTTGTTTTTTGAACATCTCCTGGGAGACCAGTATTAGATTCCAATGCACCAGTGGATGTTTACTGTATCCCTTGGACCTTCACATTGACAATGAAACACAGAAATTGCATCGAGATTGAAATCAAAAGGGTCAATGCCGACTTGAGTACAAGAAGAGTGAATCTTCTAAGAGTTTAAGCATTGAGCGGCTCCTGGAAGACCAGTGTTTGATTCCGATGCAGCAGTGCAGGTTTACAGTATCCCTTGGATCCTCACATTGACCATGAAACACAGAAATTGCATCGGGATTGAAATCAAAAGAGACAATGCCGACTTAAGTACAAGAAGAGTGAATTTTCTGAGAGTTTGTGTTTGAGCGGCTCCTGGGATTCCTGTATTAGATTCCGATGCACAAGTGCAGGTTTAACTTATTCCCCAGACCTTCACTTCGACCATGAAACATAGATATTGTATTGGGATTTAATTCAAAGGGCACAATGGCAACTGAAGTACAAGGAGAGTGAATCTTCAAAGAGTTTTTGCTTTGAGTGGCTCCTTGGGAGACCAGTATTAGATTCCGATGCACCAGTGCAGGTTTACTGTATCCCTTGGACTATCACATTGACCATGAAGCACAGAAATCGCATCAGGGCTGAATACAAAAAGCACAATGCAGACTTAATTACAAGAAGAGTGAATTTCTAAGAGTTTGTGGTTTGAGCGGCTCCTGAGAGACCAGTATTACATTCCGATGCACCAGTGCAGGTTTACAGTATCCCTTGGACCTTCACATTGACCATGAAGCACAGAAATCGCATCGGGGTTCAATACAAAAAGCACAAAGCAGACTTAATTACAAGAAGAGTGAATTTTGTAAGAGTTTGTGGTTTGAGCTTCTCCTGGGAGACCAGTATTAGATTCAGATGCACCAGTGCAGGTTTACTGTATCCCTTGAACCTTCACATTGACCATGAAACACAGATATTGCATCGGGATTGAATACGAAAGGCACAATGGCGACTTAAGTGCAAGAAGAGTGAGTCTTCTAAGAATTTGTGCTTTGAGCGGCTCATGGGAGACCAGTATTAGATTCCGATGCACCACTGCAAGTTGTCTGTATCCGTTTGACCTTCACTTTGACCATGAAACACGGAAATTGCATCAGCATTGAATACAAAAGGGACAATGCCGACTTAAATACAAGAAGAGTGAATCTTCTATGAATTTCTGCTTTGAGCGGCTCATGGGAGACCAGTATTAGATTCCGATGCACCAGTGCAGGTTAATTGTATCCCTTGGACATTCACATTGACCATGAAACAAAGAAAATGCATCGAGATTGAATACTAAAGGCACAATGACGAATTAGGTACACGATGAGTGAATCTCCCAAGAGTTTGTGCTTTTATCTGCTCCTTGGATACCAGTATTAGATTCCAATGCACCAGTGCAGGTTTACCGTATCCCTTGGAACTTCACATTGACCATGAAACTTGGAAATTGCATTGGGATTTAATACAAATGCACAATGCTGAGATAAGTACAAGACGAATGAATCTTCAAAGAATTTGTGCTTTGAGCGGCTCATGGGAGACCAGTATTAGATTTCGATGCACCAGTGCAGGTTTACTGTATCCGTCTGTCCTTCACTTTGACCATGAAACACGGAAATTGCATCGGGATTGAATACAAAAGGGACAATGCCGACTTAAGTATAAGAAGTGTGAATTTTCTAACAGTTTGTGGTTTGAGCGGCTCGTGGGAGACCTGTATTACATTCCAATGCACCAGTGCGGGTTTACTGTATCCCTTGGACCTTCCCATTGACCATGAAACACAGAAATCGCATCGGTATTGAATAAAAAGGCACATAGCCGACTTAAGTACAAGAGGAGTGAATCTTCTGTAAGTTTGTCCCTTGAGCGGCTCATCTGAGACCTGTATCAGATTCCGATGCACCAGTGCAGGTTTACTGTATCCCTTGGACCATCACATTGACCATGAACCACAGAAATTGCATTCGGATTGAATCCAAAATGCACAATGCCGACTGAAGTACAAGAAGAGTGATCTTCTAAGAGTTTGTGCTTTGAGCGGCTCCTGGGAGACCAGTATTTGATTATGATGGACCAGTGCAGGTTTACTGTATCCCTTGGACCATCACATTGACCATGAAACACAGAAATTGCATCGGGATTGAAATCAAAACGGACAATGCCAACTTAAGTACAGGAATAGTGAATCTTCTGAGAGTTTGTGCTTTGAGCGGCTCCTGGGATACCAGTATTAGATTCCGATGCACCAGTGCAGGTTTAACTTATCCCCTGGACCTTCACATCGACCATGATACATAGAAATTGCATCGGGATTGAATACAAAAGGCATAAGGGCGACATAAGTACAAGAAGAGTGAATCTTCTAAGAGTTTTTGCTTTGAGCGGCTCCTTGGGAGACCAGTATTAGATTCCGATATACCAGTGCAGGTTTACTGTCTCCCTTGGACTTTCAAATTGACCATGAAGCACAAAAATTGCATCGGGGTTGAATACAAAAAGCAGACTTAATTACAAGAGGAGTGAATTTTCGAAGAGTTTCTGGTTTGAGCGGCTCCTGGGAGACCAATATTTGATTCAGATGCTCCAGAGCAGGTTTGCTGTATCCCTTGGAACTTCACATTGACCATGAAACACAGATATCGCATCGGGATTGAATACGAAACGCACAATGCCGACTTAAGTACCAGAAGTGTGAATCTTCTTTGAATTTGTGCTTTGAGCGGCTCATGGGAGACCAGTATTAGATTCCGATGCACCAGTGCAGGTTTTCTGTATCCCTTTGACCTTCACTTTGACCAAGATACACGGAAATTGCATCGGGATTGAATACAAAACTGACACTGCCGACTTAAGTACAAGAAGAGTGAATCTTCTAAGAATTTGTGCTTTGAGCGGCTCATGGGAGACCAGTATTAGATTCCGCTGCACCAGCGCAGGTTTTCTATATCCGTTTGACCTTCACATTGACCATGAAACACAGATATTATATCGGGATTGAATATGGAGGGCACAATGCCGACTTAAGTACAAGAAGAGTGAGTCCTCCATGAGTTTGTGATTCCAGCGGCTCCTGGAATACCAGTTATAGATTCCGATGCACCAGTGCAGGTTTACCGTATCCCTTAAACCTTCACATTGACCATGAAACACTGAAATTATATCAGGATTGAATACGCAAGGGACAATGCCGACTTAAGTACAAGAAGAGTGAATCTTCTAAGAGTTTGTGCTTTGAGCGGCTCCTCGGAGACCAGTATTAGATTCCGATGCACCAGTGCAGGTTTACTGTATCCCTTGGACCTTCACATTGACCATGAAAAACAGAAATTGCATGGGGATTGAATACAAAAGCACAGTGCCGACCTAAGTACAAGAAAAGTTAATCTTCTAAGAGTTTGTGCTTTGAGCGGCTCCAGGGTGACCAGTATTAGATTCCAATGCACCAGTGCAGGTTTACTGTAACCCTTCGACCGTCACATTGACCATGGAACACAGAAATTGCATTCGGATTGAATACAAAATGCACAATGCCGACTGAAGTACAAGAAGAGTGAATCTTCTAAGAGTTTGTGCTTTGAGCGGCAGCTGGGAGACCAATATTTGATTCCGATGCAGCAGTGCAAGTTTACAGTATCCCTTGGACTTTCACATTGACTATGAAAGACAGATATTGCATCGGGATTGAAATCAAAAGGGACAATGCCAACTTAAGTACAAGAAGAGTGAATCTTCTGAGAGTTTGTGGATTGAGCGGCTTTTTGGATACCAGTATTAGATTCCGATGCACCAGTGCATATTGAACTTATCCCTTGGACCTTCGCATCAACTATGAAACATAGAAATTGCATCGGGATTGAATACAACAGGCACAATGACGACTTAAGTACAAGATGTGAGAGTCTCCCAAGGTTTTGTGCTTTCAGCGGCGCCTGGGATACCAGTATTAGATTTCGATGCACCAGTGCAGGATTACCGTATCCCTTGGACTTCACATTGACAATGAAACACAGAAATTGCATCGAGATTGAAATCAAAAGGGTCAATGCCGACTTGAGTACAAGAAGAGTGAATCTTCTAAGAGTTTAAGCATTGAGCGGCTCCTGGAAGACCAGTATTTGATTCCGATGCAGCAGTGCAGGTTTACAGTATCCCTTGGACCCTCACATTGGCCATGAAACACAGAAATTGCATCGGGATCGAAATCAAAAGAGACAATGCCGACTTAAGTACAAGAAGAGTGAATTTTCTAAGAGTTTGTGGTTTGACCGGCTCCTGGGAGACCAGTATTAGATTCCGTTGCACCAGTGCAGGTTTACTGTATCCCTTGGACTTTCACATTGACCATGAAACACAGAAATCGCATCGGGATTAAATAGAAAACACACAATGCCGACTTAAGTACAAGAAGAGTGAATCTTCTAAGAGTTTGTGCTTTGAGCGGCTCATGGGAGACCAGTATTAGATTCCGATGCACCAGTGCATGTTTACTGTATCCCATGGACCTTCACATTGACAATGAAACACAAAAATTGCATCAGTATTGAATACAAAAGTCACGATGACGACCTAAGCACAAGATGAGTGAATCTCCCAAGATGTTGTGCTTTGAGTGGGTCCAGGGAGACCAGTATCAGATTCCGATGCACCAGTGCAGGTTTGCTGGAACCCTTGGACAATCACATTGACCATGAAACACAGAAATATCATTCGGATTGAATCCAAAATGCACAATGCCGACTGAAGTACAAGAGGAATGAATGTTCTAAGAGATTGATCTTTATGCGGCTCCAGGGAGACCAGTATTTGATTCCGATGCAGCAGTGCAGGTCTACAGTATCCCATGGACTTTCACATTGACGATGAAAGACGGATATTGCCTCGGGATTGAAATCAAAAGGGACAATTCCGACTTATGTACAAGAAGAGTGAATCTTCTGAGAGTTTGTGCTTTGAGCGGCTTCTGGGATACCAGTATTAGATTCCGATGCACCAGTGCAGGTTTAACTTATCCCCTGCACCTTCACATCGACCATGAAACATAGACATTTCATTGGAATTGAATACAAAAGGCACAATAGCGACATAAGTACAAGAAGAGTTAATCTTCTAAGATTTTGTGTTTTGAACGGCTCCTTGGGAGACCAGTATTAGAATCCGATGCACCAGTGCAGGTTTACTGTATCCCTTGGACTTTCACACTGACCATGAAGCACAGAAATTGCATTGGGGTTGAATACAAAAGGCACAAATCCGGCTTAATTACAAGAAGAGTGAATCTTCTAAGAATGTTTCTTTTAGCGGCTCATTGGAGACGAGTATTAGATTCAGATGCACCAGTGCAGGTTTTCTGTATTTTTTTGTCCTTCACATTGACCATGAAAAACAGAAATTGCATCGGGACTGATTACGAAAGGGACAAAGCCGACTTAAGTACAAGAAGAGTGAGTCTTCTACGAGTTTGTGCTTTGAGCGGCTCCTGGGAGACGAGTATTAGATTCCGATGCACCAGTGCAGGTTTACTGTATCCCTTGGACCTTCACATTGAGCATAAAAGAAAGAAATTATTTCGAAATTTGAATACAAAAAGCACATTGCCCACTTATTTAAGAGAAGAGTGATTCTTCTAAGAGATTGTGCTTTGAGCGGCTCCTGGGAGATCAGTATTAGATTCCGATGCACCATTGGATGTTTACTGCATCCCATGGACCTTCACATTGACAATGAAACACAGAAATTACATCAGGATTGAATACAAATGGTACAATGACGACCTAAGTACAAGATGAGTGAATCTCCCTAGATTTTGTTCTTTGAGCGGGTCCAGGGAGACCAGTATTAGATTCCGATGCACCAGTGCAGGTTTACTGTAACCCTTGGACCATCACATTGACCATGAAACACAGAAACTGCATTCGGATTGTAAAAAAAAGGCACAATGCCGACTGATGTACAAGAAGAGTGAATCTACTAAGATGTTGTGCTTTGAGCGGCTCCTGGGAGACCAGTATTTGATTCCGATGCAGCAGTGCAGGTTTACAGTATCCCTTGGACTTTCACATTGACCATGAAAGACAGATATTGCATAGGGATTGAAATCAAAAGGGACAATGCCGACTTAAGTATAAGAAGAGTGAGTCTTCTTAGAATTTGTGCTTTGAGCGGCTTTTGGGATACCAGTATTAGATTCCGATGCACCAGTGCATATTTAACGTATCCCTTGGATCTTCACATCGACCATGAAACATAGAAATTGCATCGGGATTGAATACAAAAGGCACAATGGCGACATAAGTACAAGAAGAGTGAATCTTCTAAGATTTTGTATTTTGAGCGGCTCCTTGGGAGACCAGTATTAGATTCCGATGCACCAGTGCAAGTTTACTGTATCCCTTGGACTTTCACATTGACCATGAAGCACAGAAATTGCATTGGGATTGAATACAAAAGGCACAAACCCGGCTCAATTACAAGAAGAGTGAATCCTCTAAGAGTTTGTGCTTTGAGCGGCTCCTGGGAGACCGGTATTAGATTCCGATGTACCAGTGCAGGTTTACTGTATCCCTTGGACCTTCACATTGACCATGATACAAAGAAATTGCATCGGGGTTGAATACAAAAGGCACAAGGCCAACTTAAGTACAAGAAGAGTGAATCATCTGAAAGTTTGTGCTTCGAGCGGCTCCTGGGAGACCAGTATATGATTCCTATGCAGCTGTGCAGGTTTACTGCATCCCTTGAACCTTCACATTGACCATGAAAGACAGAATTTGCATCGGGATATAAATCAAATGGGACAATGCCGACTTGCGTACAAGAAGTGTGAATCTTCTGAGGGTTTGTGCTTTGAGCGGCTCCTGGGATACCAGTATTAGATTCCGATGCACCAGTGCAGGTTTCGCTTATCCCCTAGACCTTTACATCGACCATGAAACATAGAAATTGCATCGGGATTGAATACAAAAGGCACAATGGCGACTTAAGTACAAGAAGAGTGAATTTTCTAAGAGTTTGTGGTTTGAGCGGCTCCTGGGAAACCAGTATTAGATTTTGATATACCAGTGCAGGTTTACTGTATCCCTTGGACCTTCACATTGACACGAAAGGCAGAAATTGCATCGGGATTGAAACCAAAAAGGACAATGCCGACTTAAGTACAAGAAGAGTGAATCTTCTATGAGTTTCTGCTTTGAGCGGCTCCTGGGAGACCAGTATTAGATTCCGAAGCACCAGTGCAGGTTTACTGTATCCCTTGGTCCTTCACATTGACCATGATACAAAGAAATTGCATCGGGATTGAATACAAAGGTACAATGCCGACTTAAGTACAAGAAGAGTGAATCTTCTAAGAGTTTGTGCTTTGAACGGCTCCTGGGAGACCAGTATTTGATTCCTAAGCAGCTGTGCAGGTTTACTGCATCCCTTGGACCTTCACATTGACCATGAAAGACAGAACTTCCATCGGGATATAAATCAAAAGGGGCAATGCCGACTTGAGTACAAGAAGAGTGAATCTTCTGAGAGTTTGTGCTTTGAGCGTATCCTGGGATACCAGTATTAGATTCCGATGCACCAGTGTAGGTTTCACTTATCCCCTGGACCTTCACATCGACCATGAAACATAGAGATTGCATCGGGATTGAATACAAAAAGCACTATGCCGACTTAATTACAAGAAGAGTGAATTTTCTAAGAGTTTGTGGTGTGAGCGGCTCCTGGGAAACCAGTATTAGATTCCGATGTACCAGTGCAGGTTTACTGTATCCCTTGGACCATCTCATTGACCATGAAACATAGAAATCGCATCGGGATTAAATAGAAAAGCCACAATGCCGACTTAAGTACAAGAAGAGTGAATCTTCTAAGAGTTTGTGCTTTGAGCGGCTCCTGGGAGACGAGTATTAGATTCCGATGCACCATTGCATGTCTACTGTATCCCATGGACCTTCACATTGACAATGAAACACAGAAATTACATCAGGATTGAATACAAATGGCACAATAACGACCTAAGTACAAGATGAGTGAATCTCCCGGCCGGCCGCGTTGGTCTAGCGGTTCTGGCGCTGCAGTCCGGAACCGCGGGACTGCTACGGTCGCAGGTTCGAGGTCTGCCTCGGGCATGGGTGCGTTTGATGTCCTTAGGTTAGTTAGGTTTAAGTAGTTCTAAGTTCCAGGGGACTTATGACCTAAGATGTATCCCTTGAACCTTCACATTGACCATGAAACACAGATATCACATCGGGATTGAATACAAAAGGCACAATGCCGACTTAAGTACAAGAAGGGTGAATCTTCTAAGAATTTGTGCTTTGAGCGGCTCATGGGAGACCAGTATTAGATTCCGATGCACCAGTGCAGGTTAATTGTATCCCTTGGACATTCACATTGACCATGAAACAAAGAAAATGCATCGGGATTGAATACTAAATACACAATGACGAATTAGGTACACGATGAGTGAATCTCCCAAGAGTTTGTGCTTTCATCTAATCCTTGGATACCAGTATTAGATTCCAATGCACCAGTGCAGGTTTACCGTATCCCTTGGAACTTCACATTGACCATGAAACTTGGAAATTGCATTGGGATTTAATACAAATGCACAATGCTGAGATAAGTACAAGACGAGTGAATCTTCAAAGAATTTGTGCTTTGAGCGGCTCATGGGAGACCAGTATTAGATTTCGATGCACCAGTGCAGGTTTACTGTATCCGTCTGACCTTCACTTTGACCATGAAACACGGAAATTGCATCGGGATTGAATACAAAAGGGACAATGCCGACTTAAGTATAAGAAGTGTGAATTTTCTAACAGTTTGTGGTTTGAGCGGCTCGTGGGAGACCTGTATTACATTCCAATGCACCAGTGCGGGTTTACTGTATCCCTTGGACCTTCCCATTGACCATGAAACACAGAAATCGCATCGGTATTGAATAAAAAGGCACATAGCCGACTTAAGTACAAGAGGAGTGAATCTTCTATAAGTTTGTCACTTGAGCGGCTCATCTGAGACCTGTATCCGATTCCAATGCACCAGTGCGGGTTTACTGTATCCCTTGGACCTTCACATTGACCATGAAGCACAGATATCGCATCGGGTTTCAATACAAAAAGCACAAAGCAGACTTAATTACAAGAAGGGTGAATTTTGTAAGAGTTTGTGGTTTGAGCGTCTCCTGGGAGACCAGTATTAGATTCAGATGCACCAGTGCAGGTTTACTGTATCCCTTGAACCTTCACATTGACCATGAAACAGAGATGTTGCATTGGGATTGAATACGAAAGGCTCTATGCCGACTTAAGAACAAGAAGAGTGAGTCTTCTATGAGTTTGTGCTTCCAGCGCCTCCAGGGACACCAGTATTAGATTTTGATGCACCACTGAAGTTTTACCGTATCCCTTAAACCTTCACATTGACCATGAAACACAGTATTTGCATCGGGATTGAATACAAAAACCACAATGGCGACTTAAGTACAAGAAGAGTGAATCTTCTAAGAGTTTGTGCTTTGAGCAGCACTTTGGGAGACCAGTATTGGATGCCGTTGCACCAGTGCAGGTTTACTGTATCCCTTGGACCATCACATTGACCATGAACCACAGAAATTGCATTCGGATTGAATCCAAAATGCACAATGCCGACTGAAGTACAAGAAGAGTGATCTTCTAAGAGTTTGTGCTTTGAGCGGCTCCTGGGAGACCAGTATTTGATTATGATGGACCAGTGCAGGTTTACTGTATCCCTTGGCCCATCACATTGACCATGAAACACAGAAATTGCATCGGGATTGAAATCAAAACGGACAATGCCAACTTAAGTACAGGAAGAGTGAATCTTCTGAGAGTTTGTGCTTTGAGCGGCTCCTGGGATACCAGTATTAGATTCCGATGCACCAGTGCAGGTTTAACTTATCCCCTGGACCTTCACATCGACCATGATACATAGAAATTGCATCGGGATTGAATACAAAAGGCATAAGGGCGACATAAGTACAAGAAGAGTGAATCTTCTAAGAGTTTTTGCTTTGAGCGGCTCCTTGGGAGACCAGTATTAGATTCCGATATACCAGTGCAGGTTTACTGTCTCCCTTGGACTTTCAAATTGACCATGAAGCACAGAAATCGCATCGGGGTTGAATACAAAAAGCACAAAGCAGACTTAATTACAAGAGGAGTGAATTTTCGAAGAGTTTCTGGTTTGAGCGGCTCCTGGGAGACCAGTATTTGATTCAGATGCACCAGAGCAGGTTTGCTGTATCCGTTTGACCTTCACTTTGACCAAGAAACACGGAAATTGCATCGGGATTGAATACAAAACTGACACTGCCGACTTAAGTACAAGAAGAGTGAATCTTCTAAGAATTTGTGCTTTGAGCGGCTCATGGGAGACCAGTATTAGATTCCGCTGCACCAGCGCAGGTTTTCTATATCCGTTTGACCTTCACATTGACCATGAAACACAGATACTCCATCGGGATTAAATATGGAGGGCACAATGCCGACTTAAGTACAAGAAGAGTGAGTCCTCCATGAGTTTGTGATTCCAGCGGCTCCTGGGATACCAGTTATACATTCCGATGCACCAGTGCAGGTTTACCGTATCCCTTAAACCTTCACATTGACCATGAAACACTGAAATTATATCGGGATTGAATACGCAAGGGACAATGCCGACTTAAGTACAAGAAGAGTGAATCTTCTAAGAGTTTGTGCTTTGAGCGGCTCCTCGGAGACCAGTATTAGATTCCGATGCACCAGTGCAGGTTTACTGTATCCCTTGGACCTTCACATTGACCATGAAAAACAGAAATTGCATGGGGATTGAATACAAAAGGCACAGTGCCGACCTAAGTACAAGAAAAGTTAATCTTCTAAGAGTTTGTGCTTTGAGCGGCTCCAGGGAGACCAGTATTAGATTCCAATGCACCATTGCAGGTTTACAGTATCCCTTGGACTTTCACATTGACCATGAGAGACAGATATTGCATCGGGATTGAAATCAAAAGGGACAATGCCGACTTAAGTACAAGAAGAGTGAATCTTCTGAGAATTTGTGCTTTGGGCGGCTTTTGGGATACCAGTATTAGATTCCGATGCACCAGTGCATATTTAACGTATCCCTTGGACCTTCACATCGACCATGAAACATAGAAATTGCATCGGGATTGAATACAAAAGGCACAATAGCGACTCAAGTACAAGAAGAGTGAATCTTCTAAGAGTTTTTGCTTTGAGCGGCTCCTTCTGAGACCAGTATTAGATTCCGATGCACCAGTGCAGGTTTACTGTAACCCTTGGACTTTCACATTGAACATGAAGCACAGAGATTGCATTGGGGTTGAATACAAAAGGCACAAATCCGGCTTACTTACAAGAAGAGTGAATCTTCTAAGAGTTTGTGCTTTGAGCGGCTCCTGGGAGACCAGAATTTGATTCCTATGCAGCTGTGCAGGTTTACTGCATCCATTGGACCTTCACATTGACCATGAAACACAGAAATCGCATCGGGACTAAATAGAAAAGGCACAATGCCTACTTAAGTACAAGAAGAGTGAATATTCCAAGATGTTGTGCTTTGAGCGGCTCATGGGAGACGAGTATTAGATTCCGATGCACCAGTGCAGGTTTACTGTATCCCTTGCACCTTCACATTGACCATGCAACACAGATATTGCATCGGGATTGAATACAAAACGCACAATGCCGACTTGACTATAAGAAGAGTGAGTCTTCTTTGAGTTTGTGCTTTGAGCGGCTCCTGAGAGACCAGTATTAGATTCCGATGCACCAGTGCAGGTTTACTGTAACCCTTGGACCATCACATTGACCATGAAACACAAAAATTGCATACGGATTGAATAAAAAATGCACAATGCCGACTGAAGTACAAAAAGAGTGAATCTTCTAAGAGATTGTGCTTTGAGCGGCTCCTGGGAGACCAGTATTTGATTCCGACGCAGCAGTGCAGGTTTACAGTATCCCTTGGACTTTTACATTGACCATGAAAGACAGATATTGCATCGGGATTGAAATCAAAATGGACAATGCCGGCTTAAGTACAAGAAGAGTGAATCTTCTGAGAATTTGTGCTTTGAGCGGCTTATGGGATACCAGTAATAGATTTCGATGCACCAGGGATATTTAACGTATCCCTTGGACCTTCACATCGACTATGAAACATAGAAATTGCATCGGGATTGAATACAAAAGGCACAATGGCGACATAAGTACATGAAGAGTGAGTCTTCTAAGATTTTGTGTTTTGAGCGGCTCCTTGGGAGACCAGTATTAGATTCCGATGCACCAGTGCAGGTTTACTGTATCCCTTGGACTTTCACATAGACCATGAAACAGAGAAATTGCATTGGGGTTGAATACAAAAGGCACAAATCAGGCTTAATTACTAGAAGAGTGAATCTTCTAAGGGTTTGTGCTTTGAGCGGCTCCTGGGACACCAGTATTTGATTACGATGCAGCAGTGCAGGTTTTCAGTATCCCTTGGACCCTCACATTGACGATGAAACACAGAAATTGCATCGGGATTGAATACAAAAGGCACAATGCCGACTTAAGTACTAGAAGAGAGAGTCTTCTACGACTTTGTGCTTAGAGCGGCTCCTGGGAGACGAGTATTTGATTCTGATGCACCAGTGCAGGTTTACTGTATCCCTTGATCCTTCACATTGACCATGAAACACAGATATTGCATCGGGATTGAATACAAAAGGCACAATGCCGACTTAAGTACTAGAAGAGAGAGTCTTCTACGACTTTGTGCTTTGAGCGGTACCTGGGAGACCAGTATTAAATTCCGATGCACGAGTGCAGTTTTACTGTATCCTTTGGACCTTCACATTGACCATGAAACGTAGAAATTGCATCGGGATGGAATACAAAATGGACAATGCCGACTTAAGTACAAGAAAAGTGAATCTTCTAAGAGTTTGTGGTTTGAGCGGCTACAGGGAGACCAGTATTATTTCGATGCACCAATGGCAGTTTTCTGTATCCCTTGAACCGTCACATTGACGATGAAATACAGATATTGCATCGGGATTGAATACAAAATGCACAATGCCGACTGAAGTACAAGACGAGTGAATCTATTTATAATTTGTGCTTTGAGCGGGTCATGGGAGACCAGTACTAGATTCAGACACACCAGTGCAGGTATTCTGCATACGTTTGACTTTCACTTTGACCATGAAGTACAAAACTTGCATCGGGATTGAATACAAAATGCACAATGCCGACTTAGGTACAAGAAGAGTGAATCTACTAAGAATTTGTGCTTTGGGCGGATCATGAAAGACCAGTATTAGAATTCGGCGCACCAGTGCAGGTTAACTGTATCCCTTGGACCTTCACATTGACCATGAAACACAGAAATCGCATCGGGAATAAATATAAAAGGCACAATGGCGACTTACGTACAAGTAGAGTGAATCTTCTAAGTGTTTGTGCTTTGAGCGGCTCATGGGAGACCAGTATTAGATTCCGATGCACCAGTGCAGGTTTACTGTATCCCTTGCCCCTTCACATTGACCATGAAACACAGATATTGCATCGGGATTGAATAAAAAACGCACAATGCCGACTTATGTATAAGAACAGTGAGTCTTCTACGAGTTTGTGCTTTGAGCGGCTCCTGAGAGATCAGTATTAGATTCCGAAGCACCAGTGCACGTTTACTGTATCCCATGGACCTTCACATTGACAATGAAACACAGAAATTGCATCAGGATTGAACACAAAAGGCACAATGACGACCTACGTACAAGATGAGTGAATCTCCCAAGATTTTGTGTTTTGAGCGGGTCCAGGGAGACCAGTATTAGATCCCGATGCACCAGTGCAGGTTTACTGTAACCCTTGGAGAATCACATCGACCATGAAACACAGAAATTTCATTCGGATTTAATACAAAATGCACAATGCCGACTGAAGTACAAGAAGAGTGAATCTTCTAAGAGATTGTGCTTTGAGCGGCTCCTGGGAGACTAGTATTTCGTTCCGATGCAGCAGTGCAGGTTTACAGTATCCCTTGGACTTTCACATTGACCATGAAAGACAGATATTGCATCGGGATTGGAATCAAAAGGGACAATGCCGGCTTAAGTACAAAAAGAGTAAATCTTCTGAGAATTTGTGCTTTGAGCGGCTTTTGGGATACCAGTAATAGATTTCTATGCACCAGTGCATATTTAACGTATCCCTTGGACCTTCACATAGACCATGAAACATAGAAATTACATCGTAATTGAATACAAAAGGCACAATGGCGACATAAGTTCAAGAAGAGTGAATCTTCTAAGATTTTGTGTTTTGAGCGGCTCCTTGGGAGACCAGTATTAGATTCCGACGCACCAGTGCAGGTTTATTGTATCCCTTGGACTTGCACATTGACCATGAAGCACAGAAATTGCATTGGGGTTGAATACAAAAGGCACAAAACCGGCTTAATTACAAGAAGAGTGAATCCTCTAAGGGTTTGTGCTTTGAGCGGCTCCTGGGACACCAGTATTTGATTACGATGCAGCAGTGCAGGTTTTCAGTATCCCTTGGACCCTCACATTGACCATGAAACACAGAAATTGCATCGGGATTGAATATTAAAGGCAAAATGTCGACTTAAGTACAAGAAGTGTGAATATTCTTAGAGTTTGTGCTTTGAGCGGCTCCTGGGAGACCAGTATTAGATTCCGATGCACCATTGCAGGTTTACTGTATCCCTTGATCCTTCACATTGACCATGAAACACAGATATTGCATCGGGATTGAATACAAAAGGCACAATGCCGACTTAAGTACTAGAAGAGAGAGTCTTCTACGACTTTGTGCTTAGAGCGGTACCTGGGAGACCAGTATTAAATTCAGATGCACGAGTGCAGGTTTACTGTATCTCTCACACCTTCACATTGACCATAAAACACAGATATTGCATCGGGATTAAATACAAGAGGGACAATTCCAACTTAAATACAAGATGAGTGAATCTTCTAAGATTTTGTGATTTGAGCGACTCCTGGGAGACCAGTATTAGATTCCGATGCACCAGTGCAGATTTACTGTATCCCCTGGACCTTCACATTGACCATGAAACACAGAAATTGCATCGGGATGGAATACAATATGGACAATGCCGACTTAAGTACAGGAAAAGTGAATCTTCTAAGAGTTTGTGGTTTGAGCGGCTACAGGGAGACCAGTATTAGATTCTGATGCACCATTGCAGGTTTTCTGTGTCCCTTGAACCGTCACATTGACGATGAAATACAGAAATTGCATCGGGATTGAATACAAAATGCACAATGCCGACTGAAGTACAAGAAGAGTGAATCTGTTTATAATTTGTGCTTTGAGCGGGTCATGGGAGACCAGTATTAGATTCAGACACACCAGTGCCGGTTTTCTGCATCCGTTTGACCTTCACTATGACCATGTAGTATAGAAATTGCATCGGGATTGAATACAAAATGGACAATGCCGCCTTAAGTACAAGAAGAGTGAATTTTCTAACAGTTTGTGGTTTGAGCGGCTCCTGGGAGACCTGTATTAAATTCCGATGCACCAGTGCATTTTTACTGTATCCCTTGGACCTTCGCCTTGACAATGAAACTAAGAAATTGCATCGGTTTTGAATACTAAAGGCACAATGACGACTTAACTACAAGAAGAGTAAATCTTCTAAGAGTTTTTACTTTGAGCGCTTCATGGGAGACCAGTATTAGATTCAGATGCACCAGTGCAGGTTTTCTGTATGTGTTTGTCCTTCACATTGACCATGAAACACAGAAATTGCATCGGGATTGATTACGAAAAGGACAACGCCGACTTAAGTACAAGAAGAGTGAGCCTTCCAAGAGTTTGTGTATTGAGCGGCCCCTGGGAGTTCAGTATAAGATTCCCATGCACCAGTGCAGGTTTACTGTGTCCCTTGGACCTTCACATTGACCATGAAACACAGAAATTGGATGGGGATGGAATAAGAAAGGAACAATGCCGCCTTATGTACTAGAAAAATGAATCTTCTAAGAGTTTGTGCATTGAGTGGGTCCAGGGAGACCAGTATTAGATTCCGATGCACCAGTCCAGGTTTACTGTATCCCTTGGACCTTCACATTGCCCATGAAAGACGGAAATTGCATCGGGATTGAAACCAAAAGGGACAATGACGACTTACGTACAAGAGGAGTGAATCTTCTGTTACTTTGTGTTTGAGCGGCTCCTGGGATACCAGTATTAGATTCCGATGCACCAGTGCAGGTTTCACTTATAACCTGGACCTTCACATCGACCATGAAACATAGAAATTGCATCGGGATTGAATACAAAAGGCACAATGGCGACTTAAGTACAAGAAGAGTGAATCTTCTAAGAGGTCTTGCTTTGAGCGGCTAATTGTGGGACCAGTATTATTTTCCGATGCACCAGTGCAGGTTTACTGTATCCCTTCGACTTTCACATTGACCATGAAGCACAGAAATTGCATCGGGTTTGAATACAAAAAGCACAAAGCCGACTTAATTACAAGAAGAGTGAGTTTTCTAAGAGTTTGTGGTTTGAGCGCCTCCTGGGAGACCAGCATTAGATTCCGATGAACCAGTGCAGGTTTACTGTATACGTTTGTCCTTCACATTGACCATGAAACACATAAATTGCATCGGGTTTGATTACGAAAGGGACTATGCCGACTGAAGTACAAGAAGAGTGAATCTTCTAAGAGATTGTGCATTGAGCGGCTCCTGGGATACCAGTATTAGATTCCGATGCACCAGTGCAGGTTTCACTTATAACCTGGACCTTCACATCGACCATGAAACATAGAAATTGCATCGGGATTGAATACAAAAGGCACAATGGCGACTTAAGTACAAGAAGAGTGAATCTTCTAAGACTTCTTGCTTTGAGCGGCTAATTGTGGGACCAGTATTATATTCCGATGCACCAGTGCAGGTTTACTGTATCCCTTCGACTTTCACATTGACCATGAAGCACAGAAATTGCATCGGGTTTGAATACAAAAAGCACAAAGCCGACTTAATTACAAGAAGAGTGAGTTTTCTAGGAGTTTGTGGTTTGAGCGCCTCCTGGGAGACCAGCATTAGATTCCGATGAACCAGTGCAGGTTTACTGTATACGTTTGTCCTTCACATTGACCATGAAACACATAAATTGCATCGGGTTTGATTACGAAAGGGACTATGCCGACTGATGTACAAGAAGAGTGAATCTACTAAGATGTTGTGCATTGAGCGGCTCCTGGGAGACCAGTATTTGATTCCGATGCAGCAGTGCAGGTTTACAGTATCCCTTGGACTTTCACATTGACCATGAAAGACAGATATTGCATCGGGATTGAAATCAAAAGGGACAATGCCGGCTTAAGTACAAGAAGAGTGAATCTTCTGAGAATTTGTGCTTTGAGCGGCTTTTGGGATACCAGTAATAGATTTCCATGCAACAGTGCATATTTAACGTATCCCTTGGACCTTCACATCGACCATGAAACATAGAAATTGCATCGTGATTGAATACAAAAACCACAATGGCGACATAAGTACAAGAAGAGTGAATCTTTTAAGATTTTGTGTTTTGAGCGGCTCCTTGGGAGACCAGTATTAGATCCCGATGTACCAGTGCAGGTTTACTGTAACCTTTGGACTTCCACATTGACCATGAAGCACAGACATTGCATTGGGGTTGAATACAAAAGGCACAAATCCGGCTTAATTACAAGAAGACTGAATCTTCTAAGGGTTTGTGCTTTGAGCGGCTCCTGGGCACCAGTATTTGATTACGATGCAGCAGTGCAGGTTTTCAGTATCCCTTGGACCCTCACATTGACCATGAAACACGGAAATTGCATCGGGATTGAATAATAAAGGCACAATGGGGCCTTAAGTACAAGCAGACTTAATCTTCTAAGAGGTTGTGCCTTCAGCGGCTAATGGGAGACCTGTATTAGATTCCAATGCAGCAGTGCATTGTTTCTGTATCCCTATCACCTTCACATTGACCATGAAACACAGATATTGCATCGGGATTGAATACGAAAGGCACAATGCCGACTTAAGTACTAGAAGAGAGAGTCTTCTACGACTTTGTGCTTAGAGCGGCTCCGGGGAGACGAGTATTTGATTCTGATGCACCAGTGCAGGTTTACTGTATCCCTTGGACCTTCACATTGAGCATGAAAGAAAGATATTGTATCGGGATTGAATATTAAAGGCAAAATGTCGACTTAAGTACAAGAAGTGTGAATCTTCTTAGAGTTTGTGCTTTGAGCGGCTTTTGGGATACCAGTATTAGATTCCGATGCACCAGTGCATATTTAACGTATCCCTTGGACCTTCACATCGACCATGAAAGACAGATATTGCATCGGGATGAAATACAAAAGGCACAAATCCGGCTTAATTACAAGAAGAGTGAATCTTCTAAGAGTTTGTGCTTTGAGCGGCTCCTGGGAGACCAGTATTAGATTCCGATGCACCAGTGCAGGTTTGCTGTATCCCTTGGACCTTCACATTGACCATGTTACAAAGAAATTGCATCGGGGTTGAATACAAAAGGCACAAGGCCGACTTAAGTACAAGAAGAGTGAATCATCTGAAAGTTTGTGCTTCGAGCGGCTCCTGGGAGACCAGTATATGATTCCTATGCAGCTGTGCAGGTTTACTGCATCCCTTTAACCTTCACATTGACCATGAAAGACAGAACTTGCATCAGGATATAAATCAAAAGGGACAATGCCGACTTGAGTACAAGAAGAGTGAATCTTCTGAGGGTTTCTGCTTTAGGCGGCTCCTGGGATACCAGTATTAGATTCCGATGCACCAGTGCAGGATTCACTTATCCCCTGGACCTTCACATCGACCATGAAACAAAGAAATTGCATCGGGATTGAATACAAAATGCACAATGCGGACTTAATAACAAGAAGACTGAATTTACTAAGATGTTGTGGTTTGAGCGGCTCCTGGGAGACCAGTATTAGATTCCGATGCACCAGTGCAGGTTTACTGTATCCCTTGGACCTTCACATTGACCATCAAACACAGATATCGCATCGGGATTAAATAGAAAAGGCACAATGCCGACTTAAGTACAAGAAGAGTGAATCTTCTAAGAGTTTGTGCTTTGAGCGGCTCATGGGAGACCAGTATTAGATTCCGATGCACCAGTGCAGGTTTACTGTATCCCTTGCACCTTCACATTGACCATGAAACACAGATATTGCATCGGGATTGAATACAAAACGCACAATGTCGACTTAAGTACAAGAAGAGTGAGTCTTCTACGAGTTTGTGCTTTGAGCGGCTCCTGGGAGACGAGTATTAGATTCCGATGCACCAGTGCAGGTTTGCTGTGTCCCTTGGACCTTCACATTGAGCATAAAAGAAAGAAATTGCTTCGGAATTTAAATACAAAAAGCACATTGCCCACTTATTTAAGAGAAGAGTGATTCTTCTAAGAGTTTATGCTTTGAGCGGCTCCTGGGAGATCGGTATTAGATTCCGATGCACCATTGTATGTTTACTGTATCCCATGGACCTTCAAGTTGACAATGAAACACAGAAATTACATCAGGATTGAATACAAATGGCACAATGACGACCTAAGTACAAGATGAGTGAATCTCCCGGCCGGCCGCGTTGGTCTAGCTGTTCTGGCGCTGCAGTCCGGAACCGCGGGACTGTTACGGTCGCAGGTTCGAATCCCGCCTCGGGCATGGGTGTGTGTGATGTCCTTAGGTTAGTTAGGTTTAAGTAGTTCTAAGTTCCAGGGGACTTATGACCTAAGATGTTGAGTCCCATAGTGCTCAGAGCCATTTGAGTGAATCTCGCAAGATTTTGTATTTTGAGCGGGTCCAGGGAGACCAGTATTAGATTCCGATGCATCAGTGCAGGTTTACTGTAACCCTTGGACCATCACATTGACCATGAAACACAGAAATTGCATTCGGATTGAATACAAAATGCACAATGCCGACTGATGTACAAGAAGAGTGAATCTTCTAAGAGATTGTGTTTTGAGCGGCTCCTGGGAGACCAGTATTTGATTCCGATGCAGCAGTGCAGGTTTACAGTATCCCTTGGACTTTCACATTGACCATGAAAGACAGATATTGCATCTGGATTGAAATCAAAAGGGACAATGCCGACTTAAGTACAAGAAGAGTGAATCTTCTGAGAATTTGTGCTTTGAGTGGCTTTTGGGATACCAGTATTAGATTCCGATGTACCAGTGCATATTTAACGTATCCCTTGGACCTTCACATCGACCATGAAAGACAGATATTGCATCGGGATGAAATACAAAAGGCACAATGGCGACATAAGTACAAGAAGAGTGAATCTCCTAAGATTTTGTGTTTTGAGCGGCTCCTTGGGAGACCAGTATTAGATTCCGATGCACCAGTGCAAGTTTGCTGTATCCCTTGGACTTTCACATTGACCATGAAGAACAGAAATCGCATTGGGGTTGAATACAAAAGGCACAAATCCGGCTTAATTACAAGAAGAGTGAATCTTCTAAGAGTTTGTGCTTTGAGCGGCTCCTGGGAGACCAGTATTAGATTCCGAGGCACCAGTGCAGGTTTACTGTATCCCTTGGACCTTCACATTGACCATGTTACAAAGAAATTGCATCGGGGTTGAATACAAAAGGCACAAGGCCGACTTAAGTACAAGAAGAGTGAATCATCTGAAAGTTTGTGCTTCGAGCGGCTCCTGGGAGACCAGTATATGATTCCTATGCAGCTGTGCAGGTTTACTGCATCCCTTGAACCTTCACATTGACCATGAAAGACAGAACTTGCACCGGGATATAAATCAAAAGGGACAATGCCGACTTGAGTACAAGAAGAGTGAATCTTCTGAGGATTTCTGCTTTGAGCGGCTCCTGGGATACCAGTATTAGATTCCGATGCACCAGTGCAGGATTCACTTATCCCCTGGACCTTCACATGGACCATGAAACATAGAAATTGCATCGGGATTGAATACAAAAGGCACAATGGCAACTTAAGTACAAGAAGAGTGAATCTTCTAAGAGTTTTTGCTTTGAGCGGATAATTGTGAGACCAGTATTAGATTCCGATGCACCAGTGCAGGCTTACTGCGTCCCTTCGACTTTCACATTGACCATGAAACACAGAAATTGCATCGGGTTAGAATACAAAAAGCACAAAGCCGACTTAATAACAAGAAGACTGAATTTACTAAGATGTTGTGGTTTGAGCGGCTCCTGGGAGACCAGTATTAGATTCCGATGCACCAGTGCAGGTTTACTGTATCCCTTGGACCTTCACATTGACCATGAAGCACAGAGATTGCATTGGGGTTGAATACAAAAGGCACAAATCCGGCTTACTTACAAGTAGAGTGAATCTTCTAAGTGTTTGTGCTTTGAGCGGCTCCTGGGAGGCCAGAATTTGATTCCTATGCAGCTGTGCAGGTTTACTGCATCCCTTGGACCTTCACATTGACCATGAAACACAGAAATCGCATCGGGATTAAATAGAAAAGGCACCATGCCTACTTAAGTACAAGAAGAGTGAATATTCTAAGAGTTTGTGCTTTGAGCGGCTCATGGGAGACGAATATTAGATTCCGATGCACCAGTGCAGGTTTACTGTATCCCTTGCACCTTCACATTGACCATGCAACGCAGATATTGCATCGGGATTGAATACAAAACGCACAATGCTGACTTGAGTATAAGAAGAGTGAGACTTCTTTGAGTTTGTGCTTTGAGCGGCTCCTGAGAGACCAGTATTAGATTCCGATGCACCAGTGCAGGTTTACTGTAACCCTTGGACCATCACATTGACCATGAAACACAGAAATTGCATTCGGATTGAATACAAAATGTACAATGCCGACTGAAGTACAAGAAGAGTGAATCTTCTAAGAGATTGTGCTTTGAGCGGCTCCTGGGAGACCAGTATTTGATTCCGACGCAGCAGAGCAGGTGTACAGTATCCCTTGGACTTTTACATTGACCATGAAAGACAGATATTGCATCGGAATTGAAATCAAAATGGACAATGCCGGCTTAAGTACAAGAAGAGTGAATCTTCTGAGAATTTGTGCTTTGAGCGGCTTTTGGGATACCAGTAATAGATTACGATGCACCAGGGTTATTTAACGTATCCCTTGGACCTTCACATTGTCCATGAAACACAGATATTGCATCGGGATTGAATACAAAACGCACAATGCCGACTTAAATATAAGAAGAGTGAGTCTCCTACGAGTTAGTGCTTTGAGCGGCTCCTGAGAGATCAGTATTAAATTCCGAAGCACCAGTGCACGTTTACTGTATCCCATGGACCTCCACATTGACAATGAAACACAGAAATTGCATCAGGATTGAACACAAAAGGCACAATGACGACCTAAGTACAAGATGAGTGAATCTCCCAAGATTTTGTGTTTTGAGCGGGTCCAGGGAGACCAGTATTAGATCCCGATGCACCAGTGCAGGTTTATTGTATCCCTTGGACTTGCACATTGACCATGATGCACAGAAATTGCATTGGGGTTGAAGACAAAAGGCACAAATCCAGCTTAAGTACAAGAAGAGTGAATCTTCTAAGGGTTTTTGCTTTGAGCGGCTCCTCGGACAACAGTATTTGATTACGATGCAGCAGTGCAGGTTTTCAGTATCCCTTGGACCCTCACATTGACCATGAAACACAGAAATTGCATCGGGATTGAATAATAAAGGCACAATGCCGACTTAAGTACAAGAAGACTGAACCTTCTAAGAGGTTATGCTTTCAGCGGCTCATGGGAGACCAGAATTAGATTTCGATGGAGCAGTGTATTGTTTCTGTATCCCTATCACCTTCACATTGACCATGAAACACAGATATTGCATCGGGATTGAATATTAAAGGCAAAATGTCGACCTAAGTACAAGAAGTGTGGATCTTTTTAGAGTTTGTGCTTTGCGCGGCTCCAGGGAGACCAGTATTAAATTCAGATGCACGAGTGCAGGTTTACTGTATCTCTTAGACCTTCACATTGACCATAAAACACAGATACTGCATCGGGATTAAATACAAGAGGGACAATTCCAACTTAAATACAAGATGAGTGAATCTTCTAAGATTTTGTGATATGAGCGACTCCTGCGAGACCAGTATTAGATTCCGATGCACCAGTGCAGGTTTACTGTATCCCCTGGACCTTCACATTGACCATGAAACACAGAAATTGCATCGGGATGGAATACAAAATGGACAATGCCGACTTATGTACAGGAAAAGTGAATCTTCTAAGAGTTTCTGTTTTGAGCGGCTACAGGGAGACCAGTATTAGATTCCGATGCACCATTGCAGGTTTTCTGTATCCCTTGAACCGTCACATTGACGATGAAATACAGAAATTGCATCGGGATTGAATACAAAATGCACAATGCCGACTGAGGTACAAGAAGAGTGAATCTGTTTATAATTTGTGCTTTGAGCGGGTCATGGGAGACCAGTATTAGATTCAGACACACCAGTGCAGGTTTTCTGCATCCGTTTGACCTTCACTTTGACCATGTAGTATAGAAATTGCATCGGGATTGAATACTAAAGGCACAATGACGACTTAACTACAAGAAGAGTGAATCTTCTAAGAGTTTTTACTTTGAGCGGGCCATGGGAGACCAGTATTAGATTCAGATGCACCAGTGCAGGTTTTCTGTATGTGTTTGTCCTTCACATTGACCATGAAACACAGAAATTGCATCGGGATTGATTACGAAAAGGACAACGCCGACTTAAGTACAAGAAGAGTGAATTTTCCAAGAGTTTGTGTATTGAGCGGCTCCTGGGAGTTCAGTATTAGATTCCGATGAACCAGTGCAGGTTTACTGTATCCCTTGGACCATCACATTGACCACGAAACACAGAAATTGGATCGGGATGGAATAAGAAAGGGACAATGCCGCCTTATGTACTAGAAAAATGAATCTTCTAAGAGATTGTGCTTTGAGTGGGTCCAGGGAGACCAGTATTAGATCCCGATGCACCAGTGCAGGTTTTCTGTATCCCTTGAACAGTCACATTGACGATGAAACACAGAAATTGCATCGGGATTGAATACAAAATGCACAATGCCGACAGAAGTACAAGAAGAGTTAATCTTCTAAGAGTTTGTGCTTCGAGCGGCTCCTGGGAGACCAGTATTAGATTCCGATGCACCAGTCCAGGTTTACTGTATCCCTTGGACTTTCACATTGACCACGAAAGACGGAAATTGCATCGGGATTGAAACCAAAAGGGACAATCCCGACTTAAGTACAAGAAGAGTGAATCTTCTGTTAGTTTGTGCTTTGAGCGGCTCCTGGGATACCAGTATTAGATTCCGATGCACCAGTGCAGGTTCCACTTATCCGCTGGACCTTCACATCGACCATGAAACAAAGAAATTGCATCGGGACTGAATACAAAAGGCACAATGGCGACTTAAGTGCAAGAAGAGTGAATCTTCTAAGAGTTCTTGCTTTGAGCGGCTAATTGTGGGACCAGTGTTATATTCCGATGCACCAGTGCAGGTTTACTGTATCCCTTCGACTTTCACATTGACCATGAAGCACAGAAATAGCATCGGGTTTGAATACAAAAAGCACAAAGCTGACTTAATTACAAGGAGAGAGGGTTTTTAAGAGTTTGTGGTTTGAGCGGCTCCTGGGAGACTAGTATTAGATTCCGATGAACCAGTGCAGGCTTACTGTAACCCTTGGACTTTCACATTGACCATGAAGCACAGAGATTGCATTGGGGTTGAATACAAAAGGCACAAATCCGGCTTACTTACAAGTAGAGTGAATCTTCTAAGTGTTTGTGCTTTGAGCGGCTCCTGGGAGACCAGAATTTGATTCCTATGCAGCTGTGCAGGTTTACTGCATCCCTTGGACCTTCACATTGACCATGA
Organism: Schistocerca americana; assembly: GCF_021461395.2. NCBI lineage: Eukaryota > Metazoa > Arthropoda > Insecta > Orthoptera > Acrididae > Schistocerca > Schistocerca americana. The sequence continues at coordinate 1,129,614,010 of NC_060120.1, read as the reverse complement.
AACACAGAAATCGCATCGGGATTAAATAGAAAAGGCACAATGCCTACTTAAGTACAAGAAGAGTGAATATTGTAAGAGTTTCTGCTTTGAGCGGCTCATGGGAGACGAATATTAGATTCCGATGCACCAGTGCAGGTTTACTGTATCCCTTGCACCTTCACATTGACCATGCAACACAGATATTGCATCGGGATTGAATACAAAACGCACAATGCCGACTTGAGTATAAGAAGAGTGAGTCTTCTTTGAGTTTGTGCTTTGAGCGGCTCTTGAGAGACCAGTATTAGATTCCGATGCACCAGTGAAGGTTTACTGTAACACTTGGACCATCACATTGACCATGAAACACAGAAATTGCATTCGGATTGAATACAAAATGCACAATGCCGACTGAAGTACAAGAAGAGTGAATCTTCTAAGAGATTGTGCTTTGAGCGGCTCCTAGGAGACCAGTATTTGATTCCGACGCAGCAGTGCAGGTGTACAGTGTCCCTTGGACTTTTACATTGACCATGAAAGACAGATATTTCATCGGAATTGAAATCAAAATGGACAATGCGGGCTTAAGTACAAGAAGAGTGAATCTTCTGAGAATTTGTGCTTTGAGCGGCTTTTGGGATACCAGTAATAGATTACGATGCACCAGGGTTATTTAACGTATCCCTTGGACCTTCACATCGACTATGAAACATAGAAATTGCATCGGGATTGAATACAAAAAGCACAATGGCGACATAAGTACAAGAAGAGTGAATCTTCTAAGATTTTGTGTTTTTAGCGGCTCCTTGGGAGACCAGTATTAGATTCCGATGCACCAGTGCAGGTTTACTGTATCCCTTTGACTTTCACATTGACCATGAAACACAGAAATTGCATTGGGGTTGAATACAAAAGGCACAAATCCGGCTTAATTACAAGAAGAGTGTATCTTCTAAGAGTTTGTGCTTTGAGCGGCTCCTGGGACACCAGTATTTGATTACGATGCAGCAGTGCAGGTTTTCAGTATCCCTTGGACCCTCACATTGACCATGAAACACAGAAATTACATCGGGATTGAATAACAAAGGCACAATGCCGACTTAAGTACAAGAAACCTGAATCTTCTGAGGGGTTGTGTTTTCAGCGGCTCATGGGAGACCAGTATTAGATTCCGATGCAGCAGTGCATTGTTTCTGTATCCCTATCACCTTCACATTGACCATGAAACACCGATATTGCTTCAGGATTGAATACAAAAGGCACAATGCCGACTTAAGTACTAAAAGAGAGAGTCTTCTACGACCTTGTGCTTAGAGCGGCTCCTGGGAGACGAGTATTTGATTCTGATGCACCAGTGCAGGTTAACTGTATCCATTGATCCTTCACATTGACCATGAAACACAGATATTGCATCGGGATTGAATACAAAAGGCACAATGCCGACTTAAGTACTAGAAGAGAGAGTCTTCTACGACTTTGTGCTTTGAGCGGTACCTGGGAGACCAGTATTAAATTCCGATGCACGAGTGCAGGTTTACTGTATTCCTTGGACCTTCACATTGGCCATAAAACACAGATATTGCATCGGGATTGAATACAAGAGGGACAATTCCGACTTAAAGACAAGATGAGTGAATCTTCTAAGATTTTGTGCTTTGAGCGACTCCTGGGAGACCAGTATTAGATTCCGATGCACCAGTGCAAATTTACTGTATCCCTTGGACCTTCACATTGACCATGACACACAGAAATTGCATCGGGATGGAATACAAAATGGACAATGCCGACTTAAGTACAAAAAAAGTGAATCTTCTAAGAGTTTGTGGTTTGAGCGGCTACAGGGAGACCAGTACTATTCCGATGCACCAATGGCAGTTTTCTGTATCCCTTGAACCGTCAAATTGACGATGAAATACAGATATTGCATCGGGATTGAATACAAAATGCACAATGCCGACTGAAGTACAAGAAGAGTGAATCTATTTATAATTTGTGCTTTGAGCGGGTCATGGGAGACCAGTACTAGATTCAGACACACCAGTGCAGGTTTTCTGCATACGTTTGACCTTCACTTTGACCATGAAGTACAAAAATTGCATCGGGACTGAATACAAAATGCACAATGCCGACTTAGGTACAAGAAGAGTGAATCTACTAAGAATTTGTGCTTTGGCGGATCATGAGAGACCAGTATTACAATCCGGCGCACTAGTGCAGGTTTTCTGTATACGTTTGACCTTCACTTTGACCATGAAACACGGAAATTGCATCGGGATTGAATACAGAAGGGACAATGCCGACTTAAGTACAAGAAGAGTGAATTTTCTAAGAGTTTGTGGTTTGAGCGGCTCCTAGGAGACCTGTATTAGATTCCAATGCACCAGTGCAGGTTTACTGTATCCCTTGGACCTTCACATTGACCATGAAACACAGAAATCGCATCGGGATTAAATATAAAATGCACAATGCCGACTTACATACAAGAAGAGTGAGTCTTCTAAGAGTTTGTGCTTTGAGATTCCGATGCACCAGTGCAGGTTTACTGTATCCCTTGCACCTCCACATTGACCATGAAACACAGATATTGCATCGGGATTGAATACAAAACGCACAATACCGACTTAAATATAAGAAGAGTGAGTCTCCTACGAGTTTGTGCTTTGAGCGGCTCCTGAGAGATCAGTATTAGATTCCGAAGCACCAGTGCACGTTTACTGTATCCCATGGACCTTCACATTGACAATGAAACACAGAAATTTGCACCAGGATTGAACACAAAAGGCACAATGACGACCTAAGTACAAGATGAGTGAATCTCCCAAGACTTTGTGTTTTGAGCGGGTCCAGGGTGACCAGTATTAGATCCCGATGCACCAGTGCAGGTTTACTGTAACCCTTGGACCATCACATTGACCATGAGACACAGAAATTGCTTTCGGATTGAATACAAAATGCACAATGCCGACTGAAGTACAAGAAGAGTGAATCTTCTAAGAGATTGTGCTTTGAGTGGCTCCTGGGTGACTAGTATTTCTTTCCGATGCAGCAGTGCAGGTTTACAGTATCCCTTGGACTTTCACATTGACCATGAAAGACAGATATTGCATCGGGATTGAAATCAAAAGGGACAATGCCGGCTTAAGTACAAGAAGACTGAATCTTCTGAGATTTTGTGCTTTGAGCGGCTTTTGGGTTACCAGTAATAGATTTCGATTCACCAGTGCATATTTAACGTATCCCTTGGACCTTCACATCGACCATGAAACATAGAAATTGCATCGTAATTGAATACAAAAGGCACAATGGCGACATAAGTTCAAGAAGAGTGAATCTTCTAAGATTTTGTGTTTTGAGCGGCTCCTTGGGAGACCAGTATTAGATTCCGATGCACCAGTGCAGGTTTATTGTATCCCTTGGACTTGCACATTGACCATGAAGCACAGAAATTGCATTGGGGTTGAAGACAAAAGGCACAAATCCGGTTTAATTACAAGAAGAGTGAATCTTCTAAGGGTTTGTGCTTTGAGCGGCTCCTGGGACACCAGTATTTGATTACGATGCAGCAGTGCAGGTTTTCAGTATCCCTTGGACCCTCACATTGACCATGAAACACAGAAATTGCATCGGGATTGAATAATAAAGGCACAATGCCGACTTAAGTACAAGAAGACTGAACCTTCTAAGAGGTTATGCTTTCAGCGGCTCATGGGAGACCAGAATTAGATTTCGATGGAGCAGTGTATTGTTTCTGTATCCCTATCACCTTCACATTGACCATGAAACACAGATATTGCATCGGGATTGAATACAAAAGGCACAATGCCGACTTAAGTACTAGAAGAGAGAGTCTTCTACGACTTTGAGTTTAGAGCGGCTCCTGGGAGATGAGTATTTGATTCTGATGCACCAGTGCAGGTTTACTGTATCCCTTGGACCTTCACATTGAGCATGAAAAAAAGATATTGCATCGGGATTGAATATTAAAGGCAAAATGTCGACTTAAGTACAAGAAGTGTGAATCTTCTTAGAGTTTGTGCTTTGCGCGGCTCCAGGGAGACCAGTATTAAATTCAGATGCACGAGTGCAGGTTTACTGTATCTCTTAGACCTTCACATTGACCATAAAACACAGATACTGCATCGGGATTAAATACAAGAGGGACAATTCCAACTTAAATACAAGATGAGTGAATCTTCTAAGATTTTGTGATATGAGCGACTCCTGGGAGACCAGTATTAGATTCCGATGCACCAGTGCAGGTTTACTGTATCCCCTGGACCTTCACATTGACCATGAAACACAGAAATTGCATCGGGATGGAATACAAAATGGACAATGCCGACTTAAGTACAGGAAAAGTGAATCTTCTAAGAGTTTGTGGTTTGAGCGGCTACAGGGAGACCAGTATTAGATTCCGATGCACCATTGCAGGTTTTCTGTATCCCTTGAACCGTCACATTGACGATGAAATACAGAAATTGCATCGGGATTGAATACAAAATGCACAATTCCGACTGAGGTACAAGAAGAGTGAATCTGTTTATAATTTGTGCTTTGAGCGGGTCATGGGAGACCAGTATTAGATTCAGACACACCAGTGCAGGTTTTCTGCATCCCTTTGACCTTCACTTTGACCATGTAGTATAGAAATTGCATCGGGATTGAATACTAAAGGCACAATGACGACTTAACTACAAGAACAGTGAATCTTCTAAGAGTTTTTACTTTGAGCGGGCCATGGGAGACCAGTATTAGATTCAAATGCACCAGTGCAGGTTTTCTGTATGTGTTTGTCCTTCACATTGACCATGAAACACAGAAATTGCATCGGGATTGATTACGAAAAGGACAACGCCGACTTAAGTACAAGAAGAGTGAATCTTCCAAGAGTTTGTGTATTGAGCGGCTCCTGGGAGTTCAGTATTAGATTCCGATGCACCAGTGCAGGTTTACTGTATCCCTTGGACCATCACATTGACCATGAATCACAGAAATTGGATCGGGATGGAATAAGAAAGGGACAATGCCGCCTTATGTACTAGAAAAATGAATCTTCTAAGAGATTGTGCTTTGAGTGGGTCCAGGGAGACCAGTATTAGATCCCGACGCACCAGTGCAGGTTTTCTGTATCCCTTGAACAGTCACATTGACGATGAAACACAGAAATTGCATCGGGATTGAATACAAAATGCACAATGCCGACAGAAGTACAAGAAGAGTTAATCTTCTAAGAGTTTGTGCTTCGAGCGGCTCCTGGGAGACCAGTATTAGATTCCGATGCACCAGTCCAGGTTAACTGTATCCCTTGGACCTTCACATTGACCACGAAAGACGGAAATTGCATCGGGATTGAAACCAAAAGGGACAATGCCGACTTAAGTACAAGAAGAGTGAATCTTCTGTTAGTTTGTGCTTTGAGCGGCTCCTGGGATACCAGTATTAGATTCCGATGCACCAGTGCAGGTTCCACTTATCCGCTGGACCTTCACATCGACCATGAAACAAAGAAATTGCATCGGGATTGAATACAAAAGGCACAATGGCGACTTAAGTACAAGAAGAGTGAATCTTCTAAGAGTTCTTGCTTTGAGCGGCTAATTGTGGGACCAGTATTATATTCCGATGCACCAGTGCAGGTTTACTGTATCCCTTCGACTTTCACATTGACCATGAAGCACAGAAATAGCATCGGGTTTGAATACAAAAAGCACAAAGCCGACTTAATTACAAGAAGAGTGAGTTTTCTAAGTGTTTGTGGTTTGAGCGGCTCCTGGGAGACCAGTATTAGATTCCGATGAACCAGTGCAGGCTTACTGTATCCCTTGGACCTTCAAATTGACCATGAAACACAGATATCGCATCGGGATTGAATACAAAATGCACAATGCGGACTTAGGTACAAGAAGAGTTAATCTTCTAAGAATTTGTGCTGTGAGCGGCTAATGAGTGACGAGTATTAGATTCCGACGCACCAGTGCAGGTTTTCTGTATCCGTTTGAACTTCACTTTGACCGTGAAACACGGAAATTGCATCGGGATTGAATACAGAAGGGACAATGCCGACTTAGGTAAAAGAAGAGTGAATTTTCTAAGAGTTTGTGTTTTGAGCGGCGCCTAGGAGACCTGTATTAGATTCCAATGCACCAGTGCAGGTTTACTGTATCTCTTGGACCTTCACATTGACCGTGAAACACAGAAATCACATCGGGATTAAATAGAAAAGGCACAATGCCGACTTCAGTACAAGAAGAGTGAATCTTCTAAGAGTTTGTGCTTTGAGCGGCTCATGGGAGACCAGTATTAGATTCCGATGCACCAGTGCAGGTTTACTGTATCCCTTGCACCTTCACATTGACCATGAAACACAGATATTGCATCGGGATTGAATACAAAACGCACAATGCCGACTTAAGTACAAGAAGAGTGAGTCTTCTATGAGTTTGTGCTTTGAGCGGCTTTTGGAATACCAGTATTAGATTCCGATGGACCAGTGCATATTTAATGTATCCCTTGGACCTTCACATCGACCATGAAACATAGAAATTGCATCGGGATTGAATACAAAAGGCACAATAGCGACTCAAGTACAAGAAGAGTGAATCTTCTAAGAGTTTTTGCTTTGAGCGGCTCCTTCTGAGACCAGTATTAGATTGCGATGCACCAGTGCAGGTTTACTGTAACCCTTGGACTTTCACATTGACCATGAAGCAAAGAGATTGCATTGGGGTTGAAAACAAAAGGCACAAATCCGGCTTACTTACAAGTAGAGTGAATCTTTTAAGTGTTTGTGCTTTGAGCGGCTCCTGGGAGACCAGAATTTGATTCCTATGCAGCTGTGCAGGTTTACTGCATCCCTTGGACCTTCACATTGACCATGAAACACAGAAATCGCATCGGGATTAAATAGAAAAGGCACAATGCCTACTTAAGTACAAGAAGAGTGAATCTTCAGAGAATTTGTGCTTTGAGCGGCTTTTGGGATACCAGTAATAGATTACGATGCACCAGGGTTATTTAACGTTTCCCTTGGACCCTCACATCGAGTATGAAACATAGAAATTGCATCGGGATTGAATACAAAAGGCACAATGGCGACATAAGTACAAGAAGAGTGTATCTTCTAAGATTTTGTGTTTTGAGCGGCTCCTTGGGAGACCAGTATTAGATTCCGATGCACCAGTGCAGGTTTACTGTATCCCTTTGACTTTCACATCGACCATGAAACACAGAAATTGCATTGGGGTTGAATACAAAAGGCACAAATCCGGCTTAACTACAAGAAGAGTGTATCTTCTAAGAGTTTGTGCTTTGAGCGGCTCCTGGGACACCAGTATTTGATTACGATGCAGCAGTGCAGGTTTTCAGTATCCCTTGGACCCTCACATTGATCATGAAACACAGAAATTACATCGGGATTGAATAACAAAGGCACAATGCCGACTTAAGTACAAGAAACCTGAATCTTCTAAGGGGTTGTGCTTTCAGCGGCTCATGGGAGACCAGTATTAGATTCCGATGCAGCAGTGCATTGTTTCTGTATCCCTATCACCTTCACATTGACCATGAAACACAGATATTGCATCGGGATTGAATACAAAAGGCACAATGCCGACTTAAGTACTAGAAGAGAGAGTCTTCTACGACCTTGTGCTTAGAGCGGCTCCTGGGAGACGAGTATTTGATTCTGATGCACCAGTGCAGGTTTACTGTATCCATTGATCCTTGACATTGACCATGAAACACAGATATTGCATCGGGATTGAATACAAAAGGCACAATGCCGACTTAAGTACTAGAAGAGAGAGTCTTCTACGACTTTGTGCTTTGAGCGGTACCTGGGAGACCAGTATTAAATTCCGATGCACGAGTGCAGGTTTACTGTATTCCTTGGACCTTCACATTGGCCATAAAACACAGATATTGCATCGGGATTGAATACAAGAGGGACAATTCCGACTTAAAGACAAGATGAGTGAATCTTCTAAGATTTTGTGCTTTGAGCGCCTCCTGGGAGACCAGTATTAGATTCCGATGCACCAGTGCAAATTTACTGTATCCCTTGGACCTTCACATTGACCATGACACACAGAAATTGCATCGGGATGGAATACAAAATGGACAATGCCGACTTAAGTACAAAAAAGTGAATCTTCTAAGAGTTTGTGGTTTGAGCGGCTACAGGGAGACCAGTATTATTTCGATGCACCAATGGCAGTTTTCTGTATCCCTTGAACCGTCAAATTGACGATGAAATACAGATATTGCATCGGGATTGAATACAAAATGCACAATGCCGACTGAAGTACAAGAAGAGTGAATCTATTTATAATTTGTGCTTTGAGCGGGTCATGGGAGACCAGTACTAGATTCAGACATACCAGTGCAGGTTTTCTGCATACGTTTGACCTTCACTTTGACCATGAAGTACAAAAATTGCATCGGGATTGAATACAAAATGCACAATGCCGACTTAGGTACAAGAAGAGTGAATCTACTAAGAATTTGTGCTTTGAGCGGATCATGAGAGACCAGTATTAGAATCCGGCGCACTAGTGCAGGTTTTCTGTATACGTTTACCTTCACTTTGACCATGAAACACTGAAATTGCATCGGGATTGAATACAGAAAGGACAATGCCGACTTAAGTACAAGAAGAGTGAATTTTCTAAGAGTTTGTGGTTTGAGCAGCTCCTAGGAGACCTGTATTAGATTCCAATGCACCAGTGCTGGTTTACTGTATCCCTTGGACCTTCACATTGACCATGAAACACAGAAATCGCATCGGGATTAAATATAAAAGGCACAATGCCGACTTACATACAAGAAGAGTGAGTCTTCTAAGAGTTTGTGCTTTGAGATTCCGATGCACCAGTGCAGGTTTACTGTATCCCTTGCACCTCCACATTGACCATGAAACACAGATATTGCATCGGGATTGAATACAAAACGCACAATGCCGACTTAAATATAAGAAGAGTGAGTCTCCTACGAGTTTGTGCTTTGAGCGGCTCCTGAGAGATCAGTATTAGATTCCGAAGCACCAGTGCACGTTTACTGTATCCCATGGACCTTAACATTGACAATGGAACACAGAAATTGCATCAGGATTGAACACATAAGGCACTATGACGACCTAAGTACAAGATGAGTGAATCTCCCAAGATTTTGTGTTTTGAGCGGGTCCAGGGAGACCAGTATTAGATCCCGATGCACCAGTGCAGGTTTACTGTAACCCTTGGACCATCACATTGACCATGAAACACAGAAATTGCATTCGGATTGAATACAAAATGCACAATGCCGACTGAAGTACAGGAAGAGTGAATCTTCTAAGAGATTGTGCTTTGAACGGCTCCTGGGTGACTAGTATTTCATTCCGATGCAGCAGTGCAGGTTTACAGTATCCTTTGGACTTTCACATTCACCATGAAAGACAGATATTGCATCGGGATTGAAATCAAAAGGGACAATGCCGGCTTAAGTACAAGAAGAGTGAATCTTCTGAGAATTTGTGCTTTGAGCGGCTTTTGGGTTACCAGTAATAGATTTCGATGCACCAGTGCATATTTAACGTATCCCGTGGACCATCACATCGACCATGAAACATAGAAATTGCATCGTAATTGAATATAAAAGGCACAATGGCGACATAAGTTCAAGAAGAGTGAATCTTCTAAGATTTTGTGTTTTGAGCGGCTCCTTGGGAGACCAGTATTAGATTCCGATGCACCAGTGCAGGTTTATTGTATCCCTTGGACTTGCACATTGACCATGAAGCACAGAAATTGCATTGGGGTTGAAGACAAAAGGCACAAATCCGGTTTAATTACAAGAAGAGTGAATCTTCTAAGGGTTTGTGCTTTGAGCGGCTCCTGGGACACCAGTATTTGATTACGATGCAGCAGTGCAGGTTTTCAGTATCCCTTGGACCCTCACATTGACCATGAAACACAGAAATTGCATCGGGATTGAATAATAAAGGCACAATGCCGACTTAAGTACAAGAAGACTGAACCTTCTAAGAGGTTATGCTTTCAGCGGCTCATGGGAGACCAGAATTAGATTTCGATGGAGCAGTGTATTGTTTCTGTATCCCTATCACCTTCACATTGACCATGAAACACAGATATTGCATCGGGATTGAATACAAAAGGCACAATGCCGACTTAAGTACTAGAAGAGAGAGTCTTCTACGACTTTGAGTTTAGAGCGGCTCCTGGGAGATGAGTATTTGATTCTGATGCACCAGAGCAGGTTTACTGTATCCCTTGGACCTTCACATTGAGCATGAAAAAAAGATATTGCATCGGGATTGAATATTAAAGGCAAAATGTCGACTTAAGTACAAGAAGTGTGAATCTTCTTAGAGTTTGTGCTTTGCGCGGCTCCAGGGAGACCAGTATTAAATTCAGATGCACGAGTGCAGGTTTACTGTATCTCTTAGACCTTCACATTGACCATAAAACACAGATACTGCATCGGGATTAAATACAAGAGGGACAATTCCAACTTAAATACAAGATGAGTGAATCTTCTAAGATTTTGTGATATGAGCGACTCCTGGGAGACCAGTATTAGATTCCGATGCACCAGTGCAGGTTTACTGTATCCCCTGGACCTTCACATTGACCATGAAACACAGAAATTGCATCGGGATGGAATACAAAATGGACAATGCCGACTTAAGTACAGGAAAAGTGAATCTTCTAAGAGTTTGTGGTTTGAGCGGCTACAGGGAGACCAGTATTAGATTCCGATGCACCATTGCAGGTTTTCTGTATCCCTTGAACCGTCACATTGACGATGAAATACAGAAATTGCATCGGGATTGAATACAAAATGCACAATTCCGACTGAGGTACAAGAAGAGTGAATCTGTTTATAATTTGTGCTTTGAGCGGGTCATGGGAGACCAGTATTAGATTCAGACACACCAGTGCAGGTTTTCTGCACCCCTTTGACCTTCACTTTGACCATGTAGTATAGAAATTGCATCGGGATTGAATACTAAAGGCACAATGACGACTTAACTACAAGAACAGTGAATCTTCTAAGAGTTTTTACTTTGAGCGGGCCATGGGAGACCAGTATTAGATTCAAATGCACCAGTGCAGGTTTTCTGTATGTGTTTGTCCTTCACATTGACCATGAAACACAGAAATTGCATCGGGATTGATTACGAAAAGGACAACGCCGACTTAAGTACAAGAAGAGTGAATCTTCCAAAAGTTTGTGTATTGAGCGGCTCCTGGGAGTTCAGTATTAGATTCCGATGCACCAGTGCAGGTTTACTGTATCCCTTGGTCCATCACATTGACCACGAAACACAGAAATTGGATCGGGATGGAATAAGAAAGGGACAATGCCGCCTTATGTACTAGAAAAATGAATCTTCTAAGAGATTGTGCTTTGAGTGGGTCCAGGGAGACCAGTATTAGATCCCGATGCACCAGTGCAGGTTTTCTGTATCCCTTGAACAGTCACATTGACGATGAAACACAGAAATTGCATCGGGATTGAATACAAAATGCACAATGCCGACAGAAGTACAAGAAGAGTTAATCTTCTAAGAGTTTGTGCTTCGAGCGGCTCCTGGGAGACCAGTATTAGATTCCGATGCACCAGTCCAGGTTTACTGTATCCCTTGGACCTTCACATTGACCACGAAAGACGGAAATTGCATCGGGATTGAAACCAAAAGGGACAATGCCGACTTAAGTACAAGAAGAGTGAATCTTCTGTTAGTTTGTGCTTTGAGCGGCTCCTGGGATACCAGTATTAGATTCCGATGCACCAGTGCAGGTTCCACTTATCCGCTGGATCTTCACATCGACCATGAAACAAAGAAATTGCATCGGGATTGAATACAAAAGGCACAATGGCGACTTAAGTACAAGAAGAGTGAATCTTCTAAGAGTTCTTGCTTTGAGCGGCTAATTGTGGGACCAGTATTATATTCCGATGCACCAGTGCAGGTTTACTGTATCCCTTCGACTTTCACATTGACCATGAAGCACAGAAATAGCATCGGGTTTGAATACAAAAAGCACAAAGCCGACTTAATTACAAGAAGGGTGAGTTTTCTAAGTGTTTGTGGTTTGAGCGGCTCCTGGGAGACCAGTATTAGATTCCGATGAACCAGTGCAGGCTTACTGTATCCCTTGGACCTTCAAATTGACCATGAAACACAGATATCGCATCGGGATTGAATACAAAATGCACAATGCGGACTTAGGTACAAGAAGAGTTAATCTTCTAAGAATTTGTGCTGTGAGCGGCTAATGAGTGACGAGTATTAGATTCCGACGCACCAGTGCAGGTTTTCTGTATCCGTTTGAACTTCACTTTGACCGTGAAACACGGAAATTGCATCGGGATTGAATACAGAAGGGACAATGCCGACTTAGGTAAAAGAAGAGTGAATTTTCTAAGAGTTTGTGTTTTGAGCGGCGCCTAGGAGACCTGTATTAGATTCCAATGCACCAGTGCAGGTTTACTGTATCTCTTGGACCTTCACATTGACCGTGAAACACAGAAATCACATCGGGATTAAATAGAAAAGGCACAATGCCGACTTAAGTACAAGAAGAGTGAATCTTCTAAGAGTTTGTGCTTTGAGCGGCTCATGGGAGACCAGTATTAGATTCCGATGCACCAGTGCAGGTTTACTGTATCCCTTGCACCTTCACATTGACCATGAAACACGGATATTGCATCGGGATTGAATACAAAACGCACAATGCCGACTTAAGTACAAGAAGAGTGAGTCTTCTATGAGTTTGTGCTTTGAGCGGCTTTTGGAATACCAGTATTAGATTCCGATGGACCAGTGCATATTTAATGTATCCCTTGGACCTTCACATCGACCATGAAACATAGAAATTGCATCGGGATTGAATACAAAAGGCACAATAGCGACTCAAGTACAAGAAGAGTGAATCTTCTAAGAGTTTTTGCTTTGAGCGGCTCCTTCTGAGACCAGTATTAGATTGCGATGCACCAGTGCAGGTTTACTGTAACCCTTGGACTTTCACATTGACCATGAAGCAAAGAGATTGCATTGGGGTTAAAAACAAAAGGCACAAATCCGGCTTACTTACAAGTAGAGTGAATCTTTTAAGTGTTTGTGCTTTGAGCGGCTCCTGGGAGACCAGAATTTGATTCCTATGCAGCTGTGCAGGTTTACTGCATCCCTTGGACCTTCACATTGACCATGAAACACAGAAATCGCATCGGGATTAAATAGAAAAGGCACAATGCCTACTTAAGTACAAGAAGAGTGAATCTTCAGAGAATTTGTGCTTTGAGCGGCTTTTGGGATACCAGTAATAGATTACGATGCACCAGGGTTATTTAACGTTTCCCTTGGACCCTCACATCGAGTATGAAACATAGAAATTGCATCGGGATTGAATACAAAAGGCACAATGGCGACATAAGTACAAGAAGAGTGTATCTTCTAAGATTTTGTGTTTTGAGCGGCTCCTTGGGAGACCAGTATTTGATTCCGATGCACCAGTGCAGGTTTACTGTATCCCTTTGACTTTCACATTGACCATGAAACACAGAAATTGCATTGGGGTTGAATACAAAAGGCACAAATCCGGCTTAACTACAAGAAGAGTGTATCTTCTAAGAGTTTGTGCTTTGAGCGGCTCCTGGGACACCAGTATTTGATTACGATGCAGCAGTGCAGGTTTTCAGTATCCCTTGGACCCTCACATTGATCATGAAACACAGAAATTACATCGGGATTGAATAACAAAGGCACAATGCCGACTTAAGTACAAGAAACCTGAATCTTCTAAGGGGTTGTGCTTTCAGCGGCTCATGGGAGACCAGTATTAGATTCCGATGCAGCAGTGCATTGTTTCTGTATCCCTATCACCTTCACATTGACCATGAAACACAGATATTGCATCGGGATTGAATACAAAAGGCACAATGCCGACTTAAGTACTAGAAGAGAGAGTCTTCTACGACCTTGTGCTTAGAGCGGCTCCTGGGAGACGAGTATTTGATTCTGATGCACCAGTGCAGGTTTACTGTATCCATTGATCCTTGACATTGACCATGAAACACAGATATTGCATCGGGATTGAATACAAAAGGCACAATGCCGACTTAAGTACTAGAAGAGAGAGTCTTCTACGACTTTGTGCTTTGAGCGGTACCTGGGAGACCAGTATTAAATTCCGATGCACGAGTGCAGGTTTACTGTATTCCTTGGACCTTCACATTGGCCATAAAACACAGATATTGCATCGGGATTGAATACAAGAGGGACAATTCCGACTTAAAGACAAGATGAGTGAATCTTCTAAGATTTTGTGCTTTGAGCGCCTCCTGGGAGACCAGTATTAGATTCCGATGCACCAGTGCAAATTTACTGTATCCCTTGGACCTTCACGTTGACCATGACACACAGAAATTGCATCGGGATGGAATACAAAATGGACAATGCCGACTTAAGTACAAAAAAGTGAATCTTCTAAGAGTTTGTGGTTTGAGCGGCTACAGGGAGACCAGTATTATTTCGATGCACCAATGGCAGTTTTCTGTATCCCTTGAACCGTCAAATTGACGATGAAATACAGATATTGCATCGGGATTGAATACAAAATGCACAATGCCGACTGAAGTACAAGAAGAGTGAATCTATTTATAATTTGTGCTTTGAGCGGGTCATGGGAGACCAGTACTAGATTCAGACATACCAGTGCAGGTTTTCTGCATACGTTTGACCTTCACTTTGACCATGAAGTACAAAAATTGCATCGGGATTGAATACAAAATGCACAATGCCGACTTAGGTACAAGAAGAGTGAATCTACTAAGAATTTGTGCTTTGAGCGGATCATGAGAGACCAGTATTAGAATCCGGCGCACTAGTGCAGGTTTTCTGTATACGTTTACCTTCACTTTGACCATGAAACACTGAAATTGCATCGGGATTGAATACAGAAAGGACAATGCCGACTTAAGTACAAGAAGAGTGAATTTTCTAAGAGTTTGTGGTTTGACCAGCTCCTAGGAGACCTGTATTAGATTCCAATGCACCAGTGCAGGTTTACTGTATCCCTTGGACCTTCACATTGACCATGAAACACAGAAATCGCATCGGGATTAAATATAAAAGGCACAATGCCGACTTACATACAAGAAGAGTGAGTCTTCTAAGAGTTTGTGCTTTGAGATTCCGATGCACCAGTGCAGGTTTACTGTATCCCTTGCACCTCCACATTGACCATGAAACACAGATATTGCATCGGGATTGAATACAAAACGCACAATGCCGACTTAAATATAAGAAGAGTGAGTCTCCTACGAGTTTGTGCTTTGAGCGGCTCCTGAGAGATCAGTATTAGATTCCGAAGCACCAGTGCACGTTTACTGTATCCCATGGACCTTAACATTGACAATGGAACACAGAAATTGCATCAGGATTGAACACATAAGGCACTATGACGACCTAAGTACAAGATGAGTGAATCTCCCAAGATTTTGTGTTTTGAGCGGGTCCAGGGAGACCAGTATTAGATCCCGATGCACCAGTGCAGGTTTACTGTAACCCTTGGACCATCACATTGACCATGAAACACAGAAATTGCATTCGGATTGAATACAAAATGCACAATGCCGACTGAAGTACAGGAAGAGTGAATCTTCTAAGAGATTGTGCTTTGAGCGGCTCCTGGGTGACTAGTATTTCATTCCGATGCAGCAGTGCAGGTTTACAGTATCCTTTGGACTTTCACATTCACCATGAAAGACAGATATTGCATCGGGATTGAAATCAAAAGGGACAATGCCGGCTTAAGTACAAGAAGAGTGAATCTTCTGAGAATTTGTGCTTTGAGCGGCTTTTGGGTTACCAGTAATAGATTTCGATGCACCAGTGCATATTTAACGTATCCCGTGGACCATCACATCGACCATGAAACATAGAAATTACATCGTAATTGAATACAAAAGGCACAATGGCGACATAAGTTCAAGAAGAGTGAATCTTCTAAGATTTTGTGTTTTGAGCGGCTCCTTGGGAGACCAGTATTAGATTCCGATGCACCAGTGCAGGTTTATTGTATCCCTTGGACTTGCACATTGACCATGAAGCACAGAAATTGCATTGGGGTTGAAGACAAAAGGCACAAATCCGGCTTAATTACAAGAAGAGTGAATCTTCTAAGGGTTTGTGCTTTGAGCGGCTCCTGGGACACCAGTATTTGATTACGATGCAGCAGTGCAGGTTTTCAGTATCCCTTGGACCCTCACATTGACCATGAAACACAGAAATTGCATCGGGATTGAATAATAAAGGCACAATGCCGACTTAAGTACAAGAAGACTGAACCTTCCAAGAGGTTATGCTTTCAGCCGCTCATGGGAGCCCAGAATTAGATTTCGATGGAGCAGTGTATTGTTTCTGTATCCCTATCACCTTCACATTGACCATGAAACACAGATATTGCATCGGGATTGAATACAAAAGGCACAATGCCGACTTAAGTACTAGAAGAGAGAGTCTTCTACGACTTTGAGCTTAGAGCGGCTCCTGGGAGACGAGTATTTGATTCTGATGCACCAGTGCAGGTTTACTGTATCCCTCGGACCTTCACATTGAGCATGAAAAAAAGATATTGCATCGGGATTGAATATTAAAGGCAAAATGTCGACTTAAGTAAAAGAAGTGTGAATCTTCTTAGAGTTTGTGCTTTGCGCGGCTCCAGGGAGACCAGTATTAAATTCAGATGCACGAGTGCAGGTTTACTGTATCTCTTAGACCTTCACATTGACCATAAAACACAGATACTGCATCGGGATTAAATACAAGAGGGACAATTCCAACTTAAATACAAGATGAGTGAATCTTCTAAGATTTTGTGATATGAGCGACTCCTGGGAGACCAGTATTAGATTCCGATCCACAAGTGCAGGTTCACTGTATCCCCTGGACTTTCACATTGACCATGAAACACAGAAATTGCATCGGGATGGAATACAAAATGGACAATGCCGACTTAAGTACAGGAAAAGTGAATCTTCTAAGAGTTTGTGGTTTGAGCGGCTACAGGGAGACCAGTATTAGATTCCGATGCACCATTGCAGGTTTTCTGTATCCCTTGATCCGTCACATTGACGATGAAATACAGAAATTGCATCGGGATTGAATACAAAATGCACAATGCCGACTGAGGTACAAGAAGAGTGAATCTGTTTATAATTTGTGCTTTGAGCGGGTCATGGGAGACCAGTATTAGATTCAGACACACCAGTGCAGGTTTTCTGCATCCGTTTGACCTTCACTTTGACCATGTAGTATAGAAATTGCATCGGGATTGAAAACTAAAGGCACAATGACGACTTAACTACAAGAACAGTGAATCTTCTAAGAGTTTTTACTTTGAGCGGGCCATGGGAGACCAGTATTAGATTCAGATGCACCAGTGCAGGTTTTCTGTATGTGTTTGTCCTTCACATTGACCATGAAACACAGAAATTGCATCGGGATTGATTACGAAAAGGACGACGCCGACTTAAGTACAAGAAGAGTGAATCTTCCAAGAGTTTGTGTATTGAGCGGCTCCTGGGAGTTCAGTATTAGATTCCGATGCACCAGTGCAGGTTTACTGTATCCCTTGGACCATCACATTCACCATGAAACACAGAAATTAGATCGGGATGGAATAAGAAAGGGACAATGCCGCCTTATGTACTAGAAAAATGAATCTTCTAAGAGTTTGTGTTTGAGTGGGTCCAGGGAGACCAGTATTAGATCCCGATGAACCAGTGCAGGTTTTCTGTATCCCTTGAACAGTCACATTGACGATGAAACACAGAAATTGCATCGGGATTGAATACAAAATGCACAATGCCGACAGAAGTACAAGAAGAGTTAATCTTCTAAGAGTTTGTGCTTCGAGCGGCTCCTGGGAGACAAGTATTAGATTCCGATGCACCAGTCCAGGTTTACTGTATCCCTTGGACCTTCACATCGACCACGAAAGACGGAAATTGCATCGGGATTGAAACCAAAAGGGACAATGCCGACTTAAGTACAAGAAGAGTGAATCTTCTGTTAGTTTGTGCTTTGAGCGGCTCCTGGGATACCAGTATTAGATTCCGATGCACCAGTGCAGGTTTCACTTATCCGCTGGACCTACACATCGACCATGAAACAAAGAAATTGCATCGGGATTGAATACAAAAGGCACAATGGCGACTTAAGTACAAGAAGAGTGAATCTTCTAAGAGTTCTTGCTTTGAGCGGCTAATTGTGGGACCAGTATTATATTCCGATGCACCAGTGCAGGTTTACTGTATCCCTTCGACTTTCACATTGACCATGAAGCACAGAAATAGCAACGGTTTTGAGTACAAAAAGCACAAAGCCGACTTAATAACAAGAAGAGTGAGTTTTCTAAGAGTTTGTGGTTTGAGCGGCTCCTGGGGGACCAGTATTAGATTCCGATGAACCAGTGCAGGCTTACTGTATCCCTTGGACCTTCAAATTGACCATAAAACACAGATATCGCAACGGGATTGAATACAAAATGCACAATGCCGACTTAGGTACAATAAGAGTGAATCTTCGAAGAATTTGTGCTTTGAGCGGCTCATGAGAGACCAGTATTAGAATCCGACGCACCAGTGCAGGTTTTCTGTATACGTTTGACCTTCATTTTGACCATCAAACACGGAAATTGCATCGGGATTGAATACAGAAGGGACAATGCCAACTTAAGTACAAGAAGAGAGAATTTTCTAAGAGAGTGTGTTTTGAGCGGCTCCTAGGAGACCAGTATTAGATTCCGATGCACCAGTGCAGGTTTACTGTATCCCTTGCACCTTCCCATTGACCATGAAACGCAGATATTGCATCGGGATTGAATACAAAACGCACAATGCCGACTTAAGTATAAGAAGAGTGAGTCTCCTACGAGTTTGTGCTTTGAGCGGCTCCTGAGAGATCAGTATTAGATTCTGATGCACCAGTGCACGTTTACTGTATCCCATGGACCTTCACATTGACATTGAGACTCAGAAATTGCATCAGGATTGAACACATAAGGCACAATGACGACCTATGTTCAAGATGAGTGATTCTCCCAAGATTTTGTGTTTTGAGCGGGTCCAGGGAGACCAGTGTTAGATTCCGATGCACCAGTGCAGGTTTACTGTAACTCTTGGACCATCACATTGACCATGAAACACAGAAATTGCATTCGGATTGAATACAAAATGCACAATGCCGACTGAAGTACAAGAAGAGTGAATCTTCTAAGAGATTGTGCTTTGAGCGGCTCCTGGGAGACCAGTATTTGATTCCAATGCAGTAGTGCAGGTTTACAGTATCCCTTGGACTTTCACATTGACCATGAAAGACAGATATTGCATCAGGATTGAAATCAAAAGGGACAATGCCGGCTTAAGTACAAGAAAAGTGAATCTTCTGAGAATTTGTGCTTTGAGCGGCTTTTGGGATACCAGTAATAGATTTCCATGCATCAGTGCATATTTAACGTATCC
Source organism: Schistocerca americana (assembly GCF_021461395.2). Taxonomy (NCBI): domain Eukaryota; kingdom Metazoa; phylum Arthropoda; class Insecta; order Orthoptera; family Acrididae; genus Schistocerca; species Schistocerca americana. The sequence continues at coordinate 1,129,594,501 of NC_060120.1, read as the reverse complement.
CTTGGACCTTCACATCGACCATGAAACATAGAAATTGCATCGTGATTGAATACAAAAGGCACAATGGTGACATAAGTACAAGAAGAGTGAATCTTCTAAGATTTTGTGTTTTGAGCGGCTCCTTGGGAGACCAGTACTAGATTCCGATGCACCAGTGCAGGTTTACTGTATCCCTTGGACTTTCACATTGACCATGAAGCACAGAAATTGCATTGGGGTTGTATACAAAAGGCACAAATCCGGCTTAATTACAAGAAGAGTGAATCTTCTAAGGGTTTGTGCTTTGAACGGCTCCTGGGACACCAGTATTTGATTACGATGCAGCAGTGCAGGTTTTCAGTATCCCTTGGACCCTCACATTGACCATGAAACATAGAAATTGCATCGGGATTGAATAATAAAGGCACAATGGGGCCTTAAGTACAAGCAGACTTAATCTTCTAAGAGGTTGTCCTTTCAGCGGCTCATGGGAGACCTGTATTAGATTCCGATGCAGCAGTGCATTGTTTCTGTATCCCTATCACCTTCACATTGACCATTAAACACAGATATTGCATCGGGATTGAATACAAAAGGCACAATGCCGACTTAAGTACCAGAAGAGAGAGTCTTGTACGACTTTGTGCTTAGAGCGGCTCCGGGGAGTCGAGTATTTGATTCTGATGCACCAGTGCAGGTTTACTGTATCCCTTGGACCTTCACATTGAGCATGAAACAAAGATATTCCATCGGGATTGAATATTAAAGGCAAAATGTCGACTTAAGTACAAGAAGTGTGAATCTTCTTAGAGCTTGTGGTTTGAACATCTCCTGGGAGACCTATATTAAATTCCGATGCACGAGTGCAGGTTTACTGTATCCCTTAGACTTTCACATAGACCATAAAACACACATATTGCATCGGGATTGAATACAAGAGGGACAATTCCAACATAAATACGAGATGAGTGAATCTTCTAAAATTTTGTGCTTTGGGCGACTCCTGGGAGACCAGTATTAGATTGCGATGCACCAGTGCAGATTTACTGTATCCCCCGGACCTTCACATTGACCATGATATACAGAAATTGAATCGGGATGGAATACAAAATGGACAATGCCGACTTAAGTACAAGGAAAGTGAACCTTCTAAGAGTTTGTGGTTTGAGCGGCTACAGGGAGGCCAGTATTAGAATCCGATGCACCAATGCAGGTTTTCTGTATCCCTTGAACCGTCACGTTGACGATGAAATACAGAAATTGTATCGGGATTGAATACAAAATGCACAATGCCGACTGAAGTAGAAGAAGAGTGAATCTATTTATAATTTGTTCTTTGAGCGGGTCATGGGAGACCAGTATTAGATTCAGACACACCAGTGCAGGTTTTCTGCATCCGTTTGACCTTCACTTTGTCCATGAAGTACAGAAATTGCATCGGGATTGATTACGAAAAGGACAACGCCGACTTAAGTACAAGAAGAGTGAATCTTCCAAGATTTTGTGCATTGAGCGGCTCCTAGGAGTTCAGTATTAGATTCCGATGCACCAGTGCAGGTTTACTCTATCCCTTGGACCTTCACATTGACCATGAAACACAGAAATTGCATCGGGATGGAATAGGAAAGGGACAATGCCGCCTTATGTACTAGAAAAATGAATCTTCTGAGAGTTAGTACTTTGAGCAGGTCCAGGGAGACCAGTATTAGATTCCGATGCACCAGTGCAGGTTTTCTGTATCCCTTGAACCGTCACATTGACGATGAAACACAGAAATTGCATCGGGATTGAATACAAAATGCACAATGCCGACAAAAGTACAAGAAGAGTGAATCTTCTAAGAGTTTGTGCTTAGAGCGGCTCCTGGGAGACCAGTATTAGATTCCGATGCACCAGTGCAGGTTTACTGTATCCCTTGGACCTTCACATTGACCATGAAATACGGAAATTGCATCGGGATTGAAACCATAAGGGACAAATCCGACTTAAGTACAAGAAGAGTGAATCTTCTGATAGTTTGTGCTTTGAGCGGCTCCTGGAATACCAGTATTAGATTTCGATGCACCAATGCTGGTTTGACGTATAACTTGGACCTTCACATTGACCATGAAAAATAGAAATTGCATCGGGATGGAATGCAAAAGGCACAACGGTGACTTAAGTACAAGACGAGTGAATCTTCTAAGAGTTCGTGCTTTGGGCGCCTGCTTGGGAGACCAGAATTAGATTCCGATGCCTCAGTGCAGGTTTACCGTATCTCTTGGACCTTCACATTAACCATGAAACACAGAAATTGCATCGGGATTGAATACATAAAGCACAATGCCGACTTAAGTACAAGAAGAGTGAATCTTCTAAGTGTTTGTGATTTGAGCGGCTCCTGGGAGACCAGTGTTAGATTCCGACGCACCAGCGCACGTTCACTGTATCCCTTCGACCTTCACATTGACCATGAAACACAGAAATTGCATCGGGATTGAATACATAAAGCACAATGCCGACGTAAGTACAAGAAGAGTGAATCTTCTATCAGTTTGTGCTTTGAGCGGCTCCTGGGAGACCAGTATTAGATTCCGATGCACCAGTGCAGGTTTACTGTATCACTTGGACCTTCACATTGGCCATGATACAAAGAAATTGCATCGGGATTGAATACAAAAGGCACAATGCCGACTTAAGTACAAGAAGAGTGAATCTTCTAAGAGTTTGTGCTTCGAGTGGCTCCTGGGTGACCAGTATTTGATTCCGATGCAGCTGTGCAGGTTTACTGTATCCCTTGGTGACCATGAAAGACAGAACGTGCATCGGGATATAAATTAAAAGGGACAATGCCGACTTAAGTACAAGAAGAGTGAATCTTCTAAATATTTGTGCTTTGAGCGGCTCCTAGGATTCCAGTAATAGATTCCGATGCACCAGTGCAGGTTTACTGTATCCCCTGGACCTTCACATTGACCATGACACAAAGAAATTGCATCGGGATTGAATACAAAAGGATCAATGCCGACTTAAGTAAAAGAAGAGTGAATCTTGTAAGAGTTTGTGTTTCGAGCGGCTACTTGGGAGACCAGTATTAGTTTCCGATGCACCAATGCAGGTTTATTGTATCCCTTGGACTTTCACATTGACCATGAAGCACAGAAATTGCATCGCGGTTGAATACAAAAGGCACAAACCCGACTTAAGTACAAGAAGAGTGAATCTGCTAAGGGTTTGTGCATTGAGAGGCTCCTGGGAGACCAGTATTAGATTCCGATGCACCAGTGCAGGTTTACTGTATACGTTTGTCCTTCACATTGACCATGAAACACATAAATTGCATCGGGTTTGATTACGAATGGGACTATGCCGACTTAAGTACAGGAAGAGTGAATCTTCTAAGAGTTTGTGCTTCGAGCGGCTCCTGGGAGACCAGTATTTGATTCCGATGCAGCTGTGCAGGTTTACTGTATCCCTTGGACTTTTACATTGACCATGAGAGACAGAAATTGCATCGGGATTGAAACCAAAAGGGACAATGCCGACTTAAGTACAAGAAGAGTGATTCTTCTATGTGTTTGTGCTTTGAGCGGCTCCTGGGAGACCAGTATTTGATTCCTATGCAGCTGTGCAGGTTTACTGCATCCCTTAGACCTTCACATTGACCATGAAAGACAGAACTTGCATCGGGATATATATCTAAAGGGACAATGCAGACTTAAGTACAAGAAGAGTGAATCTTCTAAGAGTTTGTGTTTCGAGCGGCTCCTGGGAGACCAGTATTTGATTCCGATGCAGCTGTTCAGGTTTACTGTATACCTTGGACCTTCACATTGACCATGAAAGACAGAAATTGCATCGAGATTGAAACCAAAAGGGACAATGCCGACTTAGGTACTACAATTGTGAATCTTCTGAGAGTTTGTGCTTTGAGCGGCTCATGGGAGACCGGTAATAGATTCCGATGCACCAGTGCAGGTTTACAGTATCCCTTTGACCTTCACATTGACCATGAAACACAGAAATTGCATCGGGATTGATTGCAAAGTGCACAATGCCGAATGACGTACAAGAAGAGTGAATCTTCTAAGAGTTTGTGCATTGAGAGGCTCCTGGGAGACCAGTATTAGATTCCGATGCACTAGTGCAGGTTTACTGTATCCCTTGGACTTTCACATTGACCATGAAACACACAAATTGCATCGGGATGGAATACAAAAGGGACAATGCCGCCTTAAGTACTAGAAAAGTGAATCTTCTGAGATTATGTGCTTTGAGCGGCTCCAGGGAGACCAGTATTAGCTTCCGATGCACCACTGCAGGTTTACTGTATCCCTTGGACCGTCACATTGACGATGAAACACAGACATTACATCGGAATTGAATACAAAATGCACAATGCTGACTGAAGTACAAGAAGAGTGATTCTTCTAAGAATTTGTGCTTCGAGCGGCTCCTGGGAGACCAGTATTTGATTGCGATGCAGCTGTGCAGGTTTACTGTGTACCTTGGACCTTCACATTGACCATGAAAGATAGAAATAGCATCGGGATTGAAACCAAAAGGGACAATGCCGACTTAAGTACTAGAAGAGTGAATCTTCTGAGAGTTTGTGTTTTGAGCGGTTCGTGGGATACTAGTATTAAATTCCGATGCACCAGTGCTGGTTTAACATATCCCTTGGACCTTTACATTGACCATGAAACATAGAAATTAAATCGGGATTGAATACAAAAGGCACAACGGCGACATAAATACAAGAAGAGTGAATCTTCTAAGAGTTCGTGCTTTGAGCGGCTACTTGGGAGACCAGTATTAGATTCCGATGCACCAGTACAGATTTGCTGTATCCCTTGGACCTTCACATTGACCATGAAACACAGAAATTGAATCGGGATGGAATATAAAAGGGACAATGCGACCTTAAGTACTAGATAAGTGAATCTTCTGAGAGTTTGTGGTTTGAGCGGCTCCAGGAAGACCAGAATTAGATTCCGATGCACCAGTGCAAGTTTACTGTATCCCTTGGACTGTCACATTGACGATGAAACACAGTAATTGCATCGGGATTGAATACAAAATGCACAATGCCGACTGAAGTACAAGAAGAGTGAAACTTCTAAGAGTTTGTGCATCGAGCGGTTCCTGGGAGACCAGTATTTGATTCCGATGCAGCTGTGCAGGTTTACTGTATCTATTGGACCTTCACATTGACCATGAAAGACAGAAATTGCATCGGGATTGAAATCAAAAGGGACAATGCCAACTTAAGTACAAGAAGAGTGAATCTTCTAAGAGTTTTTGCTTCGAGCGGCTCCTGGGAGACCTGTATTTGATTCCGATGCAGCTGTGCAGGTTTACTTCATCCCATGGACTTTCACATTGGCCATGAAAGACAGAACTTGCATCGAGATATAAATCAAAAGGGACAGTGCAGACTTTAGTACTAGAAGAGTGAATCTTCTGAGAGTTTGAGCTTTGAGCGGCTCCTGGGATACTAGTATTAGATTCCGATGCACCAGTGCTGGTTTAACGTGTCCTTTGGACCTTGACATTGACCATGAAACATAGAAATTGCATCGGGATTGAATACAAAAGGCACAAAGAAGACTTAAACACAAGAAGAGTGAATCTTCTAAGAGTTCGTGATTTGAGCTGCTACTTGTGAGACCAGTAGTAGATTCCGATGCACCAATGCAGGTTTACTGTATTCCTTGCACATTCTCATTGACCATGAAGCACAGAAATTGCATCGGGGTTGAATATATAAGGCACAAAGCCAACTTAATTACATGAAGAGTGAATTTTCTAAGAGTTTGTGGATTGAGCGGCTCCTGGGAGACCAGTATGAGACTCCGATGCACCACCGTACGTTTACTATATCCCTTGGACCTTCAAATTGACCATGAAACACAGATATCGCATAGGGATTGAATACGATAGGCACAATGACGACTTAAGTACAAGAAGAGTGAATCTTCTAAGAATTTAAGCTTTGAGCGGCTCATGGGAGAACAGTATCAGGCTCAGATGCACCAGTGCAGGTTTTCTGTATGCGTTTGACCTTCACTTTGACCATGAAACACGGAAATTGCATTGGGATTGAATACGAAAGGGACAATGCCGACTTAAATACAAGAGGAGGGAATCTTCTATGAGTTTGTGCTTTGAGCGGCTCCTGGCAGACGAGTATTAGATTCCGATGCATCAGTTCATTTTTACTGTACCCCTTGGACTTTCGCATTGGCCATGAAACAAAGAAATTACATCGGGATTGAATACTAAGAGCACAATGACGACTTAAGATCAAGATGAGTGATTCTCCCAAGAGTTTGTGCTTTCAGCGGCTCCTGGGTTACCAGTATCGGATTCCGACGCACCAGTGCAGGTTTACCGTTTCCCTTGGACCTTCACATTGACCATGAAACACAGAAAATGCATCGGGATTGAATACGAAAGGGACAATGCCGACTTAAGTACAAGAAGAGTGAATCTTCTATGCGTTTGTGCTTTGAGCATCTCCTGGGGAACCAGTATTAGTTTCCGATGCACCACTGCAGGTTTACTGTATCCCTTGGACCTTCACATTGACCATAATACAAAGAAATTGCTTCGGGATTGAATACAGAAGGCACAATGCCGACTTAAGTACAAGAAGAGTGAATCTTCTAAGAGTTTGTGCTTTGAGCGGCTCATGGGAGACCAGTATTAGTTTCCGATGCACCAGTGCTGGTTTACTGTATCGCTTGGTCCTGCACATTGACCATGAAACACAGATATTGCATCGGGATTGTATAGAAAAGCACAATGCCGACTTAAATACAAGAAGAGTGAGTCTTCTATGAGTTTGTGCTTTGAGCGGCTCCTGGGAGACCAGTATTAGATTCCGAGGCACCAGTGCAGGTTTACTGTATCCCTTGGACCCTCATATTGACCATGAAAAACAGAAATCGCATCGGCATTGAATACAAAAGGCACAATGCCGACTTAAGTACTAGAAGAGTGAATCTTTCAAGAATTTTTGCCTTGAGCGGCTCATGGGAGATCAGTATTAGATTCAGATGCACCTGTGCAGGTTTTCTGTATCCCTTTGACCTTCACATTGACCATAAAACACAGATATTGCATCGGGATTGATTACAAAATGCACAATGCCGACTGACGTACAAGAAGAGTGAGTCATCTAAGAGTTAGTGCTTCGAGCGGCTCCTGAGCGACCAGTATTTGAATGTGATGCAGCTGTGCAGGTTTACTGTATCCCTTGGACCTACACATCGACCATGAAACATAGAAATTGCATCGGGATTGAATACAAAGAAACAACGGCGACTTAAATACAAAAAGAGTGAATCTTCTAAGTGTTCGTGCTTTGAGCGGTTACTTGTGAGACCAGTATTAGATTCCGATGCACCAATGGAGGTTTACTGTATTTCTTGGACTTTCTCATTGACCATGAAGCACAGAAATCGCATCGAGGTTGAATACATAAGGCACAAAGCCGACATAATTACAAGAAGAGTGTATTTTCTCTGAGTTTGTGGATTGAGCGGCTCCTGGGAGACCAGTATTAGACTCCGATGCACCAGTGCACGCTGACTGTATCCCTTGGACCTTCAAATTGACCATGAAACACAGATATCGCATCGGGATTGAATACGATAGGCACAATGACGACTTAAGTACAAGCAGAGTGAATCTTCTAAGAATTTGAGCTTTGAGCGGCACATGGGAGAACAGTATCAGACTCAGATGCACCAGTGCAGGTTTTCTGTATGCGTTTGACCTTCACTTTGACCATGAAACACGGAAATTGCATCGGGATTGAATACGAAAGGGACTATGCCGACTTAAGTACAAGAAGAGTGAATTTTCTAAGAGTTTGTGGTTTGAGCGGCTCCTGGGAGTACCGTCTTAGATTCTGATGCACCAGCGCAGGTTTACCGTATCCCTTGGACCTTCACATTGACCATGAAACTCAGAAATTGCACCGGGATTGAATACGAAACGGACAAAGCCGACTTAAGTACAAGAGGAGTGAATTTTCTATGAGTTTGTGCTATGAGCGGCTCCTGGGAGACCAGTATAAAATACCGATGCACCAGTGCAGGTTTACTGTATCCCTTAAACCTTCACATTGACCATGATACAAAGACATTGTATCGGGATTGAATACTAAGAGCACAATGACGACTTAAGTACAAGATGAGTGAATCTCCCAAGAGTTTGTGCTTTCAGCGGCTCCTGGGATACTAGTATCAGATTGCGATGCACCAGTGCAGGTTTACCGTTTCCCTTGGACCTTCACATTGACTATGAAACACAGAAAATGCATCAAGATTGAATAGGAAAGGGACAATGCCGACTTCAGTACAAGAAGAGTGAATCTTCTGCGAGTATGTGCTTTGAGCGGCTCCTGGGATACCAGTATTAGATTCCGTAGCACCAGTGCTGCTTTAACGTATCCGTTGGACCTTCACATCGACCATGAAACATAGAAATTTCATCGGGATTGAATGCAAAAGTCACAATAGCGACTTAAGTACAAGAAGTGTGAATCTTCTAAGAGTTTGTGCTTTGAGCGCCTGCTTGGGAGACCAGTATTAGATTCCGATGCACCAATGCAGGTTTACTGTATCCCTTGGACTTTCACATTGACCATGAAGCGCAGAAATTGCATGAGGGTGGAATACAAAAGGCGCAAAGCCGACTTAATTACAAGAAGAGTGCACATTATTAGAATTTGTGATTTGAGCGGCTCATGGGAGACCAGTATTAGATTCCGATGCAACAGGGCAGGTTAACTGTATCCCTTGGACCTTCACATTGACCATGAAACACAGAAATTGCATCGGGATTGAATACAAGAGGGACAAAACCGACTTATGTACAAGAAGAGTAAACCCACTAAGAATTTGTGGTTTGAGCGGCTGCTGGGAGACCAGTATTAGATTCCGATGCACCAATGGAGGTTTACTGAATTCCTTGGACTTTCTCATTGACCATGAAGCACAGAAATCGCATCGGGGTTGAATACAAAAGGCACAAAGCCGACTTAATTACAAGAAGAGTGAACCTTCTAAGAATTTGTGATTTGTGCGGCTCATGGGAGACCAGTATTAGATTCCGATGCACCAGTGCAGGTTTACTGTATCCCTTGGTCCTTCACATTGACCATGGAGCTCAGAAATTGCATCGGGATTGAATCCAAATGTCACAATCGCGACTGAAGTACAAGAAGAGTTAATCTTCTAAGAGTTTCTACTTTGAGCGGTTCCTTGGGGACCAGTGTTAGATTCCGGTGCACCAGTGCAGGTTTACTGTATCTTTTGGACCTTCACGTTCACCATGAAACACAGAAATTGCATCGGCATTGATTACAAAAGGGACAATGCAAACTTAAGTACTAGAAGAGTGAATCTTCTACGAGTTTGTGGTTTGAGCGGCTCCTGGGAGACCTGTTCTAGATTCCGATACACGAGTGCAAGTTTACCGTATCCCTTTGACCTTCACATTGACCATGAACACAGAAATTGCATCTGGATTGGATACAAAAGGGACCACGCCCACTTAAGTACAAGAGGAGTGAATTTTCTAAGAGTTTGTGGTTTGAGCGACTCCTGGGAGACCAGTGTTAGATTCCGATGCACCAGTGAAGCTTTACCGTATCCCTTGGACCTTCTAATTGACCATGAAAAACAGAATTCGCATCGTGATTGAATACAAAAGGCACAATGCCGAATTAAAACAAGAAGAGTGAATCTTCCAAGAGCTTGTGGTTTGAGCATCGCATGGGAGACCAGTATCAGAATGCGATGCACCAGTGCAGGATTACTGTATCCCTTGGGCCTTCACATTGACCATGAGTCACAGAAATTGCATCGGGATGGAATACAAATGGCACAATTCCCTCTTAAGTACAAGAAGAGTGAATCTTCTAAGAGTTAATGCTTTGAGCGGCTCCTGGGAGACCAGTATGAGATTCCGATGCACCAGTGCTGGCTCACTGTATCCCTTGGGCCTTAACATTGACCATGCAACATAGAAATTGCTTCGGGACTGAATGCAAAAGGCACAATGCCGACTTAGGTACAAGAAGAGTGAATCATCTATGAATTTGTGTTTGAGGGGCTCCTGGGAGACCAGTCTTAGATTCCGATGCACCAGTGCAGGTTTACTGTATTCCTTGGACCTTCACATTGACAATTAAACACAGAAATTGCATCGGGATTGAATACAAAGGGACAATGCCGACATTAGTACAAGAAGACTGAATCTTCTAAGAGTTTGTGTTTAAGCGGCTCCTGGGCGACCAGTATTAGATTCCGTATCACCAGTGCAGGTTTACTGTATCCCTTGGACCTTCACATTGACCACGAAACACAGAAATTGCATCGTGATTGAATGTAAAAGGCACAATTTTGAATGAAGTACAAGAAGTGCGATTCGTCTAAGAGTTTGTGATATGAGCGCCTCCTGCGAGACCAGTATTAGATTCCGATGCACCAGTGCAGGTTCACTGTATCCCTTGGACCTTCACATTGACAATGAAACACAGATATTGAATCGGGATATAATACAAATAGCACAATGCCGACTTAAGTACAAGAAGAGTGAGTTTTCTAAGAGTTTGTGGTATGAGCGGCTCCTGGGAGACCAGTATTAGATTCCGATGCAACAGGGCAGGGTTACTGTATCCCTTGGACCTTCACATTACCATGAAACACCGAAATTGCATCGGGATTGAATACAAGACGGACAAAGCCAACTTAAGTACAAGAAGGGTGAATCCACTAAGAATTTGTGGTTTGAGCGGCTGGTGGGAGACCAGTATTAGATTCCGATGCACCAGTGCAGAATTACTGTATCCCTTGGACCTTCACAATGACCATGAAACACAGAAATTGCATCGGGATTGAACACAAAAGGTACAATGCCAACTTAAGTACTAGAAGAGTGAATCTTCTACGAGTTTGTAGTTTGAGCTGTTCCTGGGAGACCTGCATTAGATTCCGATACACCAGTGCACGTTTACTGTATTCCTTGGACCTTCACATTGACCATGAAAAACAGAATTCGCATCGTGATTGAATACAAAAGGCACAATGCCGAATTAAAAACAAGAAGAGTGAATCTTCTAAGAGTTTGTGGTTTGCGCATCGCATGGGAGACCAGTATTAGATTCCTATGCACCAGTGCAGAATTACTGTATCCCTTGGGCCTTCACATTGACCATGAATCACAGAAATTGCATCGGAATGGATTACAAATGGCACAATTCCGTCTTAAGTACAAGAAGAGTGAATCTTCTAAGAATTTATGCTTTGAGCGGCTCCTCGGCGACCAGTATTAGATTTTGATGCACCAGTGCAGGTTTACTGTATCCCTTGGAGCTTCACATTGACCATGAAACACAGAAATTGCATCGGGATTGAATACAAAGTTCACAATGCCGACTTAAGTACAAGATGAGTGAATCTTCTGAGAGTTTGTTCGTTGTGCGGCTCCTGGGACACCAGTAGTAGATTCCGATGCACCAGTCCGGTTACTGTATCCCTTGGACCTTCACATTGACAATGAAATACAGAAATTACTTCGGGACTGAAAACCAAAGAGACAATGCCGACTTAAATACAAAAAGAGTGAATTTTCTTAGAGTTTGAGATTTTAGAGGCTCCTGGGAGACCAGTATTAGATTCCGTTGTACCAGTGCAGGTTTACTGTATCCCTTTTACTTTCACATTGACCATGAAGCGCTGAAATTGCATCGGGGTTGAATACAAAAGGCACAAAGCCGACTTAATTACAAGAAGAGTGAATTTTCTAAGAGTTTGTGGTTTTTTGGGGCTCCTGCGGGACCAGTAATAAACTCCGATGCACCAGTGCAGGTTTACTGTATCCCTTGGACCTTCACATTGACCATGAAACTCAGATATCGCATTGGGATTGAATACAAACGCACAACGCCGACTTAAGTACAAGAAGAGTGAACCTTCTAATAATTTGTGATTTGAGCGGCTCATGGGAGACCAGTATTAGATTCCGAAACAACAGGGCAGGTTTACTGTATCCCTTGGACCTTCACATTGACCATGAAACACAGAAATTGCATCGGGATTGAATACAAGAGGGACAAAGCCGACTTAAGTACAAGAAGAGTGAACCCACTAAGAATTTGTGGTTTGAGCGGCTCCTGGGAGACCAGTATTAGATTCCGATGCGCCAGTGAAAGCTTACCGTATCCCTTGGACATTCACATTGACCATGTATCACAGAAACTGCATCGGGATTGAATCCAAAAGCACAATGCTGACTTAAGTACAAGAAGAGTGAATCTTCTAAGAGTTTGTGCTTTGAGTGGCTCGATGGGAGACCGGTATTAGATTCCGATGCACCAGTGCAGGTTTACTGTATCCCTCGGACGTGCACATTGACCATGAAACACACACACTGCATCGGAATTGAATACAGAAGGCACAATGCCGACTTAAGTACAGGAAGAGTGAATCTTCTAGCAGTTTGTATATTGAGCGGCTCCTGCGAGACCTGTATTAGATTCCGATGTACCAATGCCGGTTTATCGTATCCCTTGGACCTTTACATTGACCTTGAAACACAGAAATTGCCTCGGGATTAAACACAAAAGGCACAATGCCGACATAAGTACAAGAAGAGTGAATCTTCTAAGAGTTAGTGCTTTGTGCGGCTTCTGGGAGACCAGTTTCAGATTCCGATGCACCAGTACAGGTTTTCTGTATCCTTTTGACCTTCACATTGACCATAAAACACAGATATTGCATCGGGATTGATTACAAAATGCACAATGCCGACTGACGTACAAGAAGAGTGAGTCATCTAAGAGTTAGTGCTTCGATCGGCTCCTGAGCGACCAGTATTTGAATGTGATGCAGCTGTGCAGGTTTACTGTATCCCTTGGACCTACACATCGACCATGAAACATAGAAATTGCATCGGGATTGAATACAAAGAAACAACGGCGACTTAAATACAAAAAGAGTGAATCTTCTAAGTGTTCGTGCTTTGAGCGGTTACTTGTGAGACCAGTATTAGATTCCGATGCACCAATGGAGGTTTACTGTATTTCTTGGACTTTCTCATTGACCATGAAGCACAGAAATCGCATCGGGGTTGAATACATAAGGCACAAAGCCGACATAATTACAAGAAGAGTGTATTTTCTCTGAGTTTGTGGATTGAGCGGCTCCTGGGAGACCAGTATTAGACTCCGATGCACCAGCGCACGCTGACTGTATCCCTTGGACCTTCAAATTGACCATGAAACACAGATATCGCATCGGGATTGAATACGATAGGCACAATGACGACTTAAGTACAAGCAGAGTGAATCTTCTAAGAATTTGAGCTTTGAGCGGCACATGGGAGAACAGTATCAGACTCAGATGCACCAGTGCAGGTTTTCTGTATGCGTTTGACCTTCACTTTGACCATGAAACACGGAAATTGCATCGGGATCGAATACGAAAGGGACTATGCCGACTTAAGTACAAGAAGAGTGAATTTTCTAAGAGTTTGTGGTTTGAGCGGCTCCTGGGAGTACCGTCTTAGATTCTGATGCACCAGCGCAGGTTTACCGTATCCCTTGGACCTTCACATTGACCATGAAACTCAGAAATTGCACCGGGATTGAATACGAAACGGACAAAGCCGACTTAAGTACAAGAGGAGTGAATTTTCTATGAGTTTGTGCTATGAGCGGCTCCTGGGAGACCAGTATAAAATACCGATGCACCAGTGCAGGTTTACTGTATCCCTTAAAAATTCACATTGACCATGATACAAAGACATTGTATCGGGATTGAATACTAAGAGCACAATGACGACTTAAGTACAAGATGAGTGAATCTCCCAAGAGTTTGTGCTTTCAGCGGCTCCTGGGATACTAGTATCAGATTGCGATGCACCAGTGCAGGTTTACCGTTTCCCTTGGACCTTCACATTGACTATGAAACACAGAAAATGCATCAAGATTGAATAGGAAAGGGACAATGCCGACTTCAGTACAAGAAGAGTGAATCTTCTGCGAGTATGTGCTTTGAGCGGCTCCTGGGATACCAGTATTAGATTCCGTAGCACCAGTGCTGCTTTAACGTATCCGTTGGACCTTCACATCGACCATGAAACATAGAAATTTCATCGGGATTGAATACAAAAGTCACAATAGCGACTTAAGTACAAGAATTGTGAATCTTCTAAGAGTTTGTGCTTTGAGCGCCTGCTTGGGAGACCAGTATTAGATTCCGATGCACCAATGCAGGTTTACTGTATCCCTTGGACTTTCACATTGACCATGAAGCGCAGAAATTGCATGAGGGTGGAATACAAAAGGCGCAAAGCCGACTTAATTACAAGAAGAGTGCACATTATTAGAATTTGTGATTTGAGCGGCTCATGGGAGACCAGTATTAGATTCCGATGCAACAGGGCAGGTTAACTGTATCCCTTGGACCTTCACATTGACCATGAAACACAGAAATTGCATCGGGATTGAATACAAGAGGGACAAAACCGACTTATGTACAAGAAGAGTAAACCCACTAAGAATTTGTGGTTTGAGCGGCTGCTGGGAGACCAGTATTAGATTCCGATGCACCAATGGAGGTTTACTGAATTCCTTGGACTTTCTCATTGACCATGAAGCACAGAAATCGCATCGGGGTTGAATACATAAGGCACAAAGCCGACTTAATTACAATAAGAGTGAATTTTCTCAGAGTTTGTGGATTGAGCGGCTCCTGGGAGACCAGTATTAGACTCCGATGCACCAGTGCACGTTGACTGTATCCCTTTAATCTTCAAATTTAACCATGAAACACAGATATCGCATCGGGATTAAATACGATAGGCACAATGACGACCAAAGTACAAGCAGAGTGAATCTTCTAAGAATTTGAGCTTTGAGCGGCACATGGGAGAACAGTATCAGACTCAGATGCACCAGTGCAGGTTTTCTGTATGCGTTTGACCCTCACTTTGACCATGAAACACGGAAATTGCATCGTGATCGAATACGAAAGGGACTATGCCGACTTAAGTACAAGAAGAGTGAATTTTCTAAGAGTTTGTGGTTTGAGCGGCTCCTGGGAGTACTGTCTTAGATTCTGATGCACCAGCGCAGGTTTACCGTATCCCTTGGACCTTCACATTGACCATGAAACACAGAAATTTCATCGGGATTGAATACAAAAGGCACAATGGACCTTAAGTACAAGAAGAGTGAATCTTCTAAGAGTTTGTGCTTTGAGCGCCTGCTTGGGAGACCAGTATTAGATTCCGATGCACCAATGCAGGTTTACTGTATCCCTTGGACTTTCACATTGACCATGAAGTGCAGACATTGAATCGGGGTTGAATACAAAAGGCACAAAGCCGACTTAATTACAAGAAGAGTGAACCTTCTAAGAATTTGTGATTTGTGCGGCTCATGGGAGACCAGTATTAGATTCCGATGCACCAGTGCAGGTTTACTGTATCCCTTGGTCCTTCACATTGACCATGGAGCTCAGAAATTGCATCGGGATTGAATCCAAATGTCACAATCGCGACTGAAGTACAAGAAGAGTTAATCTTCTAAGAGTTTCTACTTTGAGCGGTTCCTTGGGGACCAGTGTTAGATTCCGGTGCACCAGTATCTTTTGGACCTTCACGTTCACCATGAAACACAGAAATTGCATCGGCATTGATTACAAAAGGGACAATGCAAACTTAAGTACTAGAAGAGTGAATCTTCTACGAGTTTGTGGTTTGAGCGGCTCCTGGGAGACCTGTTCTAGATTCCGATACACGAGTGCAAGTTTACCGTATCCCTTTGACCTTCACATTGACCATGAACACAGAAATTGCATCTGGATTGGATACAAAAGGGACCACGCCCACTTAAGTACAAGAGGAGTGAATTTTCTAAGAGTTTGTGGTTTGAGCGACTCCTGGGAGACCAGTGTTAGATTCCGATGCACCAGTGAAGCTTTACCGTATCCCTTGGACCTTCTAATTGACCATGAAAAACAGAATTCGCATCGTGATTGAATACAAAAGGCACAATGCCGAATTAAAACAAGAAGAGTGAATCTTCCAAGAGCTTGTGGTTTGAGCATCGCATGGGAGACCAGTATCAGAATGCGATGCACCAGTGCAGGATTACTGTATCCCTTGGGCCTTCACATTGACCATGAGTCACAGAAATTGCATCGGGATGGAATACAAATGGCACAATTCCCTCTTAAGTACAAGAAGAGTGAATCTTCTAAGAGTTAATGCTTTGAGCGGCTCCTGGGAGACCAGTATGAGATTCCGATGCACCAGTGCTGGCTCACTGTATCCCTTGGGCCTTAACATTGACCATGCAACATAGAAATTGCTTCGGGACTGAATGCAAAAGGCACAATGCCGACTTAGGTACAAGAAGAGTGAATCATCTATGAATTTGTGTTTGAGGGGCTCCTGGGAGACCAGTCTTAGATTCCGATGCACCAGTGCAGGTTTACTGTATTCCTTGGACCTTCACATTGACAATTAAACACAGAAATTGCATCGGGATTGAATACAAAGGGACAATGCCGACATTAGTACAAGAAGACTGAATCTTCTAAGAGTTTGTGTTTAAGCGGCTCCTGGGCGACCAGTATTAGATTCCGTATCACCAGTGCAGGTTTACTGTATCCCTTGGACCTTCACATTGACCACGAAACACAGAAATTGCATCGTGATTGAATGTAAAAGGCACAATTTTGAATGAAGTACAAGAAGTGCGATTCGTCTAAGAGTTTGTGATATGAGCGCCTCCTGCGAGACCAGTATTAGATTCCGATGCACCAGTGCAGGTTCACTGTATCCCTTGGACCTTCACATTGACAATGAAACACAGATATTGAATCGGGATATAATACAAATAGCACAATGCCGACTTAAGTACAAGAAGAGTGAGTTTTCTAAGAGTTTGTGGTATGAGTGGCTCCTGGGAGACCAGTATTAGATTCCGATGCAACAGGGCAGGGTTACTGTATCCCTTGGACCTTCACATTACCATGAAACACCGAAATTGCATCGGGATTGAATACAAGATGGACAAAGCCAACTTAAGTACAAGAAGGGTGAATCCACTAAGAATTTGTGGTTTGAGCGGCTGGTGGGAGACCAGTATTAGATTCCGATGCACCAGTGCAGAATTACTGTATCCCTTGGACCTTCACAATGACCATGAAACACAGAAATTGCATCGGGATTGAACACAAAAGGTACAATGCCAACTTAAGTACTAGAAGAGTGAATCTTCTACGAGTTTGTAGTTTGAGCTGTTCCTGAGAGACCTGCATTAGATTCCGATACACCAGTGCACGTTTACTGTATTCCTTGGACCTTCACATTGACCATGAAAAACAGAATTCGCATCGTGATTGAATACAAAAGGCACAATGCCGAATTAAAAACAAGAAGAGTGAATCTTCTAAGAGTTTGTGGTTTGCGCATCGCATGGGAGACCAGTATTAGATTCCTATGCACCAGTGCAGAATTACTGTATCCCTTGGGCCTTCACATTGACCATGAATCACAGAAATTGCATCGGAATGGATTACAAATGGCACAATTCCGTCTTAAGTACAAGAAGAGTGAATCTTCTAAGAATTTATGCTTTGAGCGGCTCCTCGGCGACCAGTATTAGATTTTGATGCACCAGTGCAGGTTTACTGTATCCCTTGGAGCTTCACATTGACCATGAAACACAGAAATTGCATCGGGATTGAATACAAAGTTCACAATGCCGACTTAAGTACAAGATGAGTGAATCTTCTGAGAGTTTGTTCGTTGTGCGGCTCCTGGGACACCAGTAGTAGATTCCGATGCACCAGTCCGGTTACTGTATCCCTTGGACCTTCACATTGACAATGAAATACAGAAATTACTTCGGGACTGAAAACCAAAGAGACAATGCCGACTTAAATACAAAAAGAGTGAATTTTCTTAGAGTTTGAGATTTTAGAGGCTCCTGGGAGACCAGTATTAGATTCCGTTGTACCAGTGCAGGTTTACTGTATCCCTTTTACTTTCACATTGACCATGAAGCGCTGAAATTGCATCGGGGTTGAATACAAAAGGCACAAAGCCGACTTAATTACAAGAAGAGTGAATTTTCTAAGAGTTTGTGGTTTTTTGGGGCTCCTGCGGGACCAGTAATAAACTCCGATGCACCAGTGCAGGTTTACTGTATCCCTTGGACCTTCACATTGACCATGAAACTCAGATATCGCATTGGGATTGAATACAAACGCACAACGCCGACTTAAGTACAAGAAGAGTGAACCTTCTAATAATTTGTGATTTGAGCGGCTCATGGGAGACCAGTATTAGATTCCGAAACAACAGGGCAGGTTTACTGTATCCCTTGGACCTTCACATTGACCATGAAACACAGAAATTGCATCGGGATTGAATACAAGAGGGACAAAGCCGACTTAAGTACAAGAAGAGTGAACCCACTAAGAATTTGTGGTTTGAGCGGCTCCTGGGAGACCAGTATTAGATTCCGATGCGCCAGTGAAAGCTTACCGTATCCCTTGGACCTTCACATTGACCATGTATCACAGAAACTGCATCGGGATTGAATCCAAAGGCACAATGCTGACTTAAGTACAAGAAGAGTGAATCTTCTAAGAGTTTGTGCTTTGAGTGGCTCGATGGGAGACCGGTATTAGATTCCGATGCACCAGTGCAGGTTTACTGTATCCCTCGGACGTGCACATTGACCATGAAACACACACACTGCATCGGAATTGAATACAGAAGGCACAATGCCGACTTAAGTACAGGAAGAGTGAATCTTCTAGCAGTTTGTATATTGAGCGGCTCCTGCGATACCTGTATTAGATTCCGATGTACCAATGCCGGTTTATCGTATCCCTTGGACCTTTACATTGACCTTGAAACACAGAAATTGCCTCGGGATTAAATACAAAAGGCACACTGCCGACATAAGTACAAGAAGAGTGAATCTTCTAAGAGTTAGTGCTTTGTGCGGCTTCTGGGAGACCAGTTTCAGATTCCGATGCACCAGTACAGGTTTACTGTATCCCTTGGACCTTCTCATTGACCATGAAACACAGTAATTGCATCGGGTTTGAATACAAAGGAGACAATGCCGATTTAGGTACAACAATACTCAATCTTCTAAGAATTTGTGTTTGAGCGGCTCCTGGGAGACCAGTATTAGAATCCGATGCACCAGTGCAGGTTTACTCTATCCCTCGGACATTCACATTGACCATCAAACACAGAAATTGCATTGGGATTGAATACGAAAGACACAATGCCGACTTAAGTACAAGAAGAGTGAATCTTCTAAGAGTTTGTCCTTTGAGCGGCCCCTGGGAGAGCAGTATTAGATTCCGATGCACTGGTGCAGGTTAACTGTATCCCTTGGACTTTCACATTGACCATGAAGAACAGAAATTGCATCGGGATTGAATACGAAAGGCACAATGCCGACTTAAGTACAGGATGAGTGAATCTTCTCAGAGTTTGTGGTTTGGGCGGCTCCTGGGAGACCAGTATTAGATTACGATGCATCAGTGCACGTTTACTGTATCCCTTGGACATTCAATATGACCATGAATTACAGAAATTGCGTCGGGATCGAATACAAAAGCACAATGCCGACTTAAGTACATGAAGAGTGAATCTTTAAGAGTCTTTGCTTTGAGCGGCTCCTTGGAGACCAGTATTAGATTCCGATGCACCAGCGCAGGTTAACTGTATCCCTTGGACCTTCACATTGACCATGAAACATCGAAATTGCATCGGCATTGAATACAAAAGGGACAGTGCCTACTTAGGTACAAGAAGAGAGACTCTTCTAAAGGTTTGTGCTTTGAGTGGCTTCTCGGACATCAGTATTGGATTCCGATGCGCCAGTGCCGGTTTACTGTATCCCTTGGAACTTCACATTGACCTCGAAACACAGAATTAGCATCGGGATTGAATACAAAATGGACAGTCCCGACTTAAGTACAAGAAGAGTGAATTTTCTATGAGTTTGTGGTTTGAGCTGCGTCTGGGAGACAAGTATTAGATTCCGATCCACCAGGGAAAGTTTACTGTATCCCTTCGGCCTTCACATTGACCATGAAACACAGAAATCAGATCGTGATTGAATACAAAAGGCACAATACCGAATCCAGTAAAGAAGAGTGAATCTTCTAAGAGCTTGTGCTTTGAACGCCTCCTTGGAGACCAGTATCAGATTCCGATGCACCAGTGCAGGTTTACTGTATACCTTGGACCTTCACATTGACCAAGAAACACTGAAATTGCATCGGGATTGAATACAAAAGGGACAATGCCAACTTAAGTACAAGAAGAGTGAATCTTCTAAGAGTTTGTGCTTTGAGTGGCTCGATGGGAGACCAGTATTAGATTCCGATGCACCAGTGCAGGTTTACTGTATCCCTCGGACGTTCACATTGACCATGAAACACACACACTGCATCGGGATTGAATACAAAATGCACAATTCCGACTCAAGTACAAGAAGAGTGAGTCTTCTAAGAGTTTGTGTTTGAGTGGCTCCTGGGAGACCAGTATTAGATTCCGATGCACCAGTGCTGTCTTACTGTATCCCTTGGACCTTTACATTCACCGTGGAACACAGAAATTGCATCGGGATTGAATACAAAAGGCACAATGCCGACTTAAGTACAAGATGAGTGAATCTTCTAAGAGTTTGTGCTTTGAGCGGCTCCTTGGAAGACCAGTATTAGTCTCCGATGCACCAGTGCAGAATTACTGTATCCGTTGGACGTTCGCATTGACCATGAAGCACAGAATTTGCATCGAAATTGAATTCAAAATGTACAGTGCCGACGTAGGTACAAGAAAAGTGATTCTCCTAAGAGTTTGTACTTTTAGCGGCTCCTTGCAGACCAGTATTAGATTACGATGCACCAGTGCAGGTTTGCTGTATTCCTTGGACCTTCACATTGACCATGAGACACAGAATTTTCATCGGCAATGAACACGAAAGGAACAATGCCGACATAAGTACATAACGAGTGAATCTTCTAAGAGTTTGTGTTTTTGGTGGCTCCTGGGAGACCAGTATTAGAATCCGATGCACCAGTGCAGGTTTACTGTATCCCTTGGACTTTCGCAATGACCATGAAACACAGAAATTGCAACGGAATTGAATACAAAAGGCACAATGCCAACTTAAGTACAAGTAGAGTGTGTCATCTACGAATTTGAGGTATGAGCGGCTCCTGGGAGACCTGTATTAGATTCCGGTGCACCATTGCACGTTTACTGTATCCCTTTGACCTTCAAATTGACCATGAACCACAGATATTGCATCGGGATTGAATTCTAAAGGGACAATGCTGACTTAACTACAAAAAGAATGAATTTTCTAAGAAATTGTGGTTTGAGCGGCTCCTGGGAGACCAGTATTAGATTCCGATGCACCAGTGCAGGTTTACTGTATCCCTTGGACCTTCATATTGACCATGAAACACACAAATTGCATCGGGATTGATTACACGATAGACAATGATGACTTATGTACAAGAACAGTGAATCTTCTAAGAGTTTGTGGTTGAGCGGCGCCTGAGAGACCAGTATTAGATTCCGATGCACCAGTGCAGGTTTACTGTTTCCCTTGGAGCTTCATATTAACCAAGAAAGACAGAAATTGCATCGGGATTGAAATCAAAAAGGACAATGCCGACTAAAGTACAAGCACAGTAAATCTTCTAAGAGTTTGTGTTTTGAGCGGCTCCTGGGACACCAGTACTAGATTCCAACGCACCAGTGCAGGTTTACCGTATCCCTTGGACCTTCACTTTGACCATGAAACACAGAAATTGCATCGGGATTGAATACAAAAGGGACAATGCCAACTTAAGTACAAGAAGAGTGAATCTTCTAAGAGTTTGTGCTTTGAGAGGCTCCTGGCAGACCAGTATTAGATTCCGATGCACCAGTGCTGTCCTACTGTATCCCTTGGACCTTTGCATTCACCGTGGAACACAGAAATTGCATCGGGATTGAATACAAAAGGAACAATGCCGACTTAAGTACAAGAAGAGTGTATCTTCTAAGAGTTTGACCTTTGAGAGGCCCCTGGGAGACCAATATTAGATTCCGATGCACCAGTGCAGGTTAACTGTTTCCCTTGGACTTCACATTGACCATGAAACATCGAAATTGCATCGGCATTGAATACAAAAGGGACAGTGCCGACTTAGGTACAAGAAGAGTAAATCTTCTAAGAGATTGTGCCCTGAATAGCTTCTCGGACACCAGTATTGGATTCCGATGCACCAGTTCCGGTTTACTGTATCCCTTGGACCTTCACATTGACCTTGAAACACAGAATTAGCATCGGGATTAAATACAAAAGGGACAGTCCCGACTTAAGTACAAGAAGAGTGAATTTTCTAAGAGTTTGTGGTTTGAGCTGCTCCTGGGAGACAAGTATTAGATTCCGATGCACCAGTGCAGGTTTACTGTATCCCTCGGACCTTCACGTGGACCATGAAACACAGAAATTGCATCGGGATTGAATACAAAATGCACAATGCCAACTTAAGTACAAGAAGAGTGAATCACCTAAGAGTTTGTGGTTTGAGCGGCTCCTGGGAGACCTGTAATAGATCTGATGCACCAGTTCACGTTCTCTGTATTCCTTGGACCTTCACATTGACCATGAAGCACAGTAATCGCATCGGGATGGAATGCAAAAGGCACAATGTCGACTTAAGTACAAGAAGAGTGAATCTTCTAAGGGTTTATGATTTGTGCGTCTCGTGGGTGACCAGTATTAGAATCCGATGCACCAGTGCACGTTTACTGTATCCCTCTTACCTTCACATTGACCATCAAACACAGAAATTGCATCGGGGTTATATACAAAAAGGACAATGCCGACTTAAGTACAAGTAGAGTAAATTTTCTAAGAGTTTGTGGTTTGAGCGGCTCTTGGGAGACCAGCATTCGATTCCGATGCACCAGTGAAGGTTTACTGCATAACTTGTACCTTCAAATTGACCATGAAACATAGAAATCGCATCGTGATTGAATACAAAAGGCACAATGCCGGATAAAGTACAATAAGAGCGAATCTTCTAAGAGCTTGTGGTTTCAGCGGCTCATGGGAGACCAGTATTAGATTCCGATGCACCGCTGCAGGTTTACCGTATCCTTTGGACCTTCACATTGTCCATGTAACACAGAAATTGCATCGAGATCAATACAAAAGGTACAATGCCGACTTAAGTAAAAGAAGAGTGAATCTTCTAAAAATTTGTGCTTTGAGCGGCTCCTGGGAGACCAGTATGAGATTCCGATGCACCAGTGCTGGCTCACTGTATCCCTTGGGCCTTAACATTGACCATGCAACATAGAAATTGCTTCGGGACTGAATGCAAAAGGCACAATGCCGACTTAGGTACAAGAAGAGTGAATCATCTATGAATTTGTGTTTGAGGGGCTCCTGGGAGACCAGTCTTAGATTCCGATGCACCAGTGCAGGTTTACTGTATTCCTTGGACCTTCACATTGACAATTAAACACAGAAATTGCATCGGGATTGAATACAAAGGGACAATGCCGACATTAGTAAAAGAAGACTGAATCTTCTAAGAGTTTGTGTTTAAGCGGCTCCTGGGCGACCAGTATTAGATTCCGTATCACCAGTGCAGGTTTACTGTATCCCTTGGACCTTCACATTGACCACGAAACACAGAAATTGCATCGTGATTGAATGTAAAAGGCACAATTTTGAATGAAGTACAAGAAGTGCGATTCGTCTAAGAGTTTGTGATATGAGCGCCTCCTGCGAGACCAGTATTAGATTCCGATGCACCAGTGCAGGTTCACTGTATCCCTTGGACCTTCACATTGACAATGAAACACAGATATTGAATCGGGATATAATACAAATAGCACAATGCCGACTTAAGTACAAGAAGAGTGAGTTTTCTAAGAGTTTGTGGTATGAGCGGCTCCTGGGAGACCAGTATTAGATTCCGATGCAACAGGGCAGGGTTACTGTATCCCTTGGACCTTCACATTACCATGAAACACCGAAATTGCATCGGGATTGAATACAAGATGGACAAAGCCAACTTAAGTACAAGAAGGGTGAATCCACTAAGAATTTGTGGTTTGAGCGGCTGGTGGGAGACCAGTATTAGATTCCGATGCACCAGTGCAGAATTACTGTATCCCTTGGACCTTCACAATGACCATGAAACACAGAAATTGCATCGGGATTGAACACAAAAGGTACAATGCCAACTTAAGTACTAGAAGAGTGAATCTTCTACGAGTTTGTAGTTTGAGCTGTTCCTGGGAGACCTGCATTAGATTCCGATACACCAGTGCACGTTTACTGTATTCCTTGGACCTTCACATTGACCATGAAAACCAGAATTCGCATCGTGATTGAATACAAAAGGCACAATGCCGAATTAAAAACAAGAAGAGTGAATCTTCTAAGAGTTTGTGGTTTGCGCATCGCATGGGAGACCAGTATTAGATTCCTATGCACCAGTGCAGAATTACTGTATCCCTTGGGCCTTCACATTGACCATGAATCACAGAAATTGCATCGGAATGGATTACAAATGGCACAATTCCGTCTTAAGTACAAGAAGAGTGAATCTTCTAAGAATTTATGCTTTGAGCGGCTCCTCGGCGACCAGTATTAGATTTTGATGCACCAGTGCAGGTTTACTGTATCCCTTGGAGCTTCACATTGACCATGAAACACAGAAATTGCATCGGGATTGAATACAAAGTTCACAATGCCGACTTAAGTACAAGATGAGTGAATCTTCTGAGAGTTTGTTCGTTGTGCGGCTCCTGGGACACCAGTAGTAGATTCCGATGCACCAGTCCGGTTACTGTATCCCTTGGACCTTCACATTGACAATGAAATACAGAAATTACTTCGGGACTGAAAACCAAAGAGACAATGCCGACTTAAATACAAAAAGAGTGAATTTTCTTAGAGTTTGAGATTTTAGAGGCTCCTGGGAGACCAGTATTAGATTCCGTTGTACCAGTGCAGGTTTACTGTATCCCTTATACTTTCACATTGACCATGAAGCGCTGAAATTGCATCGGGGTTGAATACAAAAGGCACAAAGCCGACTTAATTACAAGAAGAGTGAATTTTCTAAGAGTTTGTGGTTTTTTGGGGCTCCTGCGGGACCAGTAATAAACTCCGATGCACCAGTGCAGGTTTACTGTATCCCTTGGACCTTCACATTGACCATGAAACTCAGATATCGCATTGGGATTGAATACAAACGCACAACGCCGACTTAAGTACAAGAAGAGTGAACCTTCTAATAATTTGTGATTTGAGCGGCTCATGGGAGACCAGTATTAGATTCCGAAACAACAGGGCAGGTTTACTGTATCCCTTGGACCTTCACATTGACCATGAAACACAGAAATTGCATCGGGATTGAATACAAGAGGGACAAAGCCGACTTAAGTACAAGAAGAGTAAACCCACTAAGAATTTGTGGTTTGAGCGGCTCCTGGGAGACCAGTATTAGATTCCGATGCGCCAGTGAAAGCTTACCGTATCCCTTGGACCTTCACATTGGCCATGTATCACAGAAACTGCATCGGGATTGAATCCAAAAGCACAATGCTGACTTAAGTACAAGAAGAGTGAATCTTCTAAGAGTTTGTGCTTTGAGTGGCTCGATGGGAGACCGGTATTAGATTCCGATGCACCAGTGCAGGTTTACTGTATCCCTCGGACGTGCACATTGACCATGAAACACACACACTGCATCGGAATTGAATACAGAAGGCACAATGCCGACTTAAGTACAGGAAGAGTGAATCTTCTAGCAGTTTGTATATTGAGCGGCTCCTGCGAGACCTGTATTAGATTCCGATGTACCAATGCCGGTTTATCGTATCCCTTGGACCTTTACATTGACCTTGAAACCCAGAAATTGCCTCGGGATTAAATACAAAAGGCACAATGCCGACATAAGTACAAGAAGAGTGAATCTTCTAAGAGTTAGTGCTTTGTGCGGCTTCTGGGAGACCAGTTTCAGATTCCGATGCACCAGTACAGGTTTACTGTATCCCTTGGACCTTCTCATTGACCATGAAACACAGTAATTGCATCGGGTTTGAATACAAAGGAGACAATGCCGATTAGGTACAACAATACTCAATCTTCTAAGAATTTGTGTTTGAGCGGCTCCTGGGAGACCAGTATTAGAATCCGATGCACCAGTGCAGGTTTACTCTATCCCTCGGACATTCACATTGACCATCAAACACAGAAATTGCATTGGGATTGAATACGAAAGACACAATGCCGACTTAAGTACAAGAAGAGTGAATCTTCTAAGAGTTTGTCCTTTGAGCGGCCCCTGGGAGAGCAGTATTAGATTCCGATGCACTGGTGCAGGTTAACTGTATCCCTTGGACTTTCACATTGACCATGAAGAACAGAAATTGCATCGGGATTGAATACGAAAGGCACAATGCCGACTTAAGTACAGGATGAGTGAATCTTCTCAGAGTTTGTGGTTTGGGCGGCTCCTGGGAGACCAGTATTAGATTACGATGCATCAGTGCACGTTTACTGTATCCCTTGGACATTCAATATGACCATGAATTACAGAAATCGCGTCGGGATCGAATACAAAAGCACAATGCCGACTTAAGTACATGAAGAGTGAATCTTTAAGAGTCTTTGCTTTGAGCGGCTCCTTGGAGACCAGTATTAGATTCCGATGCACCAGCGCAGGTTAACTGTATCCCTTGGACCTTCACATTGACCATGAAACATCGAAATTGCATCGGCATTGAATACAAAAGGGACAGTGCCTACTTAGGTACAAGAAGAGAGACTCTTCTAAAGGTTTGTGCTTTGAGTGGCTTCTCGGACATCAGTATTGGATTCCGATGCGCCAGTGCCGGTTTACTGTATCCCTTGGAACTTCACATTGACCTCGAAACACAGAATTAGCATCGGGATTGAATACAAAATGGACAGTCCCGACTTAAGTACAAGAAGAGTGAATTTTCTATGAGTTTGTGGTTTGAGCTGCGTCTGGGAGACAAGTATTAGATTCCGATCCACCAGGGAAAGTTTACTGTATCCCTTGGGCCTTCACATTGACCATGAAACACAGAAATCAGATCGTGATTGAATACAAAAGGCACAATACCGAATCCAGTAAAGAAGAGTGAATCTTCTAAGAGCTTGTGCTTTGAACGCCTCCTTGGAGACCAGTATCAGATTCCGATGCACCAGTGCAGGTTTACTGTATACCTTGGACCTTCACATTGACCAAGAAACACTGAAATTGCATCGGGATTGAATACAAAAGGGACAATGCCAACTTAAGT
The DNA here is from genome assembly GCF_021461395.2 of Schistocerca americana. Taxonomy (NCBI): domain Eukaryota; kingdom Metazoa; phylum Arthropoda; class Insecta; order Orthoptera; family Acrididae; genus Schistocerca; species Schistocerca americana. The sequence goes on along the minus strand of NC_060120.1, from coordinate 1,129,567,126 downwards.
ACAAGAAGAGTGAATCTTCTAAGAGTTTGTGCTTTGAGTGGCTCGATGGGAGACCAGTATTAGATTCCGATGCACCAGTGCAGGTTTACTGTATCCCTCGGACGTTCACATTGACCATGAAACACACACACTGCATCGGGATTGAATACAAAATGCACAATTCCGACTCAAGTACAAGAAGAGTGAGTCTTCTAAGAGTTTGTGTTTGAGTGGCTCCTGGGAGACCAGTATTAGATTCCGATGCACCAGTGCTGTCTTACTGTATCCCTTGGACCTTTACATTCACCGTGGAACACAGAAATTGCATCGGGATTGAATACAAAAGGCACAATGCCGACTTAAGTACAAAAAGAGTGAATCTTCTAAGAGTTTGTCTTTTGAGCGGCCCCTGGGAGACCAGTATTAGATTCCGATACACATGTGCAGGTTTACTGTATCCCATGGTTCTTTAACATGACCATGAAACACAGAAGTTGCATCGGTATTGAATACATAAGGCACAATGCGTACTTAAGTACAAGATGAGTGAATCTTCTAAGAGTTTGTGCTTTGAGCGGCTCCTTGGAAGACCAGTATTAGTCTCCGATGCACCAGTGCAGAATTACTGTATCCGTTGGACGTTCGCATTGACCATGAAGCGCAGAATTTGCATCGAAATTGAATTCAAAATGTACAGTGCCGACGTAGGTACAAGAAAAGTGATTCTCCTAAGAGTTTGTACTTTTAGCGGCTCCTTGCAGACCAGTATTAGATTACGATGCACCAGTGCAGGTTTGCTGTATTCCTTGGACCTTCACATTGACCATGAGACACAGAATTTTCATCGGCAATGAACACGAAAGGAACAATGCCGACATAAGTACATAACGAGTGAATCTTCTAAGAGTTTGTGTTTTTGGTGGCTCCTGGGAGACCAGTATTAGAATCCGATGCACCAGTGCAGGTTTACTGTATCCCTTGGACTTTCGCATTGACCATGAAACACAGAAATTGCAACGGAATTGAATACAAAAGGCACAATGCCAACTTAAGTACAAGTAGAGTGTGTCATCTACGAATTTGAGGTATGAGCGGCTCCTGGGAGACCTGTATTAGATTCCGGTGCACCATTGCACGTTTACTGTATCCCTTTGACCTTCAAATTGACCATGAACCACAGATATTGCATCGGGATTGAATTCTAAAGGGACAATGCTGACTTAACTACAAAAAGAATGAATTTTCTAAGAAATTGTGGTTTGAGCGGCTCCTGGGAGACCAGTATTAGATTCCGATGCACCAGTGCAGGTTTACTGTATCCCTTGGACCTTCATATTGACCATGAAACACACAAATTGCATCGGGATTGATTACACGATAGACAATGATGACTTATGTACAAGAACAGTGAATCTTCTAAGAGTTTGTGGTTTGAGCGGCGCCTGAGAGACCAGTATTAGATTCCGATGCACCAGTGCAGGTTTACTGTTTCCCTTGGAGCTTCATATTAACCAAGAAAGACAGAAATTGCATCGGGATTGAAATCAAAAAGGACAATGCCGACTAAAGTACAAGCACAGTAAATCTTCTAAGAGTTTGTGTTTTGAGCGGCTCCTGGGACACCAGTACTAGATTCCAACGCACCAGTGCAGGTTTACCGTATCCCTTGGACCTTCACTTTGACCATGAAACACAGAAATTGCATCGGGATTGAATACAAAAGGGACAATGCCAACTTAAGTACAAGAAGAGTGAATCTTCTAAGAGTTTGTGCTTTGAGAGGCTCCTGGCAGACCAGTATTAGATTCCGATGCACCAGTGCTGTCCTACTGTATCCCTTGGACCTTTGCATTCACCGTGGAACACAGAAATTGCATCGGGATTGAATACAAAAGGAACAATGCCGACTTAAGTACAAGAAGAGTGTATCTTCTAAGAGTTTGACCTTTGAGAGGCCCCTGGGAGACCAATTTTAGATTCCGATGCACCAGTGCAGGTTAACTGTATCCCTTGGACTTTCACATTGACCATGAAACACAGAAATTGCATCGGGATTGAATACGATAGGAACAATGCCGACTTAAGTACAAGAAGAATGAATCTTCTAAGTGTTTTTGCTTTGAGCAGCTCCTTGGGAGACCAGTATTAGATTCCGATGCACCAGTGCAGGTTTACAGCATCCCTTGGACTTTCACATTAACCATGAAGCACAGAAATTTCATCGGGATTGAATACAAAAAGAACGATGCCGACCTAAGTACAAAAAGAGTGAATTTTCTAAGAGTTAGTGTTTTGAACGGCTCCTGGGAGACCAGTATTAGATTCCGATGCACCAGTGCAGGTTAACTGTTTCCCTTGGACTTCACATTGACCATGAAACATCGAAATTGCATCGGCATTGAATACAAAAGGGACAGTGCCGACTTAGGTACAAGAAGAGTAAATCTTCTAAGAGATTGTGCCCTGAATAGCTTCTCGGACACCAGTATTGGATTCCGATGCACCAGTTCCGGTTTACTGTATCCCTTGGACCTTCACATTGACCTTGAAACACAGAATTAGCATCGGGATTAAATACAAAAGGGACAGTCCCGACTTAAGTACAAGAAGAGTGAATTTTCTAAGAGTTTGTGGTTTGAGCTGCTCCTGGGAGACAAGTATTAGATTCCGATGCACCAGTGCAGGTTTACTGTATCCCTCGGACCTTCACATTGAGCATGAATCACAGAAATTGCATCGGGAATGTATACAAAATTCACAATGCTGAATTAAGTACAAGAAAAGTGAATCTTCAAAGAGTTTGTGCTTTGAGCGGCCCCTGGGAGACCAGTATTAGATTCCGATGCACCAGGGCAGGTTTACTGTATTCTTTGGACCTTCACGTTGACCATGAAACACAGATATTGCATCGGGATTGAATACGAAAGGCACAATGCCGTCTTGAGTACAAGAAGAGTGAATCTTCTAAGAGTTTGTGCTTTGAGCGGCTCCTGGGAGACCAGTATTAAATTCCTATGCACCAGTGCAGGTTTACTGTATCCCTCGGACCTTCACGTGGACCATGAAACACAGAAATTGCATCGGGATTGAATACAAAATGCACAATGCCAACTTAAGTACAAGAAGAGTGAATCACCTAAGAGTTTGTGGTTTGAGCGGCTCCTGGGAGACCTGTAATAGATCCGATGCACCAGTTCACGTTCTCTGTATTCCTTGGACCTTCACATTGACCATGAAGCACAGTAATTGCATCGGGATGGAATGCAAAAGGCACAATGTCGACTTAAGTACAAGGAGAGTGAATCTTCTAAGGGTTTATGATTTGTGCGTCTCGTGGGTGACCAGTATTAGAATCCGATGCACCAGTGCACGTTTACTGTATCCCTCTTACCTTCACATTGACCATCAAACACAGAAATTGCATCGGGGTTATATACAAAAAGGACAATGCCGACTTAAGTACAAGTAGAGTAAATTTTCTAAGAGTTTGTGGTTTGAGCGGCTCTTGGGAGACCAGCATTCGATTCCGATGCACCAGTGAAGGTTTACTGCATAACTTGTACCTTCAAATTGACCATGAAACATAGAAATCGCATCGTGATTGAATACAAAAGGCACAATGCCGGATAAAGTACAATAAGAGCGAATCTTCTAAGAGCTTGTGGTTTCAGCGGCTCATGGGAGACCAGTATTAGATTCCGATGCACCGCTGCAGGTTTACCGTATCCTTTGGACCTTCACATTGTCCATGTAACACAGAAATTGCATCGAGATTAATACAAAAGGTACAATGCCGACTTAAGTAAAAGAAGAGTGAATCTTCTAAAAATTTGTGCTTTGAGCGGCTCCTGGGAGACCAGTATTAGATTCCGATGCACCAGTGCAGGTTTACCATATCCATTGGACCATTACATTGACCATGAAACACAGAAATTGCATCGGGATTGAATACACAAGGCACAATGCCGACTAAAGTACAAGAAGAGAGAATCTTCTAAGAGTTTTTGCTTTGAGCATCTCCTGGGAGAGCAGTATTATATTACGTTGCACCAGGGCAGGTTTACTTTATCACTTGGACCTGCACATTGACCATGAAACACAGAAATTGCATCGGGACTGAATACAAAATGCACAATGCCGACTAAAGTACAAGAAGAGGGAATCTTCTAAGAGTTTTTGCTTTGAGCATCTCCTGGGAGACCAGTATTAGATTCCGATGCACCAGTGCAGGTTTACTGTATCCCTTGGACCTTCACATTTACCATGAAGCACAGAAATTGCATCGGGATTGAATACAAGAGTGACAATGCGGACTTATGTACAAGAAGAGTGTATCTTCTAAGAGTTTGTGGTTTGAGCGGCTCCTGGGAGACCAGTATTAGATTCCGATGCACCAGTGCAGGTTTACTGTCTACATCTACATCTACATCTATATTGATACTATATTGATACTCCAGTCGCGTATGGTTCGCGGGAAGAACGACTGTCTGAAAGCCTCCGTGCGCGCTCTAATCTCTCTAATTTTACATTCGTGATCTCCTCGGGAGGTATAAGTAGGGGGAAGCAATATACTCGATACCTCATCCAGAAACGCACCCTCTCGAAACCTGGCGAGCAAGCTACACCGCGATGCAGAGCGCCTCTCTTGCAGAGTCTGCCACTTGAGTTTATTAAACATCTCCGTAACGCTATCACGGTTACCAAATAACCCTGTGACGAAACGCGCCGCTCTTCTTTGGATCTTCTCTATCTCCTCCGTCAGACCGATCTGGTACGGATCCCACACTGATGAGCAATACTCAAGTATAGGTCGAACGAGTGTTTTGTAAGCCACCTCCTTTGCTGATGGACTACATTTTCTAAGCACTCTCCCAATGAATCTCAACCTGGTACCCGCCTTACCAACAATTAATTTTATATGATCATTCCACTTCAAATAGTTCTGCACGCATACTCCCAGATATTTTACAGAAGTAACTGCTACCAGTGTTTGTTCCGCTATCATATAATCATACAATAAAGGATCCTTCTTTCTATGTTTTCGCAATACACTACATTTGTCTATGTTAAGGGTCAGTTCCCACTCCCTGCACCAAGTGCCTATCTGCTGCAGATCTTCTTGCATTTCGCTACAATTTTCTAATGCTGCAACTTCTCTGTATACTACAGCATCATCCGCGAAAAGCCGCATGGAACTTCCGACAATATCTACTAGGTCATTTATATATATTGTGAAAAGCAATGGTCCCATAACACTCCCCTGTGGCACGCCAGAGGTTACTTTAACGTCTGTAGACGTCTCTCCATTGATAACAACATGCTGTGTTCTGTTTGCTAAAAACTCTTCAATCCAGCCACACAGCTGGTCTGATATTCCGTAGGCTCTTACTTTGTTTATCAGGCGACAGTGCGGAACTGTATCGAACGCCTTCCGGAAGTCAAGAAAAATAGCATCTACCTGGGAGCCTGTATCTAATATTTTCTGGGTCTCATGAACAAATAAAGCGAGTTGGGTCTCACACGATCACTGTTTCCGGAATCCATGTTGATTCCTACATAGTAGATTCTGGGTTTCCAGAAATGACATGATACGCGAGCAAAAAACATGTTCTAAAATTCTACAAGAGATCGACGTCAGAGATATAGGTCTATAGTTTTGCGTATCTGCTCGACGACCCTTCTTGAAGACTGGGACTACCTGTGCTCTTTTCCAATCATTTGGAACGCTCCGTTCCTCTAGAGACTTGCGGTACACGGCTGTTAGAAGGGGGGCAAGTTCTTTCGCGTACTCTGTGTAGAATCGAATTGGTATCCCATCAGGTCCAGTGGGCTTTCCTCTATTGAGTGATTCCAGTTGCTTTTCTATTCCTTGGACACTTATTTCGATGTCAGCCATTTTTTCGTTTGTGCGAGGATTTAGAGTAGGAACTGCAGTGCGGTCTTCCTCTGTGAAACAGCTTTGGAAAAAGGTGTATAGTATTTCAGCTTTACGCGTGTCATCCTCTGTTTCAATGCCATCATGACCCCGTAGTGTCTGGATATGCTGTTTCGAGCCACTTACTGATTTAACGTAAGACCAGAACTTCCTAGGATTTTCTGTCAAGTCGGTACATAGAATTTTACTTTCGAATTCAATGAACGCTTCACGCATAGCCCTCCTTACGCTAACTTTGACATCGTTTAGCTTCTGTTTGTCTGAGAGGTTTTGGCTGCGTTTAAACTTGGAGTGGAGCTCTCTTTGCTTTCACAGTAGTTTCCTAACTTTGATGTTGTACCACGGTGGGTTTTTCCCGTCCCTCACAGTTTTACTCGGCACGTACCCGTCTAAAACGCATTTTACGATTGCCTTGAACTTTTTCCATAAACACTCAACATTGTCAGTTTCGGAACAGAAATTTTCGTTTTGATCTGTTAGGTAGTCTGAAATCTGCCTTCTATTACTCTTGCTAAACAGATAAACCTTCCTCCCTTTTTTTATATTCCTATTAACTTCCATATTCAGGGATCCTGCAACGGCCTTATGATCACTGATTCCCTGTTCTGTACATACAGAGTCGAAAAGTTCGGGTGTGTTTGTTATCAGTAGGTCCAAGATGTTATCTCCACGAGTCGGTTCTCTGTTTAATTGCTCGAGGTAATTTTCGGATAGTGCACTCAGTATAATGTCACTCGATGCTCTGTCCCTACCACCCGTCCTAAACATCTGAGTGTCCCAGTCTATATCTGGTAAATTGAAATCTCCACCTAAGACTATAACATGCTGAGAAAATTTATGTAAAATGTATTCCAAATTTTCTCTCAGGTGTTCTGCCACAAATGCTGCTGAGTCGGGAGGTCGGTAAAAGGAGCCAATTATTAACCTAGTTCGGTTGTTGAGTGTAACCTCCACCCATAATAATTCACAGGAACTATCCACTTCTACTTCACTACAGGATAAAGAACTACTAACAGCGACGAACACTCCATCACCGGTTGCATGCAATCTATCCTTTCTAAACACCGTCTGTACCTATGTAAAAATTTCGGCAGTATTTATCTCTGGCTTAAGCCAGCTTTCTGTACCTATAACGATTTCAGCTTGGACCTTCACATTGACCATGAGACACAGAAATATCATCGGGATTGAATACAAAATGCACAATGCTGATTTAAGTACAAGAAGAGTGAATCTTCTAAGAGTTTGTGCATTGAGCGGCTCCTGGGAGACCAGTATTAGATTCTGATGCACCAGTGCAGGTTAACTGTATCCCTTGGAGCTTCACATTGACCATGAAACACAGAAATTGTATCGGGATTGAATCCAAAAGGCACAATGCCGACTTAAATACAAGATGAGAGAATCTTCTAAGAGTTTGTGATTTGAGCGGCTCCTGAGAGACCAGTACTAGTTTCCGACGCACCAGTGCAGGTTTACCGTATCCCATGGACCTTACCTTTGACCATGAAACACAGAAATTGCATCGGGATTGAATACAAAAGGCACAATGCCAACTTAAGTACAAGAAGTGTGGATCTTCTAAGAGTTTGTGCTTTGAGAGGCTCCTGGCAGACCAGTATTAGATACCGATGCATCAGTGCTGGTTTACTGTATCCCTTGGACCTTTACATTCACCATGGAACACAGAAATTGCATCGGGATTGAATACAAAAGGCACAATGCCGACTTAAGTACAAAAAGAGTGAATCTTCTAAGAGTTTAAGATTTAAGCGGCTCCTGGCAGACCATTATTAGATTCCGATGCACCAGTGCAGGTTTACCGTATCACTTGCACCTTCACATTGTCCATTTAACACAGAAATTGCATCGGGATTGAATACAAGATGCACAATACCGTCTTAAGTACAAGAAGAGTGAATCTTCTAAAAGTATGTGCTTTGAGCGGCTCATGGGAGCCCAGTATTAGATTCCGATGCACAAGTGCAGGTTTACTGTATCCCTTGGACCTTCACATTCTCCATGATTCACAAAAATTGCTTCGGGATTGAATACAAAAGGGACAATGCCGACTTAAGTACAACAAGAATGAATGTTCTAAGAGTTTGTGCGTTGAGCGGCTCATGGGAGACCAGTATTAGTTTGCGATGCCCCAGTGCAGGTTTACTGTATCCCTTGGACCTTCACATGGAGCATGAATCACAGAAATTGCATCGGGAATGCATACAAAATTCACAATGCTGAATTAAGTACAAGAAAAGTGAATCTTCAAAGAGTTTGTGCTTTGAGCGGCTCCTGGGAGACCAGTATTAAATTCCTATGCACCAGTGCAGGTTTACTGTATCCCTCGGACCTTCACGTGGACCATGAAACACAGAAATTGCATCGGGATTGAATACAAAATGCACAATGCCAACTTAAGTACAAGAAGAGTGAATCACCTAAGAGTTTGTGGTTTGGGCGGCTCCTGGGAGACCTGTAATAGATTCCGATGCACCAGTTCACGTTCACTGTATTCCTTGGACCTTCACATTGACCATGAAGCACAGTTATTGCATCGGGATGGAATGCAAAATGCACAATGTCGACTTAAGTACAAGAAGAGTGAATCTTCTAAGAGTTTGTGATTTGTGCGTCTCCTGGGTGACCAGTATTAGAATCCGATGCACCAGTGCACGTTTACTGTATCCCTCTTACCTTCACATTGACCATCAAACACAGAAATTGCATCGGGGTTGGATACAAAAAGGACAATGCCGACTTAAGTACAAGTAGATTAAATTTTCTAAGAGTTTGTGGTTTGAGCGGCTCTTGGGAGACCAGCATTCGATTCCGATGCACCAGTGAAGGTTTACTGCATAACTCGTACCTTCAAATTGACCATGAAACATAGAAATCGCATCGTGATTGAATACAAAAGGCACAATGCCGGATAAAGTACAATAAGAGCGAATCTTCTAAGAGCTTGTGGTTTCAGCGGCTCATGGGAGACCAGTATTAGATTCCGATGCACCGCTGCAGGTTTACCGTATCCTTTGGACCTTCACATTGACCATGAAACACAGAAATCGCATCGTGACTGAATACAAAATTCACAATGCCGAATTAAGTACAAGAAAAGTGAATCTTATAAGGGTTTGTGGTTTGAGCGGCTCACGGGAGACCAGTATTAGATTCCAATGCACCAGTGCAGGTTTACTCTATCCCTTGGACTTTCACATTGATAATGAAACAAAGATATTGCAATGGGATTGAACACAAAAATCACAATGCCGACTTAAGTACAAGATGAGTGAATCTTCTAAGAGTTTGTGCTTCCAGCGGCTACTGGGAGACCAGTATTAAATTCCGATGCACCGCTGCAGGTTTACCGTATCCCTTGGATCTTCGCATTGACCACGAAACACAGATATTAGATCGGGATTGAATACAAAAGTATAATGCCGACTTAAGTACAAGAAAGGTGAATCTTCTAAGAGTTTGTGCTTTGGGCGGCTCCTGGGAGACCAGTATTAGATTGCGATGCATCAGTGCAGGTTTACCGTATCCATTGGACATTCACATTGACCATGATACACAGAAAATGCATTAGGATTGAATACAAAATGGACAATGCCGAATTATGTACAAGAAGAGTGAATCTTCTAAGAGTTTGTGTTTTGAGCGGCTCCTGGGAGACCAGTATTAGATTCCGATGCACCAGTGCCGGTTTACCATATCCCTTGGACCTTCACATTGACCATGAAACACAGAAATTGCATCGGGATTGAATACAGAAGGGACCATGCCGACATAAGTAGAAGAAGAGTGAATCTTCTAAGAGTTCGTGCTGTGAGCAACTGCTGGGAGACCAGTACTAGATTCCGATGCACCAGTGGAGGATTACTTTAACCCTTCGACTTTCAAATTGTCCATGAAACACAGAAATTGCATCGGGATTGAATACAAAGGGCACAATGCCGACTAAAGTACCAGAAGAGTGTATCTTCTAAGAGTTTATGCTTTGAGCGTCTCCTGGGAGACCAGTATTATATTCCGATGGACCAGTGCAGGTTCAGTTTATCACTTGGACCTGCACATTGGCAAGAAACACAGAAATTGCATCGGGATTGAATACAAAAGGGACAATGCCATCTTAAGAACAGGAAGAGTGAAACTTCTAAGAGTTTGTGCTTTGAGCATCTCTTCGGAGACCAGTAGTAGATTCCGATGCACCAGAGCAGGTTACTGCATCCCTTGCCCCTTAACATTGACCATGAAACACAGAAATCGCATCGTGATTGAATACAAAAGGCACAATGCCTAATTTAGTACAAGAAGAGTGAATCTTCTAAGGGTTTGTGGTTTGAGCGGCTCATGAGAGACCAGTATTTGATTCCGATGAACCAGTGCACGTTTACTGTATCCCCCTGACCTTCACTTTGACCATCAAGTACAGAAATTGCATCAGGATTGGATACAAAAGGGACAATACCGACTTAAAAACAAGAAGAGTGAATTTTCTAAGAGTTTATGGTTTGAGCGGCCCTTGGGAGACCAGCATTCGATTCCGATGCACCAGTGAAGGTCTACCGTATAACTTGGACCTTCAAATTTACCATGAAACACAGAAATCGCATCGTGATTGAATACAAAAGGCACAATGCCGGATTAAGTACAATAAGAGCGAATCTTCTAAGAGTTTGTGGTTTGAGCGGCTCATGGGAGACCAGTATTAGATTCCGATGCAGCAGTGCAGGTTTACTGAATCCCTTTGACCTTCACCTTGACCATGAAACACAGATATTGCATCGGGATTAAATACAAAATAGAAAATGCCGACTTAAGTACAAGAAGAGTGAGTTTTCTAAGAGTTTGTGGTTTGAGCGGCTCCTGGGAGACTAGTAATAGATTACGATGCACCAGTGAAGGTTTACTGTATCCCTTGGACCTTCACATTGACCATGATACAAAGTAATCGCATTGTGATTAAGTAAAAGACACAATGACGAATTATGTACAAGAAGAGTGAATCTTCTAAGGGTTTGTGGTTTGAGCGGCTCATGGGAGACCAGTATTAGATTCCGATGCACCAGTGCAGGTTTACCTTATCCTTTGGACCTTCACATTGACCATGACACACAGAAATTTCACCGGGATTGAATACAAATGGCACAATGACGACTTAAGTACAAGAAGAGTTAATCCTTTAAAAGTATGTGCTTTGAGCGTCTCCTGGGAGACCAGTATTATATTCCGATGCACCAGTGCATGTTTATTTTATCACTTGGACCTGCACATTGACCATGAAACACAGAAATTGCATCGGGATTGAATACAAAACGGACAATGGCGACTTAAGGTCAAGAAGAGTGAATTTTCTAAGAGTTTGTGCTTTGAGCGGCTCCTCGAAGACCAGTATTAGATTCCGATGCGCCAGAGCAGGTTTACTGTATACCTTGGACCTTTGCATTGACAGTGAATCACAAAGGTTGCATCGGCATTGAATACGAAAAGGACAATGCCGACTTAAGTACATAAAGAGTGAATCTTCTAAGAGTTTGTGTTTTTAGTGGCTAGTGGGAGACCAGTTTTAGACTCCGATGCACCAGTGCAGGTTTACTGTATCCCTTGGACCCTCACATTGACCATGAAGCACAGAAATTGCATCGGGACTGAATACAAAATGTACAATGCCGACATAAATACAAGAAGAGTTAATCTCCTACGTGTTTGTACGTTGAGCGCCTCCTTGGAGACCAGTATTAGATTACAATGCACCAGTGCAGATTTACTGTATCCCTTGGACCTTCACATTGACCATGAAACACAGATGTTGCATTGGCATTGAGTACAAAAGGGACAATGCCGACTTAAGAACAAGGAGAGTGAATCTTCTAAGCGTTTGTGCTTTGAGCGACTCCTGGGAGACCTATATTAGAATCCGATGCACCAGTGCACGTTTACTGTATCCCTTTGACCTTCACCTTGACCATGAAACACACATATTGCATCGGGATTGAATACAAAATGGGAAATGCCGACTTAAGTACAAGAAGAGTGAGATTTCTAAGAGTTTGTGGTTTGAGCGGCTCCTGGTAGACTAGTAATATATTACGATGCACCAGTGAAGGTCTACTGTAACCCTTGGACCTTCACATTGACCATGAAACAAAGAAATCGCATCGTGATTAAGTAAAGAAGCGCAATGACGAATTAAGTACAAGCAGAGTGAATCTTCTAAGGGTTTGTGATTTCTGCGGCTCATGGGAGACCAGTATAAAATTCCGATGCAGCAGTGCAGTTTTACTGTATCCCTTGGACATTCACATTTACCATGAAACACAGATGTTGGATTGGCATTGAGTACAAAAGGGTCAATGCCGACTTAAGAACAAGGAGAGTGAATCTTCTAAGAGTTTGTGCTTTGAGCGGCTCCTGGGAGACCTATATTAGAATCCGATGCACCAGTGCACGTTTACCGTATCCCTTGGACCTTCACATTGACCATGACACACAGAAATTGCACCGGGATTAATACAAATGGCACAATGACGACTTAAGTACAAGAAGAGTGAATCCTCTAAGAGTATGTGCTTTCAGCGGCTCCTCGGAGACCACTATTAGATTCCGATGCACCAGTTCACGTTGACTGTAACATTTGGACCTTCACATTGACCGTGAAACACAGAAATCCCATCGTGATTGAATACAAAGGGCACAATGCCGAATTAAGTACAAGAAGAGTGAATCTTCTAAGGGTTTGTGGTTTGAGCGGCTCATGGGAGACCAGTATTTGATTCCAATGCACCAGTGCAGATTTACTGTATCCCTTTGACCTTCTCATTGACTATGAAACACAGAAATTGCATCGGGATTGAATACAAAAGGCACAATGCTGACTTAAGTACAAGAAGAGTGAATGTTCTAAGAGTTCATGTTTTGAGCGGCTGCTGGGAGACCTGTATTACATTCCGATGCACCAGTAGAGATTTACTGTATCCCTTGGACCTTCGCATTGACCACGAAACACTGAAATTGCATCGGGATTGAATACAAAAGGCACAATGCCGACTAAAGTACAAGAAGAGTGAATCTTCTAAGAGTTTTTGCTTTGAGCGTCTCCTGGGAGACCAGTATTGTATTCCGATGCACCAGTGCAGGTTTACTTTATCACTTGGACCTGCACTTTGACCACGAAACACAGAATTTGCATCGGGATTGAATACAAAGGGGACAATGCCGACTTAAGGACAAGAAGAGTGAAACTTGTAAGAGTATCTGCTTTGAACGACTCCTCGGAGACCAGTATTAGATTCCGATGCACCAGAGCAGGTTAACTGTATACCTTGGACCTTTACATTGACAGTGAGACACAGAAGTTGTATCGGCATTGGTTACGAAAAGGACAATGCCGACTTAAGTACATAAAGAGTGAATCTTCTAAGAGTTTGTGATTTTAGTGGCTAGTGGGAGACCAGTATTAGACTCCGATGCACCAGTGCAGGTTTACTGTATCCCTTGGACCTTCACATTGACCATGAAGCACAGATATTGCATCGGGACTGAATACAAAATGTACAATGCCGACATAAATACAAGAAGAGTGAATCTTCTAAGTGTTTGTAGGTTGAGCGCCTCCTTGGAGACCAGTATTAGATTACAATGCACCATTAGAGATATACTGTATCCCTTGGACCTTCACATTGACCATGAAACACAGATTTTGCATCGGCATTGGATACGAAAGGGACATTGACGACTTAAGTACCTTAAGAGTGAATCTTCTAAGAGTTTGTGTTTTTGGTGGCTGCTGGGAAACCAGTATTAGAATCCGATGCACCAGTGCAGGTTTACTGTATACCTTGGACATTCACATTGACCATGAAACACAGAAATTGCAACGTCATTGAATACAAAAGGGACAATGCCGACTTTGGTACAAGGAGAGTGAATCTTCTAAGAGTCTGTGCTTTGAGCGGCTCATGAGAGACTAGTATTAGATTCCGATGCACCAATGCTGGTTTACTGTATACCTTGGACCTATACATTGACCATGAAACACAGAAATTGCATCGGGATTGAATACAAATAGCACAATGACGACTTAAGTACAAGAAGATAGAATCTTCTAAGAGTTTGTGATTTCTGCGGCTCCTGGGAGACCAGTATTCGACTCCGATGCAGCAGTGCAGTTTTACTGTTTCCCTTGGACCTTTACATTGACCATGAAACACAGATGTGGCATTGGCATTGAGTACAAAAGGGACAATGCCGACTTATGTACAAGAAGAGTGAATCTTCTACGAGTTTGTGGTTTGAGCGGCTCCTGGGAGACCTATATTAGAATCCGATGCACCAGTGCACGTTTACTGTATCCCTTTGACCTTCACCTTGACCATGAAACACACATATTGCATCGGGATTGAATACAAATTGGGAAATGCCGACTTAAGTACAAGAAGAGTGGGCTTTCTAAGAGTTTGTGGTTTGAGCGGCTCCTGGTAGACTAGTTATAGATTACGATGCACCAGTGAAGGTCTACTGTAATCCTTGGACCTTCACATTGACCATGAAACAAAGAAATCGCATCGTGATCAAGTAAAGAAGCGCAATGACGAATTAAGTACAAGCAGAGTGAATCTTCTAAGGGTTTGTGGTTTGAGCGGCTCATGGGAGACCAGTATTAGATTCCGATGCACCAGTGCAGGTTTACTGTATCCCTTGGACCTTCACATTGACCATGACACACAGAAATTGCACCGGGATTAATACAAATGGCACAATGACGACTTAAGTACAAGAGGAGTGAAGCCCCTAAGAGTATGTGCTTTGAGCGGCTCCTGGGAGACCACTATTACATTCCGATGCACCAGTTCAAGTTGACTGTATCATTTGGACCTTCACATTGACCGTGAAACACAGAAATCCCATCGTGATTGAATACAAAAGGCACAATGCCGAATTAAGTACAAGATGAGTGAATCGCCTAAGAGTCTGTGCTTTGAGCGGCTCATGAGAGACTAGTATTAGATTCCGATGCACCAATGCTGGTTTACTGTATACCTTGGACCTATACATTGACCATGAAACACAGAAATTGCATCGGGATTGAATACAAATAGCACAATGACGACTTAAGTACAAGAAGATAGAATCTTCTAAGAGTTTGTGATTTCTGCGGCTCCTGGAAGACCAGTATTCGACTTCGATGCAGCAGTGCAGTTTTACTGTATCCCTTTGGAC
The DNA here is from genome assembly GCF_021461395.2 of Schistocerca americana. NCBI lineage: Eukaryota > Metazoa > Arthropoda > Insecta > Orthoptera > Acrididae > Schistocerca > Schistocerca americana. The sequence goes on along the minus strand of NC_060120.1, from coordinate 1,129,551,987 downwards.
CTTCACATTGACCATGAAACACAGATGTGGCATTGGCATTGAGTACAAAAGGGACAATGCCGACTTAAGTACAAGGAGAGTGAATCTTCTGAGAGTTATTGCTTTGAGCGGCTCCTGGGAGCCCAGTATTACATTCCGATGCACCAGTGCAAGTTTACTGTATCCCTTGGACCTTCACATTGACCATGAAGCACAGAAATTGCATCGAATTGAATACAAAATGCACAATGCCAACTTATGTACAAGAAGAGTGAATCTTCTACGAGTTTGTGGTTTGAGCGGCTCCTGGGAGACCTATATTAGAATCCGATGCACCAGTGCACGTTTACTGTGTCCCTTTGACCTTCACCTTGACCATGAAACACACATATTGCATCGGGATTGAATACAAATTGGGAAATGCCGACTTAAGTACAAGAAGAGTGAGCTTTCTAAGAATTTGTGGCTCCTGGTAGACTAGTTATAGATTACGATGCACCAGTGAAGGTCTACTGTAATCCTTGGACCTTCACATTGACCATGAAACAAAGAAATCGCATCGTGATCAAGTAAAGAAGCGCAATGACGAATTAAGTACAAGCAGAGTGAATCTTCTAAGGGTTTGTGGTTATAGCGGCTCATGGGAGACCAGTATTAGATTCCAATGCACCAGTGCAGGTTTACTGTATCCCTTGGACCTTCACATTGACCATGACGCACAGAAATTGCACCGGGATTAATACAAATGGCACAATGACGACTTAAGTACAAGAGGAGTGAAGCCCCTAAGAGTATGTGTTTTGAGCGGCTCCTGGGAGACCACTATTAGATTCCGATGCACCAGTTCAGGTTGACTGTATCATTTGGACCTTCACATTGACCGTGAAACACAGAAATCCCATCGTGATTGAATACAAATGGCACAATGCCGAATTAAGTACAAGATGAGTGAATCGCCTAAGAGTTTGTGGTTTGAGAGGCTTATGGGAGACCAGTATTAGATTCAGATACACCAGTGCAGGTTTACTATATCCCTTAGACCTTAACATTGACCATGAAACACAGAAATTGCATTGGGATTGAAAAGAAAAAGCACAATGCCGACTAAAGTCTCCTAGGAGACCAGTATTATATTCCGTTGCACCAGGGCAGGTTTACTTTATCACTTGGACCTGCACATTGACCATGAAACACAGAAATTGCATCGGGACTGAATACAAAATGCACAATGCCGACTAAAGTACAAGAAGAGATAATCTTCTAAGAGATTTTGCTTTGTGCATCTCCTGGGAGATTATATTCCGATGCACTAGTGCAGGATTACTTTATCACTTGGACCCACACATTGGCCATGAAACACAGAAATAGCATCGGGACAATGCCGACTAAAGTACAAGGAGAGTGAGTTTTCTAAGAGTTTGTGGTTTTAGCGGCTCCTGGGAGACCAGTATTAAATTCCGTTGCACCAATGAAGGTTTACTGTATCCCTTCGACCTTCACATTGACCATGAAACACAGAATTCGCATCGTGACTGAATACAAAATTCACAGAGCCGAATTAAGTACAAGAAAAGTGAATCTTATAAGGGTTTCTGGTTTGAGCGGCTCACGGGAGACCAGTATTAGATTCCGATGCACGAGTGCAGGTTTACTCTATCCCTTGGACATTCACATTGATAATGAAACACAGATATTGCAACGGGATTGAACACAAAAACCACAATGCCGACTTAAGTATAAGATGAGTGAATCTTCTAAGAGTTTGTGCTTCCAGCGGCTACTGGGAGACTAGTATTAAATTCCGATGCACCGCTGCAGGTTTACCGTATCCCTTGGATCTTCGCATTGACCACGAAACACAGATATTCCATCGGGATTGAATACAGAAGGGACCATGCCGACTTAAGTACAAGAAGAGTGAATCTTCTAAGAGTTCGTGATTTGAGCGGCTGCTGGGAGACCTGTATTACATTCCGATGCAACAGTGGAGATTTACTGTCTCCCTTTGACCTTCACAATGACCATGAAACACAGAAATATCATCGTGATTGAGTAAAAAGGCACAATGACGAATTAAGTTTAAGAAGAGTGGATCTTCTAAGAGTTTGTGATTTGTGCGGCTCCTGGGAGACCAGTATTAGATTCCGATGCACCAGTGCAGGTTTACTGTATCCCTTGGACCTTCACATTGGCCATGAAACACATAATTTGCATCGGTGTTGATTACAAAAGGCACAATGACGACTTAAGTACAAGAAGAGTGAATCTTCTAAGAATTTGTGCTTTACGCGGCTCCTGGGAGACCAGTATTAGAATCCGATGCACCAGTGCACGTTTACTGTATCCCCCTGACCTTCACATAGACCATCAAGTACAGAAATTGCATCAGGATTGGATACAAAAAGGACAATGCCGACTTAAAAACAAGAAGAGTGAATTTTCTAAGAGTTTGTGGTTTGGGCGGCTCTTGGGAGACCAGAATTCGATTCCGATGCACCAGTGAAGGTTAACCGTATAACTTGGACCTTCAAATTTACCATGAAACACAGAAATCGCATCGTGATTGAATACAAAAGGCACAATGCCGGATTAAGTACAATAAGAGCGAATCTTCTAAGAGTTTGTGGTTTGATCGGCTCATGGGAGACCAGTATTAGACTCCGATTCAGCAGTGCAGGTTTACTGAATCCCTTTGACCTTCACCATGACCATGAAACACAGATATTGCATCGGGATTGAATACAAAATGGAAAATGCCGACTTAAGTACAAGAAGAGTGAGTTTTCTAAGAGTTTGTGGTTTGAGCGGCTCCTGGGAGACTAGTAATAGATTACGATGCACCAGTGAAGGTTTACTGTATCCCTTGGACCTTCACATTGACCATGAAACAAAGTAATCGCATCGTGATTAAGTAAAAAACACAATGACGAATTAAGTACAAGAAGAGTGAATCTTCTAAGGGTTTGTGGTTTGAGCGGCTCATGGGAGACCAGTATTAGATTCCGATGCACCAGTGCAGGCTTACCGTATCCTTTGCACCTTCACATTGACCATGACACACAGAAATTTCACCGGGATTGAATACAAATGGCACAATGGCGACTTAAGTACAAGAAGAGTGAATCCTTTAAGAGTATGTGCTTTGAGCGTCTCCTGGGAGACCAGTATTATATTCCGATGCACCAGTGCATGTTTACTTTATCACTTGGACCTGCACATTGACCGTGAAACACAGAAATTGCATCGGGACTGAATACAAAAGGGACAATGGCGACTTAAGGTCAAGAAGAGTGAATTTTCTAAGAGTTTGTGCTTTGAGCGGCTCCTCGAAGACCAGTATTAGATTCCGATGTACTAGAGCAGGTTTACTGTATACCTTGCACCTTTGCATTGACAGTGAAACACAAAAGTTGCATCGGCATTGAATACGAAAAGGACAATGCCGACTTAAGTACATAAGGAGTGAATCTTCTAAGAGTTTGTGTTTTTAGTGGCTAGTGGGAGACCAGTTTTAGACTCAGATGCACCAGTGCAGGTTTACTGTATCCCTTGGACCTTCACATTGACCATGAAGCACAGAAATTGCATCGGGACTGAATACTAAATGTACAATGCCGACATAAATACAAGAAGAGTTAATCTCCTAAGTGTTTGTACGTTGAGCGCCTCCTTGGAGACCAGTATTAGATTACAATGCACCAGTGCAGATTTACTGTATCCCTTGGACCTTCACATTGACCATGAAACACAGAATATGCATCGGCATTGAATACGAAAGGGACAATGACGACTTATGTACCTTAAGAGTGAATCTTCTACGAGTATGTGTTTTTGGTGGCTCCTGGGAAACCAGTATTGGAATCCGATGCACCAGTGTAGGGTTACTGTATACCTTGGACATTCACATTGACCATGAAACACAGAAATTGCAATGGCATTGAATACAAAAGGGACAATGCCGACTTAGGTACAAGGAGAGTGAATCTTCTAAGAGTCTGTGCTTTGAGCGGCTCCTGATAGCCTAGTATTAGATTCCGATGCACCAGTGCTAGTTTACTGTATACCTTGAACCTTCACATTGACCATGAAACACAGAAATTGCATCGGGATTGAACACAAAAAGCACAATGACGACTTAAGTACAAGAAGATAGAATCTTCTAAGAATTTGGGATTTCTGCGGCTCCTGGGAGACCAGTATTCCATTCCGATGCAGCAGTTCAGTTTTACTGTATCCCTCGGACCTTCATATTGACCATGAAACACAGATGTTGCATTGGCATTGAGTACAAAAGGGACAATGCCGACTTAAGAACAAGGAGAGTGAATCTTCTAAGAGTTTGTGCTTTGAGCGGCTCCTGGGAGACCTATATTAGAATCCGATGCACCAGTGCACGTTTACTGTATCCCTTTGACCTTCACCTTGACCATGAAACACACATATTGCATCGGGATTGAATACAAAATGGGAAATGCCGACTTAAGTACAAGAAGAGTGAGCTTTCTAAGAGTTTGTGGTTTGAGCGGCTCCTGGTAGACTGGTAATAGATTACGATGCACCAGTGAAGGTCTACTGTAACCCTTGGACCTTCACATTGACCATGAAACAAAGATATCGCATCGTGATTAAGTAAGGAAGCGCAATGACGAATTAAGTACAAGCAGATTGAATCTTCTAAGGGTTTGTGATTTCTGCGGCTCATGGGAGACCAGTATAAGATTCCGATGCACCAGTGCAGGTTTACTGTATCCCTTGGACCTTCACATTGACCATGACACACAGAAATTGCACTGGGATTAATACAAATGGCACAATGACGACTTAAGTACAAGAAGAGTGAATCCTCTAAGAGTATGTACTTTGAGCGGCTCCTGGGTGACCACTATTAGATTCCGATGCACCAGTTCAGGTTGACTGTATCATTTGGACCTTCACATTGACCGTGAAACACAGAAATCCCATCGTGATTGAATACAAAAGGCACAATGCCGAATTAAGTACAAGAAGAGTGAATCTTCTAAGGGTTTGTGGTTTGAGCTGCTCATGGGAGACCAGTATTTGATTCCAATGCACCAGTGCAGATTTACTGTATCCCTTAGACCTTCTCATTGGCCATGAAACACAGAAATTGCATCGGGATTGAATACAAAAGGCACAATGCTGACTTAAGTACAAGAAGAGTGAATCTTCTAAGAGTTCATGTTTTGAGCGGCTGCTGGGAGACCTGTATTACATTCCGATGCACCAGTAGAGATTTACTGTATCCCTTGGACCTTCGCATTGCCCATGAAACACTGAAATTGCATCGGGATTGAATACTAAAGGCACAATGCCGACTAAAGTGCAAGAAGAGTAAATCTTCTAAGAGTTTTTGCTTTTAGCGTCTCCTGGGAGACCAGTATTGTATTCCGATGCACCAGTGCAGGTTTACTGTATACCTTGGACCTATACATTGACCATGAAACACAGAAATTGCATCGGGATTGAATACAAAATGCACAATGACGACTTAAGTACAAGAAGATAGAATCTTCTAAGAGTTTGTGATTTCTGCGGCTCCTGGGAGACGAGTATTCGATTCCGATGCAGCAGTGCAGTTTTACTGTATCCCCTGGACCTTCACATTGACCATGAAACACAGATGTGGCATTGGCATTGAGTACAAAAGGGACAATGCCGACTTAAGTACAAGGAGAGTGAATCTTCTAAGAGTTTGTGCTTTGAGCGGCTCCTGGGAGACCAGTATTAGATTCCGATGCACCAGTGCAAGTTTACTGTATCCCTTGGACCTTCACATTGACCATGAAGCACAGAAATTGCATCGAATTGAATACAATATGCACAATGCCAACTTATGTACAAGAAGAATGAATCTTCTACGAGTTTGTGGTTTGAGCGGCTCCTGGGAGACCTATATTAGTATCCGATGCACCAGTGCACGTTTACTGTATCCCTTTGACCTTCACCTTGACCATGAAACACACATATTGCATCGGGATTGAATACAAAATGGGAAATGCCGACTTAAGTACAAGAAGAGTGAGCTTTCTAAGAGTTTGTGGTTTGAGCGGCTCCTGGTAGACCAGTAATAGATTACGATGCACTAGTGAAGGTCTACTGTAACCCTTGGACCTTCACATTGACCATGAAACAAAGAAATCGCATCGTGATCAAGTAAAGAAGCGCAATGACGAATTAAGTACAAGCAGAGTGAATCTTCTAAGGGTTTGTGGTTTGAGCGGCTCATGGGAGACCAGTATTAGATTCCGATGCACCAGTGCAGCTTTACTTTATCACTTGGACCTGCACATTGACCATGAAACACAGAAATTGCATCGGGATTCAATTCAGAAGGGACAATGCCGACTTATGAACAAGAAGAGTGAAACTTCTAAGAGTTTGTGCTTTGAGCGGCTCCTCGGCGACCAGTTTTAGACAGGTTTACTGTATCCCTTGGACCTTCACATTGACCATGAAGCACAGAAATTGCATCGGGACTGAATATAAAATGTACAATGCCGACATAAATACAAGAAGAGTGAATCTTCTAAGTGATTGTACGTTGAGCGCCTCCTTGGAGACCAGTATTAGATTACAATGCACCATTGCAGATTTACTGTATCCCTTGGACCTTCACATTGACCATGAAACACAGAATTTGCATCGGCATTGAATACGAAAGGGACAAGGACGACTTAAGTACCTTAAGAGTGAATCTTCTGAGAGTTAGTAATTTTGGTGGCTCCTGGGAAACCAGTATTAGAATCCGATGCACCAGTGCAGGTTTACTGTATACCTTGGACATTCACATTGACCATGAAACACAGAAATTGCAACGGCATTGAATACAAAAGGGACAATGCCGACTTTGGTACAAGGAGAGTGAATCTTCTAAGAGTCTGTGCTTTGAGCGGCTCCTGATAGCCTAGTATTAGATTCCGATGCACCAGTGCAGGTTTACTGTGTCCTTTGGACCTTCACGTTGACCATGAAACACAGATATTGCATCGGGATTGAATACGAAAGGCACAATGCCGTCTTGAGTACAAGAAGAGTGAATCTTCTAATAGTTTGTGCTTTGAGCGGCTCCTGGGAGACCAGTATTAAATTCCTATGCACCAGTGCAGGTTTACTGTATCCCGCGGACATTCACGTGGACCATGAAACACAGATATTGCATCGGTATTGAATACAAAATGCACAATGCCAACTTAAGTACAAGAAGGGTGAATCACCTAAGAATTTGTGGTTTGAGCGGCTCCTGGGAGACATGTAATAGATTCCGATGCACCAGTTCACGTTCACTGTATTCCTTGGACCTTCACATTGACCATGAAACACAGTAATTGCATCGGGATGGAATGCAAAAGGCACAATGTCGACTTAAGTACAAGAAGAGTGAATCTTCTAAGAGTTTGTGATTTGTGCGTCTCCTGGGTGACCAGTATTAGAATCCGATGCAACAGTGCACGTTTACTGTATCCCTCTTACCTTCACATTGACCATCAAACACAGAAATTGCATCGGGGTTGGATACAAAAAGGACCATGCCGACTTAAGTACAAGTAGAGTAAATTTTCTAAGAGTTTGTGGTTTGAGCGGCTCTTGGGAGACCAGCAATCGATTCCGATGCACCAGTGAAGGTTTACTGCATAACTTGTACCTTCAAATTGACCATGAAACATAGAAATCGCATCGTGATTGAATACAAAAGGCACAATGCCGGATAAAGTACAATAAGAGCGAATCTTCTAAGAGCTTGTGGTTTCAGCGGCACATGGGAGACCAGTATTAGTTTCCGATGCACCGCTGCAGGTTTACCGTATCCTTTGGACCTTCACATTGTCCATGTAACACAGAAATTGCATCGAGATTAATACAAAAGGTACAATGCCGACTTAAGTAAAAGAAGAGTGAAACTTCTAAAAATTTGTGCTTTGAGCGGCTACTGGGAGACCGGTATTAGATTCCGATGCACCAGTGCAGGTTTACCATATCCATTCGACCATTACATTGTCCATGAGACACAGGAATTGCATCGGGATTGAATGCACAAGGCACAATGCCGACAAAAGTACTAGAAGAGAGAATCTTCTAAGAGTTTTTGCTTTGAGCATCTCCTCGGAGACCAGTATTATATTCCGTTGCACCAGGGCAGGTTTACTTTATCACTTGGACCTGCACATTGACCATGAAACACAGAAATTGCATCGGGATTGAATACAAAAGGCACAATGCCGACTAAAGTGCAAGAAGAGAGAATCTTCTAAGAGATTTTGCTTTGAGCATCTCCTGGGAGATTATATTCCGATGGACCAGTGCAGGATTACTTTATCACTTGGACCTGCACATTGGCCATGAAACACAGAAATAGCATCGGGAATGAATACAAAAGGACAATGCCGACTAAAGTACAAGGAGAGTGAGTTTTCTAAGAGTTTGTGGTTTTAGCGGCTCCTGGGAGACCAGTATAAAATTCCGATGCACCAATGAAGGTTTACTGTATCCCTTGGACCTTCACATTGACCATGAAACACAGAAATCGCATCGTGACTGAATACAAAATTCACAATCCCGAATTAAGTACAAGAAAAGTGAATCTTATAAGGGTTTGTGGTTTGAGCGGCTCACGGGAGACCAGTATTAGATTCCGATGCACCAGTGCAGGTTTACTCTATCCCTTGGACATTCACATTGATAATGAAACACAGATATTGCAACGGGATTGAACACAAAAACCACAATGCCGACTTAAATACAAGATGAGTGAATCTTCTAAGTGTTTGTGCTTCCAGCGGCTACTGGGAGACCAGTATTAAATTCCGATGCACCGCTGCAGGTTTACCGTATCCCTTGGATCTTCGCATTGACCACGAAACGCAGATATTCCATCGGGATTGAATACAAAAGTACAACGCCGACTTAAGTACAAGAAGAGTGGATCTTCTAATTGTTTGTGGTTTGAGCGGCTCATGGGAGACCAGTATTTGATTCCGATGCACCAGTGCAGATTTACTGTATCCCTTTGACCTTCACCTTGACCATGAAACACAGATATTGCATCGGGATTCAATACAAAAGGCACAATGCCGACTTAAGTACAAGAAGAGTGAATCTTCTAAGAGTTCGTGATTTGAGCGGCTGCTGGGAGACCTGTATTACATTCCGATGCACCAGTGCAGGTTTACTGTATCCCTTGGACCTTCACATTGACCATGAAACAAAGAAATCGCATCGTGATTAAGTAAAGACGCGCAATGACGAATTAAGTGTTGATTACAAAAGGCACAATGACGACTTAAGTACAAGAAGAGTGAATCTTCTAAGAATTTGTGCTTTACGCGGCTCCTGGGAGACCAGTATTAGAATCCGATGCACCAGTGCACGTTTACAGTATCCCCCTGACATTCACATTGACCATCAAGTACAGATATTGCATCAGGATTGGATACAAAAAGGACAATGCGACTTAAAAACAAGAAGTGTGAATTTTCTAAGAGTTTGTGGTTTGAGTGGCTCTTGGGAGACCAGCATTCGATTAAGATGCACCAGTGAAGGTTTACCGTTTAACTTGGACCTTCAAATTTACCATGAAACACAGAAATCGCATCGTGATTGAATACAAAAAGCACAATGCCGGATTAAGCACAATAAGAGCGAATCTTCTAAGAGTTTGTGGTTTGAGTGGCTCATGGGAGATCAGTATTAGATTCCGATGCAGCAGTGCAGGTTTACTGAATCCCTTTGACCTTCACCTTGACCATGAAACACAGATATTGCATCGGGATTGAATACAAATGGCACAATGACGACTTAAGTACAAGAAGAGTGAATCCTTTAAGAGTATGTGCTTTGAGCGTCTCCTGGGAGACCAGTATTATATTCCGATGCACCAGTGCATGTTTACTTTATCACTTGGACCTGCACATTGACGATGAAACACAGAAATTGCATCGGGATTGAATACAAAAGGGACAATGGCGACTTAAGGTCAAGAAGAGTGAATTTTCTAAGAGTTTGTTATTTGAGCGGCTCCTCGAAGACCAGTATTAGATTCCGATGCACAAGAGCAGGTTTACTGTATACCTTGGACCTTTGCATTGACAGTGAAACACAAAAGTTGCATCGGCATTGAATACGAAAAGGACAATGCCGACTTAAGTACATAAAGAGTGAATCTTCTAAGAGTTTGTGTTTTTAGTGGCAAGTGGGAGACCAGTTTTAGACTCCGATGCACCAGTGCAGGTTTACTGTATCCCTTGGACCTTCACATTGACCATGATGCAGAGAAATTGCATCGGGACTGAATACAAAATGTACAATGCCGACATAAATACAAGAAGAGTTAATCTCCTAAGTGTTTGTACGTTGAACGCCTCCTTGGAGACCAGTATTAGATTACAATGCACCAGTGCAGATTTACTGTATCCCTTGGACCTTCACATTGACCATGAAACACAGAATATGCATCGGCATTGAATACGAAATGGACAATGACGACTTAAGTACCTTAAGAGTGAATCTTCTAAGAGTTTGTGTTTTTGGTGGCTCCTGGGAAACCAGTATTAGAATCCGATGCACCAGTGCAGGTTTACTGTATACCTTGGACATTCACATTGACCATGAAACACAGAAATTGCAATGGTATTGAATACAAAAGGGACAATGCCGACTTAGGTACAAGGAGAGTGAATCTTCTAAGAGTCTGTGCTTTGAGCGGCTCCTGATAGACTAGTATTAGATTCCGATGCACCAGTGCTGGTTTACTGCATACCTTGGACCTTCACATTGACCATGAAACACAGAAATTGCATCGGGATTGAATACAAAAAGCACAATGACGACTTAAGTACAAGAAGAAAGAATCTTCTAAGAGTTTGGGATTTCTGCGGCTCCTGGGAGACCAGTATTCGATTCCGATGCAGCAGTGCAGATTTACTGTATCCCTTTGACCTTCACCTTGACCATGAAACACACATATTGCATCCGGATTGAATACAAAATGGAAAATGCCGACTTAAGTACCAGAAGAGTGAGCTTTCTAAGAGTTTGTGGTTTGAGCGGCTCCTGGTAGACTAGTAATAGATTACGATGCACCAGTGAAGGTCTACTGTAACCCTTGGACCTTCACATTGACCATGAAACAAAGAAATCGCATCGTGATTAAGTAAAGACGCGCAATGACGAATTAAGTGCAAGCAGAGTGAATCTTCTAAGGGTTTGTGATTTCTGCGGCTCATGGGAGACCAGTATAAGATTCCGATGCACCAGTGCAGGTTTACTGTATCCCTTGGACCTTCACATTGACCATGACACACAGAAATTGCACCGGGATTAATACAAATGGCACAATGACGACTTAAGTACAAGAAGAGTGATTCCTCTAAGAGTATGTGCTTTGAGCGGCTCCTGGGAGACCACTATTACATTCTGATGCACCAGTTCAGGTTGACTGTATCATGTGGACCTTCACTTTGACCGTGAAACACAGAAATCCCATCGTGATTGAATACAAAAGGCACAATGCCGAATTAAGTACAAGAAGACTGAATCTTCTAAGGGTTTGTGGTTTGAGCGGCTCATGGGAGACCAGTATTTGATTCCAATGCACCAGTGCAGATTTACTGTATCCCTTAGACCTTCTCATTGACCATGAAACACAGAAATTGCATCGGGATTGAATACAAAAGGCACAATGCTTACTTAAGTACAAGAAGAGTGAATCTTCTAAGAGTTCATGTTTTGAGCGGCTGCTGGGAGACCTGTATTACATTCCGATGCACCAGTATAGATTTACTGTATCCCTTGGACCTTCGCATTGACCATGAAACACTGAAATTGCATCGGGATTGAATACAAAAGGCACAATGCCGACTAAAGTACAAGAAGAGTGAATCTTCTAAGAGTTTTTGCTTTGAGCGTCTCCTGGGAGACCAGTATTGTATTCCGATGCACCAGTGCAGGTTTACTTTATCACTTGGACCTGCACTTTGACCATGAAACACAGAATTTGCATCGGGATTGAATACAAAAGGGACAATGCCGTATTAAGGACAAGAAGAGTGATGCTTCTAAGAGTATGTGCTTTGAACGACTCCTCGGAGACCAGTATTAGATTCCGATGCACCAGAGCAGGTTTACTGTATACCTTGGACCTTTACATTGACAGTGAAACACAGAAGTTGCATCGGCATTGGTTACGAAAAGGACAATGCCGACTTAAGTACATAAAGAGTGAATCTTCTAAGAGTTTGTGATTTTAGTGGCTAGTGGGAGACCAGTTTTAGACTCCGATGCACCAGTGCAGGTTTACTGTATCCCTTGGACCTTCACATTGACCATGAAGCACAGAAATTGCATCGGGACTGAATACAAAACGTACAATGACGACATAAATACAAGAAGAGTGTATCTTCTAAGTGTTTGTACGTTGAGCGCCTCCTTGGAGACCAGTATTAGATTACAATGCACCATTGGAGATTTACTGTATCCCTTGGACCTTCACATTGACCATGAAACACAGAATTTGCATCGGCATTGAATACGAAAGGGACAATGACGACTTAAGTACCTTAAGAGTGAATCTTCTAAGAGTTTTTTGTTTTTGGTGGCTGCTGGGAAACCAGTATTAGAATCCGATGCACCAGTGCAGGTTTACTGTATACCTTGGACATTCACATTGACCATGAAACACAGAAATTGCAACGGCATTGAATACAAATGGGACAATGCCGACTTTGGTACAAGGAGAGTGAATCTTCTAAGAGTCTGTGCTTTAAGCGGCTCCTGAGAGACTAGTATTAGATTCCGATGCACCAGTGCTGGTTTATTGTATACCTTGGGCCTATACATTGACCATGAAACACAGAAATTGGATCGGGATTGAATACAAAAAGTACAATGACGACTTAAGTACAAGAAGATAGAATCTTCTAAGAGTTTGTGTTTTCTGCGGCTCCTGGGAGACCAGTATTCGATTCCGATGCAGCAGTGCAGTTTTACTGTATCCCTTGGACCTTCACATTGACCATGAAACACAGATGTGGCATTGGCATTGAGTACAAAAGGGACAATGCCGACTTACGTACAAGGAGAGTGAATCTTCTAAGAGTTTGTGCTTTGAGCGGCTCCTGGGAGACCAGTATTAGATTCCGATGCACCAGTGCAAGTTTACTGTATCCCTTGGACCTTCACATTGACCATGAAGCACAGAAATTGCATCGAATTGAATACAAAATGCACAATGCCAACTTATGTACAACAAGAGTGAACCTTCTACGAGTTTGTGATTTGAGCGGCTCCTGGGAGACCTATATTAGAATCCGATACACCAGTGCCCGTTTACTGTATCCCTTTGACCTTCACCTTGACCATGAAACACAGATATTGCATCGGGATTGAATACAAAATCGGAAATGCCGACTTAAGTACAAGAAGTGTGAGCTTTCTAAGAGTTTGTGGTTTCAGCGGCTCCTGGTAGACTAGTAATAGATTACGATGCACCAGTGAAGGTCTACTGTAACCTTGGACCTTCACATTGACCATGAGACAAAGAAATCGCATCGTGATCAAGTAAAGAAGCGCAATGACGAATTAAGTACAAGCAGAGTGAATCTTCTAAGGGTTTGTGGTTTGAGCGGCTCATGGGAGACCAATATTAGATTCCGATGCACCAGTGCAGGTTTACTGTATCCCTTGGACCTTCACATTGACCATGACACACAGAAATTGCACCGGGATTAATACAAATGGCACAATGACGACTTAAGTACAAGAAGAGTGAAGCCTCTAAGAGTATGTGCTTTGAGCGGCTCCTGGGAGACCACTATTAGATTCCGATGCACCAGTTCAGGTTGACTGTATCATTTGGACCTACACATTGACCGTGAAACACAGAAATCCCATCGTGATTGAATACAAAAGGCACAATACCGAATTAAGTACAAGAAGAGTGAATCGCCTAAGAGTTTGTGGTTTGAGCGGCTTATGGGAGACCAGTATTAGATTCAGATACACTAGTGCAGGTTTACTATATCCCTTAGACCTTAACATTGACCATGAAACACAGAAATTGCATCGGGATTGAATAGAAAAAGCACAATGCCGACTAAAGTACAATAAGAGTTAATCTTCTAAGAATTTTTGCTTTGAGTGTCTCCTTGGAGACCACTATTATATTCCGATGGACCAGTGCAGCTTTACTTTATCACTTGGACCTGCACATTGACCATGAAACACAGAAATTGCATCGGGATTCAATTCAGAAGGGACAATGCCGACTTATTAACAAGAAGAGTGAAACTTCTAAGAGTTTGTGCTTTGAGCGGCTCCTCGGCGACCAGTTTTAGACTCTGATGAACCAGTGCAGGTTTACTGTATCCCTTGGACCTTCACATTGACCATGAAGCACAGAAATTGCATCGGGACTGAATACAAAATGTACAATGCCGACATAAATACAAGAAGAGTGAATCTTCTAAGTGTTTGTACGTTGAGCGCATCCTTGGAGACCAGTATTAGATTACAATGCACCATTGCAGATTTACTGTATCCCTTGGACCTTCACATTGACCATGAAACACAGAATTTGCATCGGCATTGAATACGAAAGGGACAATGACGACTTAAGTACCTTAAGAGTGAATCTTCTAAGAGTTTGTGTTTTTGGTGGCTTCTGGGAAACCAGTATTAGAATCCGATGCACCAGTGCAGGTTTACTGTATACCTTGGACATTCACATTGACCATGAAACACAGAAATTGCAACGGCATCGAATACAAAAGGGACAATGCCGACTTTGGTACAAGGAGAGTGAATCTTCTAAGAGTCTGTGCTTTGAGCGGCTCCTCAGAGACTAGTATTTGATTCCGATGCACCAGTGCTGGTTTACTGTATACCTTGGACCTACACATTGACAATGAAACACAGAAATTGCATCGGGATTGAATACAAAAAGCACAATGACGACTTAAGTACAAGAAGATAGAATCTTCTAAGAGTTTGTGATTTCTGCGGCTCCTGGGAGACCAGTATTCGATTCCGATGCAGCAGTGCAGTTTTACTGTATCCCTTGGACCTTCACATTGACCATGAAACACAGATGTGGCATTGGCTTTGAGTACAAAAGGGACAATGCCGACTTAAGTACAAGGAGAGTGAAACTTCTAAAGTTTGTACTTTGAGCGGCTCCTGGGAGACCAGTATTACATTCCGATGCACCAGTGCAAGTTTACTGTATCCCTTGGAGCTTCACATTGACCATGAAGCACAGAAATTGCATCGAATTGAATACAAAATGCACAATGCCAACTTATGTACAACAAGAGTGAATCTTCTACGAATTTGTGGTTTGAGCGGCTCCTGGGAGACCTATATTAGAATCCGATGCACCAGTGCACGTTTACTGTATCCCTTTGACCTTCACCTTCACCATGAAACACAGATATTGCATCGGGATTGAATACAAAATCGGAAATGCCGACTTAAGTACAAGAAGTGTGAGCTTTCTAAGAGTTTGTGGTTTCAGCGGCTCCTGGTAGAGTAGTTATAGATTACGATGGACCAGTGAAGGTCTACTGTAACCTTGGACCTTCACATTGACCATGAAACAAAGAAATCGCATCGTGATCAAGTAAAGAAGCGCAATGACGAATTAAGTACAAGCAGAGTGAATCTTCTAAGGGTTTGTGGTTTGAGCGGCTCATGGGAGACCAATATTAGATTCCGATGCACCAGTGCAGGTTTACTGTATCACTTGGACCTTCACATTGACCATGAAGCACAGAAATTGCATCGGGACTGAATACAAAACGTACAATGACGACATAAATACAAGAAGAGTGTATCTTCTAAGTGTTTGTACGTTGAGCGCCTCCTTGGAGACCAGTATTAGATTACAATGCACCATTGGAGATTTACTGTATCCCTTGGACCTTCACATTGACCATGAAACACAGAATTTGCATCGGCATTGAATACGAAAGGGACAATGACGACTTAAGTACCTTAAGAGTGAATCTTCTAAGAGTTTTTTGTTTTTGGTGGCTGCTGGGAAACCAGTATTAGAATCCGATGCACCAGTGCAGGTTTACTGTATACCTTGGACATTCACATTGACCATGAAACACAGAAATTGCAACGGCATTGAATACAAATGGGACAATGCCGACTTTGGTACAAGGAGAGTGAATCTTCTAAGAGTCTGTGCTTTAAGCGGCTCCTGAGAGACTAGTATTAGATTCCGATGCACCAGTGCTGGTTTATTGTATACCTTGGGCCTATACATTGACCATGAAACACAGAAATTGGATCGGGATTGAATACAAAAAGTACAATGACGACTTAAGTACAAGAAGATAGAATCTTCTAAGAGTTTGTGTTTTCTGCGGCTCCTGGGAGACCAGTATTCGATTCCGATGCAGCAGTGCAGTTTTACTGTATCCCTTGGACCTTCACATTGACCATGAAACACAGATGTGGCATTGGCATTGAGTACAAAAGGGACAATGCCGACTTACGTACAAGGAGAGTGAATCTTCTAAGAGTTTGTGCTTTGAGCGGCTCCTGGGAGACCAGTATTAGATTCCGATGCACCAGTGCAAGTTTACTGTATCCCTTGGACCTTCACATTGACCATGAAGCACAGAAATTGCATCGAATTGAATACAAAATGCACAATGCCAACTTATGTACAACAAGAGTGAACCTTCTACGAGTTTGTGATTTGAGCGGCTCCTGGGAGACCTATATTAGAATCCGATACACCAGTGCCCGTTTACTGTATCCCTTTGACCTTCACCTTGACCATGAAACACAGATATTGCATCGGGATTGAATACAAAATCGGAAATGCCGACTTAAGTACAAGAAGTGTGAGCTTTCTAAGAGTTTGTGGTTTCAGCGGCTCCTGGTAGACTAGTAATAGATTACGATGCACCAGTGAAGGTCTACTGTAACCTTGGACCTTCACATTGACCATGAGACAAAGAAATCGCATCGTGATCAAGTAAAGAAGCGCAATGACGAATTAAGTACAAGCAGAGTGAATCTTCTAAGGGTTTGTGGTTTGAGCGGCTCATGGGAGACCAATATTAGATTCCGATGCACCAGTGCAGGTTTACTGTATCCCTTGGACCTTCACATTGACCATGACACACAGAAATTGCACCGGGATTAATACAAATGGCACAATGACGACTTAAGTACAAGAAGAGTGAAGCCTCTAAGAGTATGTGCTTTGAGCGGCTCCTGGGAGACCACTATTAGATTCCGATGCACCAGTTCAGGTTGACTGTATCATTTGGACCTACACATTGACCGTGAAACACAGAAATCCCATCGTGATTGAATACAAAAGGCACAATACCGAATTAAGTACAAGAAGAGTGAATCGCCTAAGAGTTTGTGGTTTGAGCGGCTTATGGGAGACCAGTATTAGATTCAGATACACTAGTGCAGGTTTACTATATCCCTTAGACCTTAACATTGACCATGAAACACAGAAATTGCATCGGGATTGAATAGAAAAAGCACAATGCCGACTAAAGTACAATAAGAGTTAATCTTCTAAGAATTTTTGCTTTGAGTGTCTCCTTGGAGACCACTATTATATTCCGATGGACCAGTGCAGCTTTACTTTATCACTTGGACCTGCACATTGACCATGAAACACAGAAATTGCATCGGGATTCAATTCAGAAGGGACAATGCCGACTTATTAACAAGAAGAGTGAAACTTCTAAGAGTTTGTGCTTTGAGCGGCTCCTCGGCGACCAGTTTTAGACTCTGATGAACCAGTGCAGGTTTACTGTATCCCTTGGACCTTCACATTGACCATGAAGCACAGAAATTGCATCGGGACTGAATACAAAATGTACAATGCCGACATAAATACAAGAAGAGTGAATCTTCTAAGTGTTTGTACGTTGAGCGCATCCTTGGAGACCAGTATTAGATTACAATGCACCATTGCAGATTTACTGTATCCCTTGGACCTTCACATTGACCATGAAACACAGAATTTGCATCGGCATTGAATACGAAAGGGACAATGACGACTTAAGTACCTTAAGAGTGAATCTTCTAAGAGTTTGTGTTTTTGGTGGCTTCTGGGAAACCAGTATTAGAATCCGATGCACCAGTGCAGGTTTACTGTATACCTTGGACATTCACATTGACCATGAAACACAGAAATTGCAACGGCATCGAATACAAAAGGGACAATGCCGACTTTGGTACAAGGAGAGTGAATCTTCTAAGAGTCTGTGCTTTGAGCGGCTCCTCAGAGACTAGTATTTGATTCCGATGCACCAGTGCTGGTTTACTGTATACCTTGGACCTACACATTGACAATGAAACACAGAAATTGCATCGGGATTGAATACAAAAAGCACAATGACGACTTAAGTACAAGAAGATAGAATCTTCTAAGAGTTTGTGATTTCTGCGGCTCCTGGGAGACCAGTATTCGATTCCGATGCAGCAGTGCAGTTTTACTGTATCCCTTGGACCTTCACATTGACCATGAAACACAGATGTGGCGTTGGCTTTGAGTACAAAAGGGACAATGCCGACTTAAGTACAAGGAGAGTGAAACTTCTAAAGTTTGTACTTTGAGCGGCTCCTGGGAGACCAGTATTACATTCCGATGCACCAGTGCAAGTTTACTGTATCCCTTGGACCTTCACATTGACCATGAAGCACAGAAATTGCATCGAATTGAATACAAAATGCACAATGCCAACTTATGTACAACAAGAGTGAATCTTCTACGAATTTGTGGTTTGAGCGGCTCCTGGGAGACCTATATTAGAATCCGATGCACCAGTGCACGTTTACTGTATCCCTTTGACCTTCACCTTCACCATGAAACACAGATATTGCATCGGGATTGAATACAAAATCGGAAATGCCGACTTAAGTACAAGAAGTGTGAGCTTTCTAAGAGTTTGTGGTTTCAGCGGCTCCTGGTAGAGTAGTTATAGATTACGATGGACCAGTGAAGGTCTACTGTAACCTTGGACCTTCACAATGACCATGAAACAAAGAAATCGCATCGTGATCAAGTAAAGAAGCGCAATGACGAATTAAGTACAAGCAGAGTGAATCTTCTAAGGGTTTGTGGTTTGAGCGGCTCATGGGAGACCAATATTAGATTCCGATGCACCAGTGCAGGTTTACTGTATCACTTGGACCTTCACATTGACCATGAAGCACAGAAATTGCATCGGGACTGAATACAAAACGTACAATGACGACATAAATACAAGAAGAGTGTATCTTCTAAGTGTTTGTACGTTGAGCGCCTCCTTGGAGACCAGTATTAGATTACAATGCACCATTGGAGATTTACTGTATCCCTTGGACCTTCACATTGACCATGAAACACAGAATTTGCATCGGCATTGAATACGAAAGGGACAATGACGACTTAAGTACCTTAAGAGTGAATCTTCTAAGAGTTTTTTGTTTTTGGTGGCTGCTGGGAAACCAGTATTAGAATCCGATGCACCAGTGCAGGTTTACTGTATACCTTGGACATTCACATTGACCATGAAACACAGAAATTGCAACGGCATTGAATACAAATGGGA
Source organism: Schistocerca americana (assembly GCF_021461395.2). Classification (NCBI taxonomy): domain Eukaryota; kingdom Metazoa; phylum Arthropoda; class Insecta; order Orthoptera; family Acrididae; genus Schistocerca; species Schistocerca americana. The sequence continues at coordinate 1,129,532,416 of NC_060120.1, read as the reverse complement.
CAATGCCGACTTTGGTACAAGGAGAGTGAATCTTCTAAGAGTCTGTGCTTTAAGCGGCTCCTGAGAGACTAGTATTAGATTCCGATGCACCAGTGCTGGTTTATTGCATACCTTGGGCCTATACATTGACCATGAAACACAGAAATTGGATCGGGATTGAATACAAAAAGTACAATGACGACTTAAGTACAAGAAGATAGAATCTTCTAAGAGTTTGTGTTTTCTGCGGCTCCTGGGAGACCAGTATTCGATTCCGATGCAGCAGTGCAGTTTTACTGTATCCCTTGGACCTTCACATTGACCATGAAACACAGATGTGGCATTGGCATTGAGTACAAAAGGGACAATGCCGACTTACGTACAAGGAGAGTGAATCTTCTAAGAGTTTGTGCTTTGAGCGGCTCCTGGGAGACCAGTATTACATTCCGATGCACCAGTGCAAGTTTACTGTATCCCTTGGACCTTCACATTGACCATGAAGCACAGAAATTGCATCGAATTGAATACAAAATGCACAATGCCAACTTATGTACAACAAGAGTGAACCTTCTACGAGTTTGTGATTTGAGCGGCTCCTGGGAGACCTATATTAGAATCCGATACACCAGTGCCCGTTTACTGTATCCCTTTGACCTTCACCTTGACCATGAAACACAGATATTGCATCGGGATTGAATACAAAATCGGAAATGCCGACTTAAGTACAAGAAGTGTGAGCTTTCTAAGAGTTTGTGGTTTCAGCGGCTCCGGGTGACTAGTAATAGATTACGATGCACCAGTGAAGGTCTACTGTAACCTTGGACCTTCACATTGACCATGAGACAAAGAAATCGCATCGTGATCAAGTAAAGAAGCGCAATGACGAATTAAGTACAAGCAGAGTGAATCTTCTAAGGGTTTGTGGTTTGAGCGGCTCATGGGAGACCAATATTAGATTCCGATGCACCAGTGCAGGTTTACTGTATCCCTTGGACCTTCACATTGACCATGACACACAGAAATTGCACCGGGATTAATACAAATGGCACAATGACGACTTAAGTACAAGAAGAGTGAAGCCTCTAAGAGTATGTGCTTTGAGCGGCTCCTGGGAGACCACTATTAGATTCCGATGCACCAGTTCAGGTTGACTGTATCATTTGGACCTACACATTGACCGTGAAACACAGAAATCCCATCGTGATTGAATACAAAAGGCACAATACCGAATTAAGTACAAGAAGAGTGAATCGCCTAAGAGTTTGTGGTTTGAGCGGCTTATGGGAGACCAGTATTAGATTCAGATACACTAGTGCAGGTTTACTATATCCCTTAGACCTTAACATTGACCATGAAACACAGAAATTGCATCGGGATTGAATAGAAAAAGCACAATGCCGACTAAAGTACAATAAGAGTTAATCTTCTAAGAATTTTTGCTTTGAGTGTCTCCTTGGAGACCACTATTATATTCCGATGGACCAGTGCAGCTTTACTTTATCACTTGGACCTGCACATTGACCATGAAACACAGAAATTGCATCGGGATTCAATTCAGAAGGGACAATGCCGACTTATTAACAAGAAGAGTGAAACTTCTAAGAGTTTGTGCTTTGAGCGGCTCCTCGGCGACCAGTTTTAGACTCTGATGAACCAGTGCAGGTTTACTGTATCCCTTGGACCTTCACATTGACCATGAAGCACAGAAATTGCATCGGGACTGAATACAAAATGTACAATGCCGACATAAATACAAGAAGAGTGAATCTTCTAAGTGTTTGTACGTTGAGCGCATCCTTGGAGACCAGTATTAGATTACAATGCACCATTGCAGATTTACTGTATCCCTTGGACCTTCACATTGACCATGAAACACAGAATTTGCATCGGCATTGAATACGAAAGGGACAATGACGACTTAAGTACCTTAAGAGTGAATCTTCTAAGAGTTTGTGTTTTTGGTGGCTTCTGGGAAACCAGTATTAGAATCCGATGCACCAGTGCAGGTTTACTGTATACCTTGGACATTCACATTGACCATGAAACACAGAAATTGCAACGGCATCGAATACAAAAGGGACAATGCCGACTTTGGTACAAGGAGAGTGAATCTTCTAAGAGTCTGTGCTTTGAGCGGCTCCTCAGAGACTAGTATTTGATTCCGATGCACCAGTGCTGGTTTACTGTATACCTTGGACCTACACATTGACAATGAAACACAGAAATTGCATCGGGATTGAATACAAAAAGCACAATGACGACTTAAGTACAAGAAGATAGAATCTTCTAAGAGTTTGTGATTTCTGCGGCTCCTGGGAGACCAGTATTCGATTCCGATGCAGCAGTGCAGTTTTACTGTATCCCTTGGACCTTCACATTGACCATGAAACACAGATGTGGCATTGGCTTTGAGTACAAAAGGGACAATGCCGACTTAAGTACAAGGAGAGTGAAACTTCTAAAGTTTGTACTTTGAGCGGCTCCTGGGAGACCAGTATTACATTCCGATGCACCAGTGCAAGTTTACTGTATCCCTTGGACCTTCACATTGACCATGAAGCACAGAAATTGCATCGAATTGAATACAAAATGCACAATGCCAACTTATGTACAACAAGAGTGAATCTTCTACGAATTTGTGGTTTGAGCGGCTCCTGGGAGACCTATATTAGAATCCGATGCACCAGTGCACGTTTACTGTATCCCTTTGACCTTCACCTTCACCATGAAACACAGATATTGCATCGGGATTGAATACAAAATCGGAAATGCCGACTTAAGTACAAGAAGTGTGAGCTTTCTAAGAGTTTGTGGTTTCAGCGGCTCCGGGTGACTAGTAATAGATTACGATGCACCAGTGAAGGTCTACTGTAACCTTGGACCTTCACATTGACCATGAGACAAAGAAATCGCATCGTGATCAAGTAAAGAAGCGCAATGACGAATTAAGTACAAGCAGAGTGAATCTTCTAAGGGTTTGTGGTTTGAGCGGCTCATGGGAGACCAATATTAGATTCCGATGCACCAGTGCAGGTTTACTGTATCACTTGGACCTTCACATTGACCATGACACACAGAAATTGCACCGGGATTAATACAAATGGCACAATGACGACTTAAGTACAAGAAGAGTGAAGCCTCTAAGAGTATGTGCTTTGAGCGGCTCCTGGGAGACCACTATTAGATTCCGATGCACCAGTTCAGTTTGACTGTATCATTTGGACCTTCACATTGACCGTGAAACACAGAAATCCAATCGTGATTGAATACAAAAGGCACAATGCCGAATTAAGTACAAGAAGAGTGTATCGCCTAAGAGTTTGTGGTTTGAGCGGCTTATGGGAGACCAGTATTAGATTCAGATACACTAGTGCAGGTTTACTATATCCCTTAGACCTTAACATTGACCATGAAACACAGAAATTGCATCGGGATTGAATAGAAAAAGCACAATGCCGACTAAAGTACAATAAGAGTGAATCTTCTAAGAATTTTTGCTTTGAGCGTCTCCTGGGAGACCACTATTATATTCCGATGGACCAGTGCAGCTTTACTTTATCACTTGGACCTGCACATTGACCATGAAACACAGAAATTGCATCGGGATTCAATTCAGAAGGGACAATGCCGACTTATGAACAAGAAGAGTGAAACTTCTAAGAGTTTGTGCTTTGAGCGGCTTCTCGGCGACCAGTTTTAGACTCCGATGCACCAGTGCAGGTTTACTGTATCCCTTGGACCTTCACATTGACCATGAAGCACAGAAATTGCATTGGGACTGAATACAAAATGTACAATGCCGACATAAATACAAGAAGAGTGAATCTTCTAAGTGTTTGTACGTTGAGCGTCCCCTTGGAGACCAGTATTAGATTACAATGCACCATTGAAGACTTACTGTATCCCTTGGACCTTCACATTGACCATGAAACACAGAATTTGCATCGGCATTGAATACGAAAGGGACAATGACGACTTAAGTACCTTAAGAGTGAATCTTCTAAGAGTTTGTGTTTTTGGTGGCTGCTGGGAAACCAGTATTAGAATCCGATGCACCAGTGCAGGTTTACTGTATACCTTGGACATTCACATTGACCATGAAACACATAAATTGCAACGGCATTGAATACAAAAGGGACAATGCCGACTTTGGTACAAGGAGAGTGAATCTTCTAAGAGTCTGTGCTTTGAGCGGCTCCTGAGAGACTAGTATTAGATTCCGATGCACCAGTGCTGGTTTATTGTATAGCTTCGACCTATACATTGACCATGAAACACAGAAATTGGATCGGGATTGAATACAAAAAGCACAATGACGACTTAAGTACAAGAAGATAGAATCTTCTAAGAGTTTCTGATTTCTGCGGCTCCTGGGAGACCAGTATTCGATTCCGATGCAGCAGTGCAGTTTTACTGTATCCCTTGGACCTTCACATTGACCATGAAACACAGATGTGGCATTGGCATTGAGTACAAAAGGGACAATGCCGACTTAAGTACAAGGAGAGTGAATCTTCTAAGAGTTTGTGCTTTGAGCGGCTCCTGGGAGACCAGTATTACATTCCGATGCACCAGTGCAAGTTTACTGTATCCCTTGGACCTTCACATTGACCATGAAGCACAGAAATTGCATCGAATTGAATACAAAATGCACAATGCCAACTTATGTACAACAAGAGTGAATATTCTAGGAGTTTGTGGTTTAAGCGGCTCCTGGGAGAGATATATTAGAATCCGATACACCAATGCACGTTTACTGTATCCCTTTGACCTTTACCTTGACCATGAAACACAGATATTGCATCGGGATTGAATATAAAATGGGAAATGCCGACTTGAAGAGTGAGCTTTTTAAGAGTTTGTGGTTTGTGCGGCTCCTGGTAGACTAGTAATAGATTACGATGCACCAGTGAAGGTCTACTGTAACCCTTGGACCTCCACATTGACCATGAAACAAAGAAATCGCATCGTGATCAAGTAAAGAAGCGCAATGACGAATTAAGTACCAGCAGAGTGAATCTTCTAAGGATTTGTGGTTTGAGCGGTTCATGGGAACCAGTATTAGGTTCCGATGCACCAGTGAAGGTTTACTGTATCCCTTGGACCTTCACATTGACCATGACACACAGAAATTGCACCGGGATTAATACAAATGGCACAATGACGACTTAAGTACAAGAAGAGTGAAGCCTCTAAGAGAATGTGCTTTGAGCGGCTCCTGGGAGACCAGTATTAGATTCCGATGCACCAGTGTAGGTTTACTGTATCCCTTGGACCTTCAAATTGACCATGAAACACAGAATTTGCATCGGCATTGAATACGTAAAGGACAATGCAGACTTAAGTACATAAAGGGTGAATCTTCTAGGAATTTGTGTTTTTAGTGGCTCCTTGGAGACCAGTATTAGAATCCGATGCACCAGTGTGGGTTTACTCTATCCCTTGGACCTTCACATTGACCATGAAACACAGAAATCGCATCGTGATTTAATACAAAAGGCACAATGCCTAATTAAGTACAAGAAGAATGAATCTTCTAAGGGTTTGTTGTTTGAGCGGCTCTTGGGAGACCAGTATTAGATTCCGATGCACCAGTGCAGGTTTACTGTATCTGTTAGACCTTCACATTGACCATGAAACACAGAAATTGCATCGGGATTGAATACAAAATGCCAATGTCGACTTATGTACAAGAAGAGTGAATCTTCTAAGGGTTTGTGGCTTTGCGGCTCATGGGAGACTAGTATTAGATTATGTTGCACCAATGCAGGTTTGCTGTATCCCTTTTACCTTCACATTGATAATGAGACACAGATATTGCATCGGGATTGATTACAAAATGCACAATGCTGACTTAAGTGAAAGAAGAGTGAATCTTCTAAGAGTTATTGCTCTGAGCGGCGCCTGGGAGACCAGTATTAGATTCCGTTGCACCAGTGCAGGTTTACTGTATCCCTTGTACCTTCACATTGACCATGAAACACAGAAATTGCATCGGGATTGTATACAAAAGGGACAATGCCGACTGAAGTACAAGAAGAGTGAATTTTCTAAGAGTTTGTGGTTTCAGCGGCTCCTGGGAGACCAGTGTTAGATTCCGATGCCCCAGTGCAGGTTTACTGTATCCCTTGGACCTTCACATTGTCCATGAAACACAGAAATTGCACGGGATTGAATACAAAATGCACAATACCAAATTAAGTACAAGAAGAGTGAATTTTCTAAGAGTAAGTGTTTTGAGCGGCTCCACGGAGACCAGTATTAGATTCCGATGCACCAGTGCTGGTTTGCTATATCCCTTGGACCTTCACATTGACCTTGAAACACAGGAGCTGCATCGGGATTGAATACAAAAGGGACAATGCCGACTTAAGTACAGGAAGTGTGAATTTTCTAAGAGTTTGTGGTTTGAGCGGCTTCTGGGTGGCCAGTGTTAGATTCCGATGCACCAGTGCGGGTTTACTGTATCGCGTGGACCTTCACATTGATTATGAAACACAGAAATTGCATCGGGAATGAAAACAAAAGGACAATGATGACTTAAATACAAGAAGAGTGAGTTTTCTAAGAGTTTGTGGTTTTAGCGGCTCCTGGGAGACCAGTATTAAATTCCGATGCACCAGTTAAGGTTTACTGTATCCCTTGGCCCTTCACATTGACCATGAAACACATAAATCGCATCGTGATTGAATACAAAAGGCACAATGCCGAATTAAGCACAAGAAGAGTGAATTGTCTAAGGGTTTGTGGTTTGAGCGGCTCATGGGAGACCAGTATTTGATTCCGATGCACCAGTGCAGATTTACTGTATCCCTTAGACCTTCTCATTGACCATGAAACACAGAAATTGCATCGGGATTGAATACAAAAGGCACAATGCTGACTTAAGTACAAGAAGAGTGAATCTTCTAAGAGTTCATGTTTTGAGCGGCTGCTGATAGACCTGTATTACATTCCGATGCACCAGTGGAGATTTACTGTATCCCTTGGACCTTCGCATTGACCATGAAACACTGAAATTGCATCGGGATTGAATACAAAAGGCACAATGCCGACTAAAGTATAAGAAGAGTGAATCTTCTAAGAGTTTTTGCTTTGAGCGTCTCCTGGGAGACCAGTGTGTATTCCTATGCACCAGTGCAGGTTTACTTTATCACTTGGACCTGCACATTGACTTGAAACACAGAAATTTTATCAGGATTGAATACAAAAGGGACAATGCCGACTTAAGGTCAAGAAGAGTGAAACTTCTATGTGCTTTGAGCGGCTCCTCGGAGACCAGTATTTGATTCCGATGCATAAGAGCAGGTTTACTGTATCCCTTGGACCTTCACAACTACCATGAAGCACAGAAATTGCATCGGGAATGAAAACAAAAGGACAATGATGACTTAAATACAAGAAGAGTGAGTTTTCTAAGAGATTGTGGTTTTAGCGGCTCCTGGGAGACCAGTATTAAATTCCGATGCACCAGTTAAGGTTTACTGTATCCCTTGGCCCTTCACATTGACCATGAAACACAGAAATCGCATCGTGATTGAATACAAAAGGCACAATGCCGAATTAAGCACAAGAAGAGAGAATCGTCTAAGGGCTTGTGGTTTGAGGGGCTCATGGGAGACCAGTATTTGATTCCGATGCACCAGTGCAGATTTACTGTATCCCCTAGACCGTCTCATTGACCATGAAACACAGAAATTGCATCGAATTGAATACAAATTGCATAATGACGACAAACGTACAAGATGAGTGAATAATCTAAGAGTTTGTACTTTGAGCGGCTCCTGGGAGACAAGTATCAGATTCTGATGCACCACTTCAGGTTCACTGTATACCTTGGACCTTTACATTGACAATGAAACACAGAAATTGCATCGGCATTGAATACGAAAAGGACAATGCCGACTTAAGTACATAAACAGTGAATCTTCTAAGAGTTTGTGCTTTTACTGGTTCCTGGGAGACCAGTATTAGACTCCGATGCACCAGCGCAGGTTTACTGTATACCTTGGACCTTCACATTGACCATGAAGCACAAAAATTGCATCGGGATTGAATACAAAATGTACGATGCCGACATAAGTACAAGAAGAGTGAATCTTCTAAGTGTTTGTGCTTTGAGCGGATCCTTGGAGACCAGTATTAGATTAAAATGCACCAGTGCCGATTAACTGTATCCCTTGGACCTTCACATTGACCATGAAACACAGAATATGCGTCGGCATTGAATACGATAGGGACAATGACGACTTAAGTTCATTAAGAGTGAATCTTCTAACAGTTTGTGTTTTTGGTGGCTCCTGGGAAACCAGTCTTCGATTCCGATGCAGCAGTGCAGTTTTACTGTATCCCTTGGACCTTCACATTGACCATGACGCACAGATATTGCATTGGCATTGAGTACAAAAGGGACAATGCCGACTTAAGTACAAGGAGAGTAAATCTTCTAAGAGTTTGTGCTTTGAGCGGCTCCTGGGAGACCAGTATTAGATTCCGATGCACCAGTGTAGGTTTACTGTATCCCTTGGACCTTCAAATTGACCATGAAACACAGAATTTGCATCGGCATTGAATACGTAAAGGACAATGCAGACTTAAGTACATAAAGGGTGAATCTTCTAGGAATTTGTGTTTTTAGTGGCTCCTTGGAGACCAGTATTAGAATCCGATGCACCAGTGTGGGTTTACTCTATCCCTTGGACCTTCACATTGACCATGAAACACAGAAATCGCATCGTGATTTAATACAAAAGGCACAATGCCTAATTAAGTACAAGAAGAATGAATCTTCTAAGGGTTTGTTGTTTGAGCGGCTCTTGGGAGACCAGTATTAGATTCCGATGCACCAGTGCAGGTTTACTGTATCTGTTAGACCTTCACATTGACCATGAAACACAGAAATTGCATCGGGATTGAATACAAAATGCCAATGTCGACTTATGTACAAGAAGAGTGAATCTTCTAAGGGTTTGTGGCTTTGCGGCTCATGGGAGACTAGTATTAGATTATGTTGCACCAATGCAGGTTTGCTGTATCCCTTTTACCTTCACATTGATAATGAGACACAGATATTGCATCGGGATTGATTACAAAATGCACAATGCTGACTTAAGTGAAAGAAGAGTGAATCTTCTAAGAGTTATTGCTCTGAGCGGCGCCTGGGAGACCAGTATTAGATTCCGTTGCACCAGTGCAGGTTTACTGTATCCCTTGTACCTTCACATTGACCATGAAACACAGAAATTGCATCGGGATTGTATACAAAAGGGACAATGCCGACTGAAGTACAAGAAGAGTGAATTTTCTAAGAGTTTGTGGTTTCAGCGGCTCCTGGGAGACCAGTGTTAGATTCCGATGCCCCAGTGCAGGTTTACTGTATCCCTTGGACCTTCACATTGTCCATGAAACACAGAAATTGCACGGGATTGAATACAAAATGCACAATACCAAATTAAGTACAAGAAGAGTGAATTTTCTAAGAGTAAGTGTTTTGAGCGGCTCCACGGAGACCAGTATTAGATTCCGATGCACCAGTGCTGGTTTGCTATATCCCTTGGACCTTCACATTGACCTTGAAACACAGGAGCTGCATCGGGATTGAATACAAAAGGGACAATGCCGACTTAAGTACAGGAAGTGTGAATTTTCTAAGAGTTTGTGGTTTGAGCGGCTTCTGGGTGGCCAGTGTTAGATTCCGATGCACCAGTGCGGGTTTACTGTATCGCGTGGACCTTCACATTGATTATGAAACACAGAAATTGCATCGGGATAGAAAACAAAAGAGACAATGCCGACTTAAGTACAAGAGGAGTGAGTCTTCTAAGAGTTTGTGCGATGAGCGGCTCCTAGGAGACCAGTATTAGGTTCGGATGCACCAGCCCAGGTTTACTCTATCCCTTGGCCCTCCACATTGAGCATGACACACAGACATTGCATAGGGATTGAATAAAACAGAGACAATGCCTACTGAAGTACAAGAGCTGGGATTCTTCTAAGAGTTTGTGCTTTGAGCGGCTTCTGAGAGATCAGTATTAGGTTCCAATTCATCTGCGCAGTTTTACTGTATCCCTTGGTCCAACACATGGACCATGAAACACAGAAATTGCATCGGTATTAAATACAAAATACACAATGCCAACTTAAGTGCAAGAAGAGTGAATATTCTAAGGGTTTGTGCTTTGAGCGGCTCCTCGGAGAGCAGTATTAGAATCCGATGCACCAGTGCAGGTTTACTGTATCCCTTGGACCTTTACATTGACCTTGAAACACAGAAATTGCATCGGGATATAATACAAAATGCACAATGCCAAATTAAGTACAAGAAGAGTGAATTTTCTTAGAGTTTGTGCTTTGATCGGCTTCTCGGAGACCAGTATCAGATTCCGATGCACCAGTGCAGGTTTACTGTATCCCTTGACCTTCACATTGACCATGAAACACAGATATTTCATCAGGATTGATTTCAAAACGCACAGTGCCAACTTAAGTACAAGAGGAGTGAATTTTCTAAGAATTTGTGCTTTGAGCTTCTCCTCGGAGACCAGTATCAGATTCCGATGCACCAGTGCAGGTTTACTCTATCCCTTGGACCTTCACATTGACCTTGAAACACAGGAGCTGCATCGGGATTGATTACAAAAGGGACAATTCCGACTTAAGTAAAAGAAGTGTGAATTTCCTAAGAGTTTGTAGTTTGAGCGGCTTCTGGGAGGCCAGTGTTAGATTCCGATGCACCAGTGCTGGTATACTGTATCCCTTGGACCTTCACATTGACCATGTAACACAGAAATTGCATCGAGATTGAGTACAAAACGCACAATGCCATCTTAAGAACATGAAGATGGAATTTTCTAAGAGTTTGTGCTCTGAGCATCTCCTCAGAGACCAGAATTAGATTCCGATGCACCAGCGCAGGTTTACAGTATCCCTTGCCCCTTAACATTGACCAAGAAACACAGAAATTGCATCGGGATTAAATACATAGGTACAATGCCGATTTAAGTACAAAAAGAGTGAATCCTCTATGGGTTTGAGATTTGAGCGGCTCCTGGGTGTCCAGTATTAGATTCCGATGCACCTATGCAGGTCTACTGTGTCCCTTGGACCTTCACTTCAACCATGAGACACAGATATTGCTTCGGGATTGAATACAAAAGGCACAACCGAGTTACGTACAAGAAGAGTGAATCTTCTAAGAGTTCGAGCTTTGAGCGGCTCCTGGGAGACCAGTATTAGATTCCGATGCACCAGTGCTGGTATACTGTATCCCTTGCACCTTCACATTGACCATGAAACACAGAAATTGCATCGGGATTGAATACAAAATGCACAATGCCATCTTATGTACAAGAAGAGTGAATTTTCAAAGAGTTTGTGCTTTGAGCGGCTCCTCAAAGACCAGTATTACATTCCGATACACCAGTGGCGGGTTACTGTATCCCTTGGCCCTTAACACTGACCATGAAACACAGAAATTGCATCTGGATTGAATACATAATGCTCAGTGCCGACTTAAGTACAAGCAGATCGCACCTTCTAAGACTTTGTGCTTTGAGCGGCTCTTGGGAGACCAGTCTCGGATTCCGTTGTATCAGTGCAGGTTTACTGTATCCCTTGGACCTTCACATTAACCATGAAACACAGAAATTGCATCGGGATTGATTACAAAATGCACAATGCCAACTTAAGTACAACAAGAGTGAATCTTTTAAGAGTTTGTGCTCTGGGCGGCTCCTGGGAGTCCAGTATTAGATTCCGTTGCACCAGTGCGGGTTTACTGTATCCCTTGTACCTTCACATTGACCATGAAACACAGAAATTTCATCGGGATTGAATACAAAAGGGACAATGCCGACTGAAGTACAGTAAGAGTGAATTTTCTAAGAGTTTGTGGTTTGATCGGCTCCTGGGAGACCAGTGTTAGTTTCCGATGCAGCAGAGCAGGTTTACTGTATCGCGTGGACCTTCACATTGACCATGAAACACAGAAATTGCATCGGGATTGAATACAAAACAGACAATGCCGACTTAAGTACAAGATGAGTGAATCTTGTCAGAGTTTGTGCTTTGAGCGGCTCCTGGGATACCAGTATTAGTTTCAGATGCACCAGTGCAGGTTTACTGTATCCCCTGGACCTTCACATTGACCATGACACCGAAATTGAATAGGGATTGAATACAAATGGGACAACGCTGACTTAAGTACAAGAAGTGTTAAACTTCCAAGAGTTTGTGCTTCGAGCGGCTCCTGGGAGACCAGTATTAGATTCCAAAGCACCAGTGCTGGTATACTGTATCCCTTGCGGCTTCACATTGACAATGAAACACAGAAATTGCGACGGGATTGAATACAAAATGCACAATGCCATCTTAAGTACAAGAAGAGTGAATTTTCAAAGAGTTTGTGCTTTGAGCGGCTCCTCAAAGACCAGTATTTGATTCCGTTGCACCAGTGCAGGTTTACTGTATCCCTTGGACTTTCACATTGACCATGAAACACAGTCATTGCATCGGGATAAAATACAAAATCGACAATGCCGACGTAAGTTTATGAAGAGTGAATTTTCTAAGAGTTTGCAGTTTCAGCGGCTCCTGGGAGGCCAGTGTTAGATTCCGATGCACCAGTGCAGGTTTTCTGTATCACTTGGACCTTCACATTGACCATGAAACACAGAGGTTGCATCGGGATAGAATACAAAAGGGACAATGCCGACTTAAGTACAAGGAGAATGAATCTCTTCAGAGTTTGTGCTTTTTAGCGGCTCCTAGGATACCAGTATTAGATTCCGATGCACCAGTGCAGGTTTATTCTCTCCCTTGGACCTTCACATTGACCAAGAAACTCAGAAATTGCATCGGGATTGAATACAAAATGCCAACGTCGACTTAAGTATAAGAAGAGTGAATCTTCTAAGGGTTTGTGGTTTGAGCGGCTCATGGGAGACCAGTATTAGATTCCGATGCACCAGTGCTGGTATACTGTATCCCTTGCACCTTCACATCGACCATGAAAAACAGAAAATGCGACGGGATTGAAAACAAAATGCACAATGCCATCTTAAGAACAAGAAGAGTGAATTTTCAAAGAGTTTGTGCTTTGAGCGGATCCTCAAAGACCAGTATTAGATTCCGATGCGCCAGTGGCGGTTTACTGTATCCCCTGGCCCTTAACATTGACCATGAAACACAGGAATTGCATCGGGATGGAATACATAGGTACAATGCCGACTTAAGTACAAAAAGAGTGAATCTTCTAAGAGTATGAGCTTTGAGCGGCTCCTGGGTGTCCAGTATAAGATTCCGATGCACCTGTGCAGGTTTACTGTCTCGCTTGGACCTTCACATTGACCATGAAACACAGAAATTGCATCTTGATTGAATACGAAATGGACAATGCCGACTTCAGTACAAGAAGGGTGAATCTTCTAAGAGTTTGTGCTTTGAGTTGTTCCTGGGAGACCAGTATTAGATTGCGATGCACAAGTGCAGGTTTACTGTATCCCTTGGTAGATCACATTGATCATGAAGCACAGATATTGTATCGGGATTGAATACAAAAGGGACAAAGCCGACTTAAGTACAAGAAGAATGAATCTCTTCAGCGTATGAGCTTTCAGCGGCTCTTGGGATACCAGTATTAGATTCCGATGCACCAGTGCAGGTTTACTCTCTCCCTTGGACCTTCGCATTGACCATGAAACACAGATATTGCATCGGGACTGAATACAATAGGCAGAATGCCGCCTTAAGTACAAGAAGAGTTAATATTCCAAGAGTTTGTGTATTAAGCGGCTCCTGGGAGACCAGTATTAGATTCCGATGCACCAACGCAGTTTTACTGTATCCCTTGGACCTTCACATTGACCATGAAACACAGAAATTGCATCGGAATAGAATACAAAATGCACAATGCCAACTTAAGTACAAGATGAGTGAATTTTCTAAGAGTTTGTGCTTTGAGCGGCTCCCAGGTGTCCAGTATTACATTCCGATGCATCTGTGCAGGTATACTGTATCCCTTGGACCTTCACACTGACCATGAAACACAGAAATTGCATCGGGATTGAAAACAAAAGGGACAATGATGACTGAAGTACAAGAAGAGTGAAACTTTTAAGGGTTTGTGCTTTGCGCGGTTCCTGGGATTCCAGTAGTAGATTCCGATGCACCAGTGAAGGTTTACTATATCCCTTGGACCTTCACATTGGTCATGAAACAAAGATATCGCATCGAGATTGAATACAAAATGCACAATGACGATTTAACTTTAAGAAGAGTGAATCTACTAAGGGTTTGTGGTTTGAGCGGCTCATGAGAGACCAGTAATAGATTCCGATGCACCAGTGCGGGATTACTGTATCCCATGGACCTTCACATTGACCATGTAACAGAAAAATTGCATCGGGATTGAATACAAAAGGGTCAAGCCGACTTAAGTAAAAGAAGTGTAAATTTTCTCAGAGTTTGTGGTTTGGGCGGCTCCTGGGAGACCAGTATTAGATTCCGATGCACCAGTGCAGGTTTACTGTATCCCTTGGACCTTCCCATTGACCATGAAACACAGAAATTGCATCGGGATTGAATAAAAAATGCACAATGCAGACTTAAGTGCAAGAAGAGTGAATTTTCAAAGATTTTGTGTTTTGAGCAGCTCCTCGGAGACCAGTATTAGATTCCGATGCACTAGTGAAGGTTTACTATATCCCATGGACCTCCACATTGGTCATGAAACAAAGATATCGCATCGAGATTGAATACAAAATGCACAATGACGATTTAAGTATAAGAAGAGTGAATCTACTAAGGGTTTGTGGTTTGAGCGGCTCATGGGAGACCAGTATTAGATTCCGATGCACCAGTGCTGGTTTGCTGTATCCCTTAGAACTTCACATTGACCATGACCGACAGAAATTGCTTCGGGATTGAATATATAAGGGACAATGCCGACTTAAGTACAAGATGAGTGAACCATCTAAGAGTTTCTGCTCTGATCGGCTGCTGGGAGACCAGTATTTGAATCCGTTACACCAGTGCCGGTTTACGGTATCCCTTGGACTTTCACATTGACCATGAAACACAGTCATTGCATCGGGATTGAATATAAAAGGGACAATGCCGACTTAAGCACAAGAAGAGTGAATTTTCTAAGAGTTTGTGGTTAGAGCGGCTCCTTGGTGACCAGTGTTAGATTCCGATGCACCAGTGCAGGTTTACTGTATCACTTGGACCTTCAAATTGACCATGAAACACAGAAATTGAATCGGGATTGAATACAAAAGAGACAATGCCGACTTAAGTACAAGAGGAGTGAACCTTCTAAGAGTTTGCGTTTTGGGCGGCTCTTGGGAGACCAGTATTAGGTTCCGATGCACCAGTGCAGGATTACTGTATCCCTTGGTCCATCACATTGATCATGAAGCACAGATATTGCATCGGGATTGAATACAAAAGGGACAATGCTGACTTAAGTACAAGATGAATGAATCTCCTCAGAGTTTGTGTTTTGAGCGGCTCCTGGGATACCGGTATTAGATTCCGATGCACCAGTGCAGGTTTAATCTCTCCTTTGGACATACACATTGACCAATAAACAAAGAAATTGAATCGGGATTGATTAAAAAAGCACAATGCCGCCCTAAGTACAGGAAGAGTTAATATTCTAAGAGTTTGTCTGTTGAGCGGCTCCTGAGAGACGAGTATAAGTTTCCAATGCACCGGTGCAGGTTTACTGTAACCCTTCGACCTTCACATTCACCATGAAACACAGAAATTGATCGGGATTGAATACAAATGGGTCAATGCCGACTTAAGTGCAAGAAGAGTGATTTTTCAAAGAGTTTGTTTTGAGTGGCTCCTCGGAGACCAGTATTACATTCCGATGCACCAGTGCAGGTTTACAATATCCCTTGGACCTTCACATTGACCATGATACACAGAAATTGCATCGGGATTGCATACAAAATGCACAATGCCAACTTAAGTGCAAGAAGAGTGAATTTTCAAAGATTTTGTGTTTTGAGCAGCTCCTCGGAGAGCAGTATTAGATTCCGATGCACCAGTGCTGGTTTACTGTATCCCTTGGACCTTCAAATTGACCATGAAACACAGAAATAGAATCGGGATTGAATACAAAATGCCAATGTCGACTTAAGTATTAGAAGAGTGAATCTTCTAAGGGTTTGTGGTTTGAGCGGCTCATGGGAGACCAGTATTAGATTCCGATGCACCAGTGCTGGTTTGCTGTATCCCTTAGACCTTCACATTGACCATGAAACACAGAAATTGCATCGGGATTGAATACAAAATGCACAATGCCAACTTAAGTGCAAGAAGAGTGAATTTTCAAAGATTTTGTGTTTTGAGCAGCTCCTCGGAGACCAGTATTAGATTCCAAAGCACCAGTGCTGGTTTACTGTATCCCTTGGACCTTCACATTGAATATGAAACACAGAAATCGCATCGGTATTGAGAACAAAAGGGACAATGCCGACATAAGTACAAGAAGAGTGAATCTTCAAAGGGTTTGTGCATTGAGCGGCTCCTGGGAGACCAGTATTAGATTGCGATGCACAAGTGCAGGTTTACTGTATCCCTTGGCCCTTCACATTGACCATGAAACACAGAAATTGCATCGGGATTGAATACAATATGCACAATGCCAACTTAAGTGCAAGAAGAGTGAATTTTCAAAGATTTTGTGTTTTGAGCAGCTCCTCGGAGACCAGTATTAGATTCCGATGCACCAGTGCTGGTTTACTGTATCCCTTGGACCTTCAAATTGACCATGAAACACAGAAATAGCATCGGGATTGAATACAAAATGCCAATGTCGACTTAAGTATTAGAAGAGTGAATCTTCTAAGGGTTTGTGGTTTGAGCGGCTCATGGGAGACCAGTATTAGATTCCGATGCACCAGTGCTGGTTTGCTGTATCCCTTAGACCTTCACATTGACCATGACCCACAGAAATTGCTTCGGGATTGAATATATAAGGGACAATGCCGACTTAAGTACAAGAAGAGTGAATCTTCTAAGGGTTTCTGCTCTGATCGGCTGCTGGGAGACCAGTATTTGAATCCGTTACACTGGTGTCGGTTTACGGTATCCCTTGGACGTTCACATGACCATGAAACACAGTCATTGCATCGGGATTGAATACAAAAGGGACAATGCCGACTTAAGTACAAGAAGAGTGAATTTTCTAAGAGTTTGTGGTTAGAGCGGCTCCTTGGTGACCAGTGTTAGATTCCGATGCACCAGTGCAGGTTTACTGTATCAATTGGACCTTCACATTGACCATGAAACACAGAAATTGATTTGGGATTGAATACAAAAGAGACAATGCCGACTTAAGTACAAGAGGAGTGAATCTTCTAACAGTTTGCGACTTGAGCGGCTCTTGGGAGACCAATATTAGGTTCCGATGCACCAGTGCAGGATTACTGTATCCCTTGGTCCATCACATTGATCATGAAGCACAGATATTGCATCGGGATTGAATACAAAAGGGACAATGCTGACTTAAGTACAAGATGAATGAATCTCCTCAGAGTTTGTGCTTTGAGCGGCTCCTGGGATACCGGTATTAGATCCCGATGCACCAGTGCAGGTTTAATCTCTCCTTTGGACCTTCCCATTGACCAATAAACACAGAAATTGAATCGGGATTGAGTGAAAAAGCACAATGCCTCCCTAAGTACAAGAAGAGTTAATATTCTCAGAATTTGTGTGTTGAGCGGCTCTTGGGAGACCAGTGTAAGTTTCCGATGCACCGGTGCAGGTTTACTGTAACCCTTCGACCTTCACATTCACCATGAAACACAGAAATTGTGTCTGGATTGAATACAAATGGGTCAATGCCGACTTAAGTGCAAGAAGAGTGATTTTTCAAAGAGTTTGTGCTTCGAGCGGCTCCTGGGAGACCAGTATTAGATTCCAAAGCACCAGTGCTGGTATACTGTATCCCTTGCGGCTTCACATTGACAATGAAACACAGAAATTGCGACGGGATTGAATACAAAATGCACAATGCCATCTTAAGTACAAGAAGAGTGAATTTTCAAAGAGTTTGTGCTTTGAGCGGCTCCTCAAAGACCAGTATTTGATTCCGTTGCACCAGTGCAGGTTTACTGTATCCCTTGGACTTTCACATTGACCATGAAACACAGTCATTGCATCGGGATAAAATACAAAATCGACAATGCCGACGTAAGTTTATGAAGAGTGAATTTTCTAAGAGTTTGCAGTTTCAGCGGCTCCTGGGAGGCCAGTGTTAGATTCCGATGCACCAGTGCAGGTTTTCTGTATCACTTGGACCTTCACATTGACCATGAAACACAGAGGTTGCATCGGGATAGAATACAAAAGGGACAATGCCGACTTAAGTACAAGGAGAATGAATCTCTTCAGAGTTTGTGCTTTGAGCGGCTCCTAGGATACCAGTATTAGATTCCGATGCACCAGTGCAGGTTTATTCTCTCCCTTGGACCTTCACATTGACCAAGAAACTCAGAAATTGCATCGGGATTGAATACAAAATGCCAACGTCGACTTAAGTATAAGAAGAGTGAATCTTCTAAGGGTTTGTGGTTTGAGCGGCTCATGGGAGACCAGTATTAGATTCCGATGCACCAGTGCTGGTATACTGTATCCCTTGCACCTTCACATCGACCATGAAAAACAGAAAATGCGACGGGATTGAAAACAAAATGCACAATGCCATCTTAAGAACAAGAAGAGTGAATTTTCAAAGAGTTTGTGCTTTGAGCGGATCCTCAAAGACCAGTATTAGATTCCGATGCGCCAGTGGCGGTTTACTGTATCCCCTGGCCCTTAACATTGACCATGAAACACAGGAATTGCATCGGGATGGAATACATAGGTACAATGCCGACTTAAGTACAAAAAGAGTGAATCTTCTAAGAGTATGAGCTTTGAGCGGCTCCTGGGTGTCCAGTATAAGATTCCGATGCACCTGTGCAGGTTTACTGTCTCGCTTGGACCTTCACATTGACCATGAAACACAGAAATTGCATCTTGATTGAATACAAAATGGACAATGCCGACTTCAGTACAAGAAGGGTGAATCTTCTAAGAGTTTGTGCTTTGAGTTGTTCCTGGGAGACCAGTATTAGATTGCGATGCACAAGTGCAGGTTTACTGTATCCCTTGGTAGATCACATTGATCATGAAGCACAGATATTGTATCGGGATTGAATACAAAAGGGACAAAGGCGACTTAAGTACAAGAAGAATGAATCTCTTCAGCGTATGAGCTTTCAGCGGCTCTTGGGATACCAGTATTAGATTCCGATGCACCAGTGCAGGTTTACTCTCTCCCTTGGACCTTCGCATTGACCATGAAACACAGATATTGCATCGGGACTGAATACAATAGGCAGAATGCCGCCTTAAGTACAAGAAGAGTTAATATTCCAAGAGTTTGTGTATTAAGCGGCTCCTGGGAGACCAGTATTAGATTCCGATGCACCAACGCAGTTTTACTGTATCCCTTGGACCTTCACATTGACCATGAAACACAGAAATTGCATCGGAATAGAATACAAAATGCACAATGCCAACTTAAGTACAAGATGAGTGAATTTTCTAAGAGTTTGTGCTTTGAGCGGCTCCCGGGTGTCCAGTATTACATTCCGATGCATCTGTGCAGGTATACTGTATCCCTTGGACCTTCACACTGACCATGAAACACAGAAATTGCATCGGGATTGAAAACAAAAGGGACAATGATGACTGAAGTACAAGAAGAGTGAAACTTTTAAGGGTTTGTGCTTTGCGCGGTTCCTGGGATTCCAGTAGTAGATTCCGATGCACCAGTGAAGGTTTACTATATCCCTTGGACCTTCACATTGGTCATGAAACAAAGATATCGCATCGAGATTGAATACAAAATGCACAATGACGATTTAACTTTAAGAAGAGTGAATCTACTAAGGGTTTGTGGTTTGAGCGGCTCATGAGAGACCAGTAATAGATTCCGATGCACCAGTGCGGGATTACTGTATCCCATGGACCTTCACATTGACCATGTAACAGAAAAATTGCATCGGGATTGAATACAAAAGGGTCAAGCCGACTTAAGTACAAGAAGTGTAAATTTTCTCAGAGTTTGTGGTTTGGGCGGCTCCTGGGAGACCAGTATTAGATTCCGATGCACCAGTGCAGGTTTACTGTATCCCTTGGACCTTCCCATTGACCATGAAACACAGAAATTGCATCGGGATTGAATAAAAAATGCACAATGCAGACTTAAGTGCAAGAAGAGTGAATTTTCAAAGATTTTGTGTTTTGAGCAGCTCCTCGGAGACCAGTATTAGATTCCGATGCACTAGTGAAGGTTTACTATATCCCATGGACCTTCACATTGGTCATGAAACAAAGATATCGCATCGAGATTGAATACAAAATGCACAATGACGATTTAAGTATAAGAAGAGTGAATCTACTAAGGGTTTGTGGTTTGAGCGGCTCATGGGAGACCAGTATTAGATTCCGATGCACCAGTGCTGGTTTGCTGTATCCCTTAGAACTTCACATTGACCATGACCGACAGAAATTGCTTCGGGATTGAATATATAAGGGACAATGCCGACTTAAGTACAAGATGAGTGAACCATCTAAGAGTTTCTGCTCTGATCGGCTGCTGGGAGACCAGTATTTGAATCCGTTACACCAGTGCCGGTTTACGGTATCCCTTGGACTTTCACATTGACCATGAAACACAGTCATTGCATCGGGATTGAATATAAAAGGGACAATGCCGACTTAAGCACAAGAAGAGTGAATTTTCTAAGAGTTTGTGGTTAGAGCGGCTCCTTGGTGACCAGTGTTAGATTCCGATGCACCAGTGCAGGTTTACTGTATCACTTGGACCTTCAAATTGACCATGAAACACAGAAATTGAATCGGGATTGAATACAAAAGAGACAATGCCGACTTAAGTACAAGAGGAGTGAACCTTCTAAGAGTTTGCGTTTTGGGCGGCTCTTGGGAGACCAGTATTAGGTTCCGATGCACCAGTGCAGGATTACTGTATCCCTTGGTCCATCACATTGATCATGAAGCACAGATATTGCATCGGGATTGAATACAAAAGGGACAATGCTGACTTAAGTACAAGATGAATGAATCTCCTCAGAGTTTGTGTTTTGAGCGGCTCCTGGGATACCGGTATTAGATTCCGATGCACCAGTGCAGGTTTAATCTCTCCTTTGGACATACACATTGACCAATAAACAAAGAAATTGAATCGGGATTGATTAAAAAAGCACAATGCCGCCCTAAGTACAGGAAGAGTTAATATTCTAAGAGTTTGTCTGTTGAGCGGCTCCTGAGAGACGAGTATAAGTTTCCAATGCACCGGTGCAGGTTTACTGTAACCCTTCGACCTTCACATTCACCATGAAACACAGAAATTGATCGGGATTGAATACAAATGGGTCAATGCCGACTTAAGTGCAAGAAGAGTGATTTTTCAAAGAGTTTGTTTTGAGTGGCTCCTCGGAGACCAGTATTACATTCCGATGCACCAGTGCAGGTTTACAATATCCCTTGGACCTTCACATTGACCATGATACACAGAAATTGCATCGGGATTGCATACAAAATGCACAATGCCAACTTAAGTGCAAGAAGAGTGAATTTTCAAAGATTTTGTGTTTTGAGCAGCTCCTCGGAGAGCAGTATTAGATTCCGATGCACCAGTGCTGGTTTACTGTATCCCTTGGACCTTCAAATTGACCATGAAACACAGAAATAGCATCGGGATTGAATACAAAATGCCAATGTCGACTTAAGTATTAGAAGAGTGAATCTTCTAAGGGTTTGTGGTTTGAGCGGCTCATGGGAGACCAGTATTAGATTCCGATGCACCAGTGCTGGTTTGCTGTATCCCTTAGACCTTCACATTGACCATGAAACACAGAAATTGCATCGGGATTGAATACAAAATGCACAATGCCAACTTAAGTGCAAGAAGAGTGAATTTTCAAAGATTTTGTGTTTTGAGCAGCTCCTCGGAGACCAGTATTAGATTCCAAAGCACCAGTGCTGGTTTACTGTATCCCTTGGACCTTCACATTGAATATGAAACACAGAAATCGCATCGGTATTGAGAACAAAAGGGACAATGCCGACATAAGTACAAGAAGAGTGAATCTTCAAAGGGTTTGTGCATTGAGCGGCTCCTGGGAGACCAGTATTAGATTGCGATGCACAAGTGCAGGTTTACTGTATCCCTTGGCCCTTCACATTGACCATGAAACACAGAAATTGCATCGGGATTGAATACAATATGCACAATGCCAACTTAAGTGCAAGAAGAGTGAATTTTCAAAGATTTTGTGTTTTGAGCAGCTCCTCGGAGACCAGTATTAGATTCCGATGCACCAGTGCTGGTTTACTGTATCCCTTGGACCTTCAAATTGACCATGAAACACAGAAATAGCATCGGGATTGAATACAAAATGCCAATGTCGACTTAAGTATTAGAAGAGTGAATCTTCTAAGGGTTTGTGGTTTGAGCGGCTCATGGGAGACCAGTATTAGATTCCGATGCACCAGTGCTGGTTTGCTGTATCCCTTAGACCTTCACATTGACCATGACCCACAGAAATTGCTTCGGGATTGAATATATAAGGGACAATGCCGACTTAAGTACAAGAAGAGTGAATCTTCTAAGGGTTTCTGCTCTGATCGGCTGCTGGGAGACCAGTATTTGAATCCGTTACACTGGTGTCGGTTTACGGTATCCCTTGGACGTTCACATGACCATGAAACACAGTCATTGCATCGGGATTGAATACAAAAGGGACAATGCCGACTTAAGTACAAGAAGAGTGAATTTTCTAAGAGTTTGTGGTTAGAGCGGCTCCTTGGTGACCAGTGTTAGATTCCGATGCACCAGTGCAGGTTTACTGTATCAATTGGACCTTCACATTGACCATGAAACACAGAAATTGATTTGGGATTGAATACAAAAGAGACAATGCCGACTTAAGTACAAGAGGAGTGAATCTTCTAACAGTTTGCGACTTGAGCGGCTCTTGGGAGACCAATATTAGGTTCCGATGCACCAGTGCAGGATTACTGTATCCCTTGGTCCATCACATTGATCATGAAGCACAGATATTGCATCGGGATTGAATACAAAAGGGACAATGCTGACTTAAGTACAAGATGAATGAATCTCCTCAGAGTTTGTGCTTTGAGCGGCTCCTGGGATACCGGTATTAGATCCCGATGCACCAGTGCAGGTTTAATCTCTCCTTTGGACCTTCCCATTGACCAATAAACACAGAAATTGAATCGGGATTGAGTGAAAAAGCACAATGCCTCCCTAAGTACAAGAAGAGTTAATATTCTCAGAATTTGTGTGTTGAGCGGCTCTTGGGAGACCAGTGTAAGTTTCCGATGCACCGGTGCAGGTTTACTGTAACCCTTCGACCTTCACATTCACCATGAAACACAGAAATTGTGTCTGGATTGAATACAAATGGGTCAATGCCGACTTAAGTGCAAGAAGAGTGATTTTTCAAAGAGTTTGTGTTTTGAGCGGCTCCTCGGAGACCAGTATTACATTCCGATGCACCAGTGCAGGTATACAGTATCCCTTGGACCTTCACATTGACCATGAAACACAGAAATAGCTTAGGGATTGAATAGAAAATGCCAATGCCAAATTAAGTACAAGAAGAGTGAATCTACTAAGGGTTTGTGGTTTGAGCGACTCATGGGAGACCGGTATTAGATTCCGATGCACCAGTGCTGGTTCACTGTATCCCTTGGACATTCACATTGACCACGTCACACAGAAATTGCTTCGGGATTGAATACATTATTCACGATGCCGACTTTAGTACAAGAAAAGTGAATCTCCTAAGAGTTTGTGGTTTGAGCGGCTCCTGGGATATCATTGTTAGATTCCGATGCATCAGTGCTGATTTACTGTATCCCTTGGACCATCACATTGACCATGAAACACAGAAATCGCATCGGTATTGAGAACAAAAGCGACAATGCCGACATAAGTACAAGAAGAGTGGATCTTCAAAGGGTTTGTGCATTGAGCGGCTCCTGGGAGACCAGTATTAGATTGCGATGCACAAGTGCCGGATTACTGTATCCCTTGGACCTTCACATTGACTATGAAACACAGAAATTGCATCGGGATTGAATACAAAATGCACAATGCCAACTTAAGTGCAAGAAGAGTGATTTTTCAAAGAGTTTGTGTTTTGAGCGGCTCCTCGGAGACCAGTATCACATTCCGATGCACCAGTGTAGGTTTACAGTATCCCTTGGACCTTCACATTGACCATGAAACACAGAAATAGCATCGGGATTGAATACAAAATGCCAATGCCGAATTAAGTACAAGAAGAGTGAATCTTCTAAGGGTTTGTGGTTTGAGCGACTCATGGGAGACCAGTATTAGATTCCGATGCACCAGTGCTGGTTTACTGTATCCCTTGGACATTCACATTGACCACGACACAGAAATTGCTTCGGGATTGAATACAAAATGCCAATGTCGACTTATGTACAAGAAGAGTGAATCTTCTAAGGGTTTGTGGTTTTGCGGCTCATGGGAGACTAGTATTAGATTATGTTGCACCAATGCAGGTTTACTGTATCCCTTTTACCTTCACATTGACCATGAGACACAGATATTGCATCGGGATTGATTACAAAATGCACAATGCTGACTTAAGTGAAAGAAGAGTGAATCTTCTAAGAGTTATTGCTCTGAGCGGCGCCTGGGAGACCAGTATTAGATTCCGTTGCACCAGTGCAGGTTTACTGTATCCCTTGTACCTTCACATTGACCATGAAACACAGAAATTGCATCGGGATTGTATACAAAAGGGACAATGCCGACTGAAGTACAAGAAGAGTGAATTTTCTAAGAGTTTGTGGTTTCAGCGGCTCCTGGGAGACCAGTGTTAGATTCCGATGCACCAGTGCAGGTTTACTGTATCCCTTGGACCTTCACATTGTCCATGAAACACAGAAATTGCACGGGATTGAATACAAAATGCACAATACCAAATTAAGTACAAGAAGAGTGAATTTTCTAAGAGTAAGTGTTTTGAGCGGCTCCACGGAGACCAGTATTAGATTCCGATGCACCAGTGCTGGTTTGCTATATCCCTTGGACCTTCACATTGACCATGAAACACATAAATTGCATCGGGATGGAATACATAAGGGACAATGGCGACTTTAGTACAAGAAGAGTGAATCCTCTAAGAATATGTGCTTTGAGCGGCTCCTGAGTGTCCAGTATTACATTCCGATGCACCTGTGCAGGTTTAGTGTATCCCTTGGACTTTTACATTGACCTTGAAACACAGAAATTGCATCGGGATATAATACAAAATGCACAATGCCAAATTAAGTACAAGAAGAGTGAATTTTCTTAGAGTTTGTGCTTTGATCGGCTTCTCGGAGACCAGTATCAGATTGCGATGCACCAGTGCAGGTTTACCCTATCCCTTGGACCTTCACATTGACCTTGAAACACAGGAGCTGCATCGGGATTGATTACAAAAGGGACAATTCCGACTTAAGTACAAGAAGTGTGAATTTCCTAAGAGTTTGTAGTTTGAGCGGCTTCTGGGAGGCCAGTGTTAGATTCCGATGCACCAGTGCTGGTATACTGTATCCCTTGGACCTTCACATTGACCATGTAACACAGAAATTGCATCGGGATTGAGTACAAATGCACAATGCCATCTTAAGAACATGAAGAGTGAATTTTCTAAGAGTTTGTGCTCTGAGCAGCTCCTCAGAGACCAGAATTAGATTCCGATGCACCAGTGCAGGTTTACAGTATCCCTTGCCCCTTAACATTGACCAAGAAACACAGAAATTGCATCGGGATTAAATACATAGGTACAATGCCGATTTAAGTACAAAAAGAGTGAATCCTCTATGGGTTTGAGATTTGAGCGGCTCCTGGGTATCCAGTATTAGATTCCGATGCACCTATGCAGGTCTACTGTATCCCTTGGACCTTCACATTAACCGTGAGACACAGATATTGCTTCGGGATTGAATACAAAAGGCACAACCGAGTTACGTACAAGAAGAGTGAATCTTCTAAGAGTTCGAGCTTTGAGCGGCTCCTGGGAGGCCAGTATTAGATTCCGATGCACCAGTGCTGGTATACTGTATCCCTTGCACCTTCACATTGACCATGAAACACAGAAATTGCATCGGGATTGAATACAAAATGCACAATGCCATCTTATGTACATGAAGAGTGAATTTTCAAAGAGTTTGTGCTTTGAGCGGCTCCTCAAAGACCAGTATTACATTCCGATACACCAGTGGCGGTTTACTGTATCCCTTGGCCCTTAACACTGACCATGAAACACAGAAATTGCATCTGGATTGAATACATAATGCTCAGTGCCGACTTAAGTACAAGCAGATCGAACCTTCTAAGACTTTGTGCTTTGAGCGGCTCTTGGGAGACCAGTCTCAGATTCCGTTGTATCAGTGCAGGTTTACTGTATCCCTTGGACCTTCACATTAACCATGAAACACAGAAATTGCATCGGGATTGATTACAAAATGCACAATGCCAACTTAAGTACAAGAAGAGTGAATCTTTTAAGAGTTTGTGCTCTGGGCGGCTCCTGGGAGTCCAGTATTAGATTCCGTTGCACCAGTGCAGGTTTACTGTATCCCTTGTACCTTCACATTGACCATGAAACATAGAAATTTCATCGGGATTGAATACAAAAGGGACAATGCCGACTGAAGTACAGTAAGAGTGAATTTTCTAAGAGTTTGTGGTTTGAGCGGCTCCTGGGAGACCAGTGTTAGTTTCAGATGCACCAGTGCAGGTTTACTGTATCCCCTGGACCTTCACATTGACCATGACACCGAAATTGAATAGGGATTGAATACAAATGGGACAACGCTGACTTAAGTACAAGAAGTGTTAAACTTCCAAGAGTTTGTGCTTCGAGCGGCTCCTGGGAGACCAGTATTAGATTCCAAAGCACCAGTGCTGGTATACTGTATCCCTTGCAGCTTCATATTGACAATGAAACACAGAAATTGCGACGGGATTGAATACAAAATGCACAATGCCATCTTAAGTACAAGAAGAGTGAGTTTTCAAAGAGTTTGTGCTTTGAGCGGCTCCTCAAAGACCAGTATTAGATTCCGATGCACCAGTGGGGGTTTACTGTATCCCTTGGCCCTTAACATTGACCATGATACACAGGAATTGCATCGGGATGGAATACATAGGAACAATGCCGACTTAAGTGCAAAAAGAGTGAATCTTCTAAGAGTTTGAGTTTTGAGCGGCTCCTGGGTGTCCAGTATTAGTTTCCGATGCACCTGTGCAGGTTTACTGTATCCCATGGACCTTCACATTGCCCATGTAACAGAGAAATTGCATCGGGATTGAATACAAAAGGGTCAAGCCGACTTAAGTACAAGAAGAGTAAATTTTATCAGAGTTTGTGGTTTGGACCGCTCCTGGGAGACGAGTGTTAGTTTCCGATGCACCAGAGCAGGTTTACTGTATCCCGTGGACCTTCCCATTGACCATGAATCACATAAATTGCATCGCGATTGAATACAAAATGCACAATGCCGACTTAAGTACAAAAAGAATGAATTTTCTAAGAGTTTGTGCTTTGAGCGGCTCCTCGGAGACCAGTATTTGATTCCGTTGCACCAGTGCAGGTTTACTGTATCCCTTGGACTTTCACATTGACCATGAAACACAGTCATTGCATCGGGATAAAATACAAAATCGACAAAGCCGACGTAAGTTTAAGAAGAGTGAATTTTCTAAGAGTTTGCAGTTTGAGCGGCTCCTGGGAGGCCAGTGTTAGATTCCGATGCACCAGTGCAGGTTTTCTGTATCACTTGGACCTTCACATTGACCATGAAACACAGAGGTTGCATCGGGATAGAATACAAAAGGGACAATGCCGACTTAAGTACAAGGAGAATGAATCTCTTCAGAGTTTGTGCTTTGAGCGGCTCCTAGGATACCAGTATTAGATTCCGATGCACCAGTGCAGGTTTATTCTCTCCCTTGGACCTTCACATTGACCAAGAAACTCAGAAATTGCATCGGGATTGAATACAAAATGCCAATGTCGACTTAAGTATAAGAAGAGTGAATCTTCTAAGGGTTTGTGGTTTGAGCGGCTCATGGGAGACCAGTATTAGATTTCGATGCACCAGTGCTGGTTTGCAGTATCCCTTAGACCTTCACATTGACCATGACGCACAGAAATTGCTTCGGGATTGAATATAAAAGGCACAATGCCGACTTAAGTACAAGAAGAGTTAAATTTCTAAAAGTTTGTGCTTCCAGCGGCTCCTGGGAGACCAGTATTAGATTCCAAAGCACCAGTGCTGGTATACTGTATCCCTTGCACCTTCACATCGACCATGAAAAACAGAAAATACGACGGGATTGAAAACAAAATGCACAATGCCATCTTAAGTACAAGAAGAGTGAATTTTCAAAGAGTTTGTGCTTAGAGCGGATCCTCAAAGACCAGTATTAGACTCCGATGCGCCAGTGGCGGTTTACTGTATCCCCTGGCCCTTAACATTGACCATGAAACACAGGAATTGCATCGGGATGGAATACATAGGTACAATGCCGACTTAAGTATAAAAAGAGTGAATCTTCTAAGAGTATGAGCTTTGAGCGGCTCCTGGGTGTCCAGTATTAGATTCCGATGCACCTGTGCAGGTTTACTGTCTCGCTTGGACCTTCACATTGACCATGAAACACAGACATTGCATCTTGATTGAATACAAAATGGACAATGCCGACTTCAGTACAAGAAGGGTGAATCTTCTAAGAGTTTGTGCTTTGAGTTGTTCCTGGGAGGCCAGTATTAGATTGCGATGCACAAGTGCAGGTTTACTGTATCCCTTGGTAGATCACATTGATCATGAAGCACAGATATTGCATCGGTATTGAATACAAAAGGGACAAAGCCGACTTAAGTACAAGAAGAATGAATCTCTTCAGCGTCTGTGCTTTGAGCGGCTCTTGGGATACCAGTATTAGATTCCGATGCACCAGTGCAGGTTTACTCTCTCCCTTGGACCTTCGCATTGACCATGAAACACAGATATTGCATCGGGACTGAATACAATAGGCAGAATACCGCCTTAAGTACAAGAAGAGTTAATATTCCAAGAGTTTGTGTATTGAGCGGCTCCTGGGAGACCAGTATTAGATTCCGATGCACCAACGCAGGTTTACTGTATCCCTTGAACCTACACATTGACCATGAAACACAGAAATTGCATCGGAATAGAATACAAAATGCACAATGCCAACTTAAGTACAAGAAGAGTGAATTTTCTTAGAGTTTGTGCTTTGATCGGCTCCTCGGAGACCAGTATCAGATTCCGATGGACCAGTGCAGGTTTACTGTATCCCTTGGCCGTCACATTCACCATGAAACACAGATATATCATCAGGATTGATTTCAAAACGCACAATGCCAACTTAAGTACAAGAGGAGTGAATTTTCTAAGAGTTTGTGCTTTGAGCGGCTCCTCGGAGACCAGTATCAGATTCCGATCCACCAGTGCAGATTTACAATATCCCTTGGACCTTCACATTGACCTTGAAACACAGGAGCTGCATCGGGATTGAATACAAAACGGACAATGCCGACTTAAGTACAGGAAGTGTGAATTTTCTAAGAGTTTGTGGTTTGAGCGGCTTCTGGGTGGCCAGTGTTAGATTCCGATGCACCAGTGCGGGTTTACTGTATCGCGTGGACCTTCACATTGATTATGAAACACAGAAATTGCATCGGGATAGAAAACAAAAGAGACAATGCCGACTTAAGTACAAGAGGAGTGAGTCTTCTAAGAGTTTGTGCGATGAGCGGCTCCTAGGAGACCAGTATTAGGTTCGGATGCACCAGCCCAGGTTTGCTCTATCCCTTGGCCCTCCACATTGAGCATGACACACAGACATTGCATAGGGATTGAATAATACAGAGACAATGCCTACTGAAGTACAAGAGCTGGGATTCTTCTAAGAGTTTGTGCTTTGAGCGGCTTCTGAGAGATCAGTATTAGGTTCCAATTCATCTGCGCAGTTTTACTGTATCCCTTGGTCCAACACATGGACCATGAAACACAGAAATTGCATCGGTATTAAATACAAAATACACAATGCCAACTTAAGTGCAAGAAGAGTGAATATTCTAAGGGTTTGTGCTTTGAGCGGCTCCTCGGAGAGCAGTATTAGAATCCGATGCACCAGTGCAGGTTTACTGTATCCCTTGGACCTTTACATTGACCTTGAAACACAGAAATTGCATCGGGATATAATACAAAATGCACAATGCCAAATTAAGTACAAGAAGAGTGAATTTTCTTAGAGTTTGTGCTTTGATCGGCTTCTCGGAGACCAGTATCAGATTGCGATGCACCAGTGCAGGTTTACCCTATCCCTTGGACCTTCACATTGACCTTGAAACACAGGAGCTGCATCGGGATTGATTACAAAAGGGACAATTCCGACTTAAGTACAAGAAGTGTGAATTTCCTAAGAGTTTGTAGTTTGAGCGGCTTCTGGGAGGCCAGTGTTAGATTCCGATGCACCAGTGCTGGTATACTGTATCCCTTGGACCTTCACATTGACCATGTAACACAGAAATTGCATCGGGATTGAGTACAAATGCACAATGCCATCTTAAGAACATGAAGAGTGAATTTTCTAAGAGTTTGTGCTCTGAGCAGCTCCTCAGAGACCAGAATTAGATTCCGATGCACCAGTGCAGGTTTACAGTATCCCTTGCCCCTTAACATTGACCAAGAAACACAGAAATTGCATCGGGATTAAATACATAGGTACAATGCCGATTTAAGTACAAAAAGAGTGAATCCTCTATGGGTTTGAGATTTGAGCGGCTCCTGGGTATCCAGTATTAGATTCCGATGCACCTATGCAGGTCTACTGTATCCCTTGGACCTTCACATTAACCGTGAGACACAGATATTGCTTCGGGATTGAATACAAAAGGCACAACCGAGTTACGTACAAGAAGAGTGAATCTTCTAAGAGTTCGAGCTTTGAGCGGCTCCTGGGAGGCCAGTATTAGATTCCGATGCACCAGTGCTGGTATACTGTATCCCTTGCACCTTCACATTGACCATGAAACACAGAAATTGCATCGGGATTGAATACAAAATGCACAATGCCATCTTATGTACATGAAGAGTGAATTTTCAAAGAGTTTGTGCTTTGAGCGGCTCCTCAAAGACCAGTATTACATTCCGATACACCAGTGGCGGTTTACTGTATCCCTTGGCCCTTAACACTGACCATGAAACACAGAAATTGCATCTGGATTGAATACATAATGCTCAGTGCCGACTTAAGTACAAGCAGATCGAACCTTCTAAGACTTTGTGCTTTGAGCGGCTCTTGGGAGACCAGTCTCAGATTCCGTTGTATCAGTGCAGGTTTACTGTATCCCTTGGACCTTCACATTAACCATGAAACACAGAAATTGCATCGGGATTGATTACAAAATGCACAATGCCAACTTAAGTACAAGAAGAGTGAATCTTTTAAGAGTTTGTGCTCTGGGCGGCTCCTGGGAGTCCAGTATTAGATTCCGTTGCACCAGTGCAGGTTTACTGTATCCCTTGTACCTTCACATTGACCATGAAACATAGAAATTTCATCGGGATTGAATACAAAAGGGACAATGCCGACTGAAGTACAGTAAGAGTGAATTTTCTAAGAGTTTGTGGTTTGAGCGGCTCCTGGGAGACCAGTGTTAGTTTCAGATGCACCAGTGCAGGTTTACTGTATCCCCTGGACCTTCACATTGACCATGACACCGAAATTGAATAGGGATTGAATACAAATGGGACAACGCTGACTTAAGTACAAGAAGTGTTAAACTTCCAAGAGTTTGTGCTTCGAGCGGCTCCTGGGAGACCAGTATTAGATTCCAAAGCACCAGTGCTGGTATACTGTATCCCTTGCAGCTTCATATTGACAATGAAACACAGAAATTGCGACGGGATTGAATACAAAATGCACAATGCCATCTTAAGTACAAGAAGAGTGAGTTTTCAAAGAGTTTGTGCTTTGAGCGGCTCCTCAAAGACCAGTATTAGATTCCGATGCACCAGTGGGGGTTTACTGTATCCCTTGGCCCTTAACATTGACCATGATACACAGGAATTGCATCGGGATGGAATACATAGGAACAATGCCGACTTAAGTGCAAAAAGAGTGAATCTTCTAAGAGTTTGAGTTTTGAGCGGCTCCTGGGTGTCCAGTATTAGTTTCCGATGCACCTGTGCAGGTTTACTGTATCCCATGGACCTTCACATTGCCCATGTAACAGAGAAATTGCATCGGGATTGAATACAAAAGGGTCAAGCCGACTTAAGCACAAGAAGAGTAAATTTTATCAGAGTTTGTGGTTTGGACCGCTCCTGGGAGACGAGTGTTAGTTTCCGATGCACCAGAGCAGGTTTACTGTATCCCGTGGACCTTCCCATTGACCATGAATCACATAAATTGCATCGCGATTGAATACAAAATGCACAATGCCGACTTAAGTACAAAAAGAATGAATTTTCTAAGAGTTTGTGCTTTGAGCGGCTCCTCGGAGACCAGTATTTGATTCCGTTGCACCAGTGCAGGTTTACTGTATCCCTTGGACTTTCACATTGACCATGAAACACAGTCATTGCATCGGGATAAAATACAAAATCGACAATGCCGACGTAAGTTTAAGAAGAGTGAATTTTCTAAGAGTTTGCAGTTTGAGCGGCTCCTGGGAGGCCAGTGTTAGATTCCGATGCACCAGTGCAGGTTTTCTGTATCACTTGGACCTTCACATTGACCATGAAACACAGAGGTTGCATCGGGATAGAATACAAAAGGGACAATGCCGACTTAAGTACAAGGAGAATGAATCTCTTCAGAGTTTGTGCTTTGAGCGGCTCCTAGGATACCAGTATTAGATTCCGATGCACCAGTGCAGGTTTATTCTCTCCCTTGGACCTTCACATTGACCAAGAAACTCAGAAATTGCATCGGGATTGAATACAAAATGCCAATGTCGACTTAAGTATAAGAAGAGTGAATCTTCTAAGGGTTTGTGGTTTGAGCGGCTCATGGGAGACCAGTATTAGATTTCGATGCACCAGTGCTGGTTTGCAGTATCCCTTAGACCTTCACATTGACCATGACGCACAGAAATTGCTTCGGGATTGAATATAAAAGGCACAATGCCGACTTAAGTACAAGAAGAGTTAAATTTCTAAAAGTTTGTGCTTCCAGCGGCTCCTGGGAGACCAGTATTAGATTCCAAAGCACCAGTGCTGGTATACTGTATCCCTTGCACCTTCACATCGACCATGAAAAACAGAAAATACGACGGGATTGAAAACAAAATGCACAATGCCATCTTAAGTACAAGAAGAGTGAATTTTCAAAGAGTTTGTGCTTAGAGCGGATCCTCAAAGACCAGTATTAGACTCCGATGCGCCAGTGGCGGTTTACTGTATCCCCTGGCCCTTAACATTGACCATGAAACACAGGAATTGCATCGGGATGGAATACATAGGTACAATGCCGACTTAAGTACAAAAAGAGTGAATCTTCTAAGAGTATGAGCTTTGAGCGGCTCCTGGGTGTCCAGTATTAGATTCCGATGCACCTGTGCAGGTTTACTGTCTCGCTTGGACCTTCACATTGACCATGAAACACAGACATTGCATCTTGATTGAATACAAAATGGACAATGCCGACTTCAGTACAAGAAGGGTGAATCTTCTAAGAGTTTGTGCTTTGAGTTGTTCCTGGGAGGCCAGTATTAGATTGCGATGCACAAGTGCAGGTTTACTGTATCCCTTGGTAGATCACATTGATCATGAAGCACAGATATTGCATCGGTATTGAATACAAAAGGGACAAAGCCGACTTAAGTACAAGAAGAATGAATCTCTTCAGCGTCTGTGCTTTGAGCGGCTCTTGGGATACCAGTATTAGATTCCGATGCACCAGTGCAGGTTTACTCTCTCCCTTGGACCTTCGCATTGACCATGAAACACAGATATTGCATCGGGACTGAATACAATAGGCAGAATACCGCCTTAAGTACAAGAAGAGTTAATATTCCAAGAGTTTGTGTATTGAGTGGCTCCTGGGAGACCAGTATTAGATTCCGATGCACCAACGCAGGTTTACTGTATCCCTTGAACCTTCACATTGACCATGAAACACAGAAATTGCATCGGAATAGAATACAAAATGCACAATGCCAACTTAAGTACAAGATGAGTGAATTTTCTAAGAGTTTGTGCTTTGAGCGGCTCCCGGGTGTCCAGTATTACATTCCGATGCATCTGTGCAGGTTTACTGTATCCCATGGACCTTCACACTGACCATGAAACACAGAAATTCCATCGGGATTGAAAACAAAAGGGACAATGATGACTGAAGTACAAGAAGAGTGAAACTTTTAAGGGTTTGTGCTTTGAGCGGTTCCTGGGATTCCAGTATTAGATTCCGATGCACCAGTGAAGGTTTACTATATCCCTTGGACCTTCACGTTGGTCATGAAACAAAGATATCGCATCGAGATTGAATACAAAATGCACAATGACGATTTAAGTATAAGAAGAGTGAATCTACTAAGGGTTTGTGGTTTGAGCGGCTCATGGGAGACCAGTATTAGATTCCGATGCACCAGTGCTGGTTTGCTGTATCCCTTAGAACTTCACATTGACCATGACCGACAGAAATTGCTTCGGGATTGAATATATAAGGGACAATGCCGACTTAAGTACAAGATGAGTGAACCATCTAAGAGTTTCTGCTCTGATCGGCTGCTGGGAGACCAGTATTTGAATCCGTTACACCAGTGCCGGTTTACGGTATCCCTTGGACTTTCACATTGACCATGAAACACAGTCATTGCATCGGGATTGAATATAAAAGGGACAATGCCGACTTAAGCACAAGAAGAGTGAATTTTCTAAGAGTTTGTGGTTAGAGCGGCTCCTTGGTGACCAGTGTTAGATTCCGATGCACCAGTGCAGGTTTACTGTATCACTTGGACCTTCACATTGACCATGAAACACAGAAATTGAATCGGGATTGAATACAAAAGGGTCAAGCCGACTTAGGTACAAGAGGAGTGAAACTTTTAAGAGTTTGTGCTTTGAGCGGCTACTGGGAGACCAGTACTAGGTCCCGATTCACCTGTTCAGGTTTACTGTATCCCTTGGTCCATCACATTAAATCATGAAGCACATATATTGCATCGGGATTGAATACGAAAGGGACAATGCCGACTTAAGTACAAGATGAGTGAATCTTTTCAGAGTTTGTGCTTGGAGCGGCTCCTGGGATACCAGTATTAGTTTCAGATGCACCAGTGCAGGTTTACTGTATCCCCTGGACCTTCACATTGACCATGGCACCGAAATTGAATAGGGATTGAATACAAATGGGACAACGCTGACTTAAGTACAAGAAGTGTTAAACTTCCAAGAGTTTGTGCTTCGAGCGGCTCCTGGGAGACCAGTATTAGATTCCAAAGCACCAGTGCTGGTATACTGTATCCCTTGCAGCTTCATATTGACAATGAAACACAGAAATTGCGACGGGATTGAATACAAAATGCACAATGCCATCTTAAGTACAAGAAGAGTGAGTTTTCAAAGAGTTTGTGCTTTGAGCGGCTCCTCAAAGACCAGTATTAGATTCCGATGCACCAGTGGGGGTTTACTGTATCCCTTGGCCCTTAACATTGACCATGATACACAGGAATTGCATCGGGATGGAATACATAGGGACAATGCCGACTTAAGTGCAAAAAGAGTGAATCTTCTAAGAGTTTGAGTTTTGAGCGGCTCCTGGGTGTCCAGTATTAGTTTCCGATGCACCTGTGCAGGTTTACTGTATCCCATGGACCTTCACATTGCCCATGTAACAGAGAAATTGCATCGGGATTGAATACAAAAGGGTCAAGCCGACTTAAGTACAAGAAGAGTAAATTTTATCAGAGTTTGTGGTTTGGACCGCTCCTGGGAGACGAGTGTTAGTTTCCGATGCACCAGAGCAGGTTTACTGTATCCCGTGGACCTTCCCATTGACCATGAATCACATAAATTGCATCGCGATTGAATACAAAATGCACAATGCCGACTTAAGTACAAAAAGAATGAATTTTCTAAGAGTTTGTGCTTTGAGCGGCTCCTCGGAGACCAGTATTTGATTCCGTTGCACCAGTGCAGGTTTACTGTATCCCTTGGACTTTCACATTGACCATGAAACACAGTCATTGCATCGGGATAAAATACAAAATCGACAATGCCGACGTAAGTTTAAGAAGAGTGAATTTTCTAAGAGTTTGCAGTTTGAGCGGCTCCTGGGAGGCCAGTGTTAGATTCCGATGCACCAGTGCAGGTTTTCTGTATCACTTGGACCTTCACATTGACCATGAAACACAGAGGTTGCATCGGGATAGAATACAAAAGGGACAATGCCGACTTAAGTACAAGGAGAATGAATCTCTTCAGAGTTTGTGCTTTGAGCGGCTCCTAGGATACCAGTATTAGATTCCGATGCACCAGTGCAGGTTTATTCTCTCCCTTGGACCTTCACATTGACCAAGAAACTCAGAAATTGCATCGGGATTGAATACAAAATGCCAATGTCGACTTAAGTATAAGAAGAGTGAATCTTCTAAGGGTTTGTGGTTTGAGCGGCTCATGGGAGACCAGTATTAGATTTCGATGCACCAGTGCTGGTTTGCAGTATCCCTTAGACCTTCACATTGACCATGACGCACAGAAATTGCTTCGGGATTGAATATAAAAGGCACAATGCCGACTTAAGTACAAGAAGAGTTAAATTTCTAAAAGTTTGTGCTTCCAGCGGCTCCTGGGAGACCAGTATTAGATTCCAAAGCACCAGTGCTGGTATACTGTATCCCTTGCACCTTCACATCGACCATGAAAAACAGAAAATACGACGGGATTGAAAACAAAATGCACAATGCCATCTTAAGTACAAGAAGAGTGAATTTTCAAAGAGTTTGTGCTTAGAGCGGATCCTCAAAGACCAGTATTAGACTCCGATGCGCCAGTGGCGGTTTACTGTATCCCCTGGCCCTTAACATTGACCATGAAACACAGGAATTGCATCGGGATGGAATACATAGGTACAATGCCGACTTAAGTACAAAAAGAGTGAATCTTCTAAGAGTACGAGCTTTGAGCGGCTCCTGGGTGTCCAGTATTAGATTCCGATGCACCTGTGCAGGTTTACTGTCTCGCTTGGACCTTCACATTGACCATGAAACACAGAAATTGCATCTTGATTGAATACAAAATGGACAATGCCGACTTCAGTACAAGAAGGGTGAATCTTCTAAGAGTTTGTGCTTTGAGTTGTTCCTGGGAGGCCAGTATTAGATTGCGATGCACAAGTGCAGGTTTACTGTATCCCTTGGTAGATCACATTGATCATGAAGCACAGATATTGCATCGGTATTGAATACAAGAGGGACAAAGCCGACTTAAGTACAAGAAGAATGAATCTCTTCAGCGTATGAGCTTTCAGCGGCTCTTGGGATACCAGTATTAGATTCCGATGCACCAGAGCAGGTTTACTCTCTCCCTTGGACCTTCGCATTGACCATGAAACACAGATATTGCATCGGGACTGAATACAATAGGCAGAATGCCGCCTTAAGTACAAGAAGAGTTAATATTCCAAGAGTTTGTGTATTGAGCGGCTCCTGGGAGACCAGTATTAGATTCCGATGCACCAACGCAGGTTTACTGTATCCCTTGAACCTTCACATTGACCATGAAACACAGAAATTGCATCGGAATAGAATACAAAATGCACAATGCCAACTTAAGTACAAGATGAGTGAATTTTCTAAGAGTTTGTGCTTTGAGCGGCTCCCGGGTGTCCAGTATTACATTCCGATGCATCTGTGCAGGTTTACTGTATCCCATGGACCTTCACACTGACCATGAAACACAGAAATTGCATCGGGATTGAAAACAAAAGGGACAATGATGACTGAAGTACAAGAAGAGTGAAACTTTTATGGGTTTGTGCTTTGAGCGGTTCCTGGGATTCCAGTATTAGATTCCGATGCACCAGTGAAGGTTTACTATATCCCTTGGACCTTCACATTGGTCATGAAACAAAGATATCGCATCGAGATTGAATACAAAATGCACAATGACGATTTAAGTATAAGAAGAGTGAATCTACTAAGGGTTTGTGGTTTGAGCGGCTCATGGGAGACCAGTATTAGATTCCGATGCACCAGTGCTGGTTTGCTGTATCCCTTAGAACTTCACATTGACCATGACCGACAGAAATTGCTACGGGATTGAATATATAAGGGACAATGCCGACTTAAGTACAAGATGAGTGAACCATCTAAGAGTTTCTGCTCTGATCGGCTGCTGGGAGACCAGTATTTGAATCCGTTACACCAGTGCCGGTTTACGGTATCCCTTGGACTTTCACATTGACCATGAAACACAGTCATTGCATCGGGATTGAATATAAAAGGGACAATGCCGACTTAAGCACAAGAAGAGTGAATTTTCTAAGAGTTTGTGGTTAGAGCGGCTCCTTGGTGACCAGTGTTAGATTCCGATGCACCAGTGCAGGTTTACTGTATCACTTGGACCTTCACATTGACCATGAAACACAGAAATTGAATCGGGATTGAATACAAAAGAGACAATGCCGACTTAAGTACAAGAGGAGTGAACCTTCTAAGAGTTTGCGTTTTGGGCGGCTCTTGGGAGACCAGTATTAGGTTCCGATGCACCAGTGCAGGATTACTGTATCCCTTGGTCCATCACATTGATCATGAAGCACAGATATTGCATCGGGATTGAATACAAAAGGGACAATGCTGACTTAAGTACAAGATGAATGAATCTCCTCAGAGTTTGTGTTTTGAGCGGCTCCTGGGATACCGGTATTAGATTCCGATGCACCAGTGCAGGTTTAATCTCTCCTTTGGACATACACATTGACCAATAAACAAAGAAATTGAATCGGGATTGATTAAAAATGCACAATGCCGCCCTAAGTACAGGAAGAGTTAATATTCTAAGAGTTTGTGTGTTGAGCGGCTCCTGAGAGACCAGTATAAGTTTCCAATGCACCGGTGCAGGTTTACTGTAACCCTTCGACCTTCACATTCACCATGAAACACAGAAATTGATCGGGATTGAATACAAATGGGTCAATGCCGACTTAAGTGCAAGAAGAGTGATTTTTCAAAGAGTTTGTTTTGAGTGGCTCCTCGGAGACCAGTATTACATTCCGATGCACCAGTGCAGGTTTACAATATCCCTTGGACCTTCACATTGACCATGATACACAGAAATTGCATCGGGATTGCATACAAAATGCACAATGCCAACCTAAGTGCAAGATGAGTGAATTTTCAAAGATTTTGTGTTTTGAGCAGCTCCTCGGAGAGCAGTATTAGATTCCGATGCACCAGTGCTGGTTTACTGTATCCCTTGGACCTTCAAATTGACCATGAAACACAGAAATAGCATCGGCATTGAATACAAAATGCCAATGTCGACTTAAGTATTAGAAGAGTGAATCTTCTAAGGGTTTGTGGTTTGAGCGGCTCATGGGAGACCAGTATTAGATTCCGATGCACCAGTGCTGGTTTGCTGTATCCCTTAGACCTTCACATTGACCATGAAACACAGAAATTGCATCGGGATTGAATACAAAATGCACAATGCCAACTTAAGTGCAAGAAGAGTGAATTTTCAAAGATTTTGTGTTTTGAGCAGCTCCTCGGAGACCAGTATTAGATTCCAAAGCACCAGTGCTGGTTTACTGTATCCCTTGGACCTTCAAATTGACCATGAAACACAGAAATAGCATCGGGATTGAATACAAAATGCCAATGTCGACTTAAGTATTAGAAGAGTGAATCTTCTAAGGGTTTGTGGTTTGAGCGGCTCATGGGAGACCAATATTAGATTCCGATGCACCAGTGCTGGTTTGCTGTATCCATTAGACCTTCACATTGACCATGACCCACAGAAATTGCTTCGGGATTGAATATATAAGGGACAATGCCGACTTAAGTACAAGAAGAGTGAATCTTCTAAGGGTTTCTGCTCTGATCGGCTGCTGGGAGACTAGTATTTGAATCCGTTACACTGGTGTCGGTTTACGGTATCCCTTGGACTTTCACATGACCATGAAACACAGTCATTGCATCGGGATTGAATACAAAAGGGACAATGCCGACTTAAGTACAAGAAGAGTGAATTTTCTAAGAGTTTGTGGTTAGGGCGGCTCCTTGGTGACCAGTGTTAGATTCCGATGCACCAGTGCAGGTTTACTGTATCAATTGGACCTTCACATTGACCATGAAACACAGAAATTGATTTGGGATTGAATACAAAAGAGACAATGCCGACTTAAGTACAAGAGGAGTGAATCTTCTAACAGTTTGCGACTTGAGCGGCTCTTGGGAGACCAATATTAGGTTCCGATGCACCAGTGCAGGATTACTGTATCCCTTGGTCCATCACATTGATCATGAAGCACAGATATTGCATCGGGATTGAATACAAAAGGGACAATGCTGACTTAAGTACAAGATGAATGAATCTCCTCAGAGTTTGTGCTTTGAGCGGCTCCTGGGATACCGGTATTAGATTCCGATGCACCAGTGCAGGTTTAATCTCTCCTTTGGACCTTCCCATTGACCAATAAACACAGAAATTGAATCGGGATTGAGTGAAAAAGCACAATGCCTCCCTAAGTACAAGAAGAGTTAATATTCTCAGAATTTGTGTGTTGAGCGGCTCTTGGGAGACCAGTGTAAGTTTCCGATGCACCGGTGCAGGTTTACTGTAACCCTTCGACCTTCACATTCACCATGAAACACAGAAATTGTGTCTGGATTGAATACAAATGGGTCAATGCCGACTTAAGTGCAAGAAGAGTGATTTTTCAAAGAGTTTGTGTTTTGAGCGGCTCCTCGGAGACCAGTATTACATTCCGATGCACCAGTGCAGGTATACAGTATCCCTTGGACCTTCACATTGACCATGAAACACAGAAATAGCTTAGGGATTGAATAGAAAATGCCAATGCCAAATTAAGTACAAGAAGAGTGAATCTACTAAGGGTCTGTGGTTTGAGCGACTCATGGGAGACCGGTATTAGATTCCGATGCACCAGTGCTGGTTTACTGTATCCCTTGGACATTCACATTGACCACGTCACACAGAAATTGCTTCGGGATTGAATACATTATTCACGATGCCGACTTTAGTACAAGAAAAGTGAATCTCCTAAGAGTTTGTGGTTTGAGCGGCTCCTGGGATATCAGTGTTAGATTCCGATGCATCAGTGCTGATTTACTGTATCCCTTGGACCATCACATTGACCATGAAACACAGAAATCGCATCGGTATTGAGAACAAAAGCGACAATGCCGACATAAGTACAAGAAGAGTGGATCTTCAAAGGGTTTGTGCATTGAGCGGCTCCTGGGAGACCAGTATTAGATTGCGATGCACAAGTGCCGGATTACTGTATCCCTTGGACCTTCACATTGACTATGAAACACAGGAATTGCATCGGGATTGAATACAAAATGCACAATGCCAACTTAAGTGCAAGAAGAGTGATTTTTCAAAGAGTTTGTGTTTTGAGCGGCTCCTCGGAGACCAGTATCACATTCCGATGCACCAGTGTAGGTTTACAGTATCCCTTGGACCTTCACATTGACCATGAAACACAGAAATAGCATCGGGATTGAATACAAAATGCCAATGCCGAATTAAGTACAAGAAGAGTGAATCTTCTAAGGGTTTGTGGTTTGAGCGACTCATGGGAGACCAGTATTAGATTCCGATGCACCAGTGCTGGTTTACTGTATCCCTTGGACATTCACATTGACCACGACACAGAAATTGCTTCGGGATTGAATACAAAATGCCAATGTCGACTTATGTACAAGAAGAGTGAATCTTCTAATGGTTTGTGGTTTTGCGGCTCATGGGAGACTAGTATTACATTATGTTGCACCAATGCAGGTTTACTGTATCCCTTTTACCTTCACATTGACCATGAGACACAGATATTGCATCGGGATTGATTACAAAATGCACAATGCTGACTTAAGTGAAAGAAGAGTGAATCTTCTAAGAGTTATTGCTCTGAGCGGCGCCTGGGAGACCAGTATTAGATTCCGTTGCACCAGTGCAGGTTTACTGTATCCCTTGTACCTACACATTGACCATGAAACACAGAAATTGCATCGGGATTGTATACAAAAGGGACAATGCCGACTGAAGTACAAGAAGAGTGAATTTTCTAAGAGTTTGTGGTTTCAGCGGCTCCTGGGAGACCAGTGTTAGATTCCGATGCACCAGTGCAGGTTTACTGTATCCCTTGGACCTTCACATTGTCCATGAAACACAGAAATTGCACGGGATTGAATACAAAATGCACAATACCAAATTAAGTACAAGAAGAGTGAATTTTCTAAGAGTAAGTGTTTTGAGCGGCTCCACGGAGACCAGTATTAGATTCCGATGCACCAGTGCTGGTTTGCTATATCCCTTGGACCTTCACATTGACCATGAAACACATAAATTGCATCGGGATGGAATACATAAGGGACAATGGCGACTTTAGTACAAGAAGAGTGAATCCTCTAAGAATATGTGCTTTGAGCGGCTCCTGAGTGTCCAGTATTACATTCCGATGCACCTGTGCAGGTTTAGTGTACCCCTTGGACTTTTACATTGACCTTGAAACACAGAAATTTCATCGGGATGGAATACAAAATGCACAATGCCAACTTAAGTACAAGAAGAGTGAATTTTCTTAGAGTTTGTGCTTTGATCGGCTCCTCGGAGACCAGTATCAGATTCCGATGGACCAGTGCAGGTTTACTGTATCCCTTGGCCGTCACATTGACCATGAAACACAGATATATCATCAGGATTGATTTCAAAACGCACAATGCCAACTTAAGTACAAGAGGAGTGAATTTTCTAAGAGTTTGTGCTTTGAGCGGCTCCTCGGAGACCAGTATCAGA
Source organism: Schistocerca americana (assembly GCF_021461395.2). NCBI lineage: Eukaryota > Metazoa > Arthropoda > Insecta > Orthoptera > Acrididae > Schistocerca > Schistocerca americana. Next base: position 1,129,489,282 of record NC_060120.1, on the reverse strand, counting down.
TTCCGATCCACCAGTGCAGATTTACTCTATCCCTTGGACCTTCACATTGACCTTGAAACACAGGAGCTGCATCGGGATTGAATACAAAAGGGACAATGCCGACTTAAGTACAGGAAGTGTGAATTTTCTAAGAGTTTGTGGTTTGAGCGGCTTCTGGGTGGCCAGTGTTAGATTCCGATGCACCAGTGCGGGTTTACTGTATCGCGTGGACCTTCACATTGATTATGAAACACAGAAATTGCATCGGGATAGAAAACAAAAGAGACAATGCCGACTTAAGTACAAGAGGAGTGAGTCTTCTAAGAGTTTGTGCGATGAGCGGCTCCTAGGAGACCAGTATTAGGTTCGGATGCACCAGCCCAGGTTTACTCTATCCCTTGGCCCTCCACATTGAGCATGACACACAGACATTGCATAGGGATTGAATAAAACAGAGACAATGCCTACTGAAGTACAAGAGCTGGGATTCTTCTAAGAGGTTGTGCTTTGAGCGGCTTCTGAGAGATCAGTATTAGGTTCCCATTCATCTGCGCAGTTTTACTGTATCCCTTGGTCCAACACATGGACCATGAAACACAGAAATTGCATCGGTATTAAATACAAAATACACAATGCCAACTTAAGTGCAAGAAGAGTGAATATTCTAAGGGTTTGTGCTTTGAGCGGCTCCTCGGAGAGCAGTATTAGAATCCGATGCACCAGTGCAGGTTTAATGTATCCCTTGGACCTTTACATTGACCTTGAAACACAGAAATTGCATCGGGATATAATACAAAATGCACAATGCCAAATTAAGTACAAGAAGAGTGAATTTTCTTAGAGTTTGTGCTTTGATCGGCTTCTCGGAGACCAGTATCAGATTCCGATGCACCAGTGCAGGTTTACTGTATCCCTTGACCTTCACATTGACCATTAAACACAGATATTTCATCAGGATTGATTTCAAAACGCACAATGCCAACTTAAGTACAAGAGGAGTGAATTTTCTAAGAATTTGTGCTTTGAGCTTCTCCTCGGAGACCAGTATCAGATTCCGATGCACCAGTGCAGGTTTACCCTATCCCTTGGACCTTCACATTGACCTTGAAACACAGGAGCTGCATCGGGATTGATTACAAAAGGGACAATTCCGACTTAAGTACAAGAAGTGTGAATTTCCTAAGAGTTTGTAGTTTGAGCGGCTTCTGGGAGGCCAGTGTTAGATTCCGATGCACCAGTGCTGGTATACTGTATCCCTTGGACCTTCACATTGACCATGTAACACAGAAATTGCATCGGGATTGAGTACAAATGCACAATGCCATCTTAAGAACATGAAGAGTGAATTTTCTAAGAGTTTGTGCTCTGAGCAGCTCCTCAGAGACCAGAGTTAGATTCCGATGCACCAGTGCAGGTTTACAGTATCCCTTGCCCCTTAACATTGACCAAGAAACACAGAAATTGCATCGGGATTAAATACATAGGTACAATGCCGATTTAAGTACAAAAAGAGTGAATCCTCTATGGGTTTGAGATTTGAGCGGCTCCTGGGTATCCAGTATTAGATTCCGATGCACCTATGCAGGTCTACTGTATCCCTTGGACCTTCACATTAACCATGAGACACAGATATTGCTTCGGGATTGAATACAAAAGGCACAACCGAGTTACGTACAAGAAGAGTGAATCTTCTAAGAGTTCGAGCTTTGAGCGGCTCCTGGGAGACCAGTATTAGATTCCGATGCACCAGTGCTGGTATACTGTATCCCTTGCACCTTCACATTGACCATGAAACACAGAAATTGCATCGGGATTGAATACAAAATGCACAATGCCATCTTATGTACATGAAGAGTGAATTTTCAAAGAGTTTGTGCTTTGAGCGGCTCCTCAAAGACCAGTATTACATTCCGATACACCAGTGGCGGTTTACTGTATCCCTTGGCCCTTAACACTGACCATGAAACACAGATATTGCATCTGGATTGAATACATAATGCTCAGTGCCGACTTAAGTACAAGCAGATCGAACCTTCTAAGACTTTGTGCTTTGAGCGGCTCTTGGGAGACCAGTCTCAGATTCCGTTGTATCAGTGCAGGTTTACTGTATCCCTTGGACCTTCACATTAACCATGAAACACAGAAATTGCATCGGGATTGATTACAAAATGCACAATGCCAACTTAAGTACAAGAAGAGTGAATCTTTTAAGAGTTTGTGCTCTGGGCGGCTCCTGGGAGTCCACTATTAGATTCCGTTGCACCAGTGCAGGTTTACTGTATCCCTTGTACCTTCACATTGACCATGAAACATAGAAATTTCATCGGGATTGAATACAAAAGGGACAATGCCGACTGAAGTACAGTAAGAGTGAATTTTCTAAGAGTTTGTGGTTTGAGCGGCTCCTGGGAGACCAGTGTTAGTTTCCGATGCACCAGAGCAGGTTTACTGTATCGCGCGGACCTTCACATTGTCCATGAAACACAGAAATTGCACGGGATTGAATACAAAATGCACAATACCAAATTAAGTACAAGAAGAGTGAATTTTCTAAGAGTAAGTGTTTTGAGCGGCCCCACGGAGACCAGTATTAGATTCCGATGCACCAGTGCTGGTTTGCTATATCCCTTGGACCTTCACATTGACCATGAAACACATAAATTGCATCGGGATGGAATACATAAGGGACAATGGCGACTTTAGTACAAGAAGAGTGAATCCTCTAAGAATATGTGCTTTGAGCGGCTCCTGAGTGTCCAGTATTACATTCCGATGCACCTGTGCAGGTTTAGTGTATCCCTTGGACTTTTACATTGACTTTGAAACACAGAAATTTCATCGGGATGGAATACAAAATGCACAATGCCAACTTAAGTACAAGAAGAGTGAATTTTCTTAGAGTTTGTGCTTTGATCGGCTCCTCGGAGACCAGTATCAGATTCCGATGGACCAGTGCAGGTTTACTGTATCCCTTGGCCGTCACATTGACCATGAAACACAGATATATCATCAGGATTGATTTCAAAACGCACAATGCCAACTTAAGTACAAGAGGAGTGAATTTTCTAAGAGTTTGTGCTTTGAGCGGCTCCTCGGAGACCAGTATCAGATTCCGATCCACCAGTGCAGATTTACTCTATCCCTTGGACCTTCACATTGACCTTGAAACACAGGAGCTGCATCGGGATTGAATACAAAAGGGACAATGCCGACTTAAGTACAGGAAGTGTGAATTTTCTAAGAGTTTGTGGTTTGAGCGGCTTCTGGGTGGCCAGTGTTAGATTCCGATGCACCAGTGCGGGTTTACTGTATCGCGTGGACCTTCACATTGATTATGAAACACAGAAATTGCATCGGGATAGAAAACAAAAGAGACAATGCCGACTTAAGTACAAGAGGAGTGAGTCTTCTAAGAGTTTGTGCGATGAGCGGCTCCTAGGAGACCAGTATTAGGTTCGGATGCACCAGCCCAGGTTTACTCTATCCCTTGGCCCTCCACATTGAGCATGACACACAGACATTGCATAGGGATTGAATAAAACAGAGACAATGCCTACTGAAGTACAAGAGCTGGGATTCTTCTAAGAGGTTGTGCTTTGAGCGGCTTCTGAGAGATCAGTATTAGGTTCCCATTCATCTGCGCAGTTTTACTGTATCCCTTGGTCCAACACATGGACCATGAAACACAGAAATTGCATCGGTATTAAATACAAAATACACAATGCCAACTTAAGTGCAAGAAGAGTGAATATTCTAAGGGTTTGTGCTTTGAGCGGCTCCTCGGAGAGCAGTATTAGAATCCGATGCACCAGTGCAGGTTTAATGTATCCCTTGGACCTTTACATTGACCTTGAAACACAGAAATTGCATCGGGATATAATACAAAATGCACAATGCCAAATTAAGTACAAGAAGAGTGAATTTTCTTAGAGTTTGTGCTTTGATCGGCTTCTCGGAGACCAGTATCAGATTCCGATGCACCAGTGCAGGTTTACTGTATCCCTTGACCTTCACATTGACCATTAAAAACAGATATTTCATCAGGATTGATTTCAAAACGCACAATGCCAACTTAAGTACAAGAGGAGTGAATTTTCTAAGAATTTGTGCTTTGAGCTTCTCCTCGGAGACCAGTATCAGATTCCGATGCACCAGTGCAGGTTTACCCTATCCCTTGGACCTTCACATTGACCTTGAAACACAGGAGCTGCATCGGGATTGATTACAAAAGGGACAATTCCGACTTAAGTACAAGAAGTGTGAATTTCCTAAGAGTTTGTAGTTTGAGCGGCTTCTGGGAGGCCAGTGTTAGATTCCGATGCACCAGTGCTGGTATACTGTATCCCTTGGACCTTCACATTGACCATGTAACACAGAAATTGCATCGGGATTGAGTACAAATGCACAATGCCATCTTAAGAACATGAAGAGTGAATTTTCTAAGAGTTTGTGCTCTGAGCAGCTCCTCAGAGACCAGAGTTAGATTCCGATGCACCAGTGCAGGTTTACAGTATCCCTTGCCCCTTAACATTGACCAAGAAACACAGAAATTGCATCGGGATTAAATACATAGGTACAATGCCGATTTAAGTACAAAAAGAGTGAATCCTCTATGGGTTTGAGATTTGAGCGGCTCCTGGGTATCCAGTATTAGATTCCGATGCACCTATGCAGGTCTACTGTATCCCTTGGACCTTCACATTAACCATGAGACACAGATATTGCTTCGGGATTGAATACAAAAGGCACAACCGAGTTACGTACAAGAAGAGTGAATCTTCTAAGAGTTCGAGCTTTGAGCGGCTCCTGGGAGACCAGTATTAGATTCCGATGCACCAGTGCTGGTATACTGTATCCCTTGCACCTTCACATTGACCATGAAACACAGAAATTGCATCGGGATTGAATACAAAATGCACAATGCCATCTTATGTACATGAAGAGTGAATTTTCAAAGAGTTTGTGCTTTGAGCGGCTCCTCAAAGACCAGTATTACATTCCGATACACCAGTGGCGGTTTACTGTATCCCTTGGCCCTTAACACTGACCATGAAACACAGATATTGCATCTGGATTGAATACATAATGCTCAGTGCCGACTTAAGTACAAGCAGATCGAACCTTCTAAGACTTTGTGCTTTGAGCGGCTCTTGGGAGACCAGTCTCAGATTCCGTTGTATCAGTGCAGGTTTACTGTATCCCTTGGACCTTCACATTAACCATGAAACACAGAAATTGCATCGGGATTGATTACAAAATGCACAATGCCAACTTAAGTACAAGAAGAGTGAATCTTTTAAGAGTTTGTGCTCTGGGCGGCTCCTGGGAGTCCACTATTAGATTCCGTTGCACCAGTGCAGGTTTACTGTATCCCTTGTACCTTCACATTGACCATGAAACATAGAAATTTCATCGGGATTGAATACAAAAGGGACAATGCCGACTGAAGTACAGTAAGAGTGAATTTTCTAAGAGTTTGTGGTTTGAGCGGCTCCTGGGAGACCAGTGTTAGTTTCCGATGCACCAGAGCAGGTTTACTGTATCGCGCGGACCTTCACATTGACCATGAAACACAGAAATTGCATCGGGATTGAATACAAAACAGACAATGCCGACTTAGGTACAAGAGGAGTGAAACTTTTAAGAGTTTGTGCTTTGAGCGGCTACTGGGAGACCAGTACTAGGTCCCGATTCACCTGTTCAGGTTTACTGTATCCCTTGGTCCATCACATTAAATCATGAAGCACATATATTGCATCGGGATTGAATACGAAAGGGACAATGCCGACTTAAGTACAAGATGAGTGAATCTTTTCAGAGTTTGTGCTTTGAGCGGCTCCTGGGATACCAGTATTAGTTTCAGATGCACCAGTGCAGGTTTACTGTATCCCCTGGACCTTCACATTGACCATGACACCGAAATTGAATAGGGATTGAATACAAATGGGACAACGCTGACTTAAGTACAAGAAGTGTTAAACTTCCAAGAGTTTGTGCTTCGAGCGGCTCCTGGGAGACCTGTATTAGATTCCAAAGCACCAGTGCTGGTATACTGTATCCCTTGCAGCTTCATATTGACAATGAAACACAGAAATTGCGACGGGATTGAATACAAAATGCACAATGCCATCTTAAGTACAAGAAGAGTGAATTTTCAAAGAGTTTGTGCTTTGAGCGGCTCCTCAAAGACCAGTATTAGATTCCGATGCACCAGTGGGGGTTTACTGTATCCCTTGGCCCTTAACATTGACCATGATACACAGGAATTGCATCGGGATGGAATACATAGGGACAATGCCGACTTAAGTGCAAAAAGAGTGAATCTTCTAAGAGTTTGAGTTTTGAGCGGCTCCTGGGTGTCCAGTATTAGTTTCCGATGCACCTGTGCAGGTTTACTGTATCCCATGGACCTTCACATTGCCCATGTAACAGAGAAATTGCATCGGGATTGAATACAAAAGGGTCAAGCCGACTTAAGTACAAGAAGAGTAAATTTTATCAGAGTTTGTGGTTTGGACCGCTCCTGGGAGACGAGTGTTAGTTTCCGATGCACCAGAGCAGGTTTACTGTATCCCGTGGACCTTCCCATTGACCATGAATCACATAAATTGCATCGCGATTGAATACAAAATGCACAATGCCGACTTAAGTACAAAAAGAATGAATTTTCTAAGAGTTTGTGCTTTGAGCGGCTCCTCGGAGACCAGTATTTGATTCCGTTGCACCAGTGCAGGTTTACTGTATCCCTTGGACTTTCACATTGACCATGAAACACAGTCATTGCATCGGGATAAAATACAAAATCGACAATGCCGACGTAAGTTTAAGAAGAGTGAATTTTCTAAGAGTTTGCAGTTTGAGCGGCTCCTGGGAGGCCAGTGTTAGATTCCGATGCACCAGTGCAGGTTTTCTGTATCACTTGGACCTTCACATTGACCATGAAACACAGAGGTTGCATCGGGATAGAATACAAAAGGGACAATGCCGACTTAAGTACAAGGAGAATGAATCTCTTCAGAGTTTGTGCTTTGAGCGGCTCCTAGGATACCAGTATTAGATTCCGATGCACCAGTGCAGGTTTATTCTCTCCCTTGGACCTTCACATTGACCAAGAAACTCAGAAATTGCATCGGGATTGAATACAAAATGCCAATGTCGACTTAAGTATAAGAAGAGTGAATCTTCTAAGGGTTTGTGGTTTGAGCGGCTCATGGGAGACCAGTATTAGATTCCGATGCACCAGTGCTGGTTTGCTGTATCCCTTAGACCTTCACATTGACCATGACGCACAGAAATTGCTTCGGGATTGAATATAAAAGGCACAATGCCGACTTAAGTACAAGAAGAGTTAAATTTCTAAAAGTTTGTGCTTCCAGCGGCTCCTGGGAGACCAGTATTAGATTCCAAAGCACCAGTGCTGGTATACTGTATCCCTTGCACCTTCACATCGACCATGAAAAACAGAAAATACGACGGGATTGAAAACAAAATGCACAATGCCATCTTAAGTACAAGAAGAGTGAATTTTCAAAGAGTTTGTGCTTAGAGCGGATCCTCAAAGACCAGTATTAGACTCCGATGCGCCAGTGGCGGTTTACTGTATCCCCTGGCCCTTAACATTGACCATGAAACACAGGAATTGCATCGGGATGGAATACATAGGTACAATGCCGACTTAAGTACAAAAAGAGTGAATCTTCTAAGAGTATGAGCTTTGAGCGGCTCCTGGGTGTCCAGTATTAGATTCCGATGCACCTGTGCAGGTTTACTGTCTCGCTTGGACCTTCACATTGACCATGAAACACAGAAATTGCATCTTGATTGAATACAAAATGGACAATGCCGCCTTCAGTACAAGAAGGGTGAATCTTCTAAGAGTTTGTGCTTTGAGTTGTTCCTGGGAGGCCAGTATTAGATTGCGATGCACAAGTGCAGGTTTACTGTATCCCTTGGTAGATCACATTGATCATGAAGCACAGATATTGCATCGGTATTGAATACAAAAGGGACAAAGCCGACTTAAGTACAAGAAGAATGAATCTCTTCAGCGTATGTGCTTTGAGCGGCTCTTGGGATACCAGTATTAGATTCCGATGCACCAGTGCAGGTTTACTCTCTCCCTTGGACCTTCGCATTGACCATGAAACACAGATATTGCATCGGGACTGAATACAATAGGCAGAATGCCGCCTTAAGTACAAGAAGAGTTAATATTCCAAGAGTTTGTGTATTGAGCGGCTCCTGGGAGACCAGTATTAGATTCCGATGCACCAACGCAGGTTTACTGTATCCCTTGGACCTTCACATTGACCATGAAACACAGAAATTGCATCGGAATAGAATACAAAATGCACAATGCCAACTTAAGTACAAGATGAGTGAATTTTCTAAGAGTTTGTGCTTTGAGCGGCTCCCGGGTGTCCAGTATTACATTCCGATGCATCTGTGCAGGTTTACTGTATCCCATGGACCTTCACACTGACCATGAAACACAGAAATTGCATCGGGATTGAAAACAAAAGGGACAATGATGACTGAAGTACAAGAAGAGTGAAACTTTTAAGGGTTTGTGCTTTGAGCGGTTCCTGGGATTCCAGTATTAGATTCCGATGCACCAGTGAAGGTTTACTATATCCCTTGGACCTTCACATTGGTCATGAAACAAAGATATCGCATCGAGATTGAATACAAAATGCACAATGACGATTTAAGTATAAGAAGAGTGAATCTACTAAGGGTTTGTGGTTTGAGCGGCTCATGGGAGACCAGTAATAGATTCCGATGCACCAGTGCGGGATTACTGTATCCCATGGACCTTCACATTAACCATGTAACAGAAAAATTGCATCGGGATTGAATACAAAAGGGTCAAGCCGACTTAAGTACAAGAAGTGTAAATTTTCTCAGAGTTTGTGGTTTGGGCGGCTCCTGGGAGACCAGTATTAGATTCCGATGCACCAGTGCAGGTTTACTGTATCCCTCGGACCTTCACATTGACCATGAATCACAGTCATTGCATCGGGATTGAATACAAAATGGACAATGCCGACTTAAGTTTAAGAAGAGTGAATTTTCTAAGAGTTTGTAGTTTGAGCGGCTCCTGGGAGACCAGTGTTAGATTCCGATGCACCAGTGCAGGTTTACTGTATCACTTGGACCTTCACATTGACCATGAAACACAGAAGTTGCATCGGGATAGAATACAAAAGGCACAATGAAGCCTTAAGTACAAGCAGAGTTAATATTCTAGGAGTTTGTGTAGTGAGCGGCTCCTGGGAGACCAATATAATTTTCCGATGCACCAGCGCAGGTTTACTGTATCCCTTGGACCTTCCCATTGACCATGGGTCACAGATATTGCATCGGGATTGAATACAAATGGGTCAATGCTGACTTAAGTACAAGATGAATGAATCTCCTCAGAGTTTGTGTTTTGAGCGGCTCCTGGGATACCGGTATTAGATTCCGATGCACCAGTGCAGGTTTAATCTCTCCTTTGGACATACACATTGACCAATAAACACAGAAATTGAATCGGGATTGATTAAAAAAGCACAATGCCGCCCTAAGTACAAGAAGAGTTAATATTCTAAGAGTTTGTGTGTTGAGCGGCTCCTGAGAGACCAGTATAAGTTTCCAATGCACCGGTGCAGGTTTACTGTAACCCTTCGACCTTCACATTCACCATGAAACACAGAAATTGATCGGGATTGAATACAAATGGGTCAATGCCGACTTAAGTGCAAGAAGAGTGATTTTTCAAAGAGTTTGTGTTTTGAGTGGCTCCTCGGAGACCAGTATTACATTCCGATGCACCAGTGCAGGTTTACAATATCCCTTGGACCTTCACATTGACCATGATACACAGAAATTGCATCGGGATTGCATACAAAATGCACAATGCCAACTTAAGTGCAAGAAGAGTGAATTTTCAAAGATTTTGTGTTTTGAGCAGCTCCTCGGAGAGCAGTATTAGATTCCGATGCACCAGTGCTGGTTTACTGTATCCCTTGGACCTTCAAATTGACCATGAAACACAGAAATAGCATCGGGATTGAATACAAAATGCCAATGTCGACTTAAGTATTAGAAGAGTGAATCTTCTAAGGGTTTGTGCATTGAGCGGCTCCTGGGAGACCAGTATTAGATTGCGATGCACAAGTGCAGGTTTACTGTATCCCTTGGCCCTTCACATTGACCATGAAACACAGAAATTGCATCGGGATTGAATACAAAATGCACAATGCCAACTTAAGTGCAAGAAGAGTGAATTTTCAAAGATTTTGTGTTTTGAGCAGCTCCTCGGAGACCAGTATTAGATTCCGATGCACCAGTGCTGGTTTACTGTATCCCTTGGACCTTCAAATTGACCATGAAACACAGAAATAGCATCGGGATTGAATACAAAATGCCAATGTCGACTTAAGTATTAGAAGAGTGAATCTTCTAAGGGTTTGTGGTTTGAGCGGCTCATGGGAGATTAGTATTAGATTCCGATGCACCAGTGCTGGTTTGCTGTATCCCTTAGACCTTCACATTGACCATGACCCACAGAAATTGCTTCGGGATTGAATATATAAGGGACAATGCCGACTTAAGTACAAGAAGAGTGAATCTTCTAAGGGTTTCTGCTCTGATCGGCTGCTGGGAGACCAGTATTTGAATCCGTTACACTGGTGTCGGTTTACGGTATCCCTTGGACTTTCACATTGACCATGAAACACAGTCATTGCATCGGGATTGAATACAAAAGGGACAATGCCAACTTAAGTACAAGAAGAGTGAATTTTCTAAGAGTTTGTGGTTAGAGCGGCTCCTTGGTGACCAGTGTTAGATTCCGATGCACCAGTGCAGGTTTACTGTATCAATTGGACCTTCACATTGACCATGAAACACAGAAATTGATTTGGGATTGAATACAAAAGAGACAATGCCAACTTAAGTACAAGAGGAGTGAATCTTCTAACAGTTTGCGACTTGAGCGGCTCTTGGGAGACCAATATTAGGTTCCGATGCACCAGTGCAGGATTACTGTATCCCTTGGTCCATCACATTGATCATGAAGCACAGATATTGCATCGGGATTGAATACAAAAGGGACAATGCTGACTTATGTACAAGAATGGTGAATCTTCTAAGAGTTTGTGCTTTGAGCGGCTCCTGGGAGACCAGTGTTAGATTTCGATGCACCAGCCCTGCTTACCTGTATACCTTGGAGCTTCACATTGACCATGAAACACTGAAATTGCATCGGGATTGAATACAAAAGGCACATTGCCGCCTTTAGTACAAGAAGAGTTAATATTCTAAGATTTTGTGTATTGAGCGGCTCCTGGGAGACCAGAATAAGATTCCGATGCACCATTGCAGGTTTACTGTATCCCTTGGACCTTCACATTGACCATGAAACACAGAAATTGCATCGGGATTGAATACAAATGGGTCAATGCCGACTTAAGTACAAGAAGAGTGAATCTTCTAAGAGATTGTGATTTGAGCGGCTCCTGGGAGACAAGTATTAGATTCGGATGCAAAAGTGCTGGTTTACTGTATCCCTTCGACATTCACATTGACCATGATATACAGAAATCGCATCGAGATTGAGTACAGAAAAGACAATGCCAACATAAGTACAAGAAGAGTGAATCTTCTAAGGGTTTCTGCTTTGAGCGGCTCCTCGGAAACCAGTATTAGATTGCGATGCACAGGTGCAGGTTTATTGTATCCCTTGGACCTTCACATTGCCCATGAAACACAGTAATTGCATCGTGATTTAATACAAGATGCACAATGCCAACTTAAGTGCAAGAAGAGTGAATTTTCAAAGAGTTTGTGCTTTGAGCGGCTCCTCGGAGACCAGTATTAGATTCCGATGCACCAGTGCAGGTTTACTGTATCCCTTGGACCTTCACATTGACCATGAAACACAGAACTAGCATCGGGATTGAATACAAAATGCCAATGGCGACTTAAGTACAAGAAGAGTGAAACTCCTAAGGGTTTGTGGTTTGAGCGGCACATGGGAAACCAGTATTAGATTCCGATGCTCCAGTGCTGGTTTATTGTATCCCTTGGACCTTCACATTGACCATGACACACGGAAATTGCTTCGGGATTGAATACATAATGCACAATGCCGACTTAAGTACAAGAAGAATGAATCTTCTAAGAGTTTCTGCTCTGGGCGGCTCCTGGTAGACCAGTATTTGATTCCGTTGCACCAGTGCAGGTTTACTGTATCCCTTGGACTTTCACATTGACCATGAAACACAGATATAGCATCGGGATTGAATACAAAATAGACAATGCCGTCTTAAGTACAAGAGGAGTGAATTTTCTAAGAGTTTGTGTTTGAGCGGCTCTTGGGAGACAAGTATTTGGTTCCGATGCACCAGTGTAGGTTTACTGTATCCCTTGGTCCATCACTTTCATCATGAAGCACAGGTATTGCATCGGGATTGAATACAACAGGGACAATGCCGACATAAGTACAAGGAGAGTGAATCTTCTCAGGGTTTGTGCTTTGAGCAGCTACTGGGAGACCAGTATCAGGTTCCGATGCACCAGTGCAGGATTACTGTATCCCTTGGACCTTCTCATTGACAATGAAAAACAGAAATTGCATCGGGATTGAATACAAAATGCACAGTGCCAACTTAAGTACAAGAAGAGTCAATCTTCTTAGAGTTTGAGCTTCGAGCGGCTCCTGGGTGTCCAGCATTACATTCCGATGCACCTGTGCACGTTTACTGTATCCCTTGGACCTTCACATTGACCATGAAACTCAGAATTTGCATCGGGATTGAATACAACAGGGACAATGCCAACTTTAGTATGAGAAGGGTGAATCTTAAAAGGATTTGTGTTTTGTGCGGCTCCTGGAAGACAGTATTACATTTCGATGTACCAGTCCTGGTTACCCGTATCCCTTGGACCTTCACATTGACCATGAGACACAGATATTGCATCGAAATTGAATACAAATGAGACAGTGCTGACTTAAGTACAAGAGGAGTGAAACTTCTAAGAGTTTGTGTTTTGAGCAGCTTCTGGGAGACCTGTATTAGGTTCTGATGCACCAGTGCAGGTTTACTGTATCCCTTGGTCCATCACATTGTTCATGAAACACAGATATTGCGTCGGGATTGAATACAAAGGGGACAATGCCGACTTAAGTATAAGAAGAGTGAATCTCTTCAGAGTTTATAGCTTGAGCGGCTCCTGGGATACCAGTATTAGATTCTGATACACCAACGCAGGTTAACTGTATCCCTTGAACCTTCACATTGACCATGAAACACAGAAATTGGATCGGGCTAGAATACAAAACGCACAATGCCAACTTAAGTTCAAGATGAGTTAATTTTCTAAGAGTTTGTGCTTGAGCAGCTCCTGGGTGTCCAGTATTAGATTCCGATGCACCAGTGCTGGTTTACTGTATACCTTGGACCTTCACATTGACCATGAAACACAGAAATTGAATCGGGATTGAATACAAAAGGGTTAATAACGACATAAGTACAAGAAGAGTGAATCCTCTAAGAGTTAGGGATTTGAGCGGTTCCTGAGTGTCAAGTATTAGATTACGATGCACCTGTGCAGTTTAACTGTATCCCTTGGACCTTCACATTGACCATGAAACAAAGAAATTGCATTGGGGATGAATACAATATGCACAATGCCGATTTAAGTACAAGGAGAGTGAATCTTCTAAGGGTTTGTGGTTTGAGCGGATTATAGGAGACCAGTAACAGATTCCGATGCATCAGTGCGGGTTTACTGTATCCCATGGACCTTCACATTGAACATGAAACAGAGAAATTGCATCGGGATTGAATACAATAGGGTCAAGCCGACTTAAGTAAAAGAAGAGTGTATCTTCAAATAGTTTGAGCTTTGTGGGGCTCCTTGGTGTCCAGTATTACATTCAGATGCACCTGTGCAGGTTTACTGTATCCCTTAGACCTTCCCATTGACCACGAAACACATAAATTGCATCGCAATTCAATACAAAATGCACAATGCCAACTTAATTACAAGAAGAGTGAATTTTCTAAGAGTTTGTGCTTTGAGCGGCTCCTCGGTGACTAGAATTACATTCCGATGCACCAGTGCAGGTTTACTGTATCCCTTGGTCCATCACACTGATCATGGAGCACAGATATTGCATCGGGATTCTATACAAAAGGGGCAATACCTACTTAAGTACAAGAAGAATGAATCTCTTCAGAATTTGTGCTTTGAGCGGCTCCTGGGATACCAGTATTAGATTCCGATGCACCAGTGGAGATTTAATCTCTCCCTTGGACCTTCTCATTGACCAAGAAACACAGAAATTGCATCGAGATTGAATACAAAATGCACAATGCCGCCTTAAGTACGAGAAGAGTTAATACTCTAAGAGTTTGTGAATTGAGCGGCTCCTGGGAGACCAGTATAAGATTCCGATGCACCAGTGCAGGTTTATTGTATCCCTTGCACCTTCACATTGACCATGAAGCACAGAAAACTCATCGGGATTAAGAACAAAAGGGACAATGCCGAAATAAGTAAAAGAAGAGTGAATCTTCTTAGGGTTTGTGCTTTGAGCGGCTCCTGGGACACCAGTATTAGATTGCGATGCACAGGTGCAAGTTTACTGTATCCCTTGGACCTTCACATTGACCATGAAACACAGATATATCATCGGGATTGAATACAAAATGCCAATGAAGACTTAAGTACAAGAAGAGTGAATCTTCTAAGGGTTTGTGGTTTGAGCGGCTCGTGGGAGACCAGCATTAGATTCCGATGCACCAGTGCTGGTTTACTGTATCGGTTGGTCCTTCACATTGACCATGAAACACAGATATTAGATCGGCATTGAATACAAAACGCACAATGCCGTCTTAAGTACAAGATGAGTTAATATTCTAAGAGTTTGTGTATTGAGCGGCTCATGGGAGACCAGTATTAGATTCCGATGCGCCAGTGCAGGTTTACTATATCCCTTGGACCTTCACATTTACCATGATACACAGAAATTGCATCGGGATTGAATAGAAAAGGGACAGCCTACTTATGTACGAGAAGAGTTAATCATCTAAGAGTTTGTGTTTTGAACAGCTCCTGGGAGACCAGTATCAGATTCCGATGCACCAGTGCAGGTTTAATGTATCCCTTGGACCTTCACATTGACCATGAAACACAGAAATCGCATCGGGATTGAATACAAAAGGACAATGGCGACTTAAGAACAAGAAGAGTGAATCTTCTAAGGGATTGTGCTTTGAGCGTCTCCTGGGAGACCAGTATTAGATTCCGATGCACCAGTGCAGGTTTACTGTATCCATTGGACGCTCACATTGACCATGAAACACAGAAACTGCACTGGGATTGAATACAAGATACACAATATTAAACTATAGTACAAGAAGAGTGAATTTTCTAAGAGTTAGTGCTTTGAGCGCCTCCTCGGAGACCAGTGTTCTAATCCGATGCACCAGTGCAGGTTTACTGTATCCCTTGGACCTTCACATTGACCATGAAACACAGAAATAGCATCGGGATGGAATACATAAGGGACATTGCCGACTGAAGTACAAGAAGAGTGAATCTTCTAAGAGTTTGATCTTTGAGCGGCTCCTGGGTGTCCAGTATAAGTTTCCGATGGACCTGTGCAGGTTTACTGTATCCCTTGGACCTTCGCATTGACCATGAAACACAGAAATTGCTTGGGATCGAAAACAAGAGGGACAATGCCGACTTAAGTACAAAAAGAGTGAATCCTCGAACGGTTTGTGCTTGGAACGGCACTTGGGATACCAGTATTAGATTCCGATGCACCAGTGCAGATTTAATCTCTCCCTTGGACCTTCTCATTGACCAAGACACACAGAAATTGCATCGGGATTGAATACAAAATGCACAATGCCGCCTTAAGTACGAGAAGAGTTAATACTCTAAGAGTTTGTGTATTGAGCGGCTCATGGGAGACCAGTATTAGATTCCGATGCGCCAGTGCAGGTTTACTATATCCCTTGGACCATCACATTTACCATGATACACAGATATTGCATCGGGATTGAATAGAAAACGGACAGCCTACTTATGTACAAGAAGAGTTAATCATCTAAGAGTTTGTGTTTTGAACAGCTCCTGGGAGACCAGTATTAGTTTCCGATGCACCAGTGCAGGTTTACTGTATCCCTTGGAACCTCACATTGACCATGAAACACAGAAATTGCATCGGGATTGAATACAAAAGGACAATGGCGACTTAAGAACAAGAAGAGTGAATATTCTAAGGGATTGTGCTTTGAGCGTCTCCTGGGAGACCCGTATTAGATTCCGATGCACCAGTGCAGGTTTACTGTATCCATTGGACGTTCACATTGACCATGAAACACAGAAACTGCATCAGGATTGAATACAAGATACACAACATTAAACTATAGTACAAGAAGAGTGAATTTTCTAAGAGTTAGTGCTTTGAGCGCCTTCCTCGGAGACCAGTGTTCTAATCCAATGCACCAGTGCAGGTTTACTGTATCCCTTGGACCTTCACATTGACCATGAAACACAGAAATAGCATCGGGATGGAATACATAAGGGACAATGCCGACTGAAGTACAAGAAGAGTGAATCATCTAAGAGTTAGGGATTTGAGCGGTTCCTGAGTGTCCAGTATTAGATTACGATGCACCTGTGCAGTTTAACTGTATCCCTTGGACTTTCACATTGACCATGAAACACAGAAATAGCATCGGGATTGAATACCAAAGAGACAATGCCGTCTTAAGTACAAGAGGAGTGAATCTTCTAAGAGTTTGTGGTTTGAGCGGCTCTTGGGAGACCATTTTTTGGTTCCGATGCACCAGTGCAGGTTTACTGTATCCCTTGGTCCATCACACTGATCATGAAGCACAGATATTGCATCGGGAATCTATACAAAAGGGGCAATGCCGACTTAAGTACAAGAAGAAAGAATCTCTTCAGAGTTTGAGCGTAGAGCGGCTCCTGGGTTACCAGTATTAGATTCCGATGCACCAGTGCAGATTTAATCTCTCCCTTGGACCTTCTCATTGACCAAGAAACACAGAAATTGCATCGGGATTCAATACAAAATGCACAATGCCGCCTTAAGTACGAGAAGAGTTAATACTCTAAGAGTTTGTGTATTGAGCGGCTCCTGGGAGACCAGTATAAGATTCCGATGCACCAGTGCAGGTTTATTGTATCCCTTGCACCTTCACATTGACCATGAAGCACAGAAATCTCATCGCGATTGAGAACAAAAGGGACAATGCCGACATAAGTAAAAGAAGAATGAATCTTCTTAGGGTTCGTGCTTTGAGCGGCTCCTGGGACACCAGTATTAGATTGCGATGCACAGGTGCAGTTTTACTGTATCCCTTGGACCTTCACATTGACCATGAAACACAGAAATAGCATCGGGATGGAATACATAAGGGACAATGCCGACTGAAGTACAAGAAGAGTGAATCTTCTAAGAGTTTGAGCTTTGAGCGGCTCCTGGGTGTCCAGTATAAGATTCCGATGGACCTGTGCATGTTTACTGTATCCCTTGGACCTTCGCATTGCCCATGAAATGCAGAAATTGCTTGGGATTGAAAACAAAAGGGACAATGCTGACTTAAGTACAAGAAGAGTGAATCCTCGAACGGTTTGTGCTTGGAACGGCTCCTGGGATACCAGTATTAGATTCCGATGCACCAGTGCAGATTTATCTTCTCCCTTGGACGTTCTCATTGACCAAGAAACACAGAAATTGCATCGGGATTGAATACAAAATGCACAATGCCGCCCTTAGTACGAGAAGAGTTAATATTCTAAGAGTTTGTGTATTGAGCGGCTCCTGGGAGACCAGTACAAGATTCCGATGCACCAGTGCAGGTTTACTGTATCCCTTTCACCTTCACATTGACCATGAAGCACAGAAATCTCATCGGGATTGAGAACAAAAGGGACAATGCCGACATAAGTAAAAGAAGAGTGAATCTTCTTAGGATTTGTGCTTTGAGCGGCTCCTGGGACACCAGTATTAGATTGCGATGCACAGGTGCAGGTTTACTGTATCCCTTGTACCTTCACATTGACCGTGAAACACAGATATATCATCGGGATTGAATACAAAATGCCAATGCCGTCTTAAGTACAAGATGAGTTAATATTCTAAGAGTTTGTGCTTTGAGCGGCTCATGGGAGACCAGTATTAGATTCCGATGCACCAGTGCAGGTTTACTATATCCCATGGACCTTCGCATTTACCATGATACACAGAAATTGCATCGGGATTTAATAGAAAAGGGACAGCCTACTTATGTACAAGAAGAGTTAATCATCTAAGAGTTTGTGTTTTGAACAGCTCCTGGGAGACCAGTATTAGATTCCGATGCACCGGTGCAGGTTTACTGTATCCCTTGGACCTTCACATTGACCATGAAACACAGAAATTGCATCGGGATTGAATACAAAAGGACAATGGCGACTTAAGAACAAGAAGAGTGAATCTTCTAAGGGATTGTGCTTTGAGCGTCTCCTGGGAGACCAGTATTAGATTCCGATGCACCAGTGCAGGTTTACTGCATCCATTGGACGTTCACATTGACCATGAAACACAGAAACTGCATCGGGATTGAATACAAGATACTCGATATTAAACTATAGTACAAGAAGAGTGTATTTTCTAAGAGTTAGTGCTTTGAGCGCCTCCTCGGAGACCAGTGTTCTAATCCGATGCACCAGTGCAGGTTTACTGTATCCCTTGGACCTTCACATTGACCATGAAACACAGAAATAGCATCGGGATGGAATACATAAGGGACAATGCCGACTGAAGTACAAGAAAAGTGAATCTTCTAAGAGTTTAAACTTTGAGCGGCTCCTGGGTGTCCAGTATAAGATTCCGATGGACCTGTGCAGATTTACTGTATCCCTTGGACCTTCGCATTGACCATGAAACACAGAAATTGCTCGGGATTGAAAACAAGAGGGACAATGCCGACTTAAGTACAAGAAGAGTGAATCCTCGAACGGTTTGTGCTTGGAACGGTTCCTGGGAGACCAGTATTAGATTCCGATGCACCAGTGCTGGTTTACTGTATACCTTGGACCTTCACATTGACCATGAAACACAGAAATTGAATCGGGATTGAATACAAAAGGGGTTGATAACGACATAAGTACAAGAAGAGTGAATCCTCTAAGAGTTAGGGATTTGAGTGGTTCCTGAGTGTTCAGTATTAGATTACGATGCACGTGTGCAGTTTAACTGTATCCCTTGGACCTTCACATTGACCATGAAACAAAGAAATCGCATCGGGGATGAATACAATATGCACAATGCCGATTTAAGTACAAGAAGAGTGAATCTTTTAAGGGTTTGTGGTTTGAGCGGCTCATGGGAGACCAGTGTTAGATTCCGATGCACCAGTGCAGGTTTACTGTATCCCTTGGACCTTCACATTGACCATGAAACACAGAAATTGCTCGGAATTGAATACAAGTGGGACAATGCCGACTTAAGTACAAGAAGAGTGAATCTTCGAACGGTTTGTGCTTTGAGCTGTTCCTCGGAGACCAGTATTAGTTTCTGATGCACCAGTGCAGGTTTACTGTATCGCTAGGACCTTGATATTGACCATGAAACACAGAAATTGTATCGGGATTAAATACAAATGGGACTGCCGACTTAAGTACAAGAAGAGTTCATCATCTAAGAGTTTGTGTTTTGAGCGGCTCCTGGGAGACCAATATTAGATTCCGATGCACCAGTGCTCGTTTACTGTATCCCTTCGACCTTCACATTGACCATGAAACATAGAAATTGCATCGGGATTGAATACAAAAAGGACAATGAGAACTTAAGTGCTAGAAGAGTTAATCTTTTAAGGGTTTGTGCTTTGAGCGACTCCTGGGAGACCAGTATTAGATTCCGATGCACCAGTGCAGATTTTCTGTAGCCATTGGACCTTCACATTGAGCATGAAACACAGAAATTGCTCGGGATTGAATACAAGAGGGACAATGCCGACTTAATTACAAGAAGAGTGAATCTTCGAAGGGTTTGTGCTTTGAGCGAGTCCTGGGAGACCACTATTAGATTCCGATACACCAGTGCAGGTTTACTGTATACCTTGGACCTTTTTATTGACCAGCAAACACAGATATTGCATCGAAATTGTATACAAAAGGGACAATTCCGACTAAAGTACAAGGAGAGAGAATTTTCTAAGATTTTGTGGGTTGAGCAGCTCCTGGGAGACCAGTATTAGATTCCGATGCACCAGTGCAGGTTTACTGTATCCCTTGGACCTTCACATTGACCATGAAACACAGAAATGCATCGGGATTGAATACAAAACGGACTGCCGACTTCAGTACAAGAAGAGTTAATAATCTAAGAGTTTGTGCTTTGAGTGGCTCCTGGGAGACCAGTATTAGATTCCGATGCACCAGTGCAGGTTAGCTGTATCCCTTCGATATTCACATTGACCATTGTAATATTAGTAATTTTCGCCTCACAAACATTAATATACGCTCAATAGTAAACGCCTGTTGGCCTAAAGTTATCGAACAATTGTAAAGTAAACGAAATGAACCATCGCATAGCAGCGACAGAATCCATTATTCTTTATCTTTGTCATTCTTGCGCGGTGCCAGTAAATCTCTATGTACATGTATCGATTAATGGTATAAAAAAGAATTCTGTTATTTCAAGACAAATGAGGCTTTTGGCGCCTCACCTTTTACTGTTTGTATTCCATGAGAGGCGGACGTGGACTTGCTGCGTTCTACAACTGTATTTTATATTTGATGTGAAAATATTGAGTGAATATGCTAATTGTTATTTTTTACAATTAGAAAAGATGTAGTTTCTAGTAACTGATATCGAACAGACAGCATCAAGAGGACATTTTGACTGTTATGTATAAAGTATTTAACCACAATGGTCATCTATTGTAATTTAATATGAAAAGGTATGTGGCATTAAAAAAAAAACGTGTGTTAAAGATAAGTGTGCTTATTTTCGTAAATTAACCTTGATGAGTCCATCTCCTCATTTACTTAACTTAATTATTTTGTGTTACTTCATCATCAGAAATTACAATCACGCTGATGGGCCGAACGCAGCATGAGGCAGAAGGAACATTATCGTTTTCCTATTATTTCTGAACCAATTTTTTTTAATTGTGTAGTGCTGCATTTCTTTTAAAGACTATAAATCTTCTGGTCCCTTAGTGTTGTTCCGGGTATGACTGTATCGCGACTATAAAAATGCACAGAAATGATAATGTTTCTTCTGAGCGATCTCAAATATATATATATATATCAATATGCTGCTCTTATTCAGGTATTTAATGGTCAACGTATGTTATTATAATAGCGTAATAAATTTCTGATTCTGTTGCCAAGTGGCCCACCAAAATATTCACTTTTTCGACATTAAAAAAAAAAAGTAACAATTCTTTTTATTGTTTGTCCCCCAAGAGCAACGCTACACTTGGCGCCCGAACAGGGACATGATCAAAAATCATTTCATGTATGTGTTTATTAATTTTTCAGTGCTTGTTCTAATAAATGTTTCATTTTTTCATGTGGATGCAATTCAACCGAGAAAGAGAAGTGGGAAAACCTTTTAATTTATTCAGAAGAACGATTGATGAAATTACCAAAAAACGCGAGTATCCAGCTGTATCATTATCAAGACAGCCATAGTAAGTCAAATTTTTATACGCAGTAGCCAAGCTTTCGTAGTGACGTAGCATCTTTCGAGTTGATCAAAACGTAAACCTGTCTTTCCTTGCCTTGAAACAGCTTTATTTCAATTTGTCCATAGTCCATTCTTATGTAGTTAAATTCAGTGAAAGTGTACCATTGTTGTCAGTGCATAAAATAAATTACGATATGGCGGATAACTACGCTCAAAACGGGTAAAACGTGTGATATTTCATTTGTTTGTAATTAGTAGGAACCATCTTGTCTTCTTGGCGTAAATGAACGTCAGTTACCCGGAGTTAGAATTTTATCTTAGGTCCCAGTAAGCCATAGCACTACGTCACAGACAAACGACTGACGGCAGTGACAAACAGTATCTGTAGCATTTTGACATTTGACAAATAATTCACGACCATGGCTGACGGTAAACAGCGCACACAAACAAAACCAGACGACAGCGGTGATGCGGATGGACCTCACCATCCATTACTATCACGCGCGATAGGTACACGAGCGGAAGCAGAAGCAGCCTCGACCGAAGTTTTAGAAGCTGGTCCTAGTGTGCAAACTATTCCCGCATTTGAAAAAAATGACTTGGCTGCAATGATCGAAGCCATAATGGAACGCAAGTTCGAAAGCTAAAAACAGGAAAGATTAGATGAAAAGGCCCGCGAAGAAAAAGAGAAGGCCGAAAGACGGCATAATAAAAATCAGGTCCTTACAAATCTGTGCAACTCAGTAAAAGAAGACATAAATTCAGTAAAAACAGAAATAAATTCGTTAAAAATAGACATAAATTCAGTAAAAACAGATCTGCAAACGGAGATAAATGACCTAAATACACAGTTAAATTCGGTAAAGGCCGAACTAAAGGCAGACATAACAGCTGATTTAAATACCCTGTTGGGTAATGTCCAAAGCCAAATCAGTAGTCAGATCACGATCATGAGCCTAGAAATTGACACACAAGTAGAGTCAAAAATAGAGGATATTTCAAAACGGTTAGATGAAAAAATCGAAGCAGCCCAGGGAGAGATAAATTCAAAAGTGATAGAATATCAAAAACAAGCTGCGACCTTAAAACAAGATTATACTGCAATCTCTGATGAGGTCAAAGGAGTTAAAACCGCAGTAGACACGATCGAGAATGTTGTTGATGATCTTTCCAAACAGATTGAGACTCTTAATGTAGAGGATCAAGTAAAGAATACTGTTAAGGCACATGCTGAAGCATTGTCCGACCACTACCAAGAGTGGATTAAAAACAAAAACGGATTCATAGAAAACAAGGTCAAGAACGAACTCAGGGGAACGGTCAAAAACGTGGCTTTTGAAATATTGGCAGCCCCTGGAAAAACAGGAGACACGGTGATGTCAGAATTAGGCCAGATAAGACGAACGTTAGCTCAAGATTTACCTGAATGGCGTCAACAGATAGTTGATGAAGTTTGTACACTAAAATGTCAAATTGAAAATTCCCCACCTTCCGTGTCAGGAGAGTGGAATAATTCACCACGAAGTAATGAACAACAGCAGGTACACTACCGTTCACCGTTTGATAACGCTCAAACTCATAGTTCTATAGAAGCACAAGTTAACCAGACTACCAGCCCACCCACTTTTGTCAGTTTGATGCAGGAGGAAAGCGTGATCAAACATCGTATTTTTCCGACCTTTCACCCACAGAAAAGAAAAATTGATCCTATAGTGTTCCTCCGAAATTTTTCACGAATTTTCCCGAATAGCTGGAGTGACCGATAGCGAATTCAATTCGTTAGTGGATTTATCGTAGGCGATGCTGCCTTATGGGGAACCGAAATGGTCGACTCCTGTAAAAGTTACAAAGAGTTTGAACAGATGTTTTTAGCTAAATTCTGGAGTTCTGGTGTGCAGCAGCGCCTGAAAAAAGAGGTTTACAACGCCGAAGTGTTTAACAGCAAGCGCGGTGGTTTGAGAAGATATTTTGAAAAGTATTTAGCGAAAATCAAGTTCTGGGATTCGCCGATCACCGCCAAAGACGTTATTATGATTCTAAAAACTAAGCTACCGATTGGGATCAGAGAAAAGTTAGTAAACGTGTCTGAGGACGATACGGACACTTTCCTATCTGTGTTAGACTCGTTAGATCTGATTTACGAGGACGCTAGAGTTGATGTTGGCAACGCTCACTTCAGTGCAGGCGGCCAGCACGATACAGAATACGTAGGCAACACTGGTGGCCGAGCGAAAGCGCGTCACAGCGACAACCAGTACCAACCCCACAACGGTTTCAAAAATAAAAACACTACGTACTCCAACAGCAAATACAAAAATAAGTACAATAACGGCCAGAGATACAATCCAATATATAATTCGTCACCACCTCAGTACGAAAATGCACATTATAACAAACAGCCCCAGCAATATGGAAACGCGCAACCGATCAACGGGAATTATCAAAACGATCAGTCTTACGATTCAAATCGACAGTGGAAAAGAAATAAATGCCATAAACAAGGTGGACACCAATGTACACCTTTCACTAACGGTTACAATCAACACAAGCCACAGCAAAATACTTTTCAGCCACAAGCGAACGGACCTTCGGGAACTCTGAAGCCTAAACGCCCGCATAATACGCAAATTTATTATGCGCAAGCGAATACGCCAGGACAACAAGAATCGTTTCCAACCGAGTTCGTACCACAAAACCAACACCAGTTCCAGACGGAAGAAACATTAAGAAATATAAATCAGCAGGAAAGTAAGCGTCGAGCGGAAAATTAAAAGCAGCACCTTTGAGCCTCCTAGATGATGCTGCAGGTTTGAATGGGGGCACCCTGTCCCTTAGTCCACACGAAATTAAAACAATTAGGTATGACAAAGAGACAAACTTACGGGATGATCTAGTAGCAGACACTGAGACGAAAGACAATGATGACGTATGGGACGAACAAGTTCAAGCTTCCATAAGAGTATCAATTGCCAACATACCAGTAACAGCCATTGTAGATACAGGAGCTAATATAAATGTCTTATCTTCATGTTTATTTAAGCCAATATCCTCTGTATGCAAAGTTTTATCACTTCCAATTCAAGGTTGCACCGTATCGGGAGCAATTGGTCCACTAACAGAACGTGTAAATCTTCAGACTCAGCTTGAAATCCAGATAGAGTCTATTTCAGTAACGTGCATTTTTCTTATTATTAAAAACCTATCAGTGCCATGTATCCTGAGTATGGAATTCTTGAGGCAGACGAAAGCTAAAATTGACATCGAGTGTGGAATCTGTACTCTAGTAGCGAGTCAGCAACAAGTAACTGTAAATTTGTTAAGAAGTAAGGTGAAGACAAACTTTGGGGTGCTTCAAATAGCAGTACGGCCATGGACTAAAAGACAACAGTACAGTCAGACAGAAGACATGACAGATCTTGAAAGTGTTAATGACGATGACTATAAAGACCTAATTCCCGGTCAGAATGAATTATACGGTAAAGCTAGTGAGTCCATTGAATCATCCAAACAACAGAAGAATGAGCTTTACAATTTGTTAACAGATTATGTTCAAGTATTTTCTAAGAAACCTGGACTAATAGAAGGCTTTGAATATCGAATGGATGTCCTGCCCCATTCAACCTACTGTAGAACAAGCTATTCCATTCCATATGCGAGACGAGAAGCTGTCAAATGCGAGATCAAGAGAATGTTACGCTGGAATGTGATAGAAGTATCTCATTCACCTTATTCGAGTCCTTTATTGTCTGCGCTAAAATCAGATGGTAGCGTAAGGCTAGTCCTAGATGCAAGATTAATCAATAAAATTATAGTACCCATAAGAACGAGACCAGAGGCTCTTGAAGAGCATCTGCAGAAGTTTCATGGAGTTAAGTATTTGAGTACCCTTGATTTGAAAAGCAGTTACTGGCAAGTAAAACTTGCGCAGGAGTCAAGGAAGTACACTGCCTTTATATTTGCAGGTAGATCTTACCATTTCAAAGTTGTACCATTTGGACTAAATGTGAGTTCCGGAATTTTTATTTCTGCCCTTGACTATGTACTAGGTCCTGAACTTTTAGATGAGGTAACAGTCTATGTGGATGACGTTCTTGTAGCATCGAAAAATTGGGAAGATCATGTGGCCCTTCTGCAAAAGATATTTCAACGATTCAGAGAGTATGGTGTTACAGCAAATCTTAAGAAATCCAAGTTTGGAAAAAGTGAAATTAAATTTTTAGGACACATCATCACCCCTGAAGGAATTAAACCCGACCCGGAAAAATTGTCTGCTATAAAATACTTTCCAACCCCTGTTACAAAAAGGCAACTGAGAGGATTTATCGGTCTTACGTCATTTTTCAGACGTTTTGTTCCTAATCAGGTATTGAACAATCCCGCTCTTCACAACCTTTTAAAAAAGAATTCACATTGGAATTGGACGCCGGAATGCCAAGACGGATTTAAGAAAATTAAAGACAGTCTGGTTAACAGTAACATTCTCCATCATCCTCAGATGGATAAGGAATTTTGTATTACTGCAGACGCTTCCTTTGTGGGTATCGGCGCTTGTCTTTTCCAGATTCAATTAGTAAATGGACACGAGCAAATCCAAGTGATTAGCTTTGCGAGTCGAGTGTTATCAGAGTGTGAGAAGTCTTATTCGGTTACGGAGTTGGAGGCACTTGCCGTAATATGGGCTTTTAGGCGATTTAACTATTATATCTATGGAGGAAAAATTAAAGTCTATTCAGACCATCAAGCTTTATCATTCCTCCTTACATGCAAGTTGCAACACCCTCGTCTTACTCGATGGTGCTTATTCCTGCAGGAATATGACTTTGACATTGTATATATAAAAGGTAAAGATAATGGTATAGCAGACGCACTTTCTCGCTCACCTGAGGGCTTACTAGAAACCAGCGAACTGGTGGAACAAATGTCTAATTATAAAGTTTTGTTAATGAAAGATCCAATTCACAGAAAGTATTTTCTTCAGTTATGTAGGCAGATTCAGATTCTTCAAAATACAGATCCAAAATGGAAAAAGGTTAGACAAATTCTTCACGAAAATCCAGCCCACAAGTTGTCCAAGTTTTATAAAGTTCATAACCAAGTGCTATTTCTCATGGAACATCTCTGTGGTACACTCACATTTCATGGGGTCACTACGGACCAGAAAAATGTAAAAGGAAAATCTCGACTTACTGTTATGTTCCGAATCTACACCAGAGAATTCATAAATTATTGAGAAACTGTGTCATCTGTCAAAAGGCAAAATCCTTAAACATTTCCACTTCAATTCCACTAAATCCAATAGTTGCTGAAAGGCCAAACCAGCTTCTTAGTATTGATTTAGCAGGTCCACTACCCACCGGTAGGGGAGGCGCTAAATACTTAGTAGCAATCCTGGACAATTTTTCTAAGCACATAAGACTGTACGCAGTAAAATCTTCTTGTGCAAATCCAATAATTCGTCGCATTGAAAATGATTATTTCCCACGATTCGGGGTTCCAGAATCAATCTTGTCTGATAATGCTTCAAATTTCACATCACGCCCGTGGCGTGCATTTCTTGCTCGCCATGGAATCAAACAAATTTTGATATCCCTGTTTCGACCGCAATCGAATCCGACAGAAAGAATCTTCAAAGAATTTAACAGATTTATAAGGATGTACATTCCGAATAAGCAATCTAAGTGGGTAGACTTCGTAACACCATTCGAACAGATTGTAAACCACCTTCCTCATCTGTCGACCGGATTCACGCCACATGAGTTAATGTCAAGATCAAAAGAGAGGAATGAGTGGATAGACCCCCTTCCAAAGTTACAAGACAACGAATTGGACCTAGACGCAAAAATCAGGCAAGCTCTCATATCATTGACAACGTATGCTAACCTCCGAAAAAAGGCATTTGATAAGAAGGTAAACAGAGTTATAGATTTCAAAGAAGGAGAAAAGGTTTTAGTCAGGACTCACTTTAAACCATCCCTGTTGTTAAAGAAGAATCGTAAGTGGCAACACATTTATGAAGGTCCCTTTGTGATAATGAGGAAACCACACATTGGTAGCTATTTGTTATCTGACCCTGCCACGAATAAAATCAAAGGTTTGTTCCACCATCAAGATTTAAGAAAATTTTATAACGCCAGGAATTAAGTTAATTTCAGCTGTAAGAAAATTCTAAGGTATTGGAGATCAGGATTAACCAATGAGTAACAAGAATGGAACTGAACTGACTACGGACGTTAACCGGTGCTGAAAGGAAACCTTATGTATTAAAACAACGCGTCTGGAAAATAAAATACAGAATAAGTTGTAGACGAGTATTTACATGAATAATCTTTATGCAAACAGGAGGACATGTCCTAGAGGCGATTTTCAATTTTAGTTATAAGTTAGTATGTAAGGAAAATGATGTACTCGAGAGGTATTAATTAGCCCCAAAGTACTAAAATGAGGAAAGAGGAAGGAGCGAATAATGCACTTCTCTCGCTAAATAGTAATTTGAGAATGAGCAGGAAGGAGCGAATAATGCACTTCTCTCACTAAATAGTAATATGAAAATGATGATTATATGTGCTTAGTATTAGTAAGTGAAATTTAATCGAGGACAAATTAATGACCTGTTTTAAAAGGAAATACTTAAACGTCCAGACAAAAGAGGAAAGTTGTGAGAAAGATTCGATTCCATGAGGTTATTCCCTATTTTCAAAGGTGACGTAAATAAGGCACCACCTGTTAGCGTAAAACAGTCGGTAGACTTAACTTGTAAATTCCAGCACAGTGCTGTGCCAGCGATAAAATAACATCTCTTTGAAGTGAACAGATACATAGGATTAAGCATGAACAGATTGATAACGCAGTGCAATTGTTCTAAAAAGGCCTGACGTTAACCTTAAGTAAAAGCGTGATGGAATAAAAAGGAAGTTTATTATATAACGCAAGGTAAGATGAGTCCACACTATAAACAAGCTGAGTAAAAGAACATATGAGTAACATGGTTTATTATGTCAACTTCACGGTACTATTGAGCATTAGCGATACTGCAAATTCACAAGCTAGCAGCACATAGAATAAGGATCTCGCCCAAGCTTCACAGGTAGCGATAGCAGCAAACAACACTCTAGTGAGAGGCTTATATATACAAATGATAATTAATACCCAAATGCGTAATGCATAAACTTGACTTAGTCTAAGAAATGAGCAAAGAGTAGTAAGCAAGCTGCAGCAAGATACATATTAGATATACATGCTTGAAGTGATAGATTTTATTTTAAGTGTGCACTGCAATATTTATTGTTTTCTCTGTGATTATGTGATTATTGAATCCCTTTCCTAAGTGCAAATCCTTTAAGAACCTTGATCCTATCCACTCCTCAGGATCAACTTGTAAAGATGCACGTGTGCTTAGGAAGTGAGGCACTACATATAAAAATGAGTAGGTTCGCGACGCGCATATTGCTTTTGTAATGCGCAAGGTAAATTAAAGTTCCGACGTGGTTGAGGAGTAATTTAAATTCTGTCGACGATCAGCGAGTAGACCCGCTTTTCCCACCTTTCTTTTTTCGACTGTTTGTATTTCTACACGAAACTCAGAGGCGGAATTGCTATTTTCAAATCTGTCCTCGAACTTTCTTTAAAGACAAGCACATACGAGAAAAACTTTTGACATAAATGAAGCTCCCCTCACAAGTCACTAAATAAGACGAGCACTAAAAGAAAAAGTATTGGTCCTACAAAATGAATAAGCAAGCGTGATAAAGATTACTATGAATGAAATTAATTTGTAAAGGAGATTGGAATGGATTTGGTCAAAGAAAAAGGACTTATAATAGCCTACCTGTGACCGTAGGCTTAAATAAAAAAAAAGACTAATTAAGAAACAATTGTTTTGATTCAAAGTGGTCAATTAGATTATTTATCGATTTATATGAACTCTTGTAAATATTAGTATGTAAATCAACTTGTAAACACCGTGTGATGTTATGACGCGAGAATTTCTTTTAATACACCGTTCATGCAGACGCTCGACACAGTGCAAGTGAAGTTTTAAAGTTCGACGGTTTTCAGTGGCAGTATTCTACTGCACCATATGTGTGAAAAATTCGTTGATGTGTGCAGTGTGTAATAATCAGTGTCATTCCACACATGCAGTTGCAGTGGTAGCTACCACTTACCTGTGAATCCGTAACTGGATAGTGGACAGGAAGTGATGTGAGGCAGTTTCGGTGGCAGAAGCTCCCTCCAGCAATCTAAAAAGCACAAAGCCACGATCCGCAGAACAAAAGCGACGCACGGCACCTCAAGCGCGAAATCAACGCTCTGCAAGAAAGCTCCAGTCACGTGCGCGCGCACAGACTGAATTTCAAGATTGCTCGCAACAGTGGAGGCGGACAGCCACCACGTGACGCAATAATGTAAACGTTCAACCGCCAACGCAGTTGCTGTGCGCTACATTCTGTAGCAAAAACATTCACACCCAGTACTGAAAACATTTTATATGTATCATAAACCTTCCGAGAGACTCTAAGATAGAGAAGTTAACGTAATTATTGTAATGACTGATTGTACACAGAGACAAGTCACAAGGTCACCTCTGAACACTGTTGAAATGTAAACTTTGACGAGAGGTCACGATACGAATGAAAATAAGCACACGAAAATACGTCAAAGGATCCGATCCTTCCTATATCCCATCCCACATGTATATAAAATTAGTTTTGTAAGCTATTCTAATATAAGATATTTTATCTGTTTCATATGTGAAATAATTCGGAGAGCCACACACGAGCCCTGAAAGTGAAAGATATGGACTTCCTTGTCGGAGCCATCACCAGTGGCCGCTCTACAATCCACGTCTATCATAAATAGTGTATGTGCGACGAAAATAAATGTATAATTAAGTGCGACGACGGACAAGGCAATCAATCGACAAGACGATGACAATATAATGAATACTGTCAAAACAGAAAGTTGTGTACCAGTTGTGATAGTCAATTTACTTTTGCAACGATGAAAAATGAAGTGTGACTCTATTTCCTTATAAATTTTGTAAATATGTGTACTTATAGCCTTAATTTTAAGAATCATCAAGATAGACTGAATCCATACAAACACTGATAGAAACACAGAACAAATTCACAATGATCCACCGTCAGTAATTACAAATTGAAACGTTAATTCTTTTTTTATGGAATGAATATGAAATGAAACTTTTAATAACCTGTGAGTTACACCCGAAAATTACAAATATTCCAATGGGCATGAGGATGAAAGTAATACCTTCGGTATTCCTTCCCTCCTCATGGGAGGCAGTATAATATTAGTAATTTTCGCCTCACAAACATTAATATACGCTCAATAGTAAACGCCTGTTGGCCTAAAGTTATCGAACAATTATAAAGTAAACGAAATGAACCATCGCATAGCAGCGACAGAATCAATTATTCTTTATCTTTGCCGTTCTTGCGCGGTGCCAGTAAATCTCTATGTACATGTATCGATTAATGGTATAAAAAAGAATTCTGTTATTTCAAGACAAATGAGGCTTTTGGCGCCTCACCTTTTACTGTTTGTATTCCATGAGAGGCGGACGTGGACTTGCTGCGTTCCACAACTGTATTTTATATTTGATGTGAAAATATTGAGTGAATATGCTAATTGTTATTTTTTACAATCAGAAAAGATGTAGTTTCTAGTAACTGATATCGAACAGACAGCATCAAGAGGACATTTTGACTGTTATGTATAAAGTATTTAACCACAATGGTCATCTATTGTAATTTAATATGAAAAGGTATGTAGCATTAAAAAAAACGTGTGTTAAAGATAAGTGTGCTTATTTTCGTAAATTAACCTTGATGAGTCCTTCTCCTTATTTACTTAACTTAATTATTTTGTGTTACTTCATCATCAGAAATTATGATCACGCTGATGGGCCGAACGCAGCATGAGGCAGAAGGAACATTATCGTTTTCCTATTATTTATGAACCAATTTTATTTTAAATTGTGTTGTGTTGCTTTTCTTTTAAAGTCTATAAATCTTCTGGTCCCTTAGTGTTGTTCCGGGTATGACTGTATCGCGACTATAAAAATGCACAGAAATGATAATGTTTCTTCCGAGTGATCTCAAATGTATATATATATCAATATGCTGCTCTTATTCAGGTATTTAATGGTCAACATATGTTATAATAATTGCGTAATAAATCCCTGATTCTGTTGCCAAGTGGCCCACCAAAATATTCAATTTTTCGACATTAAAAAAAAAAAGTAACAATTCTTTTTATTTTTTGTCCCCCAAGAGCAACGCTACACCATGAAACACAGAAATTGCATCGGGATTGAATACATAAGGGACAATGCCGACTGAAGTACAAAATGAGTTAATCTTCTAAGGGCTTGTGCTTTGAGCGGCTCCTGGGAGACCAGTATTAGATTATGATGCACCAGTGCAGGTTTACTGTAGCCATTGGACCTTCACATTGATCATGAAACACAGAAATTGCATTGGGATTGAATACAAAACGCACAATGCCGACGTAAGTACAAGAAGAGTGAATCATCTAAGAATTGGTGCTTTGAGCGGCTCCTGGGAGACCAGTATTAGATTCCGTTGCACCAGTGCAGGTTTACTGTATCCCTTGGACCTTCGCATTAACCTTGAAACACAGAAATTGCATCAGGATGGAATACATAAGGGACAATGCCGACTTAAGAACAAGAAGAGTGAGTCTTCTAAGAGTTTGTGCTCTGAGCGGCTCCTGGGAGACCAATATTAGATTCCGTTGCACCAGTGCAGGTTTATTGAATTCCTTGGACCATCACATTGACCATGAAACACAGAAATCGCATCGGGATCGAATACAAAAGCACAATGCCGACTTGAGTACAAGAAGACTGATCTTCTAAGAGTTTGTGCTTTGAGAGGCTCCTGGGTGACCAGTATTGGATTCCGATGCACCAGTACAGGTTTACTGTATCCCTTAGAGCTTGACATTGACCATCAAACACAGAAATTGCACGCGGACCAATACAAAAGATACAATGTTACAGGAAGAGAGAATCTTCTAATAATTTGTGATTTGAGGGGCTCCTGGGAGACCAGAATTACATTCCGATGCACCAGTGCAGGTTCACTGTATCCCTTGCACTTTCACTTTGACAATGAAGTGGAGAAATTACATTGGGATTGAATACAAAATGCACAATGCCGACTTACGTACAAGAAGAGTGAATCTTCTAAGAGTTTGTGCTTTGAGCGGCTCATGGGAGACCAGTATTTGATTTCGATGCACAAGTGCAGGTTTACTGTATCCCTTGGACCTTCACATTGACCATGAAACACAGAAATTGCTTCGGGATTGAATACAAAAGAGACAATCCCAACCTAAGTACAAGAAGAGTGAATCTTCTAAGAGTTTGTGCTTTGAGCGGCTCCTCGGCGACCAGTGTTCGTTTCCAATGCACCAGTGCAGGTTTACTGTATCCCTTGGACCTTCACATTGACCATGGAACACAGAAATTGCATCGGGGTGGAATACATAAGGGACAATGCCGACTGAAGTACAAGAAGAGTGAATCCTCGAACGGTTTGTGCTTTGAGCGGTTCCTGGGAGACCAGTATTAGATTCCGATGCACCAGTGCTGGTTTACTGTACCCCTTGGAAGTTCACATGGACCATGAAACACAGAAATTGCATCGGGATGGAATACATAAGGGACAATGCCGACTGAAGTACAAGAAGCGTGAAGCTTCTAAGAGTTTGAGCTTTGAGCGACTCCTGGTTGTCCAGTATTAGATTCCGATGCTCCTGTGCAGGTTTACTGTATCCCTTGGACCTTCGCATTGACCATGAACCACAGAAATTGCTCGGGATTGAATACAAGACGGACAATGCCGACTCAAGTACAAGAAGAGTAAATCCTCGAACGGTTTGTGCTTTGAGCGGTTCCTGGGGGACCAGTATTAGATTACGATGCACCTGTGCTGGTTTACTGTATCCCTTGGACCTTCACATTGACCATGAAACACAGAAATTGCATCGGGATTGAATACAAAATGGACTGCCGACTTAATTACACGAAGAGTTAATCATCTAAGAGTTTGTGCTTTGAGCGGCTCCTGAGAGACCAGTATTAGATTCCGATGCACCAGTTCCGGTTTACTGTTTCCCTTCGACCTTCACATTGACGACGAAACACAGAAATTGCATCGGGATTGAATACAAAAGGGACAATGCCGACTTAAGTACAAGAAGAGTTAATCTTTTAAGGGTTTGTTCTTTGAGCGGCTCCTGGGAGACCAGTAGTAGATTCCGATGCACCAGTGCAAGTTAACTTCATCCCTTGGACCTTCACATTGACCATGAAACACAGAAATTGCATCGGGATTGAATACAAAATACACAATGACGACTTTAGAACAAGAATAGTGAAACTTCTAAGAGTTTGTGTTTTGGTCGGCTCATGGGAGACCAGTATTACATTCCGATGCACCAGTGCAGGTTTACTGTATCCCTTGGCCTTTTACATTGACCATGAAACACAGAAATTTCATCGGGATTGAATACATAAGGCACAATGCCGACTTCAATATAAGAAGAGTGAAACTTCCAAGAGTTTGTGCTTTGAGCGGCTCCTGGGAGACCAGTATTAGATTCCGATGCACCAGCGCAGGTTTACTGTATCCCTTCGACCTTCACATTGACTATGAAACACAGAAATAGCATCGAGATTGGATACAAACGGGACAATGCCGACTTAAGTACCAGAAGTGCGAATCTTCTAAGTATTTGTGTTTGAGCGGCTCCTGGGAGATCAGTATTAGATTCCGATGCACCTGTGGAGGTTTACTGTATCCCTTGGACCTTCAATTTCACCATGAAACACAGAAATTTCTTCGGGATTGAATACAAAATACACAATGCCAACTTAAGTACAAGAAGAATGAATTTTCTAAGAAATTGTGCTTTGACCGACTCCATGGAGACCAGTGATCGATTCCGATGCACCAGTGCAGGTTTACTGTATCCCTTGGACCTTCACATTGACCATGCAACATAGAAATAGCATGGGGACCAATACAAAAGATACAATGATGACTTAAGTACAAGAGGAGTGATTCTTCTATTAGGTTGTGATTTGAGCGGCTCCTGGGAGACCAATATTAAATTCCGAAGCACCAGTGCAGGTTAACTGTATCCCTTGGAACCTTGGACCTCCACATTGCCCATGAAACGCTGAAATCGAATCGGGATTGAATTCATAAGGGTCACGCCGACTGAAGTACAAGAAGAGTGAATCTTCTAAGAGTTTGAGCTTTGAGCGGCTCCTGGGTGTCCAGTATTAGATTCCGATGCACCTGTGCAGGTTTACTGTATCCCTTGGAGCTTCACATTGACCATGAAACACGGAAATTGCTAGGGATTGAATGCAAGAGGGACAATGCCGACTTAAGTACAAGATGAGTGAATCTTCGAAGGGTTTGTGTTTTGAGCGGCTCCTGGGAGGCCACTATTAGATTTCGATGCACCAGTGCAGGTTTACTGTATCCGTTGGACCTTCACTTTGACCATGAAACGCAGAAATTGCATCGGGATTGAATACAAAATGCACGATGCCGACTTAAGTGCATGAAGAGTGAATCTTCAAAGAGTTTGTGCTTTGAGCGGCTCCTGGGAGACCAGTATTAGATGCCGATGCACCAGTGCAGGTTTACTGTATCCCTTGGACCTCCACATTGACCATGAAACATAGAAATCGAATCGGGATTGAATACAAAGGGAACAATGCCGACTTAAGTACAAGAAGAGTGAGTCTTCTAAGAGTGTGTGCTTTGAGCGGCTCATGGGAGACCAGTATTAGATTCCGATGCACCAGTGCAGGTTTACTGTATCCCTTGGCCCTACGCATTGACCATGAAACACAGAAATTGCATCGGGATTGAACACATAAAGCACAATGCCGACTTAAGTACAAGAAGAGTGAATCTTCTAAGTGTTTGTGATTTGAGCGGCTCCTGAGAGACCAGTGTTAGTTTCCGACGCACCAGCGCACGTTCACTGTATCCCTTCGACCTTCACATTGACCATGAAACACAGAAATTGCATCGAGATTGAATACAAATGGGACAATTCCGACTTAAGTAGCAGAAGAGCGAATCTTCTAAGTGTTTGAGCTTTAACCGGCTCCTGGTGTCCAGTATTAGATTCCGATGCACCTGTGCAGGTTTGCTGTATCCCTTGGACCTTCACATTGACCATGAAACACAGAAATTGCTCAGCATTGAATACAAGATGGACACTGCCGACTTAAGAACAAGAACAGTGAATCTTCGAAGGGCTTGTGCTTTGAGCGGCTCCTGGGAGACCAGTATTAGATTCCGATGCACTAGTACTGGTTTACTGTATCCCTCGGACCTTCATATTGACCACGAAAAACAGATATTGCATTGGGACCAATACAAATGACAAAATGTTGACTTAAGTACAAGAAGAGTAATTCTTCTAATAGTTTGTGATTTGAGCGGCTCCGGGGAGACCAGTATTTAATTCCGATGCACCAGTGAAGGATAACTGTATCCCTTGGACCACCACATTGACCATGAAACACAGAAATCGAATCCGGATTGAATACAAAGGGAAAAATGAGGACTTAAGTACGAGAAGAGTGAATCTTCTAAGAGTTTGCGGTTTGAGCGGCTCTCAGGAGACCTGTATTAGATTCCGATGCACCAGCGCAAGTTTACTGTATCCCTTGGACCTTCACATTGACCATGAAACACAGAAATTCCATCGATATTGATAACAAACGGGAATATGCCGACTTCAGTACAAGGAGAGTGATATTTCTAAGAGGCTGTGGGTTGAGCAGCTCCAGGGAGACCTGTATTACATTCGGATGATCCAGTGCTGGTGTACTGTATCCCTTGGACTTTCAAATTGCCCCTGAAACTCAGAAATTGCACCGGGAATGAACACAAAAGGGACAATGCCGACTTAAGTACCATAAGAGCGAGTCTTCTAAGAATTTGTCTTTTCAGCGGCTCCTGGGAGACCAGTATTAGATTCCGATTACCAGTGCAGGTTTGCTGTATCCCTTCGGCCTTCACATTGACCATGAAACACAGAAATTGCATCGGGATTGAATACAAAAGGGACATTTCCGGCTTAAGTACAAAAAGAGGTGATCTTCTAAGGGTTTGTGCTTTGAGCGGCTCATGGGAGGCCAGTATTCGATTCCGATGAACCAGTACAGGTTTTCTGTATCCCTTGGACATTCTCATGGACCATGCAACATAGAATTTGCTCCGGGGTTGATTACAAAATGCACAATACCGAGTTAAGTACAAGAAGTGTGAATCTTCTAAGACTTTGTGCTTTGAGCGGCTCCTGGGAGACCAGTATTAGATTCCGATGCACCAGTGCTGGTTGACTGTATCATTTGGAAGTTCACATTGACAATGAAACACAGATATTGCATCAGGATTGAATACAAAATGGACAATGCTGACATAAGTACAAGAAGAATGATTCTTCTAGGAGTTTGTGCTTTCAGCGGATCCTTGGAGACCAGTATTAGATTCCGATGCGCCAGTGGAGGTTTACTGTATCCCTTGACCTTCACATTGACCATGAAGCACAGAAATTGCATCGGGATTGAATACCAAAGGCACAATGCCGACTTAAGTACAAGAAGAGTGATTCATCTAAGAGTTTGTGCTTTGAACGGCACCTGGGGGCAAATGTGCGATTCCGATGCACCAGTGCAGGTTTACTGTATCCATGGCCCTTCACATTGACCATGAAACACAGATATTGCATCGGGATTGAATACAAAAGGCACAATGCCAAATTAAGTACAAAAAGAGTGAATCATATAGAGTTTCTGGTTTGAGCGGCTCCTGGGAGACCAATATTACATTCCGATGCACCAGTGTAGGTTTACTGTATCCCTTGGACATTCACATTGACCATGAAACGCAGATATTGCATGGGGACCAATACAAAAGATACAATGTCGACTTAAGTACAAGAAGAGTGAATCTTCTAATAGTCCGTGATTTGAGCGGCTCCTGGGAGACCAGTATTAAATTCCAATGCACCAGTGCAGGTTTACTGTATCCCTTGGCCCTTCGCATTGACCATGAAACGCAGAAATTGCATTGGGATTAAATACAAAATGCACAATGCCGACTTAAGTACAAGAAGAGTGAATCTTTTAAGAGTTTGTGCTTTGAACTGCTCCTGGGAGACCTCTATTAGATTCCGATGCCCCTGTGCTGGTTTACTGTATCCCTTCGACCTTCACATGGACCATCAAACACAGATATTGCATCGGGATTGAAAACAAAATGCACAATGCCCACTTAAGTATAAGAAGAGTGATTCTTGTAAGAGTTTGTGCTTTGAGCGGGTCCTGGGAGACCAGTATTAGATTCCGAAGCACCAGTGCAGGTTTACTGTATCCCTTGGACCTTCACATTGACCATGAAACACAGAAATTGCATCGGGATTGAATACAAATGGGGTGCCGACTTAAGTACAAGAAGAGTTAATCTTCTAAGAGTTTGTGCTTTGAGCGGCTCCTGGGAAACCAGTATTAGATTCCGATGCTCCAGTGCAGGTGTACCGTATCCCTTGGACCCTCCCATTGACCCTGAAACGCAGTATTTGCATCGGGATTGAATACAAAATGCACAATGCCGACGTACGTACAAGAAGAGTAAATCTGCTAAGAGTTTGTGCTTTGAGCGGCTCATGGGAGACCAGTATTACATTCCGATGCACCAGTGATGGTTTATTGTATCCCTTCGACCTTCACATTGATCATGAAACACAGAAATTGCATCGGGTTTAAATACAAATGGGACAAAGCCGACTTAAATACAAGAGGTGTGAATCTTACAAGAGTTTGAGCTTTAAGTGGCTCCTGGGTGTCCAGCATTAAATTTCGATGCACCTGTGCGGATTTACTGTATCCCTTGGACCTTCACATTGACCATGAAACACAGAAATTTCATCGGGATTGAATACAAAAGGGACAATGCCGACTTAAGTACAAGAAGGGTGAATCTTCTAACAGTTTGTGCTTTGAGCGGCTCCTGGGAGACCAGTATTAGATTCCGATACACCAGTGCAGGTTTACTGTATCCCTTAGACTTTCACATTGACCATGAAATACAGAAATTGCATCGGGATTGAATACAAGAGGGTCAATTCCGACCTAAGTACAGTGAAGAGTTAATCATCTAGGGGTTTGTGCTTTGAGCAGCTCCTGGGAGACCGGTATTAGATTCCGATGCTCCAGTGCAATTTTACTGTATCACTTGGCCCTTCACATTGACCATGTAACACAGATATTGCATCGGGATTGAATTCAAAAAGAACAATGCCGACTTAAGTACACGAATAGTGAATCACTTCAGAGTTTGTGCTGTGAGCGGCTCCTGGGATACCAGTATTAGATTCCGATGCACCTGTGCAGGTTTACTGTATCCCTTGGACCTTCACAGTGACCATGAATCACAGAAATTGCATCGGGATTGAATACAAAAGGCACAATGCCGTCTTAAGTACAAGAAGGGTGAATCTTCTTCGTGATTGTGCTTTGAGCGGTTCCTGGGAGACCAGCATTAGATACCGATGCACCAGTGCAGGTTTACTCTATACCTTGGACCCTCAAATTGACCATGAAACACAGAAACCGCATCGGGATTGAATACAAAAGGACAATGCCGACTTAAGTAACAGAAGAGTGAATCTTCTAAGAGTCTGTGCTTTAAGCGTCTCCTGAGAGACCAGTATTAGATTCTGATGCACCAGTGCAGGTTTACTGTATCCCTTGGACCTTCTCATTGACCATGAAACACAGAAATTGCATCGGGATTGAATACAAAAGGGACTACCGACTTAAGTAGAAGAAGAGTTAATCATCTAAGAGTTTGTGCTTTGAGCGGCTCCTGAGAGACCAGTATTAGATTCCAATGCTCCAGTGGAGGTGTACTGTATCCCTTGGACCTTCAGATTGACCATGAAACGCAGAAATTGCACCGGGATTGATTGCAAAAGGGACTTCCGACTTAAGTACAAGAAGAGTTAATCATCTAAGAGTTTGTGATTTGAGCGGCTCCTGTGGGACCAGTATTAGATTCCAATGCAACAGCGTGGGTTTACTGTATCCCTTGGACTTTATC
This sequence comes from Schistocerca americana, assembly GCF_021461395.2. Classification (NCBI taxonomy): domain Eukaryota; kingdom Metazoa; phylum Arthropoda; class Insecta; order Orthoptera; family Acrididae; genus Schistocerca; species Schistocerca americana. The sequence goes on along the minus strand of NC_060120.1, from coordinate 1,129,449,406 downwards.
ATTGACCATGTAACACAGAAATTGCATCGGGATTGAATACAAAAGGGACTGCTGACTTAAGTGTAAGAGGAGTTAATCATCTAAGAGTTTGTGCTTTGAGCAGCTCCTGGGAGACCAGTATTACATTCCGATGCTCCAGTGCAGGTTTACTGTATCCCTTGGACCTTCACATTGACCATGAAACACAGAAATTGCATCGGGATTGAATTCAAAAGGGACTGCCGACTTAAGTACAAGAAGAGTTAATCATCTAAGAGGTTGTGTTATGAGTGGCCCCTGGGAGACCAGTATTACATTCCGATGCTCCAGTGCAGGTTTACTGTATCCCTTGGAACTTCACATTGACCATGTAACACAGATATTGCATTGGGATTGAATACAAAAGGCACAATGCCGACGTAAGTACAAGAAGAGTGAATCTTCTAAGAGTTTGTGCTTTGAGCGTCTCCTGGGAAACCAGTATTAGATTCCGATGCACCACTGCATGTCTACTGTATCCCTTGGACCTTCACATTGACCATGATTCACAGAAATTTCATCAGGATTGAATACAAAATTGACAATGCCGACATAAGTACAAGTAGAGAGAGTTTTCTAAGAGTTTGTGGTTTGAGCTGCTCCTGGGACTCCAGTATTAGATTCCGATGAACCAGTGCAGCTTTATTGTATCCCTTGGACCTTCGCATTGACCATGAAACACAGAAATCGCATCGGGATTGAACACAAAAGGCACAATGCCGACTTGAGTACAAGAAGACCGAATCTTCTAAGGTTTTGTGCTTTGAGCGGCTCCTGGGAGACCAGTTTTAGATTCCGATGCACCAGTACAGGTTTACTGTATCCCTTGGACATTCACATTGACCATGAATCACAGATATTGCATGGGGACCAATACAAAAGAAATAATGTCGACTTAAGTCTAGAAGAGTGAATCTTCCAATAGTTTGTGATTTGAGCGGCTCCTGCGAGACCAGTATTAGATTCCGATGCTCCAGTGCAGGTTTACTGTATCCCTCGGACCTTCACAATGACCATCAAACTCAGATATTGCATCGGGATAGAATACAAAAGGCACAAGAGGAGTTAATCTTCTAACAGTTTGTGCTTTCAGCGGCGCCTGGGAGACCAGTATTAGATTCCGATGATCCAGTGTAGGTTTACTGTATCCCTTGGACCTTCACATAGACCATGAAACACAGAAATTGCATCGGGATTAAATACAATAGGCACAATGCCGTCTTTAGTACAAGAAGAATGAATCTTCTAAGATATTGTGCTTTGAGCGGCTCCTAGGAGACCTGTATTAGATTCCGATGCACCTGTGCTGATTTGTTGTATCCCTTGGACCCTCACATGGACCATCAAACACAGATATTGCATCGGGATTGAAAACAAAATGCACAATGCCCACTTAAGTATAAGAAGAGTGAATCTTGTAAGAGTTTGTGCTTTGAGCGGGTCCTGGGAGACCAGTATTAGATTCCGAAACACCAGTGCAGGTCTACTGTATCCCTTGAACCTTCACATTGACCATGAAACACAGAAATTGCATCGGGACTGAATTCAAATGGGACAATGCCGACTTAAGTATAAGAAGAGTGAATCTTACAAGAGTTTAAGATTTGAGTGGCTCCTGGGCGTCCAGTATTAGATTTCGATGCACCTGTGCAGATTTACTGTATCCCTTACACCTTCGCATAGACCATGAAACACAGCAATTGCATTGGGATTGAATACAAAAGGAACAATAACTACATAAGTACAAGAAGAGTGAATCTTTTAAGGGTTTGTGCTTTGAGCGGCTCCTGGGAGACCAGTATTACATTCCGATGTACCAGTGCAGGTTTACTGTATCCCTTGGACCTTCACATTGACCATGAAACACAGAAATTGCATCGGGATTGATTACAAAATGCACAATGCCGATTACGTACAAGAAGAGTAAATCTTCAAAGAGTTTGTGATTTGAGCGTCTCATGGGAGACCTGTATTAGATTCCGATGCACTAGTGCAGGTTTACCGTATCCTTTTGACCTTCACATTGACAATGAAACACCGAAATTGCTTCGGGAGGGAATACAAAAGGGACAATGCCAACTCAAGTAGAAGAAGAGTGAATTTTTAAGAGTTTGTGCTTTGAGCGGCTCCTGGGAGACCAGTATTAAAGTTCGATGAATCAGTGCAGGTTTACTGTATCCCTTGGACCTTCACATGGACCAAGAAACACAGAAATCGCTTCGGCATTCAATACAGAATGGACAATTCCGACTTAAGAACAAGAAGAGTGACACTTCTATGAGTTTGTGCTTTGAGCGTCTCATGGGAGACCAGTATTAGATTCTGATGCACCAGTGCAGGTTTACTTTATCCCTTGGCCCCCAACATTGACCATGAAACACAGAAATTGCATCGGGGTTAATACATAAGGCACAATGCCGACTTAAGTACAAGAAGAGTGAATCTTCTAAGAGTTTCTGCTCTGAGCGGCTCCTGGGAGACCAGTATTAGATTCCGTTGCACCAGTGCAGGTTTGCTCTATCGCTTGGACCTTCACATTGACCATGAAACACAGAAATTGCATCGGGATTGAATACAAAAGGGACAATGCCGACTTAAGTACAAGAAGAGTTAATCATCTAATAGTTTGTGCTTTGAGCGGCTCCTGAGAGACCAGTATTAGATCCGATGCTCCAGTGCAGGTGTACTGTATCCCTTGGACCTTCACATTGACCATGAAACGCAGAAATCGCATCGGGATTAAGTACAAAATGCACAATGCCAACTTACGTACAAGAAGAGAAAATCTTCTAAGAGTCTGTGCTTTGAGCGGCTCATGGGAGACCAGTATTAGATTCCGATGCACCAGTGCAGGTTTACTGTATCCCTTGGAATTTCACATTGATCATGAAACACAGAAATTGCATTGGGATTGAATACAAAAGGCACAATGCCTACGTAAGTACAAGAAGAGTGAATCTTCTAAGAGTTGTGCTTTCAGCGGCTCCTGGGAGACCAGTATTAGATTCGGATGCACCAGTACAGGTTTAATGTATCCCTTGGACCTTCACATTGACCAGGAAACACACAAATTGCATTCGGACCAATACAAAAGATACAATGTCGACTTAAGTACAAGGAGAGTGAATCTTCTAGTAATTTGTGAATTGAGCGGCTCCTGGGCGACCAGTATTGAAGTCCGATGCACCAGTGCAGGTTTACTGTATCCCTTGACATCCACATTGACCATGAAACACAGAAATCGAATCGGGATTGAATACAGAGGGAACAATGCTGACTTAAGTACAAGAAGAGTGAATCTTCTAAGAAATTGTGCTTTTGAGTGGCTCCTGGGAGACCAGTATTAGATTCCGATGCACCAGTGCTGGTTTACTGTATCCCTTGGACCGTCACATTGCCCATGAAACACAGAAATTTCATCGGGATTGAATACAAAAGGGACAATGCCGACTTAAGTACAAGATGAGTGAATCTTCTAACAGTTTGTGCTTTGAGCGGCTCCTGGGAGCCCAGTATTAGTTTCCGATACACCAGTGCAGGTTTACTGTATCCCTTGGACTTTCATATTGACCATGAAATACAGAAATTGCATCGGGATTGAATACAAGAGGGTCATTACCGACTTAAGTACAAGAAGAGTGAAGCTTCTAAGAGTTTGTGCCTTGAGCGGCTCGTGGGAGACCAGTTTTAGATTCCAATGCAGCAGCGTGGGTTTACTCTATCCCTTGGACTTTCACATTGACCATGAAACACAGAAATTGTACCAGGATGAATGCTAAAGGGACTGCCGACTAAAGTACAAGAGGAGTTAATCATCTAAGAGTTTGTAATTTGAGTGGCTCCAGGGAGACAGGTATTCGATTCCGATGCTCCAGTGCAGAGTTTACTGTATCCCTTGGACCTTCACATTGACCATGAAACACAGAAATTGCATCGGGATTGAATACAAAAGGCACAATGCCTACATAAGTACAAGGAGAGTGATTCTTCTAAGAGTTTGTGCTTTGAGCGGCTCATGGGAGACCAGTATTAGATTCCGATGCACCAGTGCAGGTTTACTGTATCCCTTGGACCTTCACATTGACCAAGAAACACAGAAATCGCATCGGCATTCAATACAAAATGGACAATGCCGCCTTAAGGACAAGAAGAGTGACACTTCTATGAGTTTGTGCTTTGAGCGTCTCATGGGAGACCAGTATTAGATTCCCATGCACCAGTGCAGGTTTACTTTATCCCTTGGCCTCCAACATTGACCATGCAACACAGAAATTGCATCGGGATTAATACACAAGGCACAATGCCGACTTAAGTTCAAGAAGAGTGAATCTTCTAAGAGTTTCTGCTCTGAGCGGCTCCTGGGAGACCAGTATTAGATTCCGTTGCACCAGGGCAGGTTTGCTCTATCGCTTGGACCTTCACATTGACCATGAAACACAGAAATTGCACCAGGATTGAATACAAAAGGGACAATGCCGACTTAAGTACAATAAGAGTGAATTTTCTAAGAGTTTGTGGTTTGAGCGGCTCGTGGGAGACCAGTAGTAGATTCCGTTGAACCAGTGCAGGTTTATTGTATATCTTGACCTTCACATTGACCATGAAACACAGAAATCACATCGGGATTGAATAAAAAACGCACAATGCCGACTTGAATACAAGAAGAGTGAATCTTCTAAGAGTTGTGCTTTCAGCGGCTCCTGGGAGACCAGTATTAGATTCGGATGCACCAGTACAGGTTTACTGTATCCCTATGACCTTCACATTGACCATGAAACACACAAATTGCATTCGGACCAATACAAAAGATACAATGTCGACTTAAGTACAAGAAGAGTGAATCTTCTAGTAATTTGTGAATTGAGCGGCTCCTGGGAGACCAGTATTGAAGTCCGATGCACCAGTGCAGGTTTACTGTATCCCTTGGACCTTCACATTGACCATGAAACACAGTAATTGCATCGGGATTGAATACAAACGGCACAGTGCCAAATTAAGTACAAGAAGAGTGAATCTTCTAAGAGTTAGTGCTTTGAGTGGCTCCTGGGAGACAAGTATTAGATTCCAACGCACCAGTGTGGGTTTACTGTATCCCTTGGACATTCACATTGACCATGAAACATAGAAATTGCATCGGGATTGAATACAAAGGGACAAACCGAACTTAAGTACAAGAAGAGATAATCTTCTAACAGTTTGTGCTTTGAGCGGCTCTTGGGAGTCTAGTGTTAGATTCCGATGCACTAGTGCAGGATTACTGTATACCCTTCGACTTCCACATTGACCATGAAAGACAGATATCGCATCGGGATTGAATACAAAAGGCACAATGAGGACTTAAGTACCAGAAGTGCGAATCTTCTAAGATTTTGTGCTTTGAGCAACTTCTGGGGGAACAGTATTATATTCCGATGCACCAGTGCAGGTTCACTGTATCCCTTGGACCTTCACATTGACCCGGAAACACAGAAATTGCATCGACATTGTATACAAAAAGGACATTTCCGACTAAAGTACAAGAACAGTGAGTTTTCTAAGAGATTGTGGTTTGAGCGGCACCTGCGAGTCCAGTATTAGAATCCGATGCACCAGTGCAGGTTTACTGTATCCCTTGGACATTCACATTGACCATGAAACGCAGAAATCGCATCGGGATTGGATACAAACGGTACAATGCCGACTTAAGTATAAGAAGAGTGAGTTTTCTAAGAGATTGTGGTTTGAGCGGCTCCTGCGAGACCAGTATTAGATTCCGATGCACCAGTGCAGGTTTACTGTATCCCTTGGACCTTCACATTGACCATGAAACACAGCAATCGCATCGGGATTGAATACTAAATGCACAATGGCGACTTAAGTACAAGAAGAGTGAATCTTCTAAGACTTTGTGGTTTGAGCGGCTCATGGGAGACCAGTATTAGATTCCGATGAACCAGTGCAGGTTTACTGTATCCCCTGGAACTTCTCAATGACCATGAAACACAGAAATTGCATCGGCCTTGAATACAAATGCACAATGCCAACTTAAGTAGTAGAAGAGTGAGTCTTCTAAGAGTATGTGCTTTGAGCGGCTCCTGGGAGACCTGTATTAGATTCCAATTCACCAGTGCAGGTTTACTGTATCCCTTGGAGCTTCACATTGATCATGAAACACAGAAATTGCATCGGGATTGAATACAAAAGGCACAATGACGACTTAAGTACAAGAAGAGTGATCGTCTAAGAGTTTGTGTTTTGAACGGCACGTGGGGGCCAGTATGCGATTCCGATGCACCAGTGCAGGTATACTGTATCCCTTGGACCTTCACATTGACCATGAAACACAGAAATTTCATCGGGATTGAATACAAAAGGCACAAAGCCAAATTAAGTACAAGAAGAGTGAATCTTAAGGAGTTTGTGGTATGAGCGGCTCCTTGGAGACCAGTATTAGATTCCGATGACCCAATGCAGGTTTACTGTATCCATCGGACCTTCACATGGACCATCAAACACAGAAATTGCATCGGGATTGAAAACAAAAACCACAATGCCGACTTAAGTACAAGAAGACTGAATCTTGTAAGAGTTTGTGCTTTGAGCGATTCCTGGGAGACCAGTATTAGATTCCAATGCACCAATGCAGGTTTACTGTATCCCTTGGACATTCACATTGACCATAAAACACAGAAATTGCATTGGGATTGAATAGAAAAGGGACTACCGACTTAAGTACAAGAAGAGTTAATCATCTAAGAAATTGATTTGAGCGTCTCCTTGGAGACCAGTATTGGATTCTGATGCTCCAGTGCAGGTGTACTGTATCCCTTGGACCTTCACATTGACCATGAAACGCAGAAATTGGATCGGGATTGAATACCAAATGCACAATGCCGACTTACATACAAGAAGAGTAAATCTTCTAAGAGTTTGTTATTTGAGCGGCTCATGGGAGACCAGTATTAGATTCCAATGCACCAGTGCAGGTTTACTGTATCCCTTGGATCTTCACATTGACCATGACACACAGAAATTGCATCGGGATTGAATAGAAACGGGACAAAGCCGACTTAAGTACAAGAAGAGTGAATGTTCTAAGCGGTTGTGGGTTGAGCAGCTCCAGGGAGACCAGTATTACATTCTGATGCACCAGTACTGGTTTACTGTATCCCTTGGACCCTTACATTGTCCATGAAACACAGAAATTTCATCGGGATTGAATACAAAAGGGACAATGCCGACTTAAGTACAAGAAGAGTGAATCTTCTAACTGTTTGTGTTTTGAGCGGCTCCTGGAAGACCAGTATTGGATTCCGATGAACCAGTGCAGGTTTACTGTATCCCTTGGAACTTCTCAATGACCATGAAACACAGAAATTGCATCGCGATTGAAATCAAATGCACAATGCCAACTTAAGTACAAGAAGAGTGAATCTTCTAAGAGTTTGTGCTTTGAGCGGCTCCTGGGAAACCAGTATTACATTCCCATTCACCAGTGCAGGTTGAGTCTATCATTTGGACCTTCACATTGACCATGAAACACAGTAATTGCATCGGGATTGAATGCAAATAGGACAATGATGACTTACGTACAAGAAGAACGAATCGTCTAGGAGTTTGTGCTTTCAGCGGCTCCTGGGAGACCAGTATTGGATTCGGATGCACCAGCGCAGGTTTACTGTATCCCTTGGACCTTCTCATTGACCATGAATCACAGAAATCGCAACGGGATTGAATACAAAAGGCACAGTGACGACTTAAGTACAAGAAGAGTGGTCGTCTAAGTGTTTGTGCTTTGAGCGGCTCCTGGGAGGCCGGTACTACATTCCGATGCACCAGTGCAGGTTCACTGTATCATTTGGATCTTCACATTGACCTTGAAACACAGTAATTGCATCGGGATTGAATACAAAATGGACAATGCCAATTTAAGTACAAGAAGAATGAATCTTCTAGGAATTTGTGCTTTCAGCGGCTCCTGGGAGAATAGTATTAGATTCCGATGCACCAGTGCAAGTTTACTGTATCCCTTGGATCTTCACATTGACCATGAAACACAGAAATTGCATCGGGATTGTGTACAAAAGGCACAATGCCAATTTAAGTGCAAGGAGAGTGAATCTTCTAAGAGTTTGTGGTTTGAGCGGCTCCTGGGAGACCAGTATTAGTTTCCGATGCACCAGTGCAGGTTTACTGTATCCCTTGGTCCTTCACATTGACCATGAAACATAGAAATTGCATCGGGATTGAATACAAAAGGCACAATGCCAATTAAGTAAAAGAAGAGTGAATCTTCTAAGCGTTTGTGGTTTGAGCGGCTCCTGGGAGGCCAGTGTTAGATTCCGATGCACCAGTGCTGGTTTACTGTATTACTTGGACCTTCACATTGACCATGAAACACAGTAATTGCATCGGGATTTAATACAAATGAGACAATGCTGCCTTAAGTACAAGAAGAGTGAATCTCCTTATAGTTTGTGCTTTCAGTGGCTCCTGGGAGACCAGTATTGGATTCTGATGCACCAGTGCAGGTTTTCTGTATCCCTTGGACCTTCACATTGACTATGAAACACAGAAATTGCATTGGGATTGAATACAAAAGTGACAATGCTGACTTAAGTACAAGAAGAGTGAATCTTCTAAGAGTTTGTGGTTTGAGAGGCTCCTGGGAGCTAACTCGATACAATACACCCAGGAAGTGGAGAGGAACCCGCACTGGACACCTCAAAATGCTGAACATTGGGAATAATTGTAGATGTAGCTAAATGGAATATCTGAAGGGAAGTAACAAAATAATGTGTACTAGGATATGACAAACCTGCCCAAGTCCTCTACAAAGGATACCAAGGGTCTAAATAATTTTTTGATAACATTTTGTATTTAAAAATATTTGTGTGTATAAATTGTTCATGTTGATGTAAATTTGACAATTTAAGAATTGGTCATGCTTAGGAACAATATAAGAAATAGGCGTTATGTAAAAGCCCGTGTGCTTTTGTTTGAAACGAAAATGGCTATGGAGAGTGGAAAAGGTTCGAAAGGCGAATTGGCGTGCTACCTTGAGCAAGTGCGGGAAGTAAGTCACACAGTCTGTAGGCAGCAGTGATTGAGGTAACTCCTTTGTGGAGCAGAAGCTTTGCCTGCAAATTTTCATAAAAATGCCTCGGTTGAAGACTGCAAACAGCTTGCAGCATAGCTGCGAGTTGTTGAGCTACTGTATGTAAAACTGAATGAAGCCAAGTAGAGAAATTGAGCCCATACAGCAAGAAACTTGCAGGCTGTAGTGTGGGTAGTTTAGCCGTCATAACTGTTCGCCACACCCAAGCGTACAGCCCACAGATAAGATTTTTTTCTATTTTTACCTTTGTAGGGCATGAACCATTAATTTAAACTGTGTTTTAATAATCATTCTTGAACTTTACGGAAACTGGTTCACCCTGTTATTTCATCCTAATCATACATCTGTATAGGGTTCCTTCCTGGTGTTTGATTAATCCGAGTGTCCTGTTTTACAGACTTATGAAGTTCCAAGTTAATATAAAGAGGCACCATTTAAATAGCTTTAGTGTAAATAATAAAAATGTTTTCTTAACTATTGCAAAGTGTTGTAGTTTGGTTACATAAAATTCAATCAGAGTGAAGCCAAGTTACTAAAAACTGTTAGATGGCTATACAGAATTAGTTCAAAGAATGATAGCTTTTGAAAGTTAATTCCACCAAGAAAGAGGTTTTCTTTAAGTGAAATGTTCAGTTAAAAAGTGTGTGCTTTAGTGTCTAAGTATTTAAGTTTCTTGATTATGGAAAGTGCTTTTCTAAAGGTTGTCCCCCCCACCCCGGCTAATTTTTTTTACCTTCCTCGAAGTTATCTACTGGGCTTTTTCTTTTTTAAAAACATAATGCATAAAGATGTAGCCCAAAATTGTTTAAGTGGGGTAATTTATTTGAAGAGCCAAACTAAACAGTAGCAAGAAAGTAGGCAAAATTCACATTTCTGCTTCTCCAATACTTCACTATTTCATTGCCAGGATAGGTTGGTGACCATTAAGTACATGTTTCATACCACTAAATGAACTTGGAAATGAGTTGTCCTAGCTTCAGTATATTATTATTCATACTGTGTTTCTATCTAGCCACTGGGTAAGATCTTAGGAAAAGAAGTGAATAGTCAAATTTTCTTATCCATTAGATGCAACACATGGTAAATCCTGTAAGAAGGATAACTCTATTGATTATCTTTTCCTATAAACAGGACTATCCTTCCATAGTGCATTTTATTTGGAAACTAAATTAAATTTTAGTAAGAGGGTTATACGTGGCAACATAGAGACAGGGTTTCTGTTATTTACGTAAAAGCATACTAATATCATAATGGTAGTGTTATAAGGTCCTATTAATGTGTGGTCATGACATTTGTTAAATGTCTCACCACATTCCTATTGAAACTATTTACTCTTCTTGTAAATAACACCTATGACAATTTTATACAAATGTCCACTAAGACTTTGCTCGTCAACTTTCATTTAGGTAACAGCGATCTTTAGATGTATTTAAATCAGTACTGTTAAGAAATACTGACTAGCTTTATTTTCAAGAATCTCAAGTTTAAGTTATACACACTGTTATCCTCCAATAAGAATCATTGGCCGATTATTCATCTTTGACAGGTTTAGCATGCCTGCAATGCAAAACATTATCTTTTGTATTAACAGATGAAATCCAACTTTTTAAATTTAATAAATGCTTATACAAACATAAAGTTTCTTCAAAAAATGTATTTCTGACAACTTCCTGTCACAGATAATTTTCACTGAATGTTGCAACCCAGTTATATTGCTGATGAGAAGCAAATGTTGATCTTTTCCCTCTCTTCCTTCACCATCTCCTGTTTTCAGAATGAGATTTTCACTCTGCAGCGGAAACGAGGTACTGGCAGAAGTAAAGCTGTGAGTACCGGACGTGAGTCGTGCTTTGGTAGAGCACTTGCCTGCGAAAGGCAAAGGTCCCGAGTTCGAGTCTCGGTCGGGCAAACAGTTTTAATCTGCCAGGAAATTTCATCTCCAGTTTTGTTCCCCTTGACATATTTCTACCAAAAAGACTACCCCAATGGATCCACTGCTTATATTTAACACACAGTAAATTCAGTTCAAATATTTCCTTAACAGAGGATGTGCATTGACGAGCTTGAATTAATCAGAAAAATATAAACAGATACTAACCATTCCACAGCTCTTACAAAATATTTGCATTAAGTAATCATCAAAGCTACTTTTTGTACAGCAAGAGGACTAACAGTCAAAATGGTGCTACATGCTACAGGCAGTGCAATACAATTTATTTTACTCATTGCTACAGCAATAAATGTACTTATAAAAATATTCAGACTTAGACTATAATCAAATACAGAGAGAGAAAATATTCTAACTAAAGAGATATAGCAGCCATAGGCAGAAACAAATAAAAAAACTGATACTAATCTTAGCTTTGAGGACCAAAAGTTTCTTCATCTGGAAAACACAAAAAGAGAAATGAGACTGTTCAAGAATTAAGGATGAAAATTCAGGATCTTGAGTCAAGGAAGATGGACATGATGAAATTCAGTTGCGAAAGAGCAGCAGATGATGTAATTTTAAATGCTGAGAAATAAGATCTCTTCAAGAGGAGCCACCAAAAGGTCAAATAAGTGAAAAACAAGCTGAAAATACCGGTAAATGGGCTAAAATGGCGGCAAATAGATAAACGAAACAGAAAGATAGTGCTGAAGAACAGGCAACCAAACAACCACAACAACAACAACAATAATAATAACAGCACATTGTAGCAATATATAATAGCAGTCCCACAACATCTGGAGGAAGATTTTCCACTAACAGAACAATAAATTCATGAAGCCATCAAATCATTCCAACACTTCAAAGCAACAAATGAAGACTCCACTACAGAAAAATTATTGAAATAGTCAGAACACACAAATGATCTACAACTGCTGTATGAGAACATTTGGAAAGCTGAAGAGATTATGGAAAGCATTAATCCACAGCTATGAAAAAAAGGGGAAACACAAAATGTCAACAATTGCAGAGATGCCTCACTTCTGCCAGTGGTATACAAAATATTATCAAAAATTCTCTGGACAGAGTTGTAGAAACTTTAGACAAATAACTGGGAGAATCTCAAGGAGCTCTAGAAAGGGAATACCCTGCACAGAACAGATGTTTATTAGAAAATCGATAATTCTCCACATACTGTTAATCACCAAACCTATAATAGTATCATGTATAGGTTTCAAGAAAACATTTGATTTGGTAGGCAGAGAAATTATAGGTAAAATCATCAAAGAATTTTGCGTTAAAGCAAACATAATCCTCAAAACACAAGCAAATAGGATGGCAGAAGCTAAATTTATGGGAGAAGTATCTCAACCATTTGAAATAAAAACTGATGTTAGACAAGGGGACAGTTTATCACCTTTACTGCAACACTGCATTCTAGAAAAAATAGAAAGTATCTGGAATTTGGAGAAAAAAAAATCACAAAATTGAACCAATAATTTTAGGATGAAAAACAAATGGAATTAAGGTAAACTGCCTGGCTTCTGCAGATGATTCTGATATACTTTCAAAAAATCTGGCAGACAGTTATTGAAAGAAATCTTTTGGAAGAAATAGCAAAGGGAGCTGGTCCCAAAATTTCAGCCGAAAAAACAACATTGATGACAATTTCAAACAATGCATCAACACTCTTAGAAAAACAAAAATGTAAAATAGCATTAGGAAGTAAATTTAAATATATTGGACAAACTGTACAACAAAATGGACTAGAAGAATTAACAGTAGATGCAAGAGTCAGCAAACTGGAGAGAGCAAATCGTTTGACAAAGGATATTTACAACAAGAAATGTACAACTAAAAAAACAAAACTAAGACACTATCCCACAGTGGTATGACCAGGATGTTTATATGGTTGAGGATGCCTAATGATGAACTATAAGCTGGACAGAACAGAGGTTCCTCAAAGGAGCATTATTAGAAAATAATGGTTGCAATACAAGCTACAGATGGCTGGAAAATGAGAAGTAATGAGGAGATCTACAAAAATTTTGAGAAAATATCAGAAGTAATGGCTAAAAGAAGATTAATCTTTTTTAGAGACCTCTACTGAATGAGTAGTTCTGGAAGAAGCAATCAATGATTGCATGGATTACAGAAATAAGAAAGAAACAACATCAAACAATCAGAAATAATAGAAAGAAACCTTTTTACAGATAAAATACTGAATTTAAAAGGATCATCACCTCTCCAAGATCAAAATTAATTTCATCCCTCTCAATAAGACCGTGAAAACCAGAAATAAAATTCATAAATATGATATTGCGAAGCTCAAAATCAATCAAAACATATTGGAACAATGCCACCAGTAACTGACAGTTGAATCCCATAAATGGGCAGACATTGACTCCATGATCCAACAAGCAGCTAATACTAAAATCCTGACAGCTAAAAAGAGGAATCATACATGGTGGAATGAGGTTTGTGGTGAGGTGGTGGGCCAAACAGCAAGTGCATGGAAAAAGTGGAACTCTACCAGGAGACCTGATGATTTCGATGTATTCCATGAAGTTCGAAAATATGCAGCCAGAACTCTACGAAGGGCTAAGCAGTTGCATGAGAAACAGCAGTTATAACAGATCGATCAGCGTTTCCAGATAAACAATGTCAGAGACTTCTATCAGACGTTCAAATCGAATTTGAAAGGATACCAAGCCCCTAGTTTTTGTTTTAGAGACGAAAATGGAAAGCTCAGTGTTGTGTACATAGTTCCGCGTATTCAGCGCGTACACAAATTTCCCACTAGAGTGAGCCCCGCTAAGCACAACAGCGCAGGCGCAGCACTCGTCCATCTCCGCATCACGAGATGGCGCTGCCACAGAGACGGACCAAATTCTGCTTCCGCCGATTCGCGTATTAATATGTAACACAGCCAATGAGATTGCTGCTAAGATAGAACACTTTCTCCTCGCGCATCACACTCGCGCAGTGATACATGAACGTGCGAGGTATTATAACGAGTGTAAAGACCTTCGACCAGTCAGTCTGCATTTGTCTGCACCAGTCTGCATTAGTCTGTACCAGTCTGCATAGTCTGTACCAGTCTGTACGAGTTCTACAATTGTCTGTACCAGTCCATAGTCAAGATTCAGTTTGCGCCTAATAAGATTACCATATTCCTGTACATTGCCATGAAGATAAATGTATAGACACTTTTGTCAAGTACCCGAGATATATGTGAGAATAAGATTAATGTATCAATACCAAAGGAACTTCAGATTGTCAATTGTAAATAGCATCCAGAACCAAGTTAAGTAATTTTTATATTTGTTATTATTTTAATAAATGTATGTGAAAACTAATCAAGTTCTGTTTAAAGTTGGTCACCGTCAATCTGCTACTCTCAGCGTGCAAGTGGCATTTCTATCGTCTGACCTAATGGCAGAAGATAAATACGCCATGATAAGGCCACGAGACATATTGCTGACACTCGCTTACTTTGTTAGAGCAACAAGTCAAATAATCTGATGGTGTGTGCACTGAAGGTCTTACAGTATGCACACCACACTCGGCCTGACCAACAAAAAAACTGCAAGATAATGTCTCGTTACTTTGAAAACCTACTTAATTGTGATGAACCGAAAGAAAGATTCGCTGTATGTGCCCCAATCCACAAACTACCCCTCATCTCCATCTAGTAAAGAGGAGACCAAAGAGATCATCAACAACTTTAAGAATAATAAGGCAGCTGAAGAGGATTCAATAGTGGTGGAACTACTGAAGCTGGCAAATAATGAAACTCTAGATATACTAGTCCAACTTTTTGAGGAGATCTGGAGAGGTAGGATGATACCAACTGAATGGCAGTCAGCTTTAATCCATCGTCTACACAAAAAAGGTGATAAATAGAATGTCAATAACTATAGGGGTACCTCATTAGTATCTGTTCCATATAAGATTCTCTCGAAAGTGATACAGAATAGAATAGAAGATCATTGTAACCAACTGATTGGGGACTATCAAGCTGGTTTCCAAAAGGGTGATTCTTGCGCAGAACAGATCTTTAACCTGAAGAACATCATGAGGTACAAAAAAAAATTGGAAGAAATAACTATGTGGTCATGTTTGTTGATTTTCAGAAAGTATATGACTCCATCGACTGACATGCATTAATGAATATTTTGGAAAAGTTTGGGGTGGATAATACATCAAGAAAGCTGATCAAACAAACTCTTGCTAACACAGTGTCGAAAATTAAACTTATGGGTGAGGTATCTGAACCCTTTACAATCAGAACGGACATAAGACGAGGAGATGGACTATCCCTCTCCTTTTCAATTGTGTCTTGGAAAAGGTCATTCGAGAGTGGAGAAAGTTATTAGCCCAAGAAGAAACAAATGAAGAGTGGTTCAGTCTTGGTCCTAAGAACAAAGGGGTGTGCATTGACTGCTTAGATTTTGCGGCTGACCTGGCCATTTTTGCTAACAACATAGAGTCAGCAATCAACAAGATAAATAGGCTGTCAGAAATTGATGAAAAAAGTTAGACTCCAGATCTCTATTCAAAAGACAAAATATATGACGAACATCTGTGACGGACCTGAATGGAAGATAACCAACCTGGGAAAAAATCGGATGAGTTAAGAATTTCAGGTATCTCGGTGAAGTCATCCACCAGGAGAATGGATTAAAAGAAGAAGCAATTGTCGGGATGAGGAAGTTAGACCAAGCATACCAACTGACAAAGAATACTTATAACAAAAAGTCTATGAGTATATGGGCCAAGTTCCAACATTATAATACAGTTGTACAACCTGAGGGCTTATAAGCATCCAAAACTTTGACCACGAATAGACAAGGTCAAGCTGAGTGGCTGGAAAAGCGTGAGTGTAGGATATTAAGGAAAATCCTAAGGTAATAGATGGGTCGATGGACAATGACGAATGAGAGCAAATGAGGACACGTGCAGTGAGACAGAACCTATCACAGCATCCATTACAAAGAAATGATTGTTATTTTATGGTCATCTCATGAAAATGGACGGTGATTGACTAACAAAAAGAATACGGAGTTTCATCCTATCTAAGAAAACGAGGCCGAGATGGTTCAAAGAATGTGAAAAAGATCTTAAGCAGATTGGTATCTCAGAGAGAAATTCCTGAAAGGAACAAATTTTGAAGATTGGTGACCAACTACCAAGGTTTTAACATGGCATCAACATCCGAAAGACAGTGAGGACCATTATCTGAAGAGCATAAAAAGGCACTTCTTGGAGGGGCTCAGAAGATACTGGCAGGAAGTCAAAGCTGGAGCAAGAACAAGACCTGGACACTAGAGTGAAGTCGGTTGTCACCACGCAGTCCGTAGAGACTCACCTCAATAAAAAAAATAAGTAAATAAAAATAAAAGGCTTTCAATGCAGAAGAAATAGGGGATTGAGAACAACACGAATAGAATAAAGGGGGAAAAACATGAGGAGGAGATGGACGAGTACTGGAAAAACAGGAGACGACAAGGGAAGAAGAAGAAGTGAAGTTATTACATGACGAGAGATGGTGATTGGATTTGATTTGATTCAGTTTTTGTTACATACACCGAAAAAATGAGATGATTCTCGAGGGTGTGGAACATGTCAGAATGTATAACACAAAACATTTTAATATAATGAATACTTCCCTGATCATTTGTCACGAGATTGTCAAAATAGGTGAATACAATACAGTAAACTGGAAAAGCTAATATTTACAGAATTAATACGCTGTCAGAATGAAACATTGTTATGCACTATTAATAAATTTATCATACACAAAATACTTAATATTGACTGTTGCAACCAAGTGCTGTCAAAACTTAAATCTAACATATTTTTACTTAAGCTGGCCTTTCAGTCTCTGTTAGGATATTCATCTATAGAGTAGAAGGCATTGCCTATCAAAAAGTCATTCAAACTCTGTTTAAACTGTGCTTTATCTGAAACCAAGTTTTTAATGGGTGCTGGTAATTTATTGAAAATGTGTGTTCCTGAATATTGGACCCCCTTTTGGACCAACATAAGTGATTTTAGGTCTTTATGTAGATTGTTCTTATTCCTAGTATTGATAATATGTATTGAGCTATTTGTTGGAAATATAGATATGTAACTTGCAACAAATTTCATTAAGGAGTAAGTATACTGAGAAGCAATGGTCGGAATTCAAAGTTCCTCGAATAGGTTCTACACAATGTTCTTCAAAGACTGGTCCCAGATACTCCATTGCACCATTCACCGAACCTGATAACCCCGAGCCGTCAGTAACAAAAATTAAGTCTTGCTTAAGAGATTTACAACACTACATGCACTTGTTACCAAAGCCTCATTTACTTTTAGAGCTATCTGTTCTACTTCCTTTTTGGCCCCACTTCTCTCTGTCTTCACTATATCCCATACAGTTCTTATTTTGTTGATACAATTATCTTTTTCTCTTAATAAAGTTACTTCAATTTCTGGATTACTTGATTCAATATTTTGCAGTATTCTTTGTAATGCATTACAATGCCAATATCAGAAATGTTCCTAGATAGTAGATACAGTCTCCTTTTTCCCCACATGATATCTTTATTCCTTGTGTAATCCATGGTTTATCTTTTGACTTCTGTGTGATTTGAGTTACCTTTAGGGGAAAACAATTTTCAAAAGAGGAGGTAACTTTATTAATAAATGCTTTGTATTTTCCATTTGAATCAGGTAAACATCTCTCCAGTTCATGTCTTTGAGCAATTTCCTGAATTCCTCAATTTCTGGCTTATTTATTATCCTCCTGTACTCAGATTTAATATTTTTTTTATCCTGACAAGTTTCAACATTTAACACAGGATGCTGCACGTTGTGATCAGATAGTCCATTTACTATTGGTTTTGTGATATGACTTTTTTCCCCTAGATTTGTTCATAAAGATATTATCAATAGCAGTCTCAGAGCATTTACATATCCTAGCTGCAAAGTTCACAATAGGAACTAAATTGAATGATAGTGTTAAAAACACCAGCAACCACTATTTCCTCTTCTTTTTTTTTTTTTTTTTTTTTTTTTTTTTTTTTTTTTTTTTTTTTTTTTTTTTTTTTTTTTACACCAAGCCATTCCTTTCGCTTTGTGAAATGAAGCACTGCCTAGTCCCAAAACACAGGACTACTATGACAAGGTGAAATGTTCTCAGAGTGCTACATGTATGATAGTAAATGTAATCAGCACTATAGTTGTTTTCTGAGTAGTTATGCTGTGTGTGTTTCATTCAATCAGATGAAATGGAATAAAATCATCTATTTATTTATTTGGGCTCTTTATCACCAAGATACATTCAATGTTGGTTGAGGTTTATCTTTTGAATTCACTCCAGTGTAGATTGTCAAAATTTTATCAGTTGTCAAAGTACTTGTAACACAGTTTTCGAATTTACTGCCATCCAGGAAAGTCTCGCACTCAAATTATTCTCAGAGACTGAGAGCTGGCTGAAACCCAGAGTAGAAAGCTCTGACATATTTAGTGATTAATGGAATATATATCGGAAAGGCAGGTTAGACACTGTAGGAGAGGGAGTGTCCATTGTCTCTATTGAGGTCAAAGCTGATTGTGACAGTGAAGTTATCTGGTTGCATATAACAAGTCTACGTGAAATCAAGTTAATTAATGAATGTTTTAATCAGCCACCCGGTTCTGCTATGACAGTTTTGGAGCCATTCACAGAAAGTCTACAGACAGTAGCACGTCAATACCTAGATCATGCAATACTAGTTGGAGGTTAATTTAGCCTACTGAGTATAGATGGTAGCCTATGGCTTCATTACAGGGGGTGCAGTCAATCTTGTGAAGCACTTTTGAATGCGGTTTTCAAAAATTGTCTTGAGCACCTAGTTTGGCATGCCACATGCAATGGAAATATCTTAGACCTTGTAGTTACAAACAGGCCAGATATCATCAATGACTTCAGCATAGAGATGGGGATTAATAATCATGATAACATCATAATAACTAAGGTTACAAAAATTAATAAATCAGTCAAGAAGGCTAGGAAAACGTTCATGCCAGAAAGAGCAGATAAGCAGATGTTAGCATCTCACTTAGACAGAACTGACATCACTTAGTTCCATTAAGATGGACGTAGAGAGATTATGGTCAAAGCTTAAACAGATCGTGAATTGCACTCTCAACAAGTCTGTACCTAGTAAACGAATTAAGGATGCAAAAGAGCCACTGTGGTTTAACAATGAAATTCGGAAAATACTGAGGAAGGAAAAGCTACTGCACTCTTGGTTCAAAAGAGAATGCCAAATGGCAACAAGGAAAGGTTACTACCACTGTCATACCTCAGCAAAAGATCTGGCTGAGAAGCAGGGGAAATTATTGTCCTATGTAAAATCACTAAGTGAGTCAAAGGTTTCCATCATGTCACTTGACCAGTCTGGTGTGGCAGTAGGAGATAAATGTTTTAAATTTTACATTTAAGAAATAATTCATGCAAGAGAATCATATAAACATACCGTCATTTGACAATAGCACAAAGACACCTAACAACAATCACCTGTAAACATGTGCCATGTCAGTGCTCTTGGAAGAGAGCTGTGGCAGTGACACGGCTCTGTTGTTGTTCCTGTGTAGTGATCTGCAAAGACGGGGGGGGGGGGGGGGGGGGGGGGGGGGACGGGTAGAGATTCAAGCAGTGATGAAGTACTTCATAAAGATAGGTATGAAAGCGAAGGACATTCATGCCGATTTCCAGAATACACCAGGGGCTCTGCTCCTTTGTCTTCAACTGTTGCCAAGTGGATAAACGAATTTAAATTTGGTCAGGAGAGCTTAGATGATGATCATCCATGAATAGGTCAGCCAAGATGTGTCACTACTCTAGAAATCATTGCAAAAGTGCGCATAATGATCAAGGAGGATCACCAATTTAGAGTGCATGAAATTGCTCACGCTTGCCAGATGTCATCTGAAAGGTATTCACAAGATGGGTGCCGCGACTCTTGATGCTGGGTCAAAAACACATGAGAATGGACATATCACAACACTGTTTGGCCTGTTTTAGGAGAAACAAACAAGAACTTTTGTGCTGGTTTGTGACCACGAGGAAACTTTGGTTTACTACTATACCCCAGAGACAAAGCAACAATCAAAGCATTGGAAACATGCTGAATCTCCGTCGCCAAACTCCTTCAGCGGGGAAGGACATGGCGTCAGTGTTCTGGGATGCGCCACCAAATTCCTTCAGCGGGGAAGATCATGGCATCAGTGTTCTGGGATGAGAAGGGGATTCTGTTTGTACTTTATCTCCCCACTGGGCAAACAATTACTGGAGAATACTATGCTAACCTTCTGGACAAATTGCAACAAAATATATGAGAAAAAGGCCAGGTTTAATAAGGAAGAAAGTCATCTAGCATCAAGCCAATGCACGCTCGCACGCATGTGCCATCGCCATGGTAAAATTACACAAACTAAGGTATGAATTGTTGCCACACGTGCCTCTTCCCTAAACTGAAAATTTTTCTTTGTGGATGAAGATTCACTTAAATTAAGAATTGATAGCCTGAGTTGACAACTATTTTGTAGGCCTGGAGGAAAATCATTGTCCAGATGGGATCAAGGTATTGGAACACTGTTGGACCAAGTGAATTAATCTACAAGCAGGGTACATTGAAAAACAAAAAAGTTTCAGTGACATAAGTACTTTTTTTCTATTCTGTTTCAAGAACTTTTCAAACCACCCTCGTAAGCATCCCTGACACCTGAAATAATTAAAAACAAATAAGTCGCCAGTTGCAGATGGAATCTCAATTTGGTTTTACAAAGAGTGCTATATGGCACTGGACCCTTACTTAGCTTGTATTTATTGTGAATCTCTCACCCAGCAGAAAGACCTAAGCAACTGGGGAAAAAATACAGAGGCGTCTCCTGTATATACGAAGGGCGAAAGAACAGACCCGCGAAATTACAGACCAATACCCGTAACATCAGTTTGCTGCAGAATTCTTGAACATATTCTGGGTTTGAATCTAATCAGTTTCATAGAGACCAATAAGTTTATGTCCACAAATCAGTACAAAGCATCACTCATGGGCAACTCAGCATGCCCTTTTGTCATACAATGTCTGTTCAAAAAATTCCAGAACTTTGTCCACAAAATTTTCTATGCTTATCTTTTAGTTACTATGGATTGTCTCCTTCAAAATACTCTACTCCAAAATTGATACACTGCTCCCAATATCATTTCCACTTCCAGGAGCAGTCTTGACACACATCTTGCTGGGTCGCATAAAGTGCCGTCTGCGAATTTTCTTCTATCTCATCTACCATTGCAAAACTTCATCCTTTTCACCTTTGGAAATAAAAAGAAGTCTGCAGGGGTCATACTATTCTCACAAGGAACATCTCAGTCTCATTTGTAAGATCCAAAAAGTTTTTTTGGTCTTGAATCATGAGCGTGGAATGAACTTGACGGCAACACAATGCATTCCAAGATGCTGTGTCATTTCATAACATGATCCAATTGAAATGTTACATTCTTCTACAATCTCTCGGACAGTGAATCTTCGACTGGCACACACAATTTCATTGACGTTCCTGACACAAGCATCATCAGTGGACATCTAAGAGCATCCTGAACAAGGATCATGTTTGACTTTTGTAAAGCCATTTTTAAAACGTGTGAATAATATGTAACACCGAGTATGGCTTAAGTACTCATCGCTATAGGCTCCCAGCATCATTTGGTGTGTCTCTGTAAAGGTTTTCTTGAGTTTCACACAAAATTTAATGCAGATGCATTGCTCCTCTAACTTTGCCATCACAAAATTCACAAACCCAGATTCCATATTTCTTGATTTCCGAGAAGCATTTGACATAATGACTCAATGCAGACTTTTAACAAAGGTACAAGCACATGGAATACATTCCCAGACATGTGAGTGGCTCAAAGACTTCTGAAGTAATAGAACCCACTACATTATCCCGACGGTGAGTGTCCATCAGTGACTGGGGTATCATTAGGATCGTTCCAGGGATGTGTGATAGGAGCGCTATTACTCATATTTTCTATGTGCATAACTGATTTGATGGACAAAGTGGACAGTAATCTGTGGTTGTTTGCTGATGATGTTGTGGTGTATGGAAGGTGTCATCGTTGAGTGATTTAGGAGGATAAAAGATGACCTGGACAAAGTTCCCAGTTGGTGTGATAAATGACAGCTAACCCTAAATGTAGAAAAATATAAGTTACTGCAGATGAGTTGGAAAAACAAATCCATAATGCCAGAATCCAGCATTAGTAGTGTCATGAATGAAGAAGTCACATTGTTTCAATATCTGGACGTAACATTGCAATGTGATATGAAATGGAACAAACGTGTGAGGGTCATGGTAGGGAAGGCGAATAATCATCTTTTGTTTGTTGGGTGGATTTTACTACAGTGTGGCTCAGCTGTGATGGACATCACATATAGGATGCTAGTGTGATCTCTTCTTGAGTACAGTTTGAGTGTCTGGTATCCGCAAGGGGTCGAATTAAAGCAGACATTGAGGTAATTCAGAGGCAGGATACTAGATTTGTTAACAGTAGGTTGAAACAACAACATACAAGTATTATGGAGATGTTTCTGGAACTCAAATGGGAATCCCTGGAGGGATTTTGAGGAACACTATGCTGACTGCAGAACAATTCTGCTTGCACCAACATACATTATGCGTAAGGACCACAAAGATAAGAGACAACAAATTAGGACTCATAGAGAGGCATATAGACATTCACTTTTTCCTCACTCAATTGGCAGATGGAACGGGAAAGGAACTGACTACAGTTGAAATAAAATTACTTGATAGTTGGCACTTCAAACGCCAATAAGAGTAGTCAGCGTCACACTTGAACTGTCTGCTGTTGCCAAACTCCACCAAACTTGGCCAGTCACTTCCAATTCCTGGTTCAGCATTCTTTCTTGATGTATTTGTATCCCGAATTACGAGCCCGACACTTTTATTATGTATTTCATGACACGCGATACCTACACCAAAAACAACACACATTAACAATGCTAATGAAAGACACACATTTCATTCATAGCACTAACCAAACACTACTGAATAACTCAGCACAAGGTGTGATTCAGTATCATACATATAGTTATCATATTCACAGAGATCATCTTACATTAGATAAGCTTTTCACTACACTGCGTGAAACTGAAATTTTTAAGGTTGCAATTCATAGTTGCAACTGGGTCACTACATTCACATATATAAATACTTCATGCAGTGCTGTGGCATAGCACAATGGTTGGCAGATTAATCTAATATGTAGCATGTTGTAGGTTTGAATCTCATCAATGTAGCAAAATTTTTATTTTTAAATCTAACCAAAAGAGTGTGATTATTATTTTCATTCAATTAATTGGTTTAAATATATTTTTTTTTATTTTTAATAATTTGCTGCATCATTTTTCATCATTGTTTTGACTGTTCTATTTGGTCTTATTTTTCTTCCTGTCATTATTTCTTCATTTGGAATCTGCCTCAGTCATCTATAATCCACGACCAAGTGCCCACATGGACTGTTCACTGGTTTCTAACATGGCAGCATGTGCAGCTAGTGTAAGGATAGTTACAGGTAACAAATGACATGGAGAAATTTCAATTTGCTTTCAGCCCTGAAATTGAGTTTTTGTTGTCGTGAGTTTACCCTTAAGGGTTAGCTTTAATTGCCATGAACAAAGCGATCATGATATTAGTACTGCTGCAGACTGTTGACCACAATTTTCTCGGCTGGGTTAGGACACAAGTTTACAGTCAGGGATACAAAACGGGTCGTCTGCCCCAGTTCAGTCACTGGTCACTTTAAATCAATAGTCGACAGAGTATCCAACATTTCTGACATACCTTGCACCAGCCACTAGAAAAATTGCTCTGTGTTAAACATTTAACATAATTTGTGAAGTGAGCTGCTTGTTTGTTGTCACCTGTAACCAAACGGTAGCTGGTAGCCAATGTGGCAACATTGTTGCAGCAAGTGATTGATGTCAACTATCAAGTAATTTTATTCAGACTATTGTAGTGAGACAGGGTACCTTCTGCCATGCACCATATGGTGGCTAGTGGAGTATGTATGTAGATGTGGAATCACATCCCATCTGGAAAGTCAGCCCTTGATCTGCAGTTCTGGGTAACTTTCTCAAAATCTACCCTTTTTCCTAGACCTATCCTTCACCCCTCTTCCTTCCACTTCAACCCTTCTGCCTGAAGAATGAGCTACTGGCTCTGAAGCTCGCCTAATTATAATCTTCTTTTATGTGTGTGTTCTGCCGCCACTTAGCAAGTAGGTTGTTTATCTATCCAATTCAATTATCATGTAATCAAAAGCTGCATTTAACACACCAAGTCTCTTTTACCAATCACTTTGAATATGTCCTACAGAATGTACTGTCTATCCTGTCCTTTTTTGAGATTACTGTTTTGTTGTACTTTTCTACAGGCATCATCTTACTTATTAGGAGTCAGTTCCTTCATGTTGTTGTTGTTGTTGTGGTCTTCAGTCCTGAGACTGGTTTGATGCAGCTCTCCATGCTACTCTATCCTGTGCAAGCTTCTTCATCTCCCAGTACCTACTGCAACCTACATCCTTCTGAATCTGCTTAGTGTATTCATCTCTTGGTCTCCCTCTACAATTTTTACCCTCCACGCTGCCCTCCAATGCTAAATTTGTGATCCCTTGATGCCTCAAAACATGTCCTACCAACCGATCTCTTCTTCTAGTCAAGTTGAAGAGCTGCATGTCCTCGGGAAAAATTATGGCTGTAGTTTCCCCTTGCTTTCAGCCGTTCGCAGTAACAGCACAGCAAGGTGTTTTGGTTAATGTTACATGGCCAGATCAGTCAATCATCCTGACTGTTGCCCCTGCAACTACTGAAAAGGCTGCTGCCCCTCTTCAGGAACCACATGTTTATCTGGCCTCTCAACAGAAACCCCTCCGTTGTGGTTGCACCTACGGTACGGCCATCTGTATCGCTGAGGCACGCAAGCCTCCCCACCAACGGTAAGGTCCATGGTTCATGGGGGGAGTTCCTTCATAGTCAACAGTTAAGGAATGGGTGGCTGAATTCATATGTGGCATATGTCTCTGTAAGATGACTCATGAACTACTTCCTAGAATTACAATCAAATATGAAAATGCTGAGAAAGAACACAGTGTGATATTGCAAGATCAGTAATTAAAAAGATGTGCAAAACAGTTGATGCCGTGGCCATACCAGAAAGTGAGTGGCATGTCTGTTGAAGCCTCACTACAACCTAATGTGAAAAACAATTTGGGACAATCTGACACACAACTGATTCTATGCACCAATCTGTTCCCGTGGATGAAATGAAACAGCAGTTGCACAAAAATAGCCAAGGTGACTTAATCGGAGAGAAAGAGTGGTCATTGTTTTCTAGGATGCAAAAGGGATTGTATTTTAGATTAGCTTGCAAGACTGAAACAATACCTCACAAATACTATGCAAGTATTCTGACTCAACCGGATGAAAAAATATGGAGCCAAGACCCAGGGGGAAAAAAAAGTTTATCATCAGTGAAATGCATATGGTCACAAAGGCACTTTCACAATAGGAAAACTGGGAGTTTCAAGTGTGAAGTCTTCAAATATCTATTCCATTCTCAAATTTTTTCACATTCTGACTTTAGCTTCCTCTTCTTTTCTTTTTGTATGAATGATTCACTTAAGACTACATGCGTCACAGTTCAAAACCGTTTTGTGAGTCAACAACTGGATATGTTTTCACTGCTCTGTCTCTTGTAACTCCGTTGGACATGGAGGTAGCAAATGAGGATGTAGGATGTCCATGACATACTGTTGTGCTGTCAGAGTGACCTGAAGTCATATCCGATGCTGCCCCAAACGCCCTCTCCCTATGTCGTTGTCATACTCACTGACAACTGTCATCGCGGGTCTTGTAGAATGTGACTCACTGCTGATCACATGACAGGTGCAGGTGTGAAAGGGTTACAATGTGCTCGGCGTACTTGCAGCAATTCTCCCATGGGCTCGTCAGACACGGTCAACCGGAAGCTTGCTGACAAGCAAGCCGCCCTTACGTACCCAAGCAGTCCAACATGGGGACACTACCACATCTGAATGTCTCACAAATCTGCATACTGCATAATTCAATCAGCCTGGCAAATGGAGACACACAATTAGGCCCCTTCAAATTTTGTTACGTGCTGATAATGCTGACTCACAGAAGTACAGGGCATCTGTGTCCTTCACAGGGATCACTCAACATCTTACGCTCTTCACATCTCTTATAGCTCCTACCATTCATGGTAACAATCCGAGACACAAACAAAGCTAATGCAATCTGGTGACCTTTTTATCCATTTCAGAGAGTTGCGACTCTCATAATTTACCACTGGTATGCACACTCGTGAAACTACGTTGCTTCAGGGAGCTTCCCTTTTTTTTCTTCAAGCAGTTTAGTTCTTTGAATCCATTTTTCTTGTAGCTCAGAATAATTATTTTATTGTGTAGCAAACTTACAGGCTAGCATTCTGGCCTGAGCTGTCTGAGTTGGTGGTCATGTGTGTGTGTGGTGTGCTTGCTTGTGTGAATGAATGGTGTGTATTTCTATTTCTTTTTCTGATGAAGGTTGTGGCCAAAAGCTTATGTGTAAGTGTCTTAACTGTGCCTGTCTGCATTTTAACGTGCCATCTTTATGGTAATTAGCACTCTATCTTTTCCTACACTGCTGATATTCCAACCTGTAGTTTCCATTGTTTGAACTTACGGTCTACTGTTTTATGTTGCAGTGCACTTCTACAAGTGTAATACACAAATGTTGCCTTAGGAAAGTGTCACAATAACATCCATGTCTACCGTTTGCTATTTTTTACGAAATAGCACGTCACACTCGAAATTTAACTTAGCCAATGAAATAAGTTTGAAGATTTATTGTGTGTAAGAGACACAAGGGCCCACTGTGTGGGAAATGTGGGAAGTTCTGTGCAGAGACGGAGTTATCCACAGACACAGTAAGTCTTGGGAGCTATACGGGTGTTTAAACATCGCCACCTGCTGGGATGAGGGGCCACTTACTCTGAGGTGGCGCTGTGCCAGCAACGAGCTCGACCCATTGATTAGCACCACAGATGACAATGAGCAACCAGCTGCTTCTCTGTGCAGAGATATAAAATTTATCGATTTTGGACATCGGGTGACAATCTGTCACATGGAGAACAATGTTTACTCTGGCAATTTTAACACTAATCTAGTGTTCTGCAACATATTAATGTGAAATGTTGTCTATGATGTTGAAGAGTTTAAGTTAAACTGATATCTGAGAATTTGTTGTTTTTGTGGCACTATCCGGAAAATGGCCTCTCTTGCAGCTCCAAGCATAAATGTATAGTGAAGAAGAATAATTAGCACAGAACACTGGAACCGAGTAGGGATCCGGTTTACTGCTCGGCCACTAAATTAGCATATTGTGAGTACACCAG
This sequence comes from Schistocerca americana, assembly GCF_021461395.2. NCBI lineage: Eukaryota > Metazoa > Arthropoda > Insecta > Orthoptera > Acrididae > Schistocerca > Schistocerca americana. The sequence continues at coordinate 1,129,421,852 of NC_060120.1, read as the reverse complement.
AAGAGACGCTGTACACACTTGCATATACTACATACACAAGTACAAGCATCGATCAAGCTACTGTGAAACTGCACTCTGTGTGACTCATCACTACATCAGAATACTGTAAATGTGGTGATTCCAATTTCGTAAGGTCTCTTCCTGTTTGTTTTCATCAGTTGGATCTTATTTTTCAAGTATGTGGGAATCCAATGAGCTGCCTGTTTGGATACATTCTTTCTGTATGTCCCACAAGTTGGATTCTTTGGAGACACATTGTAACAAGAGTTTTTAGGAATTTGCCTGGAGATTTCACACTGGGTTCTGTGTGATGTATTCCAACTTTTATTCTTGGACCTAAGATTTTTACTACAATTTTACATTCTTCTAATTCAGTTTGCTGTTTTCATGTCTTGTGTTGGACAAAGAGTCTCTCTCATGCATAAAGAAATTCTAATTTGATCACTGTTGTGCAATGTTAGATTTTAGAGTTCCAGGAAAAATACTTTTAGTTAACTGAGAGACAGTTTGTATTTTCTGAAGTCTGGATTCTATGCCTTCTTTTCATTATGATGTTCAGTGGTCTTTTTCACCTAATTATTTAAACTCTTTATCACCGAATACTATGTTGTTGCCTATATAAGTTCACCCAGTGCCATTTTGGTATCGTCCATTAATTTTTTATCCAGGTGAAATTATTAGTCCAATTTTCCTAGATTGCTCCCTTAATATTTCAAATTGCTTTAGCACATCAGTGATGTTTTTGTCAATTAGTATTACATCATCGGTATAGGTTACACAATATAATTCTATCTTTAAGTTTACATTCTAGTCAGTGTAATAGTGCACCTGCTCTTCTCCATTATCTTACAATTTTCTTAGGGGCATAGTTGAATAGCAATGTGTTATGCCATCCCATTTTCATATACTTATGTCTGTCTTAAATTACACTGCTTGAAAAAAAGTGAGACACTCAGAAGGTGGGGAGAAAACAAATTGAAACATAGCTAATTTAGAGGGTATGCGATGTTATTTCAGTGATAACAAAACAGAGTCAAATTTACACAGAACTTATCAGTTTGAGCCCACTTATCAACACAGCAATGCACCCTGTCTGGCCTGGACAGTGCGGGAGGATGTCGTAAAGCTGCTGCATACCCTCCTGAGAAAGGTGATCCACAACTGTTGTAACTGGACATTGCAATCATGGATACAGGCAGTGGGATGGAGTTAACGTCCATGTTGGTCCCATAATGTTCTATCGGGGACAGATATGGGGATTTTGCTGGCCACAGGAGTATATCAACATCACGCAGACAACTTAAAGAGACACACACTACATGTGGACAAGCACTGGCCTGTTGAAAAATAGCACCACAATACTATTACACACTGCTGTACCATCAGAGTTCCCTCAGCCATTACAAGCCGTGACCTGAAGTCATACCCAATGGCTCCCCACACCATGGGACTGCTTTGTGACCCCCCCCCCCCCCCCAAAATGTGGAAGAATGGGACCTCTCCCCATCTCCCCGGGTCACTGTCGAACTTCTCCACGATAGTCATTTGGAGCAGTGCAGGACTGGGACTCATTAGTGAACATAATGTGACACCATTCATTAGCAGTCCGTACTTCTCGATCATGGCACCACTTCACATGCAGTCATTTGCTTGGGTGTTAATGGCAGCCTATGTGCAGGACGGCAATTCCATAGTCTGGCTGCTCCTAGCAGTATGACACAGCATGTTGCAAGGAGTCTATTACAGTGAACTCCTGTTTATCCTAAATGATCGGGACGGTGGCCGGTTCCGATAACAAAAATTTCAGATAAATCAAAGTCCCCCTGTTTTCACATGTGAACACTCCAAATTGCATCAATATTGCGAAATACGATCGTAAAACGTGCGTAGGGTATGTAAAACGTTACTGATATGGTTGCAAATAACCCTGCACTTTTTTACTGAAAAAATTGTGTTGACATGTTAAAAAGGCACCAAACTATGATTGAAAACTCAAAGTTTTTAAGTGCTGTATAACAAAGCTCGTTTATTTTGCATTCTTACAGAAAAAATCTCCCTTATTTGGCAGCAGGAAATAACAGGAGTTTTAATTTTATTACCTACTCTTTTGAGTAAAAAATAAACTACTGAACAAAATTATGAAACAAATCTAGAGATTACTCAAAGGAACAAAAAGTCTGTCTAGAGGAACTTTCAAGAAAATTAAAAAAAAAAAAAACTTTTTAAGTTATGGACATAGAAGTTCTAGGATGCTTCATTAGAGTTTATTTTTTGGTAACGAAGTCACAAACGTCTTTTTCTTTTGTTTTTTTGCTTGAGAAACTATTGCTGCAACAATACATCTCCAACGTTGAAATCAAACTATTTCAAGATAAATCGTCTCCGCCTGTTGGCTGATGTACTCCAGGGCAGTTTGGATCACTTCATAACAGAATGTGTGAGGAATATTTTTCTCTGATTCATCGTCAGAAACATAGTCTTCTGACACTTTATGATCGGTCACAATTTGGACGATTTCATCCTCAGTCACATGAAAAAATGCCATTTTCTATTCACTCTTCAATGTCTTCGAAGTGTGTGTCTTTACAACCAGCTTCTCCAGTAAATTCACCAAAATTATGTCAGCTTGAGTTTCGGTGTTGCCTCCTCCTTCCCACCACTTAGGTTGCCTTACGATCTAAGAGTATTTTTCCAAGACCTAACAAGAGGAACTGGAGGAATTAGATTCCAAGCTTCAGCAATCATTGAATGACACTTAAAACATCGATTTTTTTAAGAGCTTCCACAAAATCATCTGCAGCATCAATCACACCTATTAATTATTCCAGCATCTTGCGTCTGTAATGTTTTTCCATCGCCTCAAGAATACCTTGGTCCATCGGTTGACATAGAGATGTGACATTTTGTGGGAGAAATACAACTTTGATATCCCCATCTTGCAGATCACCTGGGTGAGAAGGAGCATTGTCCACGAGAAGTAGCACTTTTCAAGGAAGTCCTTTTCCTTCCATGTAATTTACTACAGTTGGAACAAACTCTGCCTGGAACCACTCTCTGAAGATGGCACTGTTCATACATGCCTTAAGACTGACTCATGTACCTCAGTGGCAAACTGGTTGGTTGGTGTCTAAATGCTATTGGTGTTTTGGATTTGCCAATTAAAGTAAGACACAGTTTATGATTGCCAGTGGCATTACTGCAAGCAAGGACAGTAAATCTTTCTTGGATTTTTTTGTATCCTGAAGCCATTTCTTCTTCTTTAGAGGCAAGGGTTTTCATTGGCAGCATTTTGTAATTCAACCCAGTTTCATCACATTTGTAAAGTTGATTGCCAGTATAACCTCCTTTGTCAATGATTGTGTGCAGTTTCTTCTTAAAATCAGTGTAGCAGCTTCATCCCCAGATAATGATTTGGAACTGATGGCAATTTCATGAATGCCATGCTGCTTCTTGAAACGATCCTGCTGGCCATTACTTCCGAGCAATTCTTGCTTCTTTCCTTCAATCAGCTCATCAGCTCATTTTGACAAAGTAGAGGACCTGAAACTGACACACCTTTGGCTCTTATTTATTCGTGCCACAAAAATAATGCCTCTTCTAACTGAGGATGTGCACCTTTTCTCATTGCTTTTCAAGATTTCACTGCGCTGCCCAATGCTTGGATGGAACAAAATTTTTAAATTCCTGATCAATTTGTCTTCCGATCAGTAATTGTACTCCTACTCTGCAGCAACTTTTGTGGGTGGCTCACCAGCATCAATTCTCTGCAAAGTGTGAAGCTCTTTTTCCCACAAGATCACATTCATTTTATGTTTTGTGCCTGTAGTCACGTTCAGTGTTCTTTCTACAGACACTCGACTGAGTCCTTTATGGTTTTTGGCCCCTTTTATCTCTGGACACTTTAAGGCACATAGTGGGAGCACGAAACCTCAAATCAGAAACACACAGATGCACAACTTGACAACACTCGAGATGCACTAGACAAACTTTTGACTTTTGAAACCAGGCTGTGGCAGCCATCAAATGAAAGCATTCGATACATCTATGCCATTTCCTCTGTTCTACCCAAGCCCACGTGGCAACACAACAGGGTGTTGTACATTCACTGTTACACACTCAGCTTTGATGTACCGACAACAAGTGGAAAGTGTTAGGCAGCGCACTCTAATTGTCGGTTTTGACAGGGCTACATTGCGCTGCATAGAACAATACTGTATGTACTGTACTACCAAGGAGTTCCAATAGATGGCAGTGGCATGAAACCATGCAATACGAATAAGAAACACACTAGAGCTTCAACCAACACACGCACGAATTGACGATACTTGGACTTTTGACACACACCAGTGCACAGATTAGCAGCAGATTGCCAAAAAACACCAGCAAATGCTTGGCTCCAGGTGCACGCAAACTGAAACTTGTCAAGTGTCAATCTAGCTAGCCAAAAGTGTAGCTGCACGAGAGTTTACTGTACTTGTTCTCAGATGGCAGTCACAGATGTGAACAGGTTACAATGTACTCAGTACACTACACAGTGATGCTCCCTTGTAGTGGTCTCATGTAGTCAACTGGAACATTGATGACGAGTATGCCCTTACTTTCCAACATCAGGCCACTGTCAGATCCAAATACTCCAAAAATACAGATGTTGCAAGGTTTAACCAGGCGACCAAATGGACATCCACAATGAGGTTTCTTTCAAACTCTCATCAGATAATGCTGTCTCACACCAATATGCAGCACCTTCATATCCTCCAGAGTGATGATTCATCTGACGCTATTCGCATCCCTTATATACCACATGATGCTTGCTAAGCAGCAATAAAAACAAAGAACACTAATGAATAATGAAGGAAAAGACAGACTGTTACTTACCATAAAGAAGATACCTTAGGCTGCAGATGGGCAGAATTAAAAGACACTTACATAAAGCTTTCAGCCACAGCCTTCACCAGTAAGTAGTAATCTGCCTTTTCCAATATTGTTGATATCCCTACTGGAGTTTCCATTGTTTCAAGGACACTGATGCTTTTCTGTGAGTGTTTGCTTTATGATGTTTTCTGCATTTTAGCTTTTTTTTAAAAAAAGAAAAAAAAGAAAGAAAGAAAGAAAAAAAAAAAAGATTTGTTGCTGGAAAACTTCTGAAGTCCAATAAAGGAGTTACAACAGCCATATATGGTTATCTGGTGGACCTTGCAGAAACCAAATTCTAGGGCTGAAATATCTTGTTGACCAATGGGCATTAATCAGAATGAATACTAAATAAAAATTAAATCCAAGTTTACACAAAAAACACAGGTTCTATCACTGTTGTTTTTCGTTCTATTTTGCTCTTATGTTTGCTATGACTTGTAAACAGAAATTTTCTTTCTATCTATAGAGTTACATTTGCTGTAATGTATCTTACCTCGATGTTGTTTCTTCCTTCTTCTCACTGCTGCCCAAATCATGGCAAGCAAGTCATCCTCACTGCATTTGCTTCGTATTGCATCTCTGAAACAACTGTTAAAACACCCGTTAAACAGTACCAGGCAATTACCACACAGTGAAATGTTGGTACACTAAAAAGGAAGAAAAACTTTGCAGAAATCTTCAACAGTAATCTTGTAGTCTGCAGTAGGCAACAGCAGGATAACAAACCCACTGGACAATAATGGGAAAGTCATGATAGAAGTTACTTTTATTTTTATAAATAAACAGGTATCTTACACAAATGCTCAAGAGTGTACATAGGATCTTGGGCTGAAGAGGTGGAGCAGAAACTGACATTAGTTTTGTTGAAGAGGGAGTACTGGAACACAGCACAATTTCTTGCAAAATGAAGCCAAATTTATTGATAAACTCTTAATTAATTGCCAAGCTCACTAATGTGATCATTTTACGACAGGTACTTACTGCTTGGAGTATATGTCACTTTTCAGGCTTGCCTGATAGATCTGTTGCAAAAACACTTTGGGTTCCCCACCAGATAACATTATGCAAGTCCCTCCCTCAATATTTCAGTGACACAACGTTTTGGCATCTACAGGTGGTGGTGATTTCCACCATCACTGCTGCAAGATGCAACTGGCAATTTCCACATGACAGCTTTGAAATTTATCATGTGGATGACTATGACCATCATATTTAGAATTCAGAGGATTTCATAGAATACCTGAAGATGCTTAAACTAGAACTTTCAGATCTTTTAGTTAGCTCAAATGTTATATCATTACTTACAAAAGTGCCCCTGCAGCCCTCATTAGAGGTTATTAACAGCAAGTTTGAGAAAGAAATTGTGGTGCTGTTTAAACATGTGCATACCTCATCCTATTTCTTATGTAACACCAACTACTTTAATCAAGTGGACAGTGTTCCCATGGGAGATCCTCAATTTCCCTTAGTAAATATCCAACATTCCTCCTTCTGGCAGAATGCTGAAGAGACATTTGTGGTGTGGCCCACATAATACAGACACTACCTATGTCCCTGCAGCATTTGCACTCGCTCCATCTGAATATTCAGTTCACTGTGGAAGTACAAAAAGATAGCAGCTTACCATTCCTGGATGTCACAGTTTGAAGAAAAGCTGACAGAACACTGGGGCATAGTCTCTACTGCAAACTGATACACGCAGAGTTATATTTGCGGTCCAAAAGTTGCCATCACCCTGCACAATGTGGTAGTGTCTTACACTCCCTGGCACATAGAGCACACGTGATCTCAGATACCAACAGTTTGCCTGGTGAACTGTAAAACCTAATAACAGTGTTGCAGCAGAACGTTTATTCTTGTAAACAGATTTGCAATGTGTTCTGAGCAAAGCAAGTTCAGTGTAGGGATGTAAATGAAGATACTTAGACAAGCACTGCAAATGGCTTTCTTGCCATATTTCAGTGGCATGTTTTCAAAAATAGAAAGAATCGCTAGGAGAAACAGAATCAAGTGTGTTTTTCGTCTACCAGCGAAACTAAGGAAGTGTTTGTGTTAAGTTAAAGACAATCTTGACCCTAGAAAACATAGATCATATATAAGATCTGATGCCATTATGGGAAATCTTATATAGGGCAGACACCTCACATTGTGCAAGAACACTGTGTTCAACAGCACTGACAAAAATGCCACCCAGTAAATTAGTGGTAGCAGAGCACTGCCTGAATACAGGGCACCACACGTTTCCCAAGAGGCCATACGGTGGGCAATCTTACCAACAGGAATATGGAATTTTGACTAAGCACTGCCCAGAATCCAGCACTGACTGCCATGAAATTAAAACAGTAGAAACCAGATCCTCCGATGTATGACCTGATGCAGCACCTTGCAGAGAGTTAATTCAGCTTTTAACCACACGAGTGTCCAGAAGTGCAGTCATTGCCCACAACACATAAGCAGAAGGCTACTATGAATGGCATTTCCATCCAACTGGGAGTGCCTGTCCACACATTCGTACTCCTGCTTCTAGCCTGACAAATTTCAATTCTGCTGTGCGAATATCACCAGTCACATCTTGCAGCAGTGATGACAGGACCCACCACTACCTGAAGATGACGAACAGTTGTGTTGGTGAAATATTGCGAGGCTTGCACAAAGTTATTCAGTGGCCAATCTGAGAAGATTTGTATACATTATTTTTCTGTGACACAGGTATTGTGCAGCAAAATGTGATAACTTTCTGCATTTGCCTTTTTGTAAATTTCAAAATACCCCAAAAATTGGTGAGAAACACTGAACATATGACGTAACCAGATGACATACCCCACAGCATGTGCAGCAGTCGGGGTTGAGTGTAAAGGAATGATTGAGCAGTGCAATACTTTCATTTGAGAAAACAGAACAAATTTCAAAACATTTTGTAAATATGATCTGTTGTAAATGTAGATGTTACAAAATTACTGTCCCTGCTGTAATCAAGCAAAAGCAGTTCTGATTTTGTGTTTTTTGCTTCTGTCACTTCTCTTTTTGTTTACAGACATTAGTTAGTAAAGAAAACAAATGTCATTTAATGGCGATGATGCTATTCTGAAGTTTACACTCATCTACTTGTTATGCAATATGGTAGGTTTTCATTGTACTGTACTTTGCAAGAAATCAAGGAAACTGCAAGACCGATAAATAAAATAATACACTTCAATATAAATACATAATTGTTTAACACAATGAAAAAATACTGCCTGCCAGATGCAAGACGCAAATCCTGAACGCCATCACTAAAGTCGCACACATGTATCCGTAGCCACAACGATATGAATACTTGACTTGGGTTGGGATGATCAAGTGTGACAGACCAAGAGGCTCAACCACTGCAAGCATGGCAAGGTACATCATCTGGTGACATTTGTCATTCGCTTTTGACACATTTCCCAACATTTGTATCGTATCCAACATTTGTAATCCCATGTGTCTTGTATTAAATTACTTGTCTCAGGGTCATCTACAGTGCTTTGGAGGTTTTTAAATGTTAATACGTATCACCCTGTGTGTGTGTGTGTGTGTGTGTGTGTGTGTGTGTGTGTGTGTGTGAGTATGTGTGTGTATGTGTGTGTTTATATATATGAAACAAATACTAACAAAGAGATAGAGGGCCTGGTGAGTACTTACCTCAGCTCAGTACAGCCGATAGATACACAAAACAGAACAGAAAATTGACGTATCCTAGCTTTCGGAACTTCGTTCCTTCATCAGGGAGGAGAGAGGGGAAAAAAGGGGAAGAAGGGAAAGTGGATTCAGTTATTCACAACCCAGGTTATGAAGCAACAGGGGAAAGGTAAACAGGGAGGGTAGCAAAGATGGAGGCATGGATGTCAGAGGGAAGCCAAAGATATTCTACTGTAATTACTGTGCCAGCTTCAAACCAAGGAGGATGAATACAGAAGTAAAGAGGTACATAGTATAAAGATAAACACAACTATGTAGGATAAAAAGATGCGTGAATGGCTAAAGAGGAAAGGGAAAGAGGAGAAGACTAAAGAGTAAATGGGAGTGAGGTTGGTTAACATAGGTTCAGTCCAGGGGGATGGCGGGATGAAAGGATGTGTTGGAGTGCAAGTTCCCATCTCCGCAGTTCCGAGGTACTGGTGTTGGGTGGGAGAAGCCAAATGGCACATATGGTGTAGCAGGTTCCTAGGTCCCTAGAATTATGCTGGAGGGCATGCTCCGCTACTGGGTATTGGACATCTCCTAGGTGGACAGTTCGTCTGTGCCCATTCATGCGCTCAGCCAGTTTAGTTGTCGTCATACCAATGTAAAAGGCTGTGCAGTGCAGGCATGTCAGCTGATAAATGACGTGCTGTCTCACATGTGGCCCTGCCTTGAGTTGTGTATGTTATACCAGTAGCGGGGCTGGAGTAGTTGGTTGTGGGGGGATGCATGGGGCAGGTTTTGCATCGGGGTCGGTTACAGGGGTAGGAACCGCTGGGTAGAGAAGGTGGTCTGGGAATATTGTAGGGTTTGACAAGGATGTTACGGAGGTTAGGGGGTCGGCAAAAGGCAACTCTGGGTGGTGTGGGGACAATATTGTCAAGGGATGATCTCACTTCAGGGCTTGACTTGAGAAATTCATATCCGTGGCGGAGTAATTAGTTGATGTATTCGAGGCCAGGATAATATTGGGTGACAAGGGGGATGCTTCTGTGTGGTCTGGGGGTAGTAACATTGTTGTTGGTTGGGGAGGAATGTATTGTTTGGGAGATCTGTTTGTGGACAAGGTCTACAGGATAGTTGTGGGAGAGGAAAGCACTGATATATAATATAATACAGGGAAACATTCCAAATGGGAAAAATATATCTAAAAACAAAGATGATGTAACTTACCAAATGAAAGCGTTGGTATGTTGATAGACACACAAACAAACACACACACAAAATTCAAGCTTTCGCAACCCACAGTTGCTTCATCAGGAAAGAGGGAAGGAGAGGGAAAGACGAAAGGATGTGGGTTTTAAGGGAGAGGGTAAGGAGTCATTCCAACCCTGGGAGTGGAGAGACTTACCTTAGGGGGGAAAAAGGACAGGTATACACTCGCACACACACACACACACACACACACACACATATATCCATCCGCACATATACAGACACAAGCAGGGTATATGTGCGGATGGATATGTGTGTGTGTGTGTGTGTGTGTGTGTGTGTGTGTGTGTGTGTGTGCGAGTGTGCGTGTGTGTGTGTGTGTGTGTGTGTGTGTGTGTGTGTGTGTGTGTGTGTGTGTGTGGCATACTGGTCTGAACTATGCAGCCTTCAAATGGAAGTTTTTTGATCACTCCTTATTTTGCACCCTGCCACCTTGGCAATATGTACCGCAAATCATCAGACAGACGACCTTCCTGCATGCTTCGAGCATCCCCTGGTGCTGTTCCGAACCAATGCTAATCTTTGTAACTGTGACGAGCAGTGTGCAGATTGCATCTTTGTATCCCACAAAGAGGTGACAGTTCCCAGTGGCATGAATGGTTACTGTTTATTGAATGTCACTGAGTTGGTGAGTCATTTGCTACATTGTGGCCCACCTGTTCACTGCTAAAGCCATGCTAGTCAGTGGTAACCCCTGTCAATGATATCCTGTTGCCCATAGCAGTTCACTCTGCTGATTGTGGTAGTATTTTCCTTGAGTAAATCTGCTCACAGTACACCTTTGACACTGTGGTACAAGAAAGCCCAATGACTACACACCCTTATAGAATAAGTGTCTCGAGCCATGGTTACCCACGATATGGCAGTGATAAAATCACCCTGTGATCAACTGTCACACTGCAGCTGTAAGCTGCACCTCCTTTTTCAGAATACTCAGGTTTATTAATTTGAAGTAAATCAGATCTTTTGCAGGAAGATTTAACAAAAAGAGCACATCCACGAAAGGATGAAACCATGTCTAATTAACTGGAACACAAAATTAATAATTAGTGGTGACAAAGATCCTCTGCAATAAAAAATAATGTCCACTTACTTCATGTATTAGTCTTCAAGTGACAGAATATATGTAACTGTGTCCTTCTTATTTACACTGATTAAACAATGGAAATTCCAGGTAGGAATATCAACAGTGCAGGGAAAGATAGATCACTATTTACCGTAAAGAAAACAAAGTTGCACACAGGCACAACACACAAGCAAGCACTCCACGCGCGCACGCACGCACACACACACACAGAGAAAAAAAAACTGCCAAGTCCAGCAGCTAGGGGCAAGCTACTGGAGTTGTCAGTCATATTTGTGTGACATGTGCTTGCCTGTGTGTATGAATGTGTGTGTTTCTCTGTATCTCTTTTGCTGATGAAGGCTGTGACCGAAAGCTTTGTGTAAGTGCCTTTTTAATTGTGCCTGTCTACAATGTAACATGTCTGCTTTACAGTAAGCAGCAATCTATGTTTTCCTATATTTTTCATTTACACAGATGTAATTAACAAATCAGAGTCTATTTATTCCAGAGAAGTGACAGTTTGTTCATGACAGTTCAGCACAAATCTGATTTTTTATATACAGCAAGGCTACCTATAAATTATTCTGTGTGCCAGTGTTCATGCTGACTATAGGGATTCACACGGATCATGTGTAATTTGACATCTGGTCCTGTAAACTTACTTCTGCTCAACGTGAAAAATTCTCCAATCCACATTTTATAATTAACCTGAACATATCAAATAATGCACCCTTCGATATAACTGCTTATTGTCCACTTCCCATCACTCTATTCCCAATGTCAACCCAGTTGACCTCTTCTTCTAATCCAAAAACCATGGTTGACTCAATGTTTGCTATTGCAAGCTATTGCTATTGCAGCACAAAAGTGCCAGAGGCACCAGTAATGATATATAATTAAAAATACTAGAAAGTAAGGCTCACTGGTCCGTACATGCTAAGACAAACACTACAAGTGTCTAAGACACCGCGCTCTCACACAACAAGTACAAGGTCTGAATACATTCCATTTACGATACACTAAACTGTTTCATTCACGGTGCAATATACATACTCTCTCCCCAATAAACAGAATAGTTATAACTCAATTGTTCACAAGTGTATATTATGACTCTTGCCACAGCTATGCAGTCAGTATGCCACAGGGGTGCCATAGAAAGGGATCAGGTTCAATTCCTTGTAGAGCCGGGAAATTCTGCTCGGTGGACGGACTGGAATAGGGTACACTCTGCTTGTAGTTCCAGCTGAGGAGCTACTCAAGTGAGAAGCAGTGTCTTCAACTTCTGGAAGTTGATAACAGCCTGGGGAGTTGTATACTGACCCCCTAACTCTCCATAGATATATAGTAGAGGACATCTCTCGAAGGGCATTGCGTGGTCTTCTGGGCCCAATGCAGAGTTCCTTTATCAATGTATATTGTATATCACCACTTGTACACACTCATCAGCACAGTACCATATTGTCTCTTCGCGTGGCAAATTTTTATTCCCTTGTTTCCAGATCAAGATTTTTCCACTTCCTCTTCTTCTTCTTCTTCTTCTTCTTCTTCTTCTTTTTTTTTTTTTTTTTTTTTTTTTTTTTTTTTTTTTTTTTTTTTTTTTTTTTACTTGTACCACACATATTCCACACGGTTTATGCTCACTCCTTCAATGATACTTCCTATCCTCCTCTAGTGTCCGAGTTGTCCCTGCTTTCCTGCGTGTTTGTTGGTTTAAACACCCTTGTTTCAAAAGAGAGTGACAGCTTCGATACAGTCTTGTCAACATTTTGTATTTTTATTTAGCAATTATTGTTTGAGCCTTATAGGCGAATGTCACAAGATATTGTCAACCACTGCATTCACTAGATTGGAATGGGGTTCATGGTAACTTATCAATTCATTTTTTAAGTTGCTGTTATCTTTTTCATCCTATCTTGGACTAGCTTTTCCATACTCCCACTCTATTTTACGTAGTCAAACAGTTATCTGCCCTTGCAAACTTGCTCCTTTACTACCAAGTTAACTAATACTGGGCAGCCTAACAGAAGTTCCAATATCCAGTCTTTCACCACAATTCACCTACACACACTTTTCACTCACTGATTTTCTTTTTTCAATGTCATAAATATTTTGCTTTCACAGACTGCTGTGCTGTGAACATAAAATTGTAGGAACATCTGCCTCACAGGTCATTTTTTTTTTTTTTATTAAAGAATATGTTCCTTGCTTATTCCTATTTGCTTCTGATACATTTCCATTCTCACTTTTATTTTGTTTTGATCCATCTCTTTTTTCTTTGATAGACAAGTCAAACAACAATGGCAATATGTTGCAGCCCCTTGTGTTTCACCCTACTTACTACGAACTTACTTTTCTTAGCTTCCAATTTTATTAGTCATTTGGTTTTTAAGATACTTAAATTAATTGTTTGACCCTGTATTTTTATATCTTATTTTACCTTCGGTTGATAAAGGATTTCTGGTATGCTCACAAAGAGAGAGCTGATTCTTCCCACCCCTCACCCCCCTTACCTTGTCCTGAAGCAAACTTATCGCCAAGTATCTTGCAGTTTTTTTCCTATTATTAATCTCTTAGTCTAGTCATCAATTTAAAAGTGTCAGTTGTTGGTCCCATTGTCTAATAATTTGTACATTTATACACATGAAGTTCCAATTTTTATTTGGAACATATAGACTCTGATAATCATGAATCACAGTTCAAATGGCTCTGGGCACTATAGGACTTAACATCTGAGCCAAGGCAGGATTCAAACCTGCGACCGTAGCAGTCACGCAGTTCTGGACTGAAGCGCCTAGAACCGCTCGGCAACAGTGGCTGACGAATCATAGTTACCATCACATGGACAGAAATATTGTGTTAACTTTATTACAACATAGGGACATAACTAAAAATGTCTTTACATAATTTCCAGTTCTGATTACTTTCCTTTAATTTAATCTCACAAATAGGTTAGTGTAACATGATGTTGACAGAGGCAAATTATATATACTCACAAATTATTTAGCTAGAGGTATCTGGTTTGTATGTCTGGGAGGGAGGAGGGTGCAAGCTGAAAACTTCAAGAAAAGATTACTCATTTCATACCTGCTGGATTTAACTGCAGTTTATCTCTTCCATATACCAACCACATACCTAATGTGCATGGCAAACAGTTTGAAAGTATTATTCTATACTCAGCATTTGGAACTATCAGTTCCTTAATGAGAGAGGAAAGAGGGATAAGTTTCTGAAGGTCTCAAAGGTCACTCGGACTCCATGACTAATGTGAGGACAAGAGGAACAAATGTGTCTATAAGAAGTTTTGGAATTTCACCTCCTGGAGGTAAAATACTGATCAGTCTGTCAGTCTTCTAGTAATTTTATGGTTTCCTCACATGAATTTTCACTTGGACACGATTATTCTATGTTTCATCACTCACCTGAGAGATATCTCTGAATTCCCAAAGAGACACACCTTCAAATTGCCATCAGCTGTTATTCGTAAACGGTTGCACGTGCCACAGAAGTGTTCACTCATTGAGGTAATAAATCCCACATGTCCCTTGAAGCCCGGCACATGGTATGCCTGCAAAAAGAAATTGTAAGAAAATAGCTACTGCTGTTGTGAAAATACTATAAATGTGTTGCTCACCAAGTGGAGGAAGGAGAAAATGTGCATTAAGGGGAGTTTGAACGCCATATCCTGACAATGTTAAATTTAGTGACTTAACTTCCCCGTATTTCAGGAACAACTGTAGCCATTGACAAGAAACTTTTACAGGACATTAAACTATATGTTCTGAGTCTTACAATAATTGCATTTCAGCCACTGCTTTTGGAAATACAATTTTTTAATCACACAGTTAAAATTTTGTGTACTTTTTTGTATGTTATTCTAAATAATTTTATTTATACATAACATTATGTTCTTCTTTTAGTTCAGAAGGCTCAGGATACATACTGAAAATTTGAATTCGCTATTCGAATTAGTTACTGAGATTTAGGGAAAAATGCAAGACAAAATGTAAATTTTCAGGAAGAGTTTTTAAAGTTCTAATAGACTGTAACTCAATATATGCTTAACATTTTATTTTTAGTCACTCAGAAGCACCCTGCACCATACTGTATATCATCCTCTTGATCTTTTTTAAGTTTTTTCTTGTTTTCTTCTTTCTGGACTCCGTAGTGGCCAACTGTGCTGCATACTCTGCTTTACCAGTGCAAACCTTGTCCATCCATTCAAATTCTCTGATGCAGTTTGCTCCAGAATTAATTCCCATATGTTGTAGCACTTTCACGCTACCAATGTTGCCATCATTAAAAGCAATAACAGCATGACTGACCCCCACTTTAGTGTCTTCATTACAAGAAAAACATTTTTTGGTCTACATCTACATCTACATCCATACTCCTCAAGCCACATGATGGTGTAGGGTACCTTGAGTACCCCTATTGGTTCTCCCTTCTATTACAGTCTCGTATTGTTCGTGGAAAGAAGCATTGTCGGTATGCCTATGTGCGGGCTCTAATCTCTCTCATTTTATCCTCATGGTCTCTTTGCGAGATATACGTAGGAGGGAGCAATATACTGCTTGACTCCTCGGTGAAAGTATGTTCTTGAAACTTCAACAAAAGCCCGTACCGAGCTACTGAGCATCCCCCCTGCAGAGTCTTCCACTGGAGTTTATCTAACATCTCTGTAACTCTTTCGCGATTACTAAATGATCCTATAACGAAGCATGCTGCTCTCTGTTGGATCTTCTCTATCTCTTCTATCAACCCTATCTGGTACGGATCCCACACTGCTGAGCAGTATTCAAACAGTGGGCGAACAAGTGTACTGTAACCTAATTCCTTTGTTTTCGGATTGCATTTCCTTAGGATTCTTCCAATGAATCTCAGTCTGGCATCTGATTTACCCACGATCAATTTTATATGATCATTCCATTTTAAATCACTCCTAATGCATACTCCCAGATAATTTATGGAATTAACTGCTTCCAATTGCTGACCTGCTATATTGTAGCTAAATGATATGGGATCTTTCTTTCTATGTATTTGCAGCACATTACACTTGTCTACATTGAGATTCAATTGCCATTCCCTAAACCATGCATCAATTCGCTGCAAATCATCCTGCATTTCAGTACCATTTTCCATTGCTGCAACCTCTCGATATACCACAGCATCATCCGCAAAAAGCCTCAGTGAACTTCCGATGTCATTCACAAGGTCATTTATGTATATTGTGAATAGCAACGGTCCTACGACACTCCCCTGCAGCACACCTGAAATCACTCTTACTTCGGAAGACTTCTCTCCATTGAGAATGACATGCTACGTTCTGTTATCTAGCAACTCTTCAATCCAATCACATAATTGGTCTGATAGTCCATATGCTCTTATTTTGTTCATTAAACGATTGCAGAGAACTGTATCGAATGCCTTGTGGAAGTCAAGAAACACAGCATCTACCTGGGAACCCGTGTCCATGGCCCTCTGATTCTCGTGGACGAATAGCGCGAGCTGGGTTTCACACGATCGTCTTTTTCGAAACCCATGCTGATTCCTACAGAGTAGATTTCTAGTTTACAGAAAAGTCATAATATTCAAACATAATACATGTTCTAAAATTCTACAACTGATCGATGTTAGAGATATAGGTCTACAGTTCTGCACATCTGTTCGACGTCCCTTCTTGAAAACGGGGATGACCTGTGCCCTTTTCCAATTCTTTGGAACGCTACACTCTTGTAGAGACCTACGGCACATTACTGCAAGAAGGGGGGCAAGTTCCTTCACATACTCTGTGTAAAACTGAACTGGTATCCCATCAGGTCCAGCGGCCTTTCCTCTTTTGAGTGATTTTAATTGTTTCTCTATCCCTCTATTTCAATATCTACCATTTTGTCATCTGTGCGACAATCTAGAGAAGGAACTACAGTGCAGTCTTCCTCTGTGAAACAGCTTTGGAAAAAGACATTTAGTATTTCGGCTTTAGTCCATCATCCTCTGTTTCAGTACCTTTTTGGTCACAGAGTGTCTGGACATTTTGTTTTGATCCACCTACCGCTTTGACATAAGAGCAAAATTTCTTAGGATTTTCTGCCAAGTCAGTACATAGAACTTTACTTTCGAATTCATTTAACGCCTCTCGCATGGCCCTCCTCACATTACATTTCGCTTCGCGTAATTTTTGTTTGTCTGCAAGGTGTTGGCTATGTTTATGTTTGCTGTGAAGTTCCCTTTGCTTCCTCAGCAGTTTTCTAACTCGGTTGTTGTACCACGCTGGCTCTTTTCCATCTCTTATGATCTTGATTGGCACATACTCATCTAACGCATATTGTACGATGGTTTTGAACTTTGTCCACTGATCCTCAACACTATCTGTACTTAAAACAAAACTTTTGTGTTGAGCCATCAGGTACTCTGAAATCAGATTTTTGTCACTTTTGCTAACCAGAAAGATTTTCGTACCTTTTTTAATATTTCTATTTATGGCTGAAATCATCGATGCAGTAACCGCTTTATGATCACTGATTCCCTGTTCTGCGTTAACCGTTTCAAATAGTTCGGGTCTGTTTGTCACTAATATGTTATCGCCATGAGTCAGTTCTCTGTTTAACTGCTCAAGGTAGTTTTCAGATAAAGCTCTTAAAAAATTTCACTGGATTCTTTGTCCCTGCCACCCATTATGAAAGTTTGAGTCTCCCAGTCCATATCGGGCAAATTAAAATCTCCACCCAGAACTATAACATGTTGGGCAAATCTAATCGAAATATTTTCCAAATTATCCTTCAGGTGCTCAGCCACAACAGCTGCTGAGCCAGGGGGCCTATAGAGACATCCAATTACTATGTCTGAGCCTGGTTTAACCGTGACCTTCACCTAAATTATTTCACATTTCGGATCTCCGTCAATTTCCTTCGATACTATTGCACTTCTTATCACTTTAAACATGCCTCCCCCTTCACTTTCCAGCCTGTCTCTGCGGTATACATTCCAATCTGAGTTTAGAATTTATTACTGTTTACATCGGGTTTCAGCCAACTTTCTGTCCCTAGTACTATGTGGGCATTGTGACCGTTTATTAATGAGAGCAGTTCTGGGACCTTTCTATAGACGCTCCTGCAGTTTACTATTAGCACATTAATATTGTTATTCCCTGTTGCATTTTGTCTACTCCTACCTTGCCGCATCTCAGGAGGTGTCTTGTCAGGCCTAGGGAGGGAATTCTCTAACCTAAAAAACCCACATGTGCACTCCACACATACTCCGCTACACTTGTAGCCACTTCCTGCATGTAGCGCACGCATGACCTATTCAGGGGGACCCTACATTTCTCCACCCGATAGCGGATGTCGAGAAATTTGCACCCCAGATCTCCGCAGAATCGTCTGAGCCCCTGGTTTAAGCCTTCCACTCGGCTCCAAACCAGAGGACCACTATCGGTTCTCGGAATGATACTACAAATAGCTAGCTGAGATTCCACCCTGCGAGGCTTTCCGCCTTCACCAACTCCACTAACCGCCTGTATGAACTGAGGATGACCTCTGAACCCAGACGGCAGGAGTCATTGGTGCCGACATGAGCAACAATTTGCAGTCGGGTGCACCCAGTGCTCTCTATCACTGCTGGCACGGCCTCCTCCACATCTCAGATGAGACCCCCGGCAAGCAGACAGAGTGAACACTGTCCTTCTTCCCCGAACTTTCCGCTATTTCCCTAAGGTGCTCCATCACCCGCCTAACGTTGGAGCTCCCAATAACTAATAAACCCCTCCCCCCATGTGCCTGCTCAGACCTTGCTGAAGGAGTGGCCACATGTCCACTCACAGGCAGAACGGGCGATGCCACACAGCCAGCCTCCACACTGACCCTCCGCCTCGTGCGCCGCGAATGCTGGTGAACCCACCACTCCCCTTGGGAAGAGGGTGGCCCAACCGCGCCCGGTACCCGCAAAGATGTGTCGACAGAAGGGTCAGTGGGTGAAGCATGTATCACCTGGGGTGTACCATGCAAAGCACCAGACTCCCCACTGCCGCTACACTCCAAGGCAGCAGCCTGAAGACGGGTAACCGCGGCCATCAACACGTTCAGCTGTTCGCGAACAGTGGCCAGCTCCACCTGTGTCCATACACAGCAGTCACACATCCTATCCATCCTAAGAAATCAATTTACTGTAGAGAGTTAATCAACTTATAACTAGACTGCTAATTCACTAAAGGTGGCTGATAGTTGACTAAACTGTGGTTACTAGACACTTCCTGTAGAAAACAATGAAAATAGCCCTACCTGTCTCTGGACTGTATTGAAAACAAACACTAGCACTACTGGCACTATGGCTTACTAAACGGACTCTCTCTGACTGTATTCAAAACAAACACAAAATCTATGGAACACTATTACTAGCACTCGACAATAAAAAGCTTCCTAAAAGCAAAAACACATGGAAGAAGAAGTGACAAGTAAGAAAAATAGAGTTAATACTTAAATTAGCGTAACTCGCTGCACAGCAGACATGACGCAGACGGCAGTTACGACAACACTGACACTATAAGATTATTGAACGACTCATTGGGATTTTGAGTCTGACAATGCAGACACTTCTTCAATAATTCCAGATTGCCAGGTCTCTGTAAACAGGTTTTATGATATCCACAACTGCTGCTGGGATAGAATGTTTATGGCTGTATGACCTGTTTGAGTACTGGGCATTGCGGTAATTGCACCATGAACCAGATCCAGGAGGGCAAAGATGGTGTACTGGTTTATCATCAGCTGACAGTCTCTGGAAGAAGGTAGCCCGTACTGCCTGCTTCAATTTCAACAAATCCTCAGTATTATTTCTAATGGCAATCTCATAATACTGTTGTAGTTGATCAATCATTTTGTCTGTCAGCCTGCTTCTTATGGTCTTACCACCTGAAAGTTTCTTGTCTCTCAAACTTTGTTTCAACTTCCTCAATCTGGTACCCATCCTCTTCTGGACATGACGAACACATTCCAGTTCTGTGATAAGCTTCTCACCATAAGGCTGAGTGGCTACTACACTGTTATATGCATTTGAGTCTGCATAACCTAAGAACTTAGTGTAACACACTCGCCTTTAGTTTACAGATCGATTATAAATTTCAACAGCTGCACAGGCCTCCGTACGACTAGTTGTCCTTCATAATTTCTGTCACAGATATGCCCTTCTTCATGCCCTGATTTATACTTATAACAATGTTTGGTTAAAATCTGGAAATCTATTAGCTTTCCAGTATCCACACTGGTCACTGTAGCAACAGAATTCTTAGAAATGCAGCTGCGCTACTATCAAGCGCCCCAAAAGCTACGGATATGTCAATCATACCATCGTTTATTTCAGCAGCTTCATTTGCAGCACACTTAATTGACTCACATGCAGCAGATTTCACAGCAGCTCCAATAAATCCTGCATACTTGTCCATTTTACAAAGTGGGCGTGGCATATACATCATGACACACATTGTTTCTGCTGCAGTGTAACCTTTGCCAATAGCTCTCAATCCATAAAACCACCTAACATTTATTTCAAAATAATTATCTTTACACTAATCAGAATTCCAAAATGAATGAGTATATTTACAACTGGCAGAATTAATGATACGTTTCCTGGCTAGTCCATTTGATACCTCAATGTCTTCATGTAAACTAACTGGCCCTCCACATACATACAGCACACACATTCACATAACACCCCTGTTAGGTTGTGTAAATGTATCAGAATATAACCTAACCTACCGTTTACATGAGTTTTGTTTTGAGATAACTGTGTTATCACTATGTTTCATTTTAATCTTCGAAGCACTAATGGGTGTTTCGCTAGATACTCATGAGTTTGCCAGTATTTCGTTGTCTGTAACTTCACACACCACATGCTGAACGCAAAGTTTCTCTTTATACAAAAATTTATTACCATGAAACCCACATTTCTTAAAAACACTTCATTTTGGAGTCATACTTTTTGAGAGATTTACCAGTCTATTCGTCACTTTTCCTCGGAAGAACGTTAGCACTTCGATATACAAAGCATGTTTATACTATGAAAAGATACGATACTATTTTTGACAGTGCTACCAATGCAAACACATAATTTAACCTTTATAACACAGCAATCCACAGCTT
Organism: Schistocerca americana; assembly: GCF_021461395.2. Taxonomy (NCBI): domain Eukaryota; kingdom Metazoa; phylum Arthropoda; class Insecta; order Orthoptera; family Acrididae; genus Schistocerca; species Schistocerca americana. The sequence continues at coordinate 1,129,400,825 of NC_060120.1, read as the reverse complement.
TCTACAGGGTGGTCCATTGATAGTGACCGGGCCAAATATCTCACGAAATAAGCATCAAATGAAAAAACTACAAAGAATGAAATTCGTCTAGCTTGAAGGGAGAAACCAGATGGCGCTATGGTTGGCCTGCTAGATGGCACTGCCATAGGTCAAACTCATATCAACTGCATTTTTTTAAAATAGGAACCCCCATTTTTTATTACATATTCATGTAGTACGTAAAGAAATATGAATGTTTTAGCTGGACCACTTTTTTCGCTTTGTGATAGATGGGGCTGTAATAGTCAAAAATGGTTCAAATGGCTCTGAGCACTATGGGACTTAACTTCTGAGGTCATCAGTCCCCTAGAACTTAGAACTACTTAAACCTAACTAACCTAAGGACATCACACACATCCATGCCCGAGGCAGGATTCGAACCTGCGAACGTAGCGGTCGCACGTTTCCAGACTGTAGCGCCTAGCACCGCTCGGCAACTCCGGCCAGCTGCTGTAATAGTCACAAACATATAAGTATGTGGTATCATATAACATTCCGCCAGTGCGGACGGTATTTGCTTCATGATACATTACCCGTTTTAAAATGGACCGTTTACCAATTGCGGAAAAGTTTGATATCATGTTGATGTATGGCTATTGTGATCAAAATGCCCAAGGGGCGTGTGCTATGTATGCTGCTCGGTATCCTGGACGACATCATCGAAGTGTCTGAACCATTCGCCGGATAGTTACATTATTTAAGGAAACAGGAAGCGTCCAGCCACATGTGGAACACCAACCACAACCTGCAACAAATGATGATGCCCTAGTAGATGTCTTAGCTGCTGGGGCAGCTAATCCTCACATCAGTAGCAGACAAATTGCGCGAGAATTGGGAATCTCAAAAACGTCGGTGTTGAGAATGCTACATCAACATCGATTGCACCCGTACCATATTTCTATGCACTATGAATTGCATGATGATGACTTTGAACGTCATGTACAGTTCTGCCACAGGGCACAAGAGAAATTACGGGATGATGAAAGATTTTTTGCATGCGTTCTATTTAGCGATGAAGCATCATTCACCAACAGCGGTAACCTAAACCGCCATAATATGCACTATTGGGCAACGGAAAATCTACGATGGCAGCGACAAGTGGAACAGCAGCGACCTTGGCAAGTTAATGTATGGTGTGGCATTAAGAGAGGAAGGATAATTGGCCCCCATTTTATCGATGGCAATCTAAATGGTGCAATGTATGCTGATTTTCTGCGTAATGTTCTACCAATGTTACTACAAGATGTTTCACTGCATGACAGAATGGCGATGTACTTCCAACATGATGGATGTCCGGCACATAGTTTGCGTGCGGTTGAAGCAGTATTGAATAGCATATTTCATGAAAGGTGGATTGGTCGTCAAAGCACCATACCATGGCCCGCACGTTCACTGGATCTGACATCCCCGGATTTCTTTCTGTGGGGAAAGTTGAAGGATATTTGCTATCGTGATCCACCGACAATGCCTGACAACATGCGTCAGTGCATTGTCAATGCATGTGCGAACATTACGGAAGGCGAGCTACTCACTGTTGAGAGGAATGTCATTACACGTATTGCCAAAGGCATTGAGGTTGACAGAAATCATTTTGAGCATTTATTGCATTAATGTGGTATTCACAGGTAATCACGCCATAACAGCATGCGTTCTCAGAAATGATAAGTTCACAAAGGTACATGTATCACATTGGAACAACCGAAATAAAATGTTCAAATGTACCTACATTCTGTATTTTAATTTAAAAAACCTACCTGTTACCAACTGTTCGTCTAAAATTATGAAACATATGTTTGTGACTATTACAGCGACATCTATCACAAAGCGAAGAAAGTGGTCCAACTAAAACATTCATATTTCTTTACGTATTACACGAATATGTAATAAAAAATGGGGTTCCTATTTAAAAAAAACACAGATGATATCAGTTTGAGCTATGGCAGCGCCTTATAGCAGGCCAACCATTGCGCCAGCTGGTTTCCCCCTTCGAGCTAGACAAATTTCTTTCTTTGTAGTTTTTTTGTTTGACACTTATTTCGTGAGATATTTGGCCCGGTCACAATCAATGGACTACCCTGTATATAAGAAATTACCGATTTTATTAGGTCTTCACGTTATGCATGTAAAAATTTTAACATTTTCAACTGGTGTAGATTATATTTTAGAAAATAAAATAAAATACTTCCCACACAAGTTTATAAGTAATATACATATCATTTTAGTTGGAGAATTGCAAATTTTATAATCAGATAAAAACCCAAAAAAGTGAAAAAGAATGTTTTCCCCTTCTAACTCCCCTTAAAGTTATGGAAATGTGCAAGCTTTTGGAGTCAGTGGCTTCTTCTTCTGGCAGAAACAATGAAGGGGAAGGAAAAGGGAAGAAATAAAAGGATTGTCAAGGTTTAGGAAATGGGGAGAGTTGCAGAGAAGCTGCAGAGAAACCCAGGCCAGGACAGACTTACTGAATGGGATGAGAAATATGTAACTAAACCAGTCCATCTCTCATACCACCAGCAGATGTGAAGTATTCTTGTGATCGGTAGTAAGTCATAAACATTAAATTATTTTCAATGTATGTTCACATGTAATACTGCACGTACCTTTGAGGTATCATTGGGCCCATTGGGAAGAGGATCAAAATCAGGCCACTGCTTTCTAATTATTTGGAGCATTTCACTAAAGGAGACCATCTTCCCATCATTCCATTTGTTGCCGCTGAAAGGCATGTACTCGATAAATCTTACATCAACATTTTTCTCTTTTGTTAACTCCACAAAACTGCACACTTCATCTTCATTAAAACCTCGCATTACAACACAATTTATCTGTGGAAGGAAGACACCATTAAAAACTTGGTATCAGATAAAGCATGGTTTAAACAGAGTTTGAAAGACTTTTTGATAGGCAACTCATCCTACTCTATACATGAATATCTTAACAGTGGCTGTTAGGCCAGCTTAAATAAGAATGTCTGTTAGATTTCAGTTCTGAGAGCACTTTGTCATAACAGTCAAGATTATGTACTTTTTGTTTGATAAATTTATGAATAGTGCATAACAATGTTTCGGTCTGACAGCGTATCAATTCTGAAAATATTAGCTGTTCCAGTTTGTATTGTATTCACCTAGTTTGACAATCTCCTGACAAATGATCAGGGTATTCAAATGTTTTATATTTTTTATGTTATACTTTCTGGCATGTTACTCACCCATGAGAATCATCTCATGTTTTGGGTCTTGGAACAAAAGCTGAATCTAATCTAATCTAACCTACAAAATAATGGTTCTACAAGTCTGTTGTTATATTTGTATACCTCACTGATTCTGTTAAATTAATCTTTTTCTCTCTTTTTAGAGAATGTGGGAATTTATCTTAGCATGCCAAACTGTTAACCTTCTTAACAATTTAAGAAAATTAAACTACATACATCTCCAATCCTTTTTCCCACTCCAACGCACACATCTTTTGCTGAAGGTATTATTTTAACTATTACATTAAATTATGAAGCTTTCTTGAAACTGTGCTGCCATTTGTGAAACAAAGTTAAAAGTGTTCTCAAGATAAAAGGTCTTCACAAAAGGAGCATTTAGTATCTGTGCAGGTAGTAACACTGACAGCCTTCATATAAACAAGCCCATATAGTAGAACATCCTGCTTTACACATACACGCAATGGCAGAAAAAAGGAAAAGAGCACACCTTTCATTCAAGCATTGAACATATAAACTGATGAGACAAAACACTATGACCTCCTGTTTGATAATGTGTTTGTCCACTGTTGGAACACAATACAGCAGTGATTTTGTGTGGGACAAGTTCAATAAATTTCAGGTATGTTCCCAACATTATGTGAGGTATGTTCCCAGCATTATGCAGCACCGCATGTCTAAGCACAGGTCATGTAATTCCCATAAATTGGAAATCAGTGGTTTCTGGGTGCAGAACTGGTATCTGATATCATCGCAGATGTATTCCATCAGATTCAGAAGGGGTGAATTTGATTCTGGCCTCGTGACACTGAAAGTCATATTGTTGAAACATGTCACCTTCATTAGGGACAGAGTGCGGACAGTGCACAATAATGTTCACACAGAACAAAGCTGTTATGGAGCCTTCAGTTACTACCACAGGACCCATACAAGACCAGGTGAATGTCCTCCATAGCATAATATTGCTCCCACTGGCCTAAGTCTGTAGCAAAGTGCACCTTTCAAGCACCAATTCACTCTGTTGACAGTGTATGTGCACAAAACCGTCAAGCAGGTGTAATGCGAAACACAAATGATTCAACCAGATGACACATTTCTATTGATTCACTGCCCCATCTCAATGCTCCTGAGCCACAGAAATTGTAATTCAACAGTGTTGTCAACATGGGAACATACAGGGGTTGTCTACAGCACAGCCCTATGTTTAACAATGTGCAATGATTGGTGTGCTCTGAAATACTCGTGCTTCCACCAGCACTGTGTCATCAGACCTGCCACAGAAATTAGCTTCCTCAACCGAATGTCATCTTTTTCGAAGGAACCATCCCAGCATTTGCCTTAAATCAATTAGGGAAATCAAGGGAAACCCAAATTTTGGTGGCCCGATGGGTCTCGGGTCCGTTGTTCTCTCGAAGGCAAGTCCACTGTCTGACCACTGTGGTGGCATGACCTAGTCTTAATTAAGCCAGAAAATCCTGGGAAATGCTGACATACTTATTGATTTAAGATATAACAATTTAAAACAATCCTTTCATGAATTTCACTACAATTTTCTGCTCTTTTGAAAAAAAATTTCTTTTGACTGTTTTGATGTTGTTTAGTATGTTTAAATAATGATGGCAGTCTCTATAAAAGGGCAGTTTGACTTTTAAGTTTAGTTATACTGTTTTAAACTACATCCTTCATCTATTTGTCCACCCAGAAGTGCTATAGGATATAACTTGAAGACTATGGTGAGGTGGTGGGGGACAGTCATGTGTTGAGAAGGAGGTGCTGCCAGAAACGAAGTGTGTGAGGTGACGTTATTGACACTGCATACAGGGAGAATAAAAATACTCTATTCCATATTCATTTACAATCTACGTCTGGCCCCCATATGGTTTTACTTTTCTCCAATAAGAAAAAAAGAAATTGTCAGTAACTGTCTTTATAAGGTCTTAAAAGGAAACAAACAACAGAAAATCTAGGCTGGAATAATGACCATATTATAAAAAAGATACATTGCTATTCACTGTATACAGGAAATGTTAGGTCACAGACAAGCACAACAAAAAGACTACTAAACAAGTAAGCTTTCGATCAGAAAGTCTTCTTCCAAAGTGGACAAAACACACACACACACACACACACACACACACACACACACACACACACACACACACACACACCCATGACCGTTGTTTCTCCCATTATGCGCAGTTGCTCCCAGTCTGGCCCTAGCAGCCAGAGACAGTGGTCATGTGTGTGTGATCTGCATTTGCGCGCGTGTGTGTGTGTGTGTGTGTGTGTGTGTGTGTGTGTGTGTGTGTGTGGCAATGGGGGGGGGGGGGGGGGGGTTTGCACCAAAAGCTTACGTGTTTAATAGGTGGTGTTTCCCCCCCCCCCCCTGCCAGCAACACAACATCTACACATCTACACTATACAGTGAGTGCCAATCTATCCTTTTCATAATACTGTCGTTACCACCTTGCCAAGAGGCATATTGTGGAGTAATCCAAAGGGCTCTACTAATTTGTACAAGAGGAAGGAGAGCACAATCTCAATGTAAGTTTTTAGAAAACTGGTATGTGCATTACTTCTCCAAACCTTTCAGAAAAGACACGGTATGCTCTTCATTCAGCAAGATGCGTAATAAACAATATTAGCAATACTGCATCAAACTTGTTCACTTTCATCTTTGGATTAAACATTCGATTTCAGAGAGTACAGAATTTGGCAGAATCAAATTTTGGGGATATGTGGAACTGGGACAATGGCATATTTTTTACCCATTCAACAAACTAAGCACTGCTGATTGCTACTTTTATTGTGTCTGCTGCTGCAATGCATCTATGAAACTGTAAGTGCAGCATCTATGATGGAATAAAATGTTATACAAATGAAACAAACAGGCACAGTGAAATAGAGTAGTATGGCTCATCATTTCGGTCTCACAGATTAGCAGGTGTTGACTTGAAAGATAATACTTAAGAAGTATTTACTCAAATCCAAGCCGCACTTTTTTTCCGGTTTTTGTAATCCAAAAAACCGCCTGCTGCTTAGAATCGAGTGCAAAGCAAGTGGAAGTTCTGAAAAATGTCAGTAGGTGCTGAAACAACTAACTTCTGCCGTCGAATATATGTAGCGCTACACAGGCATGCTTCATAGGCACAAAGATAAATACTGGTGCCAAAACCTCTGCGTCAGTAAATAAATTTAAAAAAAAAAAAGGTGGAAGACAATTTTCATACATTATCCAAAGAAGTAAATACAAATTCCGTATTGTTCATCTTCGAATGTAGCAGAACTTCAATGTATTACGAAAATCCGACTGGCAAGACTGTTTGGGATGTTTGTCAATATGGCCAACTCTACGTTCTGAATGTTTTCCTACCTGTGAGAAGAGATGGTTGCTAATAGGAACCTGATGAAATGTGAATCACATGCAGTATTCTCTTCATCATAAGAGTAATACGAATATAAACATTTTGCCACGTATTCTTTCGTGTTTGCTGCTATCTTATTTAAATCCTGTCTGCCTAATAAACTACGAAACTAGAGTGAGACAACAGCAAATGCGGAAGAATATACGTATCGTGTCATGTTTATATTCGTATTATTCTTATGCCTAATAGTGATACAGTCAGAAATGAAGCATGGCAACTGACTAAATTTTTATATCTAAGATGACTCTAATTTCTGTTCAGAATTTGATGTACTAAAGAAGCGGCCGCAAAGATTTTCAAATGGAGAAAAATTTTCGCCTAACTCTCGTTCAGAACATGTTCTATCATAAGCAGTCTATTATTTGGTTCTTGTTGATCATTATCAAAGAAAGCAGCAGTGTATGTAACAAGAAATAGTAGTCTCTTGCCATTGTTCCGCTAATGAGACAATTTCTCTCCCTCTCTTTTTTTTTTTTTTTTTTTTTTTTTTTAATTGTAGGCAGCGGTAGCGTGCACAAAAGCAAGCCATGCCACGAGTGATGACAGGCCGCAAACACGCACTATCAGAATGCGACAAACAATGCATGACACAGTACAGTAATGCATTTTCAGCTTAGAGTGACATAAACGCCTATAACAAGGAAAATGGCACTTATCAGATCAAAGCAAAATAAGCAATCGATTCAAACCAGATGAAGCACGTGAAAAAGGAAGGGTACCAGTATAAATACGGACGGAGCGCCTGACGCATAGCAATGGCTACCTGGTAAAGCTTAAGTGCTACGCTTACGACTCGAACCAAACTACTGTAGCTGTATCGTCATTCACTCGAACTAAATTGTGTCTCATATTACAATGGACTGACTTTGTTTCGATTTGGAGGTGCGGCCTAAAACTTTTCTCTCCCCTTGAACTTCGAGTCTCAAATTTCAGGTGCGGCTTAGATTCGGGAATTTTTTTTTTTCCTTCCTTTATTTCGAGTCTCATTTTTCAGGTTTGAGTGCGGCTTAGATTTGAGTAAATACGATAGGTGGTATTTCAACTAATTCTGACTATGAAATAAAACAAAGTACAGCAGGGAACTCTGACGAATCAAAGAGCAGCGATGAAGATTCTGATGAATAGTAAAGTATGAGTTAAGAAATAAGATGCTACTGAGATCATAAATTTTTCTTGTGTTGATGAATCTGTTAACAAACATATTCAAAAATGCACTGAAACATTGGCACATGTAGTGTTGGGAGGTGATAAACTGTCATTACTGTTAGAGGAGCTACGTATTTCTTGCTGTTCTACTCCTACATGATACTGTATCTGAAGGTATAGAATGAATCTTCACTGGCTAGAGAAATGGGTAACACAATTTTACAAGTCTCTGCTGTCATGTAATCTCTTCAGGGAAATCATGACTGTACTACGATTCGGTTTGTGGTTGACAAGGTCAGAGTCATTAAGAAATGCAAGGCAGCTACCATGTCAGTCCTAGAAGAAAGAGACGTAGCAAACTGTCAAAGCATGTACATCCCCGGTCCTTATGTTTGTGGTGATGTACTAACCAAGTAATACTGAAGTGTGATCCAAGTTGCACAAATATGGCTTTAATAATAATCTCCGAACAATATGCCTCTAAGGACTCAACAAGACACAGAACGCTGATGTGCACATTACAAACTAGAATCACACAGAGAGTCAGTCAGCACTGTTCCACACTTACATATGTGCAAGTCGCCAGCAGATGGCATGGCAGGGACCGCACGGCACGCTTGGCTCCCAGAGACGGCCTCCAGCAGCCAGCCTGCAATGATCAGTCGGTGACCAATTTAAAGACGCAAGTACGGCAACACCACTCTCGGTGCACTCACACAGACACGTACTAGTAGCACGATACAGCAGTGATGAGCAGTAGTACCCCTCCTGTCTTGCGCGCCTTTTATCTGGCCCTACAATTTACTTTCCTAGACCCACACAAATGCCTGATCCTCCTAATTCAATTTGCTCTGCAGACTATTTAAAATTCATAAAGAAAAAGGAGCCACAATTGCACTTTGTGTGCCAGTTACTTTCCAATACATTGGCACCAGCTGATCTTATTTAAGAATACTCAACTTTCGTAGCCATACTTACAGCACATCCTTTGCTTCCTGGTCTAAATCCAAGTTAACTCCCAGCCCCCTCCCCCCCCCCCCCACACACACACACACGCCCCTCCCCCCCCCTCTCCCCCCCCCCCCTCCCAATCAGCTAGTTGTGTGCTGTTATCTCACGTCACACCCTAATCTATGAGTACCCAGCTGTCTGTCACCTGACCCCTCTACCTGCACCCCTAGCTAGCCCACAGATGGCTCCCCACTCTCCCACAAGCCACTAAATGCTTCCCTCCAAACCCCTCCCATCTCTCTCCATCCCTCACATTGCCTCAACCCACCCCATCCTACCCCACTCTAAAGCCCCACCTCACTCCAGAACACTCACCGTGGGCCAGTAAAGAGCTGGCAGTTGAGCGACCACAAAATAAGGAGACGTGCATGCGCATGTGAGTGTGTGTGTGTGAGTGTGTGTGTGTGTGTGTGTGTGTGTGTGCTCGTGCGCGTGTTTTTCCTACAGCTAGAAAAAGAAAGTGCATTCTGGAAGCTCGCCAAGCAACGTACCTTTTAGTTTGGAATGTAGAAGACGAGGTACTGGTGGAAGTAAAGCTGTGAGTACGGGTTGTGAGTCGTGCATGGATAGCTCAGATGGTAGAGCACTTGCCCATGAAAGGCAAAGGTCCCAAGTTCGACTCTTGGTCCGGCACACAGTTTTAATCTGCCAGGAAATTTTCATATCAGTGCACACTCCACCGCACAGTGAAAATCTCATTCTACATATCTTTTGTTCATGTGCCTATCGATGAGACAGTGCTTCTGCCTTTTGGTGAGCCATCTCCTTTATTCCTAAATAATTCGTAATTTTCAACAGAAACTTTCCGTACGTTATTATTGCATCCTACATTACAATATGCAATTTCCACAATATGTGGTCCTCTGTGAATATAATGGGGGTAACAACTGTAGGAGACCAAAAACTGACTGCAGTAAGCAAGTTCAAGTTATTGTACGCTGCAGTAGTTATGCAGAGGTGAAGAGGGTCACACAGGATAGGCTAGCATGGTCAACTCCATGAAACCAATCTTCAGATGGAAGATCACAACAATAAAAACATTTGATTCAGCATACACCAGACTCCAAACAGCGTACACAACCTGTATGCTCAGAAACACAGAAAATCATATTGGTTCCATCAGCAGGAAACTTCAGCCCGTAATTGTTATGGAACACTGTGGCGATTTTGTTCATTAACAAAACCCAAAACTGGGGAGTAATAAGAGAGTATTGTTGTAACTTCTTATCAACCTGGTTACCAAAATACATATTAAGAACACTGGTAAAGTGTTATTTTAAAGGGGTCACTCCAAAGCGCCACGAAAGTATTTGAGCAATGTATAAAATTAGAGAATCAGTGCACAATATTGAAAGCCTATCTACATAATCTATATCTGCATGACTAGTCTGTAATTCACAATTAAATGCTGGCAGAGGGTTCAGAGAACCACCCTCAACCTCTTTATCTACCATTCCACTCCCCTACAGCATTTGAGGAAAAACAAACACTTCAATATTTCCGTACAAGCTCTGATTTCTCTATTTTATTACAATGATCATTTCTCCCTATGTAAGAGGGCTCTAACAAAATATTTTCACATTCGGAGGAGAAAGTTGATGATTGAAATTTTAAGAACCTGCTCCAGCAAATTGCTTTTGCTTTAATGACTGCTACCCCAATTCACATGCGATATCTGTGGCATGCACTTTCCTGTTTGCCAATAATACAAAATGAGCTGCCCTTCTTTGAACTTTTAAATGATGTCCTCTGTCAGTCCTATCTGGTAAGGATCCCACACCATGCAGAATACTCCAAAAGAGGACAGACAAGTATAGTTGTAGATAGTCTCTTTAGTAATCCTAATCTTCTAAATGTTTTACTATTAAATCACAGTCTTTTGTTTGCTTTCCCACCGCATTATCTATGTGAGCATTCCAATTTAAGTTATTTGTAAATGTAATTCCTAAGTATTCAGTAGACTTCACAGCCTTTAGATCTGCGTGAATTATCATGTAACTAAAATTTAGTAGATGCCTTTTACTACTCATGCGGATGACATAACAATTTTTATTATTTAAGGTCAGTTACCACTTTTTGCATCATATGGATACGTAGCTTAAATCATTTTGCAGTTCATTTTGATCATCTGATCACTTTACAAGACAGTAAATGATTTGCAAGACTGTAAATGATAGCATCATCTAAGAGGACTGCTCAGATTCTCTCTTAAATTGTTAATGTAGATCGGCAACAGCAGGTGGTCTATAACACTTCCTTGAGGAATTTCAGATATCACTTCTGTTTTACTTGACGATTTTCCATCAATTACTATGAACTGTGACCTTTCTGACAGGAAACCACACATCCAGTTGCACAACTGAGACAATACACCATAGGCACACAATATGATTAGAAAATGCTTGTGAGGAACTGTTTCAAAAAGTCTTCTGGAAATCTACAAATATGGAATAAATTTGAGATCCCCAGTCAACAGCACTTATTACTTTGTGTGACTAAAGAGCTAGCTGTGTTTTAAAAGGTCGATATTTCTGAATCTATCTTGGCTATTTATCAATGAATCATTATCTTTGAGATAATTCATAATATTCAAACACAATATATGTTCCAAAATCCTAATGCAAATCAACATTAGTGATATGAGTCTGTTATTTAATAGATAACTCCTCTTTTCTTTCTTGAGCATTGGTGTGACCTGTGCAACTTTTCAGTCTCTAGGTATGGATCTTTATCAAATGAGCAGCTATATATGATTTCTAAAGGAGCTATTGTATCAGCATTCTCTGAAAGAAACATAACTGCTTTATTACACTGAGGAGAGCTACTACTAAGTTACTCACAGTTGCAGTTGTTCTTGATTTGAATACTGCAATATTTACTTTGTTGTCTTTGGTGAAGAAATTTCAGAAATCCGTGTTTAGTAACCCTGCCTTAGTAGCACTGTCATCAGTAACATTACCACAGCTATTGAGCAGTGAAGGTATTGGTTGTGTCTTGCCATTGGTGTACTACACATGCAACCAGAACCTCTTTGGATTTTCTTCCAGATTTCAAAATGAAGTTTCACTATGGGAACTATTAAACACATCTTGCACTGAAACCCACCCTAAGTTTCGAGCTTCAGTAAAACATCGCTAATCTTGGAGATTTTGCATTCTTTTAAATTTTGACATGCTTTTTTTCATTGCTTCTGCAGCTGAGTTTTGACATATTTTGTGCACCACCCTTTTAATTTATTTGGTATCCTTTCAATTGCACAAACAGAATGTGAAAAGTAAGTGGAAATTACTCGTCTCTTCCCTGATTACAGTGCAATAGAAGATACTACAAGATGTTGACAGATTGCCATATCTCGGTAGCTTTATATGTAATAATGAGGTCACAGATGCAGAAATCACCAGCAGAACTGGAAAATCAGTCCATATGGTAATTAGGTCTGTAATATGTCAACAAAGCTTTGACTGTACTCCTTTATCATTTATATGTGTGAGACTTGGAAAATATCAGTAAAATCAGCACACAGTCTCCATATTTTTCACCAACAATGCTAGAGATGAATTCTGAAGATGTTAACCCAACCAAGTTACAAACGATGAAGTGCTGAGAATACGAGGTCTACACAGCCTGCACGTAATTATTGTTGAAAGAAGACTGAAGATTGCAGGTTATGTTCTACGCATGTAAGGTGGAAGAATCCCAAAATCAACACTGTTGTGGAAATCAATGGACAGATACAGATGTACAGGAAGACCTTTTAACACCTGGAACTTTTGCAATGAATCTTCAATGCATGGACACAAACTTGGAGGAAGGTGAGAACTTGGCAGCTGATCGAGTGAACTCTGTGAAACCAGTTCTTTGTATGGTACACAGCAAATCTGAGTAAGTTAGTAAGTAAGTAAGTAAGTAAGTAAGTAAAGTAAGTACAACTGGGGATTTTGCAAAACTGCTGGATGATCGATATTATTGTCTAGATTTGACACTGTTGGACTTCTACCTTTTCCTTGATGTGTATTCTTCAAATTGTGAGTTTTATGAGAAAGCTGATAGGTACTTACCAATCAACCTTCCCTCACATGAACTGACATTGTCTCTTTATAAATTCTACTGTGCTAACAATTATCTACTGAGAATCCTCGACTAGGTCTCCGCAGCTCAAATGAGCCAGTTTCTTTTAAATTTCTGTCTTTGGCTATAATTGTCTTCCAAGTATGGTGACACAACATCCTGTCATGAAACTTTTGCCTTTACACTTGTTTTTTTTTCTGGACACTGCCTTTTTCTGCACTGTGCACCAAATACACTATGTGAGTAACGCCCAATCTCCAACAACCAATCGTGAGCTGTAAACAGTTGTGAACTCTGCCAGGGCACATAACAAACAATTAACATTTGCGTTTTAGTGTTCTAAGCTGTGAAGTCATCAGCGGACAAATAATTTAGTACCTATTCCTGGACAGCCGGAGTGGCCGTGTGGTTCTAGGCGCTACAGTCTGGAACTGAGTGACCACTACGTTCGCAGGTTCGAATCCTGCCTCGGGCATGGATGTGTGTGATGTCCTTAGGTTAGTTAGGTTTAATTAGTTCTAAGTTCTAGGTGACTGATGACCTCAGAAGTTAACTCGCATAGTGCTCAGAGCCATTTGAACCTATTCCTGACATGCTGTTGTTTGGAACAACAACTGACATGATCCAAAATATTACTTTTTTTCATTATAGCTTCACTTTTATTTTGTCTAATGATTACTAATTTCAGTATCAAATTCCATCATCAAGCCACTATATGATTGGAAAGCAAAGTGTATCGTTAAAATATTGTTTATTAAACAGATTACCATTATATCATCATTCCTTAAAGTAATGTCCAAAGTGGAAGGACAGATGATTAATTTTGAGTATATACAAAAGTCAGAGTACTGAACCGGATATGAAAGAAGGAAAACCAGAAGGGCAGTGAGAGACGGGTGCCTTCTATCACCTTACTTCCTTAATATTTTCATCAAGGAAGTAATAACAACAACAAAGAAAAGATGACAAGAATCAAAAGGTAATTTCTGGAATACTCCAAGGAAATGTGATAGGACCATTACATTTACAATGAATATAAATGATCCAGTAGAAAGTGTCAGAGGCTCCTTAATATTGTTCACAGGTACTCTCACTTGTCCATCAGAAAGTAGCAACAACAGAAGGCAGTATCAATTTGCACAATGACCTGCAGAGAATTGGTGAATGATGCAGGCTCTGGCAGTTGACCCTGCACATAAATAAATGTAACATATCACTCACACACACACACACACACACACACACACACACACACACACACACAGGAAAAGAAATCCAATACTGTACAACTACACTATTAATGACAAATTGCTGGAAACAGAATCTACCATAAAATATCTAGAAGTAACTATCCAGAGCAACCTTAAAGTGGAATGACCACATAAAACTGCAATAGAAAAGCAGATGCCAGACTAACATCCACAGGAAGAATCTTAAGTGAATGTAAATTACCCCTGTGTCCTTACCCAGTAGGACTGACAGAAGAGAGAAAGAAGATCCAATGAAGTGCGGAGTGTTTTGTCACAGGATCATTTAGTCACTGTGAGATCATTACAGAGATGCTCAGCAACTCCAGTGGTAGATGCCATAAGAGTGCAGTTGTGCATCGCGGAAAGATTTACTACCCAAATTTCGAGAGAGTAGTTTCCGAGAAGAGTCTGACAACATAATAGTTTCTCTCATATACAATTCACGAAATGATCACGTGAAGAAAATTTGAGAAGTTAGAGATAATACAGAAGTGTACTGACAGTCATTCTTCTCAAGCACTGTTCACAAGTGGAACAAGGCAGAGGGGATCAGTTGGTGGCATGAGACGTACCCCCTGCCACACACAGTTAGGTGGTTTTTGGAGCATGATGTTGATATGGAAACTTAATTGCATGCATATACACTGCAGATTGATGACATCACAATAGTAAATCAAAGTAGGAACTAAATAAAATGTTTCAGGCCTTAAATCTAGAAATGGTAAAACTAAAGCTAAAAATGAATACAAAGAAGACAAAAGTTATGGCTACAGACAAGAAAGGAGGTGGAGGTAGGACTGACACAAGAACAGGCAATGAGCAACTCAAGAAAGCAACTGAAATTCAATATCTCAGTAGCTTTTTGCAAGAAAACAATCAATATTTCAAGGCATTCAAGAAAAGAATAGCACAGGTGAAGAATTCCTTCCAAAATAAGAAGAAGCTGCAACTGAATAAACATATCAGCTTCCACATTAACAAAATATTTGTAAAGACCTTTGTGTGGAGTGTTCTGACACACAGATGCAAAATCTGTACATTAGAAAAGCCAAAGGAAGCTCGCCTCAAACCTGCTGAAATGTGGTTCTGGAGGAGAAGTACAAGAACTAGCTGCATTGACGGAAAAATTAAAGGAAATAGGAGAGAAGAAAAAACCACTGAAAGTTATAGGCCAGGGCAAAGCAAAATACACTGGACACTTAACTGGAGACGATAATCTTCTAAAAAACATTTCTGAAGGCAAGATCGTAGGTAAGAAAACAAGGGGATGACCGAGAACATCCTACTTAAACAATGTGATCAATGGATGGGATTTTCTTCACACATGGAGATGAATACAACTGCTGAAGAGAGGAAGCTGTGGCTGCAGAGACAAGGTTTAACCTTTTGGAAGAGTAAGAACAAACAAATACGAAAAAAGTGAGTCTACATGGTAGCTACATATGGAATAAATGACAACTTCTTGTGTGCAGTCATCAAGTCACTTACCCCAGTAGGTGTCTTATCTACTAAAAGTAAAGGTCACTGTTGTGCTTTCAATAGATGTGAACTGCACCCTGAAAATGGTATGTCTAGTTTGCAGTTGTACAGAAGCTTTTTATTTTGCAAAATGGTTCAAATGGCTCTAAGCACTATGGGACTTAACATCTGAGGTCATCAGTCCCCCAAACTTAGAACTACTTAAACCTAACTAACCTAAAGACATCCCTGCCTGAGGCAGGATTCGAACCTGCGACCGTAGCAGCAGCATGGTTCCGGACTGAAGTGCCTAGAACCGCTTGGCCACAATGGTCAGCTTTTATTTTGCAAAGAAATTTTTGATAATAAGATGAACTGATGCTGGTACTTGCTACTGAAACCAGTAGTACTTAGATACAACAAAAGTGTGACTATAGAATTAAGAATAATTTTTCCAAACAATCGAGTATTTTTTTCAAAATGGCACCACAATAGAGGATACTTATTTTAAACTAAAGACACAAAAGAAAAAAAGAGAAACTGTAAAGATCTTGAGTTTCATAATGCTCTCTTGGGAGGAAAATATAAGATACCAATTACAAATTATTTGTTTCAGTTCCTTTAGAATAATTTCCTGTTTCACAGGTGCCTTGAAGAAAATAAAAGATCTCAAAAGTGTCTTAATGACAACCGATGGCCTCATGTTGACAATAATTGGTAAACTTGCAAGCCATACTTTTTTATGTTGTATAAACTACGAAACTGTTAGCATCGTCAGCTAAAATTTACTTCTTCTGTCTTAATATACCTTCCTTCACTTACAGCTGCAGTGTGGAGACAACGGTGAGGGTGGGAGCGGGGATGGGGGTGAGGGTGAGGGCGTACTGCTTTAAAATGGTGATTCTTGTATTGATATTCTTAACAACAGATTTATATCTTTTGTTTATGAAAGTCTGCATGCGATGACAGCTGCACTAGTAATACCTTCACAGGTTTGTATTCAAGTTGCAAGGCTAGATCTATGCCAGCCATGACACGCTTCCAGCCTTTCCTCCTCATGATCTGGTTGTAGCGTTGGGACTGCAGGGTGTCTAAGCTGATGTTCAGACCGTCAAGCCCTGCCCTCTGCAAGGCAACAAGCTGTCTTGTCAACATGAGGCCATTGGTTGTCATTAAGACACTTTCGAGATCTTTTATTTTCTTCAAGGCACCTGTGAAACAGCAAATTATTCTAAAGAAACTGAAACAAATAATTTGTAACATTGTTGCTGCATATGAAACAAAACTCCAGTTGATAAATTGAAAATACAAATTCCTTAAAAGTTAACTGTACATTTGCCCTAATACAAAGAGATAAGAAGGATTAATAAACTGAATTGGAGAATGCAAGTTAAGATAGCAATGAAAAAATAATTAGAGGCATAAGATCACCTACTGCAACAGGGAAATGGGAATCAATATGAACCATTACCCAGCTACTGTCAACTGATTCCATGTCTCCATGCACACTGTATAAACCACTGTGGGTTTGTCCGACAAAGTACATTGTTGTACCACACATTATGGTTTATCCCCATTCAATGCTCATGTGGAGTGTGGGAAGAATGATTCAAAAATGGTTCTGTGCATGCTGTAATTAATCTTGCCTTCATGGTCCCTATAGGAGTGATACATATGTAGTTATTGTATAATCCCTAAATACCTCGCTTAATACAGGTTCCTGAAATTTCATAAGTTGGGTTTTGTCATATATTTGGCGTCTATCTTCACTTGTCTGGCATTTCCAATTTTTAGTAGCTTCTTGATGCTCTCCCATGCATCAAATAAATCTATGATCAATCATGCTACACTATTTTGTATACATTCAATGTCTGCCATTAGCCTTATTTGTTATGGGTCGTACTTAAGCAATATTCTAGAATGGGCCACACAAGTATTTTGTAAGCAATGTCCTCTATAGACTGATTGCATTTTCCAGTATCTTACCAATGAATTGAAGTCTGCATTCTGCTTTGCCTACAAGTGAGTCTATGTCACCATTTCATTTCATCCAGATATTTGTATGAGTTGACCAATTAAAACTGTGATTATTTGATAATGTAGTCATACAACACTGTCTTTTATTTGTTTTGTGATGTGCTCCAATTTACATTTCTGAAAACTTAAACTCAGTTGCCTATCTTTGGAGCAATTTGAAATGTTATGATCTGACTCAAATTTGTGCAGATTTTTTTCAGGCAATAATTCATCATAGACAACTCTATCATCCAGGAAAAGTATGACGTTCCTTATAATATCGTCTTCCAGAACATTAAGGTACAACATAAATGTAATGGTATAAATTACTATAACTGTATAAATAAGTTTATAAGTGTGTAAAATACATTGAACTATTTGTTACAACAAAATATTGTACCAGTATACTCAGCAAGATGTTAAATCAGCAGATAGCTACATTTTATGTTCAACATTTTGTGTACAACATATATGCTGGAAAGGATTTATACCCAAATTAAATAAATCTGAAGAAATGGTAGTGTGTGTCTGGAAAAAAAATCCGTAAAAACTCATACAGTCCAATTTGCTATTATGTCACTGTTGCTGAAATATAATACAAAGTAACTGAATTCGATGAACATTCTCAGAGTGCAATATGCCTCAGAGTGAAATGCACAGTAATGTCAACATTATTTTTCAAGGCTATGTTTGCGAAAATGGATGAAAGCAAACCACACATTTTGTTCTCAATCTGCGGAAGCATTATGCACTGTGAAACACTGTACTGCTGTTCTACATAAAAGCTGTCTAATTGTCAACATCTTTCCCCTGCTGGCTGTTCTACACTTCTCATCACTGATTCAACACATTGTAAGATATTTTATGCTGTATGACACCACAGTCCAGTCTGGTTAGGACAGCATAAAAATAATATATGAATTTCAGTATTGAAACTGGAACAGCAGAACAGCTCTCATCACACTGGATATCAAATCGAGGTTGGATTACAGCCGTGGGTACATCATTTCATGCTACTCAACTGTATGTCATATTTCAGAGTTCTCCAACTGTAGTGGCTGGTGACTGGTGGCTGGCGACTGGTGGCATACCCATCTCTTGGCATCCTGTGAACAGACGTTCTCCACAGGTGACAGATTTGAAGAAAATGCTGGATACGGCAACAGTGGAACACTCTCTGTATCGAGGTAGCTCAGTACAGATCAGGTGATGTAAAGTCTTGCATTATCCTGTTAAAAGATAACATCACGGAGCCCTTGAAAATAGGGTACAGCGATAGGCCTTAACAAAACACAAATGCAATGGCTGCTGTCCAAATTACTGGCTATGTGAACCAGAGGTTGTGACATGTATCCAGTTGCACCCCATACCATCACATCACATGCTGGACCTGCATGTGAATGACAGGTACAATCTGGTCAGGTCTGTTGGCATCAGAGCCTCCACACACAAGTACATCAATTGTGACGATGTTGCAGAACCGAGACTCATCTGATACAATGACACAGTGCCATTCCTGTGTCTGGCATTGTTGTCAGTTGCACCACTGTCAGTTCACCTCTCTCTAGAGCTGCATTAATGGCTTGACAGTCTGTGCTGCTCCAGATGCCATCACATTGCATGTGTGGATACTTGTCTCACTGTATACAAGCCCACTTCCTGACTAAATGTACACAACTTCACTGCAGGATCATGTACGCATGAGCGAACACTTGTCTGCCCTCTCAGGTGCTAGTTGGATGGCACTACGGAGGCCCTGCAAGGCATTTAGCATGGCCCTCCTGAACCTACCAATTCTATGTTCGCACAAAATGAGATTCTGAGCAATGCAAGCAGCAATATAGTGAAACAATAAACCAGAGTCTCACCAGACCATGAGCCTGCCACTGCCAAATCTGGAATGCTGATAAACATTTCTCCTTCTTCCATTATGCTTAACACGGTCTTTGTGTACACAACCAACACTGAAATAGAATTTCTGAATGAGAAACCGGCTTTCTTGCATACAGAATATGCATGTTAGTGCTGAAAAGTAATGCCTCTGAATTTTTTATTCTGTTCTCAATATCGGTCGAGGTATGACACGTCACGCATATTACTTGGTCAACTTTCCCACTTCACTGACTCGTGGCACACCCCCCTCCCGCTAACAGATGGAGTCGCAATAGGCAGCCCACTCTGACCAGAGATTGTGAATATGTTTACGGTGCACTTCGAGGAAGAGGCCCTGATGTCATCCAAATGGAAATCCATCTTCTTCTTCTTCTTCTTCTGTTATGTGGATAACACACTTGTCATCTGGCCTCATGGAAGAGACAAACTTCTTGACTTCTTTGTACATCTGAACTCCACACGCCACAAAATCAAATTCACTATGGAGACCAAAGAAGAAGGAAGACTACCATTCCTGGACATCATAGTCAGGAGAATAACGGACAGCACCCTGTGCCACAGTGTGTATCTGACTCTATAAAACACATAAACTCAGTTCTCCCTATGGCACTGTGAATAATTTCAATAACAAAAAGTGAGATGAATGTTGCAGCGTACATTTAATTTCCACTTTTGCTTTGCATTCAAGATCAGTCTTACCTGAGAGTGCAACATTACATCTTTGTTTAATTTAATTATATGTTCATTAGATTTTGGTTATAAGGCACGTTTTGCTTCCTAATGTTTCATCTCCAAATGCTGGAAACAATCCATGGAGGAAGAGGAGTATGTAAGACATTGGTGGACCAGGTTGGAAGTATCTGTGAATTTCAATACTCTGTAGAAGAGCTCAATCATTTGAAAATAACTTTCAGACCTTGTGGCTATTCTAACAGATATACATAGGGCACTACATTCTAAAATATTTGCATCTTTCAGTGACAAAACAAGCAACTAGAGGAAAAGTTCTCTTGCCACTTGTAAAAACAGTCGCAGATCGCGACCTCTGAGTGCTATAAAGAGAAGGTATTGATGCAGTGCTTAAACCAAACAGAAGACCACAACTGCAGCCATACTCAAGCAAATTGCTATGCAGTAGTTTCAGTGAATTTGACAATGATGTGGCTGCTTTCATAGTGGCCCAGTCATATTGTGGGGTACGGAATGCCAGTGACAGGGCTGGAATTGTAGGTGACAGATGGGTTTTTGGCAAAGACTTGTATCAATACCTCCTTAATTATTGAGCTGAAAAACTGTAAAAAACATCATACAGTAAAATCACACAAAAAAAATTCCTATTTCTGCAGGTATTGTGCCTTCTGTTTCCTTTTCATTACAAAAACATATTGATTCAAATTTATAAAGTCACAACTATGTCGCTGTGATTTGTGTAACACACATTCTGGAACATGTTCCAGGAATGTCATGAAACAGACAGCTTTAAATACTTACTCTAGCTCATCTTTCAAGACTTGCATGCCAACAACAACACCATCTATCCAATCTGTTTTTATTTCACTTTCATGTAAAGCTTTCTCCACAATGGATATCATCTGCCATGTAGGCAGTGCAAGAGGAAATTCCACACTCACATTTGGGTAACCAAGTGGATTCTGTGTCTTGTCAGAACCAAGTACAATCAACCCAATTTCATCTTTACCACTGGTAAATATCTGGAAACATATTAAATGGTAAAAATAAGTTTTGTTTATAACAAGTTGTATACCAATAAAAACATCACACACAGGTACTCTTTATAAAATCATTTAATTCGATAGATAAAAAATCTACTCACCAAGCAATGGCAGAACACACACATAAAACACTGTTGTGATAGGCAAGCGTTTGGAGCCAGTGACTCCTTCTTCAGGCTGAAGGGTTGCAGGGGAAGCAAGAAGGATGAAGGAAAAGGACTGGAGAGGTCTAAAAAAAGGGGTAGATTTTGGGAAAGTTACCCAGAAACATGGGTCATGGGTGACTTACCGTACAGGATGAGAAGGAGAGACTAATTGTTGGGGAGTGCATCGGGCAAGATTCGGAAACCTGAGAGCTTAAGGGTGGAAGACAGGGTAATATGCAAGACAGAGATTACTACTAAAACTGTACATGAGTTAATAAGAGTGAGAAGCTAAGTGTATTGTATGCAACAGCTGTGGGAGGGGGCAGTGAAAACAGACGGGAAAGACAATGAAAGATGTAGAAAGCTAAAACGGAGTGAAGCAAAGAGTAATTACAGTGAAGAATAGCTGAGACAGGAGAAATTAACGTAAATTAAGGCGAGGTGGGTGGTGAGAACCAAGGACATGTTTTAGTGCTAGTTCCCACCTGCGGAGTTCTGAGAAACTGGTGTCTGGCGGATGAATACAGGTGGCATGTGTGGTGAAACAAGTGCCGAGGTCACGTATGCCATGTTGAAGAGCATGCTCTGCAACAGGATATTGCGAGTTCCCAGTATATACACTACGCCTATGCCCATTTATCCTAACTGATAATTTGGTGGTAGTCATGCAGATGTAGAAAGCTGAACAGTGTTTACATAATAGCTGGTATATGACATGTGTCGTTTCTATTTCTCGCCTGATCCGCAGTTCTGTGTGACTTTCCCAAAATCTACACCTTTTCATGGAACTCTCCAGGCCTTTTCCTTTACCCTTCTTCCTTCCCCTTCAACGCTTCTGTCTGGAAGAGCCACTGTCTTTTATGTGTATGTTCTGCTGCCGCTTGGTGAGTAGATTTTTTATCTATTCAATTAAATAAATTTATCAATAATTTATTGTTTTTGTTGTTATAGTTACTCTTTATAACCTACTTAAAATACATCACGTACCCTCCTCTCCACAATTCTTCGAACACATAGTTTTGCCTTTTGTAAAAAATCACTGTGTTTCTGTATAACATACTTGGAGTCAAAAGTGTCCAACATCTATTACAATTATAAACAGATGAAAGAAAGTCATTGTATTTATTGGCAGTATTACGCAATCAAATATTTTGAAAGAGTTCCAGTGGTATAAATTTACAATATCTTACAAATAAATATATACGTTTATTCTTTAAATCAATTCTTAGCAATAACATAATAGTATAAATTGCAGAATCAATATAGCCAATTTTAATGTAATGACTGCAATACCAATACAAAATAACAGCGGTAAGTTATTACAAATGAGAGGGAGAGAGAGAGAGAAAGAGAGAGAGAGAGAGAGAGAGAGAGAGAGAGAGAGAGAGAGGCATTTAGACAATGTTTCGTTACAGTGCGAAACTTATTAGAATTAAAATGAAGCCATAGTGAATTATTACATTCCAAAAATAATAATTATTGTGTTCTTTCACATCAAAATAATACATTCATTAGGCAATGTATACTTTTAATTTCAGAAATTTTTATAACAGCTCTGAACTTCACTGTTTCGATGAATTTATAACATGTGTCAATGAATGAGGGTTGATAACATTGCTTTAGTCATTCAATTGTTCATCATGTGATATTCGCAATGTTCTTAATAACTTCTTATGTAAAGTTCTATCATCAAAAAGATAATCTACGTAAGTTTTAAAAGTCGCGAATCTTTAAACAACAACTTGAAAATGGGTATATCAGTATTTTGTATACATTCTAGCATTGCTAGATTTACTTTTAAATTTTAAAGTATATGAGCAGATTGAGCGACTTTCCATCCAGAAAATTTGCTGTTGGCAAGACCTCACTACAAAGAAAAATGGTCTTTCCGGAGTCAAATGCTAAAAAATTCATAAATACCAGCATTGTAAGTTATACAAACAGGTATTAAGCAATGGGCATAAATATCGTTCTGCTTGATTTGAAAAAAAGTAGGTAGATGAAAGAGTAAATTGGGTGCAAGGATTGAACATAAACTCACCCAAATTGCAAAGGTTAAAAAAAAAAAAAAAACAAGAGGGTCACTGCTCAAGAATTGAGAACAGCCCCCCCCCCCCCCCCCTTTCCCTTTCTTTTACAGGCTTGCTTTCACTTTTCAGGTGAGACCATGTCCCCCATATGTGAAGAAAATAGCCATTACATAAAGAGAATTACAGATAAAGCTTTTTCTAGAATGAGATTTTCACTCTGCAGCATTGTGTGCACTGATATGAAACTTCCTGGCAGATTAAAACTGTGTGCTGGACCAAGACTCTAACTTGGTGATCTTAACCCCAGATCTGTGTTGCCGATTTGGGAGGTAGATCTCGTATCTGGAAAGAGGAGATGACAGTTAGGGTACTATGGGTGAGCAGCTGCCATCAATTTTTGATGGTGCAGAACCCACAATAGTGGAACTGCTGCCTAGTCCAAAGGCACCTGTTACCAGTCTTACCCCACAATAGTGTATCGAATCCAGACGTAATGTCGAAGCTGATGAAAAGTCATATGAGAGATTCCTGTAATCTAGGTGTGACTTCACCAATGCTGCATACAGCCATATCAAAGTAGAGTGGACCACACCGTGGTCAGTGTCGCTGAGGCATAGAAGAGCATTCAGGTGCGACCTACATGTCTGCTTTAGTTGACAAAGACGGGGAACCCATGTCAACTAGGCATCTAAGACCGGTCCTAAAAAACGCAATGACAGAAATGCATAACATAGGTCATGGCAGGCAAAAAATGGATGCTATGAGTATAAGCCCAGGATTGTGCTTGGTGTATTGCTCCCTGCATTCTGCCTCCAGCAATAGCCGTCGTGGATGAACAGGAAAGATGGGGACACCATATGCCATGCAGCTGCTGCCAGATCATTGATAGCCACAAAAAGGAGAGTGGCACTCAAAACAGAACCTTGTGCAAGCCCCTTCTCCTGCAGGGGGGGATGCTACAGGAGGCACCAACCTGTACCCAAAAAGTGTGACATGGAAGAAAGTTCTGGATAAAAATCAGGAGTGGGCCATGGAGGCCCCACTCCTTTAAGGTGGAAAGGACGTTATGGCACCATGTGGTATCATAAGATATACACGCAGATCAATGAAAACTGCAACAAGGAACTGATGCTGAGCAAAAGCTGTTCAGATAGCACACTTCAAGTGGACTAAATTATCTTCAGTAGAGCGCCCTTGGCGAAAAGCACCCTGGATCGAAGCCAAAAGATCCGGGGATTCAAGGACACAATGCAGCCTTCGACTAACCATATGTTCAAGTAACTTGCAGGACACTGAGTAAACAATCTGGACGACAGCTGTCCGTTTGAAGAGGCAATTTATCTGATTTAAAAACTGGAAAAACGGCATTTTCTCGCTACTGGGAAGAGAATTCTGCATTGCACCAGGGATGGTTAAAGAAAGGCCAGGTACACTGACGGAAAAATTTGCAACACCCAAAAATAATTAATGTAGAGTAATGAAATACCAGGAATATATTTGTTGAGACAATGTATGTAAAGTGATTAACGTTCCAGGATCAGAGATCAATGTGAGTGTGAGATAAGCCACTGCAAATGTAAATGTAAATGCTGATACGCTGTTGTACATGTGTCATGTGTGTGTGTTTGTGGGATGTAGTTCCATGCCTGTTGCACTTGGTTGGCCAATATAAGGACAGTTAATGATGTTTGCGGATGGGTTGAAGCTGTCATCAGATGACGTCCAATATGTGCTCGATTGGAGGTAGAGCTGGTTATCGAGCAAGCCAAGGCAATATGTTGACACACTATAGCATGTTGGCTTACAACAGCAGTATGTGAGCAAGTGTTATCCTGTAGGAAAACACCTCCTGGAATGCTGTTTGTGAATGGCAGCACAACAGGTCAAATAACCAGATGGACATACAAATTTGCAGTCAGCATTCGTGGGATTCATACAGACAGTTTTGTCAGTGGAAAAGCGAAAGCCATTGTTGATGCTCCAGGAGTAAAGACAATCAAGACATTGCTGAAGATGCCACTAAGTGAGACAGGTTCATAGAGAACTGCAATAGAAGGCAAAATCATCAAAAAAAGGGAGCCGCAGATGCCCAGTGGGCGACATGCCATTATAGGGTTAATGGTGATAGCAAAGAGAATGACGCTCAGAATGGAACCCTGAGACACACCATTTTCCTGGATAAAGGTGTCCGACAAGGCAGACCCTTCATGCACCTCGAAAACTCAGTCTTTTAAAAATGTCTGAAGGAAACAGGGTAGGTGGCCATGGAAGCCCCACATGTGAAGAGTATGGAGGGTACTAGCTCTCTAGCAGGTGTCATAGGCCTTCTCACAAATCGAAAAACACAGCGACAATATGGGATTTCTGCAGAAAACCATTCATGACATGGATGGGCAAAATAATGAGATGGTCCACTGCAGAATGCCGTGTTGAAAGCCACACTGTGCATTCATCACAAATTGTGAGACTCGAGCCACCATATCATCCGGGCATGAATCATATGTCCCATCACCTTGCGAACACACTGGTAAGAGAGATGGAGTGGTAGCTAGAAGGAAGAGTGTGTGTGTGTGTGTGAGTGTGTGTGTGTGTGTGTGTGTGTGTCAGAGAGAGAGAGAGAGAGAGAGAGAGTGAGAGAGAGAGACAGAGACCTAATTTCGGCAAGAGCTGGATTTCAATCAATAAACTGAGTTGAAGTCTTCTGTTGTGGTCTTCATCCAGCTACTGGTTTGGTGCATCTCACCAGCCTATTCCAGCCTTTGTAAGCCTCTTCATCTGCATAGTATTTCAACCTAAATCCACTTAGAATGGTGAACCACCATTCAGAGAATAACTTTTTAACAACACAGTTCGACTTCTCTAAAGGCTTCTATACTGAGAATCCAACATAATATCTCACAAATTCAATTCCAGTAGAATTAAATAGTGGAAATTAACCCCTCTGTCATCTTGCCAAAGCCTTTGACTGTTTAGATTAAAAAATTCTGTGAGGGGAAGCTAAAACAGTATGGCATTAAAAGTCTTCCCCTTGCATGGATTGAGTTGTACTTTAACTACAGAAAATGGAAGGTCACATTAACAAATGATAAGACAGGAAGTGGGCGCCATGTGTAGAGAGTACAAACGATACTAGTCCCCAACAAATGTCGTAGGCTTTCTCCAAATTGAAAAACACAGCCAGTCTGGGATTTCCACAGAAAACCATTCATGACATGGGTAAACAAAGTGGGTGATAGCCAGAAGGAAGTTGTTTGTCCTTACCGGGCTTAGGTGTGGGTATAACAGTGGCTTCACAACAGTGGCTTAATAACATGCCCCTTGCCCAGGTTCGGTTGTACGTATTAAGCAAAAAGTGCTTGCCCACAAGAGAAAGGTGCTGCAACATTTGAAAATTAACAGTGTCTGGTCCAGGGCAGAGGATTGAGATGAAGTGAGAACGTGAGCTAGCTTCCACATAGTAAAGGCAGCACAGTAACACACACGATTCTGAAAAGAGAAGGGTATTGCCTGAGTCTTCTCTGCCCATTTCCAATAGAGGTAGGCAGGATGATAGTGGGAGGAGCTCAAAATTTCTGCAAAATGGCGACCCAAGGTGTTGGAGATAGCAATATGGTACACGATGATACTGTCTGCTACTGTCAGGATGAAAATTGGGGAATGGATCTTGCTCCCAGAGAACCATCGGAAGTTGGTGCACACGATGGAAGAGGGGGGTGAAACTGTTAAAAGAACTAGTGAATGAAGTTCAGCTACCTTTTTGGTTATCCTGAAGAATGCGAATTCCATCACAGCAGGCTTCAGTCCACCAAAGGATTGGGACACAGCATGGTAAAGAGGAAGTGTGAGGAATGGAATGTTCTGTGACGGTAAGGATAATGTTTGTAAGAAATTCCACCTGTGACAACTGTGGAAATCATGTTCGTTGAAGGTCGCCAGGGCGGGGTAAAGTCTCCAGTCAGCCTTAGTGTGCTGCCATTTCGATGTGCACGGAGGTGGGGTAGGAGTCAGCAAATGGATAGCACACAGGAAATGGTCGATCGAGTAGGTGTCAGAAAGAACGGACCGTTCAAGATGATGTGCAGGACGGGCAGTGAAGAAGGAAAGGTCCAAATGGGAATAGGAGTGCGACGAGTCTGAAAGCAACATGGGTGCTTCTGTGTTAAAGATGAAAAGGTTAAGTTGATTAAGAATGGCAGCGAAGAGGGCACCTCTCGGATAGGTTCTGGAAGAGCCCCAAATGGGATGGTGTGCATTAAAGTCCCCAAGCAGCAGAAATCGGCGAGGAAGCTGTCCAATAAGCTGGAGGAAGTCGAACCTGGTGACATCAAATGATTGGGGGATGTAAATGGTAGAAAGGGAAAAGTTCAAGTGAGGAAGGAAAAGACAGACTGCAACAGCTTGATGACAGGTAGTCAGGGAGATGGATGGGTTGACTATGAATGTCATCCCATATGAGCAGCATGACTCCTTCATGAGACAGAATGCCAACCTCGAGCGGAAGGTCAAAACAGACCAGGAAGAAATACAAAAGCTCAAAGCAGTCGTGAGGATGCAATTTTGTTTCCTGAAGGCAGAGTACAAGTAGAAGCTGCGATTCTAAAAGCAGTCATAAATCCTCTTTGTTGGATCAAAGTCTGCAAAAGTTCCATTGGAGGACATTCACGATGAGGACAATAGGAAGGGGTGTCACCTCGGCAGCTGCCAAGTGTCAGTCTGCGAAAACTCACTGCTACAGGGCACAGAGGCAAGAGGATCCTGCTCCATGAGGTCCTACAGAAGTGTCGGCTTTCTTCTGCTGTCGACATGAGGAATCCAGGGCACGTCATCTGTAGTTCAACAATGCCTAGATGATCCTTACTGCAGTTCGATTGCATCTGCATTATTACACTTTGCCAAGAAGGGCTCTCAGCAAGGGTAGTGTCCAGACATCGTGGAGTGAACCGTAGCAATGTTGTTCGGACATGGAAGAGATAGAGAGGGACAGGAACTATCAGTGACATACCTTGCTCAGGCCACCTGAGGGCTACTACTGCAGTGGGTGCCTGCTACCAACGGATTATGGCTCTGAGGAAGCCTGACAGCAATGCCAATGTGTCGAATAATGCTTTTCGTGCAGCCACCGGACATCTTAGGCCTGTTGCTCTTCCATTCATTGAAACTACAAAATTCCTGAGGCTCCTGCTTTATACAAAACTATCTTGGTCCTCCGACTTCATGCTCCCTGCAGCTTTTTCGATGGGTGTGAACCCTTCACCATCTTGGCTTCATGCGGCAGCCCATCTTCACCTTGACCTTCAGGCTCGCCTTCAGTTTCACGACCTATGCATGGATTTTTGCAACAGTATCTTTGTGTACACTGATGGCTCTTGGACTGACCATGGTGTCAGGTGTGCCTTCAACGTCAACCAACATTTTTTGGTACTGACTTCCGGCACATTGCTCAGTATTTACAGCAGAGCTCTTCACCCTGTATCAGATCATGGAGTACATCTGGTGACATACTCTTTTCAACTGTGTCACTGCTCAGACTCTCTCAGCACCCTTCAAAGCCTCTGTGCACTGTAGACTGTCCATCCCTTAGTGCACCGGTTCCAGGAAAGCTTCCACTTGCTCACTTTTTATGGAGCCACTGTGATGTTTACGTCGGTTCCAGGTCATATCGGTCCAAGAGGTTGCTGACACTGCTGCCAAAGCTGCATTCCTCGTACTTCAGCCCAATAATTCTTGCATTCCCTCTGATGATCTCTTGTTGCTTTCTGTCAGGAGGTGGTGTCACTTTGGCATCGCCACTGGTCCTCCATTCATAGGAATAAGCTCTGGGTTATTAAGCCTCTTCCAGTGGCTTGGACAACCTCCTCTCAGTCGTCCTGCGGCGAGGAGGTCATTTTAACTAGGTTGCATATTGGGCACTGCCTTTTTAGCCATCACCATTTGTTAAGTGGTGCTCCCCCACTACTTTGTGTACATTGCACCCAACTTTTAACTGTCTGCTGTTTCCTGAGAGGGTGCCCTTTTTTTTTACCGTTTACGTTCCCGTTTGGGTTTGCCATCTGAGTTTTTGGCCGTTTTAGTGAACAATGCGTGGGCTGTCGACAGTGTTTTACTTCTTATCAGTTGTAGCAATATGGTGAAGGCCATTTAACTTTTAGTTCTGGGCCTCCATTTACCTATTGCGTACTTCATAGACCTTTCTCCACATCCCTGATTGTAGCTGTCCTCTCTCCTGTCATTAAACATTGACATGTAATCATTTTTAACTCCTCTCCTCACCTTTGTGTTTCACAGTTTTGGCATGGACACATATGACCCTAGTTGTTTTTGCGCCCTAAAACAAAATGGGGGATAAATACAAAGCCCTTACATTCTTTTGTCGACTTATGTCTTTACCTCCCCTTGAGACCTCAAATTTGTCGGGGAAAAATTCTAAAATGTGTCTGTGGAATCAGAGATATCAGGGAATTTCACTTGGAGAAACTTGTGGCAACCCTGATGTTAGGTTTTCATATATGGAAATTATTTTTGCTTCTAGTATTGCAGTTCTGAATTGCTGAGTTCATCCTAAACTCACACGTGAGTGGTATCTGCATACCCAGGAACTTAGAACACAGGAGCCTAATTGCCCATTTATCCCTACTTTTGATATTCGTATCTGTAAGTCACTTTTATTTCTTTAGAACTGCACAATACAAGTTTTTAGGCATTAAGCTGGTACCTGTGGATCAGTACACGCCTGTTCTGTTATTCTCCTGGATGTTTCTGGTATGGATGAGCTTAGATCTTGCATCAATAAGTTTGTGGCACTGCAAAACATTAGAGTTTTTCCTAAGCCCTCCAGTGCCGGAAGTAAATCATTTTTGTGGACTTGGCAGCAAACACTGTGTGCCACACCATATTTTATGTTCTCCCTTTTTGAGTTTAATCTTATTCCTGTCTTATCATTTGTTAATGTGACATTCCATTTTCTGTAGTTAAAGTACAACTCAATCCATGCAAGGGGAAGACTTTTAATGCCATACTATTTTAGCTTCCCCTCACAGAATTTTTTAATCTAAACAGTCAAAGGCTTTGGCAAGATTACAGAGGGGATAATTTCCACTATTTAATTCTACTGGAATTGAATTTGTGAGATATTATGTTTGATTCTCAGTATAGAAGCCTTTACAGAAGTCAAACTGTGTTGTTAAAAAGTTATTCTCTGAATGGTGGTTCACCATTCTAAGTGGATTTAGGTTGAAATACTATGCAGAGATGAAGAGGCTTACAAAGGCTGGAATAGGCTGGTGAGATGCACCAAACCAGTAGTTGGATGAAGACCACAACAGCAGACTTCAACTCAATTTATTAATGGAAATCCAGCTCTTGCCGAAATTAGCTTCTAGCTACCACTCCATCTCTCTTACCAGTGTGTTCGCAAGGTGATGGGACATATGATTCATGCCCGGATGATATGGTGGCTCGAGTCTCACAATTTTTGATGAATGCACAGTGTGGCTTTCAACACGGCATTCTGCAGTGGACCGTCTCATTATTTTGCCCACCAAAGTCATGAATGGATTTCTGCAGAAATCCCAGATTGTCGCCGTGTTTTTCGATTTGGAGAAGGCCTATGACACCTGCTAGAGAGCTAGTACCCTCCATACTCTTCACATGTGGGGCTTCCATGGCCACCTACCCTGTTTCCTTCAGACATTTTTAAAAGACTGAGTTTTCGAGGTGCATGAAGGGTCTGCCTTGTCGGACACCTTTATCCAGGAAAATGGTGTGTCTCAGGGTTCCATTCTGAGTGTCATTCTCTTTGCTATCGCCATTAACCCTATAATGGCCTGTCTCCCACTGGGCATTTCCGGCTCCCTTTTTTTTTGACGATTTTGCCTTCTATTGCAGTTCTCTATGAACCTGTCTCACTTAGTGGCACTCCTGGAGCATCAACAATGGCTTTCGCTTTTCCACTGACAAAACTGTCTGTATGAATCCCACGAACGCTGACAGCATTCCAGGAGGTGTTTTCCTATAGGATAACACTTGCTCACATACTGCTGTTGTAAGCCAACATGCTATAGTGTGTCAACATATTGCCTTGGCTTGCTCGGTAACCAGCTCTACCTCCAATCGAGCACATATTGGACATCATCTGATGACAGCTTCAACCCATCCACAAACATCATTAACTGTCCTTATATTGGCCAACCAAGTGCAACAGGCATGGAACTCCATCCCACAAACTGACACATGACAAGTGTACAACGGCGTACCAGCATTTGCATTTACATTTGCAGTGGCTTATCTCACACTCACATTGATCTCTGATCCTGCAACGTTAATCACTTTACATACGTTGACTCAACAAATATATTCTGTTGTGTGTAGACAAGACAGCCTAGACACAATGAGAGGAAGCCGAAAGGCATGTGCTACGCTCATGCAGATGGGCGTGAGGTCTGAAACAGGATACGTAATGAATGCTATACAGAAAAGTACGTAGCTTCTGTAATACTTAACTTTAATCCATCCTTTTGGTACATCTGGGGAATGTGGTGATACAAGTGAGACTCTTTAGATACATGCAATGTTACTAATGGCGCCTTGCTAGGTCGTAGCCATTGACTTAGCTGAAGGCTATTCTAACTATCGGCTCGACAAAGGAGCGAGGCTTCGTCAGTATAGTCGCTAGCTATGTCGTCCGTACAATTGGGGCGAGTGCTAGTCCGTATCTCGATACCTGCCTTGTGGTGGTGCTCGGTCTGCAATCCCTGACAGTGGCGACACGCGGGTCCGACATGTACTAATGGACCGCGGCCGATTTAAAGCTACCACCTAGCAAGTGTGGTGTCTGGCGGTGACACCACATTCCTCCCCCGCAAATCGGCGAACGGTCGTGTTATAAGGCTTCCGCCCGCCGTGGGGAGGACCCCATGTTGACGTATGTGATGAGGTGGGGAAACTAACAACAGGCGAGGCTGTGCCACCCGCACCCAGCCATTCGGTGCGAGGGGATCTAGGAAACGCCTGAAAACCTAGTCCAGGGTGCACGTCAACATGCAGTGTATGTGCCCATAAAGAGACAGGAGGGGCTGAAGGGTCGACCGCGAAGACGCCATGTGGTCCGGAGCGGGCAAGAGTTCCATGGTGGAGGACAGCTGGTCACGGGAAGCGATCGGCGGCGCGTGACCCAGGGAGGCGCTTGGCGGCTGCAGCGAAGCGTCCACTGTGGGCGGCGCCGGCTGGAGGACAGGCGGCGGTGGCGGAGGCGGCAGCGGCGCGTCGCCATGGGGCAAAATGGAATTCATCGTCGGTAACACCTGGGGATGAGGCGAGCCAGTAGATGGGTCCCCAGGGCGCTGACCGGACGGCACCGTCGCTGAAAGCAGACGGGGAGCGGCAGAACCCGTGCGACGACAGAGGCGCAGCTGATTGAGATGCCGACGCACCTCACCAGAGGCCCCCAAAACCAAATACATCGCGCGGCCGAGGCAGCGAAGAATGCGCCCTGCGAGCCAACGCCGTGAACCTCGATAGTTGCGATAAAATACAACGTCGCCTGGAGCAAAAGCAGAAGTCTGCCGCTGCACAGGAACCTGATCCGGCGGGTGCAGCAAAGACATCAAGGTTCGATGAGGACGACCGTGGAGCAAGTCAGCAGGCGAGCGACCATCTCGGGGCTGAGAGCAATACGAAGACAAAAAGAGCAACAACGCGTCCTCCCGAGAATGCGACTCTTTCAACTTCAACATCTGTGACTTGAAAGTCCGGACCAATCGTTCAGCGTCACCGTTTGACTGAGGCGAAAACGGCGCGGATGTCAGATGTTGAATACCATTGGCCTGGCAGAATGACTGAAATTCTGCGGACATGAATTGTGGGCCATTGTCAGAAACAATAGTCTGCGGAAGACCTTCAATGCAAAAGATAGCAGACAACGCTTGGATGGTGGCAGTTGACGTCGTGGAAGACATCCGGACAACAAAAGGAAAATTACTGAAGGCATCTACCAGAATAAACCACCGAGCATTCCAGAATGGACCAGCAAAATCGATGTGCAAGCGTTGCCAAGGGGAAGTGGCTTTTGGCCATGCAAATATTTTCCGCGGCGGTGCTGATTGTTGTTCGGCACACGCCATGCAAGAAGAACACATATTCGTAATCGCAGCATCGATGCCGAACCAAGTACAGTGCTGACGAGCAAGTTGTTTCGTTCGCACTATACCCCAATGTACTTGGTGAAGAAGCCATGAAACAGAGGACTGTAACGAACGTGGGACCACGACTCTGGACTGATCATTATCAGAACGCAACAACAAAACACCACGTCGAACAAAAAGTCTCTCCTTGTGAGCAAAAAATCGGCGAACCAACGGATCCTCGATCCGAGACTTTGACAAAGGCCATTGCGTAGCAACAAAACGCAAAACGGTAGCAAGGACCGGGTCAGCAGCTGTGGCTGTAGCTACACGACGAAAATCAATCGGAAACGATTTGACCACGTCATCGGTTTCCGAATCAATGAGCATACAAGCAAGTTCGGAAGAGTCGAATGCTCTATCCTCAGCAACAGGCAAACAGGACAACGCATCAGCGTTTCCGTGCTTAGCAGTGGACTGATAAAAGATATCGTAGCGGTAATGCGAGAGGAAAATAGACCAGCGAATGAATTTCTGCGCTGTACACGGAGGTACAGGCTGGTTCACTGATAGGTCCTGATTTACTATAGACATGTTAAACAACTGAAATAAATCTAAACCAAACAAGTTCACTGCAGTAGAAGAACGAAGAACGTAAAATGACACAAGTTTTGTTTGTCCCTTGTATGTTGCAAGAAGGGTGCACTGTCCTAACACAGGGATATTCTGACCTGAATAACTATTTAACTTAACATTTGCGGCACGCAACAGAGGTTTGCCCAGTTGTTTGTACGTGTCATGATTGAGCAATGAAACTGCAGCTCCGGTATCAAGCTGGAATGGTATGACCTTGCCATTTAAGTCCAAATCTACAAAAAGTTTAGTGTCCTGGTGACGACAAGAGCGACTGTCTCATGCAATTTGAACTGACACTGGTACAGAAGCACTTGCGACTTGACGCGAGTTCCGGCAACGTCGACGCACAGCATTTGTGGGACGAACACAGTCACTGTTAGAGACAGTGGCACTGGACGAAGTGGAATTAACTACATGAATGTCCATGGGCGAAGGTGCACGAGCCTGAGTATTCTTGGTTCGATTCCGGTGCGAAGCAAAGGGCTTGGAATGATTAAGAGTGTCTGATCTGAGCTTTTTCTGGCAAACACTTTGAACATGTCCTTTCTTATTACAGTAAAAACAAATAGCTTGGCGTGACGGGCAATTTTCACGCAAATGTCTAGTAGCACACCGCGGGCATGATTTCACTGCAGTTGTATGCTGTCACGGCACACCTGCTTTAGAGCGAGGCGGCAGCTGCGCGGACGCGTGCGAGGGCAGTTTACTGGGCCGTGCAGTGCGCCCGGCGGATGGGGTAAATACTTTTCGAAGTTGGACCTAGCAGATGCGTACTTGCAAATCCCAGTGGACGCCGAATCCCAGCGCGTCTTGGTGGTTAACACGCATCTTGGCTTGTACCGATTCAAAAGACTGCCATTCGGGTGTGCATCCGCCCCTGCATTGTTTCAGCAATATTTACAAACTGTTTGTGCGTCGGTGATGATGGTAAAGTGACGACCATACAAGAAATCATGGAACTTAGTAACACCAAACACGAGAGCCAAAGCTTCTTAATGTGGTATCACCGCCAGACACCACACTTGCTAGTCCCTAGCTACGTCGTCCGTACAACTGGGGCGAGTGCTAGTCCGCATCTCGAGACCTGCCTTGTGGTGGCGCTCGGTCTGCGATCCCTGACAGTGGCAACACGCGGGTCCGACATGTACTAATGGACCACGGCCGATTTAAAGCTACCACCTAGCAAGTGTGGTGTCTGGCGGTGACACCACATATTCCTGGTATTTCATTACTCTACATAAATTATTATTTGGTGTTGCAAATTTTTCCATCAGTGTACCTGGCCTTTCTTTAACCATCCCTGGTGCAATGCAGAATTCTCTTCCCAGTAGCGAGAAAATGCCGATATTCCAATTTTGAAATCAGATAAATTGCCTCTTCAAACGGACAGCTGTCGTCCAGATTGTTTACTCAGTGTCCTGCAAGTTACTTGAACATATGGTTAGTCGAAGGCTGTGTTGTGTCCTTGAATCCCCGGATCTTTTGGCTTCGATCCAGGGTGCTTTTCGCCAAGGGCGCTCTAATGAAGATAATTTAGTCCACTTGAAGTGTGCTATCTGAACAGCTTTTGCTCAGCATCAGTTCCTTGTTGCAGTTTTCATTGATCTGCATATATATCTTATGATACAACATGGTGCCATAACATCCTTGCCACCTTAAAGGAGTGGGGCCTCCATGGCCCACTCCTGATTTTTATCCAGAACTTTCTTCCATGTCACACTTTTTGGGTACAGGTTGGTGCCTCCTGTAGCATCCCCCCCCCCCCCCCCCCCTGCAGGAGAAGGGGCTTTCACAAGGTTCTGTTTTGAGTGTCACTCTCCTTTTTGTGGCTATCAATGATCTGGCGGCAGCTGCATGACATATGGTGTCCCCATCTTTTCTGTTCATCCGCGACGGCTATTGCTGGAGGCAGAATGCAGCTAGCAATACACCAAGCACAATCCTGGGCTTTCACTCATAGCTTCCATTTCTTGGCTGCCATGACCTACGTTATGCATTTCTGTCATTGTGTTTTTTAGGACCGGTCTTTGATGCCTAGTTGACATGGCTTCCCCGTCTTTGTCAACTAAAGCAGACATGTATGTCACACCTGAATCCTCTTCTATGCCTCAGCGACACCGACCACGGTGTGGTCCACTCTACTTTGATATGGCTGTATGCAGCACTGGTGCAGTCACACCTAGATTACAGGAATCTCTCATATGACTTTTTATCAGCTTCGACATTACATCTGGATTCGATACACTATTGTGGGGTAAGACTGGTAACAGGTGACTTTGGACTAGGCAGCAGTTCCACTATTGTGGGTTCTGCACCATCAAAAATTGATGGCAGCTTGTCACCCATAGTACCCTAACTGTCATCTCCTCTTTCCAGATACGAGATCTACCTCCCAAAATGGCAGCACAGGTCTGTGTTTACGATCACCATGTTTGAGTCTTGGTCCAGCACACAGTTTTAATCTGCCAGGAAGTTTCAAATCAGTGCACACTATGCTGCAGAGTGAAAATCTCACTCTAGAAAACGCTTTATCTGTAATTCTCTTTACATATTGGCTATTTTCTTCACATATGGGGGACATGGTCTCATCTGAAAAGTGAAAGCAGGCCTGTAAAAGAAAAGGGGGGGGGGGGGCAGTTCTCAATTCTTGAGCAGTGACCCTCTTGTTTTTTTTTTTTTTTTTTTTTAACCTTTGCAATTTGGGTGAGTTTATGTTCAATCCTTGCACCCAATTTACTCTTTCATCTACCTACTTTTTTTCAAATCAAGGAGAACGATATTTATGCCCAGTGCTTAATACCTGTTTGTATCACTTACAATGCTGGTATTTATGAATTTTTTAGCATTTGACTCCGGAAAGACCATTCTTCTTTGTAGAGAGGTCTTGCCAACAGCAAATTTTCTGGATGGAAAGTCGCTCAATCTGCTCATATACTTTAAAATTTAAAAGTAAATCTAGCAATGCTAGAATGTATACAAAATTCTGATATACCCATTTTCAAGTTGTTGTTTAAAGATTCGCGACTTTTAAAACTTACGTAGATTATCTTTTTGATGATAGAACTTTACATAAGAAGTTATTAAGAACATTGCGAATATCACATGATGAACAATTGAATGACTAAAGCAATGTTATCAACCCTCATTCATTGACACATGTAATAAATTCATCGAAACTGTGAAGTTCAGAGCTGTTGTAAAAATTTCTGAAATTAAAAGTATACATTGCCTAATGAATGTATTATTTTGGGGTGAAAGAACACAATAATTATTATTTTTGGAATGTAATAATTCACTATGGCTTCATTTTAATTCTAATAAGTTTCACACTGTAATGAAACATTGTCTAAATGCCTCATTCTCTATCTCTCTCTCTCTCTCTCTCTCTCTCTCTCGCTCTCTCTCTCTCTCTCTCTCATTTGTTATAACTTACCGCTGTTATTTTGTATTTGTATTGCAGTCATTACATTAAAATTGGCTATATTGATTCTGCAATTTATACTATTATATTATTGCTAAGAATTGATATAAAGAATAAACGTATATATTTAATTGTAAGATATTGTAAATTTATACCACTGGAACTCTTTCAAAATATTTGATTGCGTAGTACTGCCAATAAATACAATGACTTTCTTTCATCTGTTTATAATTGTAATAGATGTTGGACACTTTGACTCCAAGTATGTTATACAGAAACGCAGTGATTTTTTACAAAAGGCAAAACTATGTGTTCGAAGAATTGTGGAGAGGAGGGTACGTGATGTATTTTAAGTAGGTTATAAAGAGTAACTATAACAACAAAAACAATAAATTACTGATAAATTTATTTAATTGAATAGATAAAAAATCTACTCACCAAGCGGCAGCAGAACATACACATAAAAGACAGTGGCTCTTCCAGACAGAAGCGTTGAAGGGGAAGGAAGAAGGGTAAAGGAAAAGGCCTGGAGAGTTCCATGAAAAGGTGTAGATTTTGGGAAAGTCACACAGAACTGCGGATCAGGCGAGAAATAGAAACGACACATGTCATATACCAGCTATTATGTAAACACTGTTCAGCTTTCTACATCTGCATGACTACCACCAAATTATCAGTTAGGATAAATTGGCGTAGTCATAGTGTATATACTGGAAACTCACAATATCCTGTTGCAGAGCATGCTCTACAACATGGCATACATGACTTCGGCACTTGTTTCACCACACATGCCACCTGTATTCATCCGCCAGACACCAGTTTCTCAGAACTCCGCAGGTGGGAACTAGCACTACAATGTGTCCTTGGTTCTCACCACCCACCTCGCCTCAATTTACGTTAATTTCTCCTGTCTCAGCTTTTCTTCACTGTAATTACTCTTTGCTTCACTCCGTTTTAGCTTTCTACATCTTTCATTGTCTTTCCCGTCTATTTTCACTGCCCCCTCCCACAGCTGTTGCATACAATACACTTAGCTTCTCACTCTTATTAAATCATGTACAGTTTTAGTAGTAATCTCTGTCTTGCATATTACCCTGTCTTCCACCTTTAAGCTCTCAGGTTTCCGAATCTTGCCCGATGCAGTCTCCAACAATTAGTCTTTCCTTCTCATCCTGTACGGTAAGTCACCCATGAGCCATGGTTCTGGGTAACTTTCCCAAAATCTAACCCTTTTCTTAGACCTCTCCAGTCCTTTTCCTTCACCCTTCTTGCTTCCCCTGCAACCATTCAGCCTGAAGAAGGAGTCACTGGTTCCAAACGCTTGCCTATCACAACAGTCTTTTATGTGTGTGTTCTGCCACTGCTTGGTGAGTAGATTTTTTATCTATCCAATTAAATAATTTTATAAAGAGTATCTGTGTGTGATGTTTCTATTGGTATACAACTTGTTATAAACAAAACTTATTTTTACCATTTAATATGTTTCCAGATATTTACCAGTGGTAAAGATGATATTGGGTTGATTGTACTTGGTTCTGACAAGACACAGAATCCACTTGATTACCCAAATGTGAGTGTGGAATTTCCTCTTGCACTGCCTACATGGCAGATGACATCCTTTGTGGAGAAATCTTAACATGAAAGTGAAATAAAAACAGATTGGATAGATGGTGTTGTTGTTGGCATGCAAGTCTTGAAAGATGAGCTAGAGTAAGTATTTAAAGCTGTCTGTTTCATGACATTCTTGGAACATGTTCCAGAATGTGTGTTACACAAATCACAGTGACATAGTTGTGACTCTATAAACTTGAATCAATATGTTTTTGTAATGAAAAAGAAACAGAAGGCACAATACCTGCGGAAATAGGAAATTTTTTTGTGCGATTTTACTGTATGATGTTTTTTAGAGTTTTTCAGCTCAATAATTAAGGAGGTATTGATACAAGGCTTTGCCAAAAATCCATC
This sequence comes from Schistocerca americana, assembly GCF_021461395.2. NCBI lineage: Eukaryota > Metazoa > Arthropoda > Insecta > Orthoptera > Acrididae > Schistocerca > Schistocerca americana. The sequence goes on along the minus strand of NC_060120.1, from coordinate 1,129,361,262 downwards.
TGTCACTTACAAATCCAGCCCAGTCACTGGCATTCCCTACCCCACAATATGACTGGGCCACAATGAAAGCAGCCACATCATTGTCAAATTCACTGAAACTACTGCATAGCAATTTGCTTGAGTATGGCTGCTGTTGTGGTCTTCTGTTTGGTTTAAGCACTGCGTCAATACCTTCTCTTCATAGCACACGGAGGTCGTTATCTGCGACAATTTTTACAAATGGCAACAGAACTTTTCCTCTAGTTGCTTGTTTCTCACTGAAAGATGCAAATATTTTAGAATGTAGTGCCCTATGTATATCTGTTAGAATAGCCACAAGGTCTGAAAGTTATTTTCAAATGATTGAGCTCTTCTACAGAGTATTGAAATTCACAGATTCTTCCAACCTGGTCCACCAAAGTCTTACATACTCCTCTTCCTCCATGGATTGTTTCCAGTATTTTGAGATGAAACATTAGGCAGCAAAATGTGCCTTATAACCAAAATCTAATGAACATATAATTAAATTAACCAAAGATGTAATGTTGCACTCTAAGGTAAGACTGATCTTGAATGCAAAGCCAAAGTGGAAATTAAATGTACGCTGCAACATTCATCTCACTTTTTGTTATTGAAATTATTCACAGTGACATAGGGAGAACTGCGTTTATGTGTTTTATAGAGTCAGATACAAGCTGTGGCACAAGGTGCTATCCGTTATTCTCCTGACTATGATGTCCAGGAATGGTAGTCTTCCCTCTTCTTTGGTCTCCATTGTGAATTTGATTTTGTGGCGTGTGGAGTTCAGATGTACAAAGAAGTCAAGAAGTTTGTCTCTTCCATGAGGCCAGATGACAAGTGTGTTATCCACATAACAGAAGAAGAAGAAGAAGGTGGATTTCCATTTGGATGACATCAGGGCCTCTTCTTCGAAGCGCACCGTAAACATATTCACAATCTCTGGTCAGAGTGGGCTGCCTATTGCGACACCATCTGTTTGCGGGAGGGAGGTGTGCCACAAGTCAGTGAAGTGGGAAAGTTGACCAAGTAATATGCGTGATGTGTCATACCTCGACCGATATTGAGAACAGAATAAAAAATTCAGAGGCATTACTTTTCAGCACTCCCATGCATATTCTGTATGCAAGAAAAGCTTATGGAGCAGGTTTCTCATTCAGAACTTCTATTTCAGTGTTGGTTGTTTACACGATGACCGTGTTAAGCATAATGGAAGAAGGAGAAATGTTTATCAGCATTCCAGATTTGGCAGTTGCAGGCTCATGGTCTGCTGAGACTCTGGTTTATTGTTTCACTATATTGCTGCTTGCATTGCTCAGAATCTCAATTTGTGTGAACATAGAATTGGTAGGTTCAGGAGGGCCATGCTAAATGCCTTGCAGGGCCTCCGTAGTGCCATCCAACTAGCACCTCAGAGGGCAGACAAGTGTTCGCTCATGCGTACATGATCCTGCAGTGAAGTTGTGTACATTTAGTCAGGAAGTGGGCTTGTATACAGTGAGACAAGTATCCACACATGCAATGTGATGGCATCTGGAGCAGCACAGACTGTCAAGCCATTAATGCAGCTCTAGAGAGAGTTGAACTGACAGCGGTGCAACTGACAACAATGCCAGACACAGGAATGGCACTGTGTCATTGTATCAGATGAGTCTCGGTTCTGCAACATCGTCACAATTGATGTACTTGTGTGTGGAGGCTCTGATGCCAACAGACCTGGCCAGATTGTACCTGTCATTCCCATGCGGGTCCAGCATGTGATGTGATGGTATGGGGTGCAACTGGATACATGTCACAACCTCTGGTTCACATAGCCAGTAATTTGGACAGCAGCCATTGCATTTGTGTTTTGTTAAGGCCTATCGCTGTGCCCTATTTTCAAGGGCTCCGTGATGTTATCTTTTAACAAGATAATGCAAGACTACACATCACCTGAGCTGTACTGAGCTACCTCGATACAGAGAGTGTTCCACTGTTGCCGCATCCAGCATTTCCTTCAAATCTGTCACCTGTGGAGAACGTCTGTTCACAGGATGCCAAGAGATGGGTATGCCACCAGTCGCCAGCCACCAGTCGCCAGCCACTACAGTTGAAGAACTCTGACATATGACATGCAGTTGAGTAGCATGAAATGATGTACCCATGGCTGTAATCCAACCTCGATTTGATATCCAGTGTGATGAGAACTGTTCTGCTGTTCCAGTTTCAATACTGAAATTCATATATTATTTTTATGCTGTCCTAACCAGACTGGACTGTGGTGTCATACAGCATAAAATATCTTACAACGTGTTGAATCAATGATGAGAAGTGTAGAACAGCCAGCAGGGGAAAGATGTTGGCAATGAGACAGCTTTTATGTAGAACAGCAGTACAGTGTTTCACAGTGCATAATGCTTCCGCAGATTGAGGACAAAATGTGTGGTTTGCTTTCATCCATTTTCACAAACATAGCCTTGAAAAATAATGTTGACATTACTGTGCATTTCACTCTGAGGCATATTGCACTCTGAGAATGTTCACCAAATTCAGTTACTTTGTATTATATTTCAGTAACAGTGACATAATAGCAAATTGGACTGTATGAGTTTTTACGGATTTTTTTTCCAGACACACACTACCATTTCTTCAGATTTATTTAATTTGGGTATAAATCCTTTCCAGCATATATGTTGTACACAAAATGTTGAACATAAAATGTAGCTATCTGCTGATTTAACATCTTGCTGAGTATACTGGTACAATATTTTGTTGTAACAAATAGTTCAATGTATTTTACACACTTATAAACTTATTTATACAGTTATAGTAATTTATACCATTACATTTATGTTGTACCTTAATGTTCTGGAAGACGATATTATAAGGAACCTCATACTTTTCCTGGATGATAGAGTTGTCTATAATGAATTATTGCCTGAAAAAAATCTGCACAAATTTGAGTCAGATCATAACATTTCAATTTGGTCCAAAGATAGGCAAACTGAGTTTAAGTTTTCAGAAATGTAAATTGGAGCACATCACAAAACAAAAAAAAAGACAGTATTGTATGACTACATTATCAAATAATCACAGTTTTAATTGGTCAACTAATACAAATATCTGGATGAAATGAAATGGTGACATAGACTCACTTGTAGGCAAAGCAGAATGCAGACTTCAATTCATTGGTAAGATACTGGAAAATGCAATCAGTCTGTAGAGGACATTGCTTACAAAATACTTGTGTGGCCCATTCTAGAATATTGCTTAAGTACGACCCATAACAAATAAGGCTAATGGCAGACATTGAATGTATACAAAATAGTGTAGCATGATTGATCATAGATTTATTTGATGCATGGGAGAGCATCAAGAAGCTACTAAAAATTGGAAATGCCAGACAAGTGAAGATAGATGCCAAATATATGACAAAACCTAACTTATGAAATTTCAGGAACCAGTATTAAGTGAGGTATTTAGGGATTATACAATAACCGCATATGTATCACTCCTATAGGGACCATGAAGGCAAGATTAATTACAGCATGCACAGAACCATTTAAAGAATCATTCTTCCCACACTCCACATGAGCATTGAATGGGGAAAAACCGTAATGTGTGGTACAACAATGTACTTTGTCGTACAACCCACAGTGGTTTATACAGTGTGCATGGAGACATGGAATGAGTTGACAGTAGATGGGTAATGGTTCATATTGATTCCCATTTCCCTGTTGCAGTAGGTGATCTTATGCCTCTAATTATTTTTTCATTGCTATCTTAACTTGCATTCTTCACTTCAGTTTATTTACCCTTCATATCTCTTGGTATTAGGGCAAATGTACAGTTGACTTTTAAGGAATTTGTATTTTCAATTTATCAACTGGAGTTTTGTTTCATATGCAGCAGCAATGTTACAAATTATTTGTTTCAGTTTCTTTAGAATAATTTGCTGTTTCACAGGTGCCTTGAAGGAAATGAAAGATCTCAAAAGTGTCTTAATGACAACCAATGGCCTCATGTTGACAAGACAGCTGGTTGCCTTGCAGAGGGCAGGGCTTGACGGTCTGAACATCAGCTTAGACACCCTGCAGACCCGACGCTACAACCAGATCATGAGGAGGAAAGGCTGGGAGCGTGTCATGGCTGGCATAGATCTAGCCTTGCAACTTGAATACGACCCTGTGAAGGTATTACTAGTGCAGCTGTCATCGCATGCAGACTTTCATAAGCAAAAGATATAAATCTGTTGTTAAGAATATCAACACAATAATCACCATTTTAAAGCAATACGCCCTCACCCTCACCCCCATCCCTGCTCCCACCCTCACCCCTGTCTCCACACTGCAGCTGTAAGTGAAGGAAGGTATATTAAGACAGAAGAAGTAAATTTTAGCTGACGATGCTAACAGTTTCATAGTTTATACAACATAAAAAAGTGTGCCTTGCAAGTTTATCAATTAAATATCTTATATTTTCCTCCCAGGAGAGTCTTATGAGACTCAAGATCTTTACAGTTTCTCATTTTTTCTTTTGTGTCTTTAGTTTAAAATAAGTTTCCTCTATTGTGGTGTTGATTTGAAAAAAATACTCCATAGTTTGGAAAAATTATTCTTAATTCTGTAGTCACATTTTTGTTGTGTCTAAGTACTACTGGTTTCAGTAGCGAGTACCAGCATCAGTTAATCTTATTATCAAAAATTTCTTTGCAAAATAAAAGCTGACCACTGTGGCCGAGCGGTTCTAGGCACTTCAGTCCGGAACCGTGCTGCTGCTACGGTCGCGGGTTCGAATCCTAACTCAGGCAGGGATGTCCTTAGGTTAGTTAGGTTTAAGTAGTTCTACGTCTGGGGGACTGATGACCTCAGATGTTAAGTCCCATAGTGCTTAGAGCCATTTGAACCATTTTGCAAAATAAAAAGCTTCTGTACAACTGCAAACTAGACATACCATTTTCAGGGTGCAGTTCACATCTATTGGAGGCATAACAGTGACCTTTACTTTTAGTAGATAAGACACCTACTGGGGTAAGAGACTAGATGACTGCACACAAGAAGTTGTCATTTATTCCATATGTAGCTACCATGCAGACTCATATTTTGTATTAGTTTGTCCTTACTCTTCCAAAAGGTTAAACCTTGTCTCTGCAGCCACAGCTTCCTCTCTCCAGCAGTTGTCTTCATCTCCATGCGTGATGAAAATACCATTCATTGATCATATTGTTTAAGTAGGATGTTCTCAGTCATCCCCTTGTTTTCTTACCTACGATCTTGCCTTCAGAAATGTTTTTTAAAAGATTATCATCTCCAGTTAAGTGTCCAGTGTATTTTGCTTTGCCCTGGATTATAACTTTCAGTGGTTCTTTCTTCTCTCCTATTTCCTTTGATTTTTCTGTCAATGCAGCTAGTTCTTGTATTTCTCCTCCAGAACCACATTTCAGCAGGTTTGAGGCGAGCTTCCTTTGGCTTTTCTAATGTACAGATTTTGCATCTGTGTGTCAGAACACTCCACACAAAGGTCTTTACAAATATTTTGTTAATGTGGAAGCTGATATGTTTATTCAGTTGCAGCTTCTTCTTATTTTGGAAGGAACTCTTCACCTGTGCTATTCTTTTCTTGAATGCTTTGAAATATTGATTGTTTTCTTGCAAAATGCTACTGAGATACTAAATTTCAGTTCCTTTCTTGAGTTGCTCATTGCCTGCTCTTGTGTCAGTTCAACCTCCACCTCCTTTCTTGTCCGTAGCCATAACTTTTGTCTTCTTTGTATTCATATTTAGCTTTAGTTTTACCACTTCTTGATTTAAGGCCTGAAACATTTTATTTAGTTCCTACTTTGATTTACTATTGTGATGTCATCAATCTGCAGTGTACATGCATGCAATTAAATTTCCATATCGACATCATGCTCCAAAAACCACCTAACTGTGTGTGGCAGGGGGTACGTCTCATGCCACCAACTGATCCCCTCTGCCTTGTTCCACTTGTGAACAGTGCTTGGGAAGAATGACTGTCAGTACACTTCTGTATTATCTCTAACTTCTCAAATTTTCTTCTCGTGATCATTTCGTGAATTGTATATGAGAGAAACTATTATGTTGTCAGACTCTTCTCGGAAACTACTCTCTCAAAATTTGGGTAGTAAATCTTTCCGTGATGCACAACTGCTCTCTTATGGCATCTACCACTGGAGTTGCTGAGCATCTCTGTAATGATCTCACAGTGACTAAATGATCCTGTGACAAAACACTCCGCACTTCATTGGATCTTCTTTCTCTCTTCTGTCAGTCCTACTGGGTAAGGACACGGGGGTAATTTACATTCACTTAAGATTCTTCCTGAGAATCTTAGTCTGGCATCTGCTTTTCTATTGCTGTTTTATGTCGTCATTCCACTTTAAGGTTGCTCTGGATAGTTACTTCTAGATATTTTATGGTAGATTCTGTTTCCAGCAATTTGTCATTAATAGTGTAGTTGTACAGTATTGGATTTCTTTTTCTGTGTGTGTGTGTGTGTGTGTGTGTGTGTGTGTGTGTGTGTGTGTGTGATATGTTACATTTATTTATGTGCAGGGTCAACTGCCACCAATCCTCTGCAGGTCATTGTGCAAATTGATACTGCCATCTGTTGTTGCTACTTTCTGATGGACAAGTGTAGTACCTGTGAACAATATTAAGGAGCCTCTGACACTTTCTACTGGATCATTTATATACATTGTAAATGTAATGATCCTATCACATTTCCTTGGCGTATTCCAGAAATTACCTTTTGATTCTGGCCATCTTTTCTTTGTTGTTGTTATTACTTCCTTGATGAACATATTAAGGAAGTAAGGTGATAGAAGGCACCCGTCTCTCACTGCCCTTCTGGTTTTCCTTCTTTCATATCCGGTTCAGTACTCTGACTTTTGTATATACTCAAAATTAATCATCTGTCCTTCCACTTTGGACATTATTTTAAGGAATGATGATATAATGGTAATCTGTTTATTAAACAATATTTTAACGATACACTATGCTTTCTGATCATATAGTGGCTGGATGATGGAATTTGATACTGAAATTAGTAATCATTAGACAAAATAAAAGTGAAGCTATAATAAAAGAAAGTAATATTTTGGATCATGTCAGTTGTTGTTCCAAACAACAGCACGTCAGGAATAGTTTCGAATGACTCTGAGCACTATGCGACTTCTGAGGTAATCAGTCGCCTAGAACTTAGAACTAATTAAACCTAACAAACCTAAGGACATCACACACATCCATGTCCGAGGCAGGATTCAAACCTGCGAACGTAGTGGTCACTCGGTTCCAGACTGTAGCGCCTAGAACCGCACGGCCACTCTGGCTGTCCAGGAATAAGTACTAAATTATTTGTCCACTGATGACCTCACAGCTTAGAACACTAAAACACAAATGTTAATTGTTTGTTATGTGCCCTGGTAGAGTTTACAACTGTTTACAGTTCACGATTGGTTGTTGGAGATTGGGCGTTACTCACATAGTGTATTTAGTGCACAGTGCAGAAAAAGGCAGTGTCCAGAAAAGTAAAAAAGTGTAAAGGCAAAAGTTTCATGACAGGATGTTGTGTCACCATACTTGGAAGACAATTATAGCCAAAGACAGAAATTTAAAAGAAACTGGCTCATTTGAGCTGCGGAGACCTAGTCGAGGATTCTCAGTGGATGATTGTTAGCACAGTAGAATTTATAAAGAGACAATGTCAGTTCATGTGAGGGAAGGTTGGTTGGTAAGTACCTATCAGCTTTCTCATAAAACTCACAATTTGAAGAATACACATCAAGGAAAAGGTAGAAGTCCAACAGTGTCAAATCTAGACAATAATATCGATCATCCAACAGTTTTGCAAAATCCCCAGTTGTACTTACTTTACTTACTTACTTACTTACTTACTAACTTACTCAGATTTGCTGTGTACCATACAAGGAACTGGTTTCACAGAGTTCACTCGATCAGCTGCCAAGTTCTCACCTTCCTCCAAGTTTGTGTCCATGCATTGAAGATTCATTGCAAAAGTTCCAGGTGTTAACAGGTCTTCCTGTACATCTGTATCTGTCCATTGATTTCCACAACAGTGTTGATTTTGGGATTCTTCCACCTTACATGCGTAGAACATAACCTGCAATCTTCAGTCTTCTTTCAACATTAAGTTTGTGCAGGCTGTGTAGACCTCGTATTCTCAACACTTCATCGTTTGTAACTTGGTTGGGTTAACATCTTCAGAATTCATCTATAGCATTGTTGGTGAAAAATATGGAGACTGTGTGCTGATTTTACTGACATTTTCCAAGTCTCACACATATAAACGATAAAGGAGTACAGTCAAAGCTTTGTTGACATATTACAGACCTAATTGCCATATGGACCAATTTTCCAGTTCTGCTGGTGATTTCTGCATCTGTGACCTCATTATTACATATAAAGCTACCGAGATATGGCAATCTGTCAACATCTTGTAATATCTTCTATTGCACTGTAATCGGGGAAGAGACGAGTAATTTCCACTTACTTTGCACATTCTGTTTGCCTTATCTCTATTAATTTCCAGCCCTACACAATAAGGCATTTAATGAGAAAGCAGATAAAAATTAACTTGATGCCTTCCAAGAAGACGGTCTCTACTAAGTCTCTACTCCTTCAAGTCTGACTATGTAAGTGTAGACCAGAGATGGTTTAAATTCAGAGAAATAGTATCGACATCAATTAAGAGATATATACCAAATAAATTGAAAGGATACCAAATAAATTAAAAGGGTGGTGCACAAAATATGTCAAAACTCAGCTGCAGAAGCAATGAAAAAAAGCATGTCAAAATTTAAAAGAATGCAAAATCTCCAAGATTAGCAATGTTTTACTGAAGCTCGAAACTTAGGGTGGGTTTCAGTGCAAGATGTGTTTAATAGTTCCCACAGTGAAACTTCGTTTTGAAATCTGGAAGAAAATCCAAAGAGGTTCTGGTTGCATGTGTAGTACACCAATGGCAAGACACAACCAATACCTTCACTGCGCAATAGCTGTGGTAATGTTACTGATGACAGTACTACTAAAGCAGGGTTACTAAACATGGATTTCTGAAATTTCTTCACCAAAGACAACAAAGTAAATATTGCAGTATTCAAATCAAGAACAACTGCAACTGTGAGTAACTTAGTAGTAGCTCTCCTCAGTGTCATAAAGCAATTATGTTTCTTTCAGAGAATGCTGATACAATAGCTCCTTTAGAAATCATATATAGCCGCTCATTTGATAAAGATCCATACCTAGAGACTGAAAAGTTGCTCAGGTCACACCAATGCTCAAGAAAGAAAAGAGGAGTAATCTATTAAATAACAGACTCATATCACTAATGTTGATTTGCATTAGGATTTTGGAACATATATTGTGTTTGAATATTATGAATTATCTCAAAGATAATGATTCATTGATAAATAGCCAAGATAGATTCAGAAATATCGACCTTTTAAAGCACAGCTAGCTCTTTAGTCACACAAAGTAATAAGTGCTGTCGACTGGGGATCTCAAATTGATTCCATATTTGTAGATTTCCAGAAGACTTTTTGAAACAGTTCCTCACAAGCATTTTCTAATCATATTGTGTGCCTATGGTGTATTGTCTCAGTTGTGCAACTGGATGTGTGGTTTCCTGTCAGAAAGGTCACAGTTTATAGTAATTGATGGAAAATCGTCAAGTAAAACAGAAGTGATATCTGACATTCCTCAAGGAAGTGTTATAGACCACCTGCTGTTGCTGATATTCATTAACAATTTAAGAGAGAATCTGAGCAGTCCTCTTAGATGATGCTATCATTTACAGTCTTGCAAATCATTTACTGTCTTGTAAAGCGATCAGATGATCAAAATGAACTGCAAAATGATTTAGGCTACCTATCCATATGATGCAAAAAGTGGTAACTGACCTTAAATAATAAAAATTGTTATGTCATCCGCATGAGTAGTAAAAGGCATCTACTAAATTTTGGTCACACGATAATTCATGCAGATCTAAAGGCTGTGAAGTCTACTGAATACTTAGGAATTACATTTACAAATAACTTAAATTGGAATGCTCACATAGATAATGCGGTGGAAAAGCAAACAAAAGACTGTGATTTAATAGTAAAACATTTAGAAGATTAGGATTACTAAAGAGACTATCTACAACTATACTTGTCAGTCCTCTTTTGGAGTATTCTGCATGGTGTGGGATCCTTACCAGATAGGACTGACAGAGGACATCATTTAAAAGTTCAAAGAAGGGCAGCTCATTTTGTATTATTAGCAAACAGGAAAGTGCATGCCACAGATATCGCATGTGAATTATGGTGGCAGTCAATAAAGCAAAAGCATTTTGCTGGAGCAGGTTCTTAAAATTTCAATCATCAACTTTCTTTGTTTGGCACGGCACTTGGAGGGCGACGGTTCAGTCTTCACCCATCTGTCTCTTTTGTCCCATGTCCTGATTATTTTCTCCTCATGCCTCACTCCTGTCTTTACTTTGAACAGTTCATGGATCTCTCCCATGAACTTCACTTTCGATATTGCATTTTTCATGTTTCTTGTCATATTAACATCAAAGATAATGATAATGTGCAAGAATAATGTAAGGCTAGCATCTTTTTAGTCACATATTTCTGCTGATACAGCTTATATTGTACGCCTGGAAATACAATGTCAATTTTGTTCCGATGACAACGTATGTCACCTGGGAGTAGTAGATGTACTGGCAATGGTTTCAGTGTCATCCGCCAACAGATAGTGTAATGGCATAGCTATCAGAGTGCTATATGTGTCTACCCTTTAATAGGAAATGCTCACAGCCAGTGTGATGCAGACATGTGAAGCAAGCAGGCAACCATGCCAGGAAGGCACACTCGTGATTCTTATAGCCAACGAGTGAGTTTAAAAAGGGGTAAAATTGTGGGCTTCCGAGTGGCAGGATGGTCCTTTCGGGGGAATTTCCACACAAGTTGGATGTGCTGCATCAGTTATGCAACGCTGCTAGTATCAGTAGTCACGTAAACATTCTCACACACGTAATCGAGGTTCTGGACATCCACACAGCACAGATGCTCACTAGGATTGTTGTACTGAAAGGGCAGCAGTTGCAGATCGTACGGCTACCACAGCACAGATAAAAGGTCTTGTGAGCCCCAGATGTGTCAACACAAACTGTTGCGAAGCAGTTATTGCCAGTTGCGTTACGGACGTGCACACATCTATCCTGTCCTCCAATTGTGCCTCAGCACTGACATGCATGGTTCGAGTGGTGCCATTAGAGGATCTATTTGAGGATGGCATGGCACGCCATGGTTGTAAGTGATGAAAGCAGATTCCGCTCACACGCAAGTGATGGTCGTATCAGCAAATGACATAAATCTGGTGAGCACTCTCTTGTAGAGTGCATTTGCCCAAGATACAGTGGCCCCACCCCAGGCCTTATGGTCTGTGGTGCGATAAACTACAACTCTCATTCATCTGTGGTGTTTCTGCACTTGGTACATGCAGAATGATGTTACACCTGTTATTTTTGCATTCTTGTAACTGGAAGGTAATGCACTGTTCCAACAGTATAGTGAGGACCCACACGCTGCCCATGAAACTCAGTGTTCTCAGAAAGATGAGCAGTGACTTCCCGGGCCAGCATGTTCTACGAGTTTGTCTCCAACCGAGCACATGTGGGAACATGGGATGAGAAGTGACTCATGCAACTTGTCAACCAACAACTCTTACATAACTATCTGAACAGATTGAGCATGTGTGACATAATTTATCTCAGGACAGTTTTTGCCATCTGTACTATCGACTGAATGCCGTAGTCAAAAATGGTTCAAATGGCTCTGAGCACTATGGGACTCAACTGCTGAGGTCATTAGTCCCCTAGAACTTAGAACTAGTTAAACCTAACTAACCTAAGGACATCACAAACATCCATGCCCGAGGCAGGATTCGAACCTGCGACCGTAGCGGTCTTGCGGTTTCAGACTGCAGCGCCTTTAACCGCACGGCCACTTCGGCCGGCTGAATGCCGTAGTCAGTGCCTGCACTGTCACCAGTGAGGGCTACACCACGTACTAATGTGTGTGTTTTGGCACGGGTCGATACATGCTAGCTGAGAAGCATTTGCAGTATTGATCTGTAAATGTGATCATTTCATGTACTCCATATGCACTGTTGCAACATTAAATCTAGAGTGAATTTTCTTCTGGCAGTGGGCACAGACTTTTACCTCACAACTTTGATACATTTTACTTTTTCTTTTTCTTAGTCTTTATCCCCTGCCATCACAGTCTCAGCATGTTAATGTGGATTTGGCAGTATTAGTGGCAAATTGTGGCCAGATGCCCTTTCCATGCCACCTCCCCCCCCCCCCCCCCTCCCCCCCTTCCAACCCACACCAGAGTGAAAGTTATGTACCCTGTATCTGTATGTATCTAATATTATCGTGTGTGAAAGTGTGAGAATGTTTCAAAATGTTTGAGGATCATGTAACTGATGTGGGGTGTGCATACCAGTCTGCTATTCATCTAGTCGGATGTTGACAACAGCCTAAAAACCATGTCCACACTGGCTCTAGCTGCATGCTAACGTTGGCATCTACCCAGGAGTATTACAATTTCGATAGAGTACAGTAGAGTTTTAATGATTTATACAATACTTTTATGTCATGAATTTTAGAGAATTGATTGAAGATGTCTTTCTGCTGTTGTTTAATTTATGATATAGCCGCAACAGAAAATCCAACAGAATATGTTAATTATTCTGGTCTTGTTCATTTCCGTATTTGTTCTGTGTTAAAGTAATTGTTCAGATGCATACAACATAAAAGTAAAAGTAAGGTCTATGATGACAGGCAGTGACTGGGCTGTTGTCCTGACAGCAGGTAGGGTGCAGCCTTTGTTCACTGTGGCACTAGGAGGGAGAGGGTTAATGGCCTATCACCCCAGCTTCCTTTTACCCCTGGGAAATATCCCCAGGAGTCACCTGATAGCAGGTTGGCGTCACCTGGGGGCCATCCTGCAGTCACTGGAACAAGGAAAATTCCCCACCTTTTATGTTTTATGGGGAATCGAGCCCAGGACCTCCTGATTGGAGTCTAGTGCGCTACCCACTAGACCTCCACAACCACCGTGCTTATGGGATATGAAATGTCTGCATCTATATGACTACTCTGCATTTCACAGCTCAGTGCCTGACAGAGGATTTATCAAACCACTTCCATACTGTTTCTCTACCGTTCCACTCTTGAACAATGTGTGGGGAAAAGTAACACTTAAATTGCTCTGTGTGATCTCTGATTTGTTGTGTTTTATTATAACGATCATTTTTCCCTATGAAGGTGAGTGCTATGAAAATTAAAATGTTTTTCCACTTGGAGGATGAAGTTGGAGACTGGAATTTTGTGAAAAGATCTTGCCACAGCAAAAAAGTATTTCTTTTTGTGATTACCATCTCAACTCGCATATCATGTCTGTGACTCTCTCTCTCCTAATATTTTACAATAATACAGACTGAGCTGCCCTCATTTTGACTTTGATTTCCTCCATCATTCGTATCCCATGGTGTACTTGTGCATTGGCATCTTGAAACACAACCAATGATCATCCAAATGTCGACTATATGACAGGACAGTAGGTTCGAGGATCCTATCATCATATTGCACAGCCCTCAAATAGCCTTATTAGAAATGAGATGTGTCAGACATCTGTACACCATACTGGCCCAAAACATGACCGATCCATCTGCCTGCTAAACTTAAAAGACTGGACTGCAGGTCTGAAACACATTTTTCACTGGAGCGGACACAAATGAACAAGAATTATCTATGGCTCTGAACAGTAGCTGAGCACAAGCAGACACCATTCTGTTGCATTTGGTTAGCATTCACAGGTGTTCACTCATGTTCTGCCCATTATCAGTCCTTCGATGAACTGTCAAACGAAGTCTCCATCATCTCTGCATTGGTGAGAGCAGGAGAGAAGGAGCTAAATTCTGGTGTTTCATCAGTGAACTTTTGTCTTCAACTCAAGATCTTTGAGCAGCAGAATGGTCTGAACAGAATGTAATGTTTCTGATAACAGAATAGATGCTCGTAAATTCCAAGATGTCCACGCCATAAATGCCAAATAAAAAGAAATACAATTGACAGAGAGTTTCCGAGGTACTGGGAACATGAGAAAGATGATAATTACATTAGATACTTTCATCAGCCATAAATGGAGTGAATAAGCACGAGCTTTGTATTTGTTTTTATTAAAAAATAACAGCACAACAAAGTTCCTTGAAAGTAAACATGTACAAAAATGTATCTATCATGCTGATTAAAATTATGTACATACCCCACACGAGCTTTGTATTTGTTTTTATTAAAAAAGAACAGCACAACAAAGTTCCTTGAAAGTAAACATATACAAAAATATATCTATCATGCTGATTAAAATTACGTACATACCCCACAAGCCACCTTAGTAATTTCTTGTCCTGTTCCACTGACAAATAGTGCTAGGAAAAGCAATAGTCTATATGCCTCTGTACAAGCCCTAATTTCTCTTGTCCTTGTGGCCTTTACATTAATTGTAAATTGGTGGCTGTAGGATCATCCTGCAGTCAACCTCAAGTACGAGGTACCTAAATAGTTAAATAGTGTTTTGTGAAATGAATATCATCTTCCCTCCAGGGGTTCCTATTTGAGTTCATGAAGCATCTCTATAATACTTATGTGCTGATCAAACTTACTGGTGATAAATCTCTGAATTGGTTCAATGTCTTCCTTTAATCCAATGTCATGCAGATCCCAAACACTCAAGCAATGCTAAAGAATGGGTCACACTAGTGTTGTGTCCTTTACAGATAAGCTACACTTTCCTAAAATTCTTGCAATAAACCTATTTGGCCATTTGCCTTCCCTACAACCAATTTTGCTTGTTTCATGTCTTACTGCTTTGCAACATTATGGCTAGGTATTTAATTGACGTGACTGTCAAGCAGCATACTACTGATGCTGTATTCAAACATCATGGGATTTTTTTTCCTTCTCATCTGCATTAACCTACATTTTTTTATATTTACAGTAAGCTTCCATTCATCTCACCAATCACAAATTTTGTCTAAGTCATCTTATATCCTCCTATAGTCACTCAATGGCGACATTTGCTCATACACAATAGCGTCATCAGCAAACAGCCTCATAGTGCTGGCCACATTGGCTGTCAGATCCTTAATGTACACTTATTAGCCAAAATATTATGACCACTGCCCACTGCGAGTTGAATGCTGCCTGGTGGCATTGCGGGCATGTGATGCGGTAACAAAAATATGTAAATAGAGCAGAGGGGGGTGGGGGCTCACTTAGGTAAGATATGGGCTGCAAATGGGGAAATCAGTTGAGATAAGTGATTTTGATAAATGGCAGATTATTATTATGCTAAGCCTGTGACACACATCTCAAAAGCGGCAATGCTGGTCAAATGTTCATGTGCTATCTATCACTAGGTGCTAAATGGTTAGACATCCATGAGTCTTCACAGTACTTGGGGTTTGGCGGCATGTCTGGCTGCAATGTAGGATAGACGGTGATTTGTAGCAACTCTGCTGAAAGAGCACAATGCTAGTGCACGCACAAGTGTTCCATAGCACACTGTTCATTGTAAATTCTGGAACACGGATCTCCGCAGCAGACCACTCCTACATGTTCACATGTCTACCCAACAACATCATCAGTTGTGATTGCAGTGGGCACAGGACCATTCGGATTAAACCATCAATCAATGGAAATGTTGGCTCTTTGGGTGAATCCCATTTTTGCTACACTAGGTTGATAGGTGTCTCCACAAAAACCATCATTGAGGTGAATGGCAGCTCCAAATGTGCAGCACACCACGGATGCTGGCTGGTGGGAGCAGCATTATGCTTGGGAGACATTCTCCTGCACTTGCATGTAGTAATCAAAGACATGCCGACAGCTGTGAATCACCTGTGTCCCTTCATGCTTGATGTCTTCCCCGACAGCGATGTCATCTTTCAGCAGTGTAAATGTCTGTGTCTCAGAGCCAGAATCATGCTACAGAGGTTTGAAAAGCATTATAGTGACGTCACGTTGATGTCTTGGTGGCCAAATTTGCCTGATGTAAACCTAAAAAACCCATCTGGATCACTATCGGGCATCATTACCACGTATGCAAATCAGTGAATTACAAGACCTGTGTGTAGACATCTAATGCTTCCTACCTCCTCAAACCTAACAACAAGCTGTCTGATCCCTGATACGCAGAATCAGTGATGTATTTTGTCCCAAAGATGGACAAACAAGCTATTAAGCAGGTCATAATGTTTTGGACCACCAGTCTATACAGGATGTTACAAAAAGGTACTGCCAAACTTTCAGGAAACATTCCTCACACACGAAGAAAGAAAATATGTTATGTGGACATGTGTCCAAAAACGCTTACTTTCCATGTTAGAGCTTATTTTATTACTTTTCTTCAAATCACATTAATCATGGAATGGAAACACACACCAACAGAATGTACCAGCATGACTTCAAACACTTTGTTACAGGAAATATTCAAAATGTCCTCCGTTAGCGAGGATACATGCATCCACCCTTCGTCGCATGGAATCCCTGATGCGCTGTTGCAGCCCTGGAGAATGGCGTATTGCATCACAGCCATCCACAATATGAGCACGAAGAGTCTCTACATTTGGTACCGGGGTTACGTAGACAAGAGCATTCAAATGCCCCCATAAATGAAAGTCAAGAGGGTTGAGGTTAGGAGTGTGTGGAGGCCATGGTATTGGTCAGCCTCTACCAATCCATCGGTCACCGAATCTGTTGTTGAGAAGCGTATGAACACTTCAACTGAAATGTGCAGGAGCTCCATCGTGCATGAACCACATGTTGTGTTGTACTTGTAAAGGCACATGTTCTAGCAGCACAGGTATGAAATCATGATAACATGCTCCATAGAGCGTAGGTGGAAGAACATGGGGCCCAATTAAGACATCACCAACAATGCCTGCCCAAACGTTCACAGAAAATATGTGTCAATGACGTGATTGCACAATTGCGTGCAGATTCTCATCAGCCCACTTATGTTGACTGTGAAAATTTACAATTTGATCACGTTGGAATGAAAGCTCATCCGTAAAGAGAACATTTGCACTGAAATGAGGATTGACACAATGTTGGAGAACCATTCGCAGAAGTGTGCCTGTGGAGACCAATCAGCTGCTGATAGTGCCTGCACACGCTGTACATGGTACAGAAACTACTGGTTCTCCCGTAGTACTCTCCATACAGTGACGTGGTCAACGTTACCTTGTACAGCAGCAACTTCTCTGACGCTGACATTAGGGTTATCGTCAACTGCACGAAGAATTGCCTCGTCCATTGCAGGTGTCCTCGTCGTTCTAGGTCTTCCCCAGTCGCTTAGTCATAGGCTGGAATGTTCCGTGCTCCATAAGATGCCGATCAATTTCTTCGAACGTCTTCCTGTCGGGACACCTTCGTTCTGGAAATTTGTCTCGATACAAACGTACCGCACCATGGCTATTGCCCAGTGCTAATCCATATATCAAATGGGCATCTGCCAACTCTGCATTTGTAAACATTGCACTGACTGCAAAACCACGTTCCTGACGAACACTAACCTGTTGATGCTACGTATTGATGTGCTTGATGCTATTACTGTAGAGCAATGAGACGCATGTGAACACAAGCACCGAAGTCAACATTACCTTCCTTCAATTGGGCCAACTGGCGGTGAATCGAGGAAGTACAGTACATACTGACGAAACTAAAATGAGCTCTAACATGGAAATTAAGCATTTCCGGACACATGTCCACATAACGTATTTTCTTTATTTGTGTGTGAGGAATGTTTCCTGAAAGTTTGGCCGTACCTTTTTGTAACACCCTGTATAGAGAATGAGAGTGGTGCCATCATACTTCCCCGGGGCACTCCTGAGAAGAACCCCAATACCCCTGCCTCTGATGAACACTCACCATCAAGGACGACATTCTGGCTTCTGCTACACAAGAAGTCATCTCGAGCCATTCACATATCTTGAAACCTAATCTGTAATTTCAGACCTTCATCAACAGTATGCAGTGGCGCACTTTGGCAAACACTTTCTGGAAACAGCAATGTGGAATCTGCCTGTTCCCTTCATTGCTGATTTGCAGGATATCTTGTGAGAAAGGAGCAAGTCGAGTTTCACACGAACGATGATTTCTAAATCTGTGCTGATTTGTGAACAGAAGCTTTTCTGTCTCGTGGAAATCAAAGTGAAAATACATTCAAGAATTCTGCAGCAAACCATTGTTAAGGATATTGGTTTGTAATGTTGCGGGTCCATTTTTTTACTCTTCTTATATACAGGAATTACCGTGCTTTTTTCCAATTGCTTATGACTTTGCATTAAGCAGGAAATTACAATAAATGCATGCTAAGAACAGGACCTATGCCATAGTGCACTATTTGTCGAGAGACCCATTGCTGAAATTTTGACATTTTGTTGGCTAAACAGTAGGTTGGAGGATTCAGTTCTGATACTGCACAGCTCTCAAATTATACTTACTAGTTATTAGAGGCATTTGATATCCATAGGTGACACAAGACCAAAACCAGACTGACTCAACTATGTGCTGAATCTGTGGGTCTTCACACTTGAGACATGCATTGGTACCTGGCCATTTCCGCACCCTTCTACAAGGATCATCAGGTATCAAAGAAATGCTTCACTTATTGTGAAAGGAATACAATACCACTGATCCAAGTTCCGCTGGAGGACACCCTGTATCACCACTAGTAATCTCCTTTCCTGTTGCACCACAAACAGAGTGAGGGCAAAATGACTTGTCTATATGCCTCTGAATGAGCCCTAATCTCTCTAAACTTGTCTTCATGGCCCTTACATGGAATGTACATTAGTCGCAGTAGATTGTTCTGCAGTCAGCGTCAACAGCCATTTCTCTAAATTTTCTCACTAGTGCTCCTTAAAAAGATTGTCGCTTGCCATCCACCGGTTTCCATGTACACCACGATTCTTTGTGCACTACATTCCCGGGGGTTTGTACTGTAGTACATAATGGACACCTAGAGACCCCACTGAATGTGTCGAGATGGTTGTGTACCGTGTGAGTCAACACAGCTCTCCCCATTATCTGCAAAAAAGTCGCAGTGCAGTTACAGTAAGTTCCTGAGGTACTACCTGTCAGCTATAATTTGAAGTTAGCAGTCGTCAGTTGTTGTTGGCTCTGAGCAATCTCTGTAGTGCCGATTTTTAACATTTTGTTACTGCAAAGGCTGTGGAATGTTCATATGACGTTGCTGTAGCTTTTGCCAATTGTGTGGTAACTTTGCATGCTGACAAAAATTCTTACTGTAAAGTAACAATGCTTGGGCAGTCTTTAAGCATTAACGCTTTAATCCCATTGCAAAGTCAAATTTTTTGATGTTATATTTGACATGTGATCAGTTTGTTTATTTATTTATTTTTGTAATTTTATTTTTGTGGTTTAGGACAAAAACTGTAGTGGTAGTGTATTTCTCCTAGAGCCCTTTTGTGGGCTGCTATTTTCCACTGTGAAAATGAGGCAATTTTTTTTTTCCAACTACACAAGTGACGATAGTAGTGATCTGACAACAAACAAAAACTGTTTGTTGTAGCAATTTTTATGCATCTGGTACAGTGTACTATCACAAGATACCAGGTACATCAACAGATGGTAATATATATTCCCAAAAGCTTTGTAAAACCACTAAGTGGTTGGCAAGTGTGCTTCCCGAGATTCACAAAAGACATAATTGTGTAATACCGTATTTACTCAAATCTAAGCTGCACTTTTTTCCGGTTTTTGTAATCCAAAACACCACCTGCAGCTTAGAATCAAGTGCAAAGTAAGCGGAAGTTCTGAAAAATGTTGGTAGGTGCCGCCACAACTAACTTCTGCCGTCGAATATATGTAGCACTACACAGGCATGCTTTGCAGGCACAAAGATAAATACTGGCGCCAAAACCTCTGCGTCAGTAAACAAATTAAAAATAAAAACGGTGGAGGGTGGTGGGGGGGGGGGGGGGGGGGTGGAAGACGAGCTTTTTTCTCTGCCCCGAGTTTCGACCACTGCATTTTCATACTTTATCCAACAAAGTAAATACAAATTCCATATTCTTCATCTCTGAATGTTGCAGCCTTTCAATGTACTATGAAAATCTGACTGGAAGACTGTTTGGGATGTTTGTCAATATGGCCAAGTCTACGTTCTGAATTTTTGTCCTACCTCTGACAAGAGATGGTTGTTAATAGCTACTTTTATGAATTGTGAATCACATGCAGTATTCTCTTCACCATAGGAATAATACGAATGTAAACATTTTGCCATGTATTCCTACGTGATTCCTGCTATCTCATTTAAATCCTGTCTTCCTAATAAACTACGAAACTAGAGTGAGACAACAGCAAACGCGGAAGAATATACATATCATGTCATGTTTATATTCGTATTATTCCTATGCTGAATAGTGATACAGTCAGAAATGAAGCACGGCAACTGACTAGATTTTTAAACCTAAGATGGCTCTAATTTCTGTGCAGAATGTAATGCACTAAAGAGGCGTCTGCAAAAATTTTCAAACGGAGAAAATTTTTCGCTAAACTTTCGTTTGGAACATCTATCATATGCAGTCTATTATATGGTTCTTGTTGATCATTATCAAAGAAACCAGCAGTGTAAGTAACAACAAATAGCAGTCTCTTGCCATTGTCTCACTGATGAGACGATTCCTCTCTCTTTTTTTTTTTTTTTAATTGTAAGCGGCGGTAGCGTGCGCAAAAGCAAGCCATCCCGCGAGCGGCGACAGGCCGTAAACACGCATAATCAGAATGCGACAAACAATGCATGGCACAGTCCTATAATGCATTTTGAGCTTAGAGTGATGGAAACACCTATACATCTACATCTACATCTACATTGATACTCCGCAAGCCACCCAATGGTGTGTGGCAGAGGGCACTTTACGTGCCACTGTCATTACCTCCCTTTCCTGTTCCAGTCGCGTATGGTTCGCGGGAAGAACGACTGTCTGAAAGCCTCCGTGCGCGCTCTAATCTCTCTAATTTTACATTCGTGATCTCCTTGGGGGGTATAAGTAGGGGGAAGCAATATATTCGATACCTCATCCAGAAACACACCCTCTCGAAACCTGGCGAGCAAGCTACACCGCGACGCAGAGTGCCTCTCTTGCAGAGTCTGCCACTTGAGTTTATTAAACATCTCCGTAACGCTATCACGGTTACCAAATAAGCCTGTGACGAAATGCGCCGCTCTTCTTTGGATCTTCTCTATCTCCTCCATCAGACCGATCTGGTACGGATCCCACACTGATGAGCAATACTCAAGTATAGGTTGAACGAGTGTTTTGTAAGCCACCTCCTTTGTTGATGGACTACATTTTCTAAGCACTCTCCCAATGAATCTCAACCTGGTACCCACCTTACCAACAATTAATTTTATATGATCATTCCACTTCAAATCGTTCCGCACGCATACTCCCAGATATTTTACAGAAGTAACTGCTGCCAGTGTTTGTTCCGCTATCATATAATCATACAATAAAGGATCCTTCTTTCTATATATTCGCAATACATTACATTTGTAATGTAACAAAGAGAACGGCACTTATCAGATCAAAGAAAAATAAGCAATCAATTCAAACCAGACGAAGCACTTGAAAAAGACTCTCTAGTATAAATGCGGATGGAGAGCCTGACGCATAGCAATGACTACGTGGTAAAGCTTAACTGCTAAGTTTACCACATGCACCAAACTGCTGTAGCTGTATCGTCATTCATTCGACCTAAATGGACCAACTTTGTTTCGGTTTGGAGATGTGGTCTAAAACGTTTCTCCCCCTTGAATTTTGAGTCACAAATTTCAAGTGGGGCTTAGATTCGGGAAAAATTTTTTTCCTTGATTTCGAGTCTCATTTTTCAGGTGCGGCTTAGATTCCAGTGTGGCTTAGATTCGGGTAAATACAGTAAGTGTACTTCCCAAACCATTTTGAGAAACTATTTTGATGGAAAGCATATTTTCCAAGAGCCATTAAAACACTGTTATTTGGTGGGCTGTATACTTCTCACAGCCCTAAAAGCTATATTTCATAACAAAAAGAAAGTAAACTGGTGCAGCGGACTATCACTGGATGCCAGGAGCATGCAGAAGTGGTTCAATGTATTCCCATAAATGCAGTAAAGAAACACAGCTACTGGTAAGTATATCTCTCATGACCAGTAAAAGCCTTAAGTGACTCTTTGCAGCAGGTCGACAGACTGTACAGCCCACGTGAGTCACACTGTCCCATTAACGAATGGAGACACAATGCACTCTGCTAAAGTAAATGAGAGTGCAGGTTCGCTTTCACCTACATTACACAGTCAGTTGTACTTAGTGATTTCTGGTGGACAAAAGAATATTGAGAAAGGAGAAATGAAGGAAGATAAGTGTTTAATGTCCCATAAACACTGAGGTCTTTAGTGTCTGAGCACAAACTCTGATTGTTTCAAGGATGGGAAGGCTATTTATTGTGCCCTTTCAGAGAAACCACCTCGGCATTTGCCTGTACTGATTTAGAGAAAGCTCAGGAATCCCAAGTCTGGGTGGACTAGATGGAGCTGTAGAGAGCAAAAACTGTAGAGGAAAACAGAGATTGGAATACATCCAGCAGATAATTGAGGCTGTAGGTTGAAAGGGCTACTCTGAGATGAACAGGTTGCCACAGGAGAGTATTGCATGGACTTTAACTGTTAGTCGCCCTGAATGTGAGTCCAGTGAGCTCACCACTGTGCCACCTCGCTCGATATATTTTGAGAGAAGTTCCTGATTTTACCATTTCACAGGATGTGGGACGTGTACTTACCATCAACTGTATTTCTTTACTGTATTCCTGAGAACACATCATACGAGCTCTGTATGCACCTGGCACCTGATGTTAGTTTGCTGCACCAGCTGAACTTTCTGTCTGTTATGAAATGTAGCTTTTAATTGTCATTAAATGTCACTTGTTCCTTTCAGAAGCAGTTGCAAATATATGTGCCACCAAATAATGTTGTTTTGAAGGCCACTGGGAAGTATGCTTACTACCAAAGTAATTTTTCCATGATACAAGAAGAATATACTTACCACAAAATTAATTTCTTTTTTGGACTGCAGAAAAGATACTTACCACCAACTGACCATACTTACCACTAATTTAGTTGTTTTACTATGCTCTTGGGAAAATGTTGTACCTCCTCTGGACGTGGTTGACCTTTTGTGATAATATGCTAAACCACTGGTGCCTGTTTGTCATGACATCAGTGCTGTTGTCACTTGTTACAACAGAACACATTGTTTCATTCTGCAATATATGCTATTGTGACTTGCCTCAGCTCGTTTCTTTAAGTAGTGTTAAATGAAGTTTCTAGGATTGTAAAATAGATAGTCAAATAAAAACAGAAAATTCCTTTTTTTCACATGTAGTAGTAACTCATAACAGCTTACTAAAGACAGTGGGAAGTATACTTACTACTATAGTTTTTTGCTCCTAAATCACAAAAATAAAATAATCAAAAATTAAATTTAGTTGAAACTTCTAAAATGATACCAAAACAATTAACTTTACAGGGCTGCTACAAAAAATGTGCCCACAAATGGGTTAAAAACAAAGTTTGCAAGCTGTGGGGGCAGTGTGAAACTTTTTTAAGGACTGTATTTGAAAAATATTATTCATTTTGTTCCACTTCTAGAATGTTAGGTTTTGTGGATTTTTGCCTGTACATTAATGGGTGTGGATGCGTTCAGTGGAAGCAAGTGTGTCGTGAATGATTTTTCTCAGTAAATATGTCCTACTGACTTTGCAGTATATCTCCAATGTTCTGGATGCATCAAATGAAGTTTAAAAGACAGCTAAATGCTGTTGCTGGTATGTCTCTTCATGTAAATGTCAGAGTTACTATTATTATTCAATACAGAAAGGAAGATTACCAGCTTAGCAATTTGCTGAAAATGGGTTCAATAAAGGGAATATTACAATTAACATCCTGTTAACGACAAATTAATTAGAGATGGGAAGCAGCCCCAGATTGGAGAAGGAAATTGGACGGATAGCTGACTCCATAAAAATTAATACATTTCATACTGTGCTCGAGCACAGGCAATAAAAAACAGTGAGCAAACATGATGCGTGTACTTGTTGCCTCAGGGTCTCCTGCGAAACTGAGGTCCTTGAGTAAGCTACATCACACTGCTTCGTTGTGTACTTGTTGTCAAGCCAGTTTATGAAGTACACATCCCTCTTCATTTTTATATAACTTTGTTTTGAATGCACTGTACAAGAATATTGAATACCTTGAAAATTATCGAGTTCAGCCATCCATTCACATGTAATATTCCAACGGCTCCATCACCGATGAGAGCCTTCAGGGGTGTAAAACGAGTAAGTGAGAAGTGCCACTGAACTACTAACAAACATTTTCATCTACTACTAATCTGCTCACATTAATCATTATTCAAGGGGATCAGTTCTACATCATTTTATTTTTATAAATATACAGAGAAGCAACTACTTGAAAAAAGCCAATGCTCTGCTACTTAAACTGCTCTGCCACTATTTTGATTTAATACTGCATGCTAAATGGGCATTTAATTTTACACAGGACACTGTCATCTAAACTTATTCTGATAAATTCATATACTTCCTTCTTGTGCAATGCCCTTTATGCTGTCAATGCCACGTTGGGACCGGTACAGTAGTTTCTGTTCTGTGGAGGACCAACCGTACCTGCACATAGGCTATTATTATGATGTAATCACCGCTTCAAAAGGCATTCCTGTCTGCTCCTAGAGAATATGTTGCATGGCTAAATATGGTCTTCTGTTAGAAAGTGTTTGTGTGTTGTGTATTTGAGGTGGGACAGGTAGGTAAATTCACATATCCAGGTAAATTATTGGTGTACTGGCTAATAAAACATTTTTTACTTTAATTTTGAATATTTGGGGATTTCCCGACTGCTCCTAATGTCGGCTGGCAGATGTTAAAAGGGTGTTGCACCTGAATATAAAACAGTTTTCTTAACCCTAAGCTTCAATGCATATTCTCTATGGAAATTATTTATATTGTGATTGTTATGGTTGCAAACTTTGCAATTAATGCTAAATTCTCTCTTGTCCATTTCAGCAGCTCAAGGTCAGCATATCTTGCTGCTATGTGGAGGACCCAGGTCCAATTCGTGGTAATGCCTTTTTTTTTAAGGGGCGAAGCTACTCCACACCCACACTGACATGGTGACCATCACCAAAGTTCTACCATCACCTCCGTTTGCTTCGTTACAACTGAGAAGTGCACAGGATGTGGGGTCATGATGTTGTCCGTAGGATTACCCACTAATACAGGCACTTTGAGGCGACAGAAGTGGTCGAGAAGTGAGCAGAACGTAGCAGTTTTAAGGGCAGAGGGAGAAAAGTGCCGAGGCAAGCACCAAAGGAAAAGAACTTCTGCAATAGTCTGGACAGATAGTAAGAGCAGTAACAGTTTCTTTCTGTCTGCAAGGGTGAGGTTGTCGTTAGTTTTGGGTATCGTGCGATGCTCGATACCATTGTCGCAGCTTAAAACACTCTTTACGAGTGTCAGTCCTATTGAGGAGGGGTACTCCTGGGCTGTGCACCTCAGTGTCTCCTGGGCCACCTGCAGCATCTGTACTTGTAACATGCCAAGGTCGTTATACGAGTGGTCAATTGGCCATAAAGAGGTTTGGTTGGATATGTTTATGTTTAGTGTGCAATACTGCTTTCCCGTATTGCCAGTTGGTCAGCTAGATATTTGCAGCTGGCAATGCCATTTAGTTTTGCTGTAATGCAGGGATTCACCAGTGTTTATTTTGTCTGTGAGCTTGTGCTGTCCACAGGTGATTAATTGTCCCTAGATAGAAGTGTTTTTCAGCAGTTGTGTTTTCACCCGTGGTTGTGGTCGTAGTTTCCCAGGTTAAGAATGAAATAATTGTCAGAGTGTCTCAAGTTCCTTTACAGTCGTGTGGTGAGTTGTTTGAATATCTGTGTGTGAGTCTCAAGGCAGTATTCTCTGTGAAGATCGACAGTGTGTGTGGACTGTGGTGCACTTCGTTGTGTATCACCTGTAGGCGGCACAGGCGGTCAGAGCCACATAACCCCAGACTGCAGCTGCATGTATCATCATGGATCTAATCAGTATCATGTACACAGACCTCGATACCCTTTTATTCAGTGTGCTTTACCTGTTGAGCTTAGAGTAACACTGTTTGAGCCTTGCATTTGCTCAGTTGGCCAGACACTGAAGTATTTGACTTTCACACTGAAACGTATTGGGCGTGTGTGTAGTGTTATTTGTCTTCAGTCTTAATGTGGGGTCCTGCCCACTCATCTCATATAGGGTGCCTAAAGGATGCTGCATTCTCAAAATGCTATACAACAATTCAAGCAAACAACATTAATAGTTTTTATTACAAATAAGAAGTTTGACAATGCTTAACCTGGAATTTACAATGGTGTCGCAAGCAATAGGCGACATGCAGTATAAATCCGAGTCCTTTGCTATGTACAATGTTCGTGCAAGTTTGACACACAGTTTGTGGATCACTAATAACTGTTATTGTAGCATTCAGCGCTAGGCCTGTCCGTATACTGTCCTAATCCTGTCCAAATACTGAGTGGCCGAGGCTGGCAGGAGCGGCACTTATATTCTCTTTGTCTAGGGGCCTGCTCCCGTCGTGGTGTGGTCCTTGCCAGTGGGCTATTCGCTGACAGTGTGTTCACTGCCTTCTTAGCTCTTGCAATCTTAATTTTCATTCCAGAGCTTGTGGGTATGCCAGAACACTTGATGATTGTGCAGTTGTTATGGTTTGTCAGTGAACAGAACTGCTTCACACTTGTCAGCATTTGCTTTAACACACTGTCGTTCCAGCTAGGCAGTTTTGTTTGCAGTTGCAAATTATGCCTGATGGTTTCCAGTCTTGCACTAGGATGGTAATGTCATCTGCATAGATGGTTGCCATTGTGTTTTGTTCAGTTGGAAAGTCATTGACGTAGAGATTAAACAAGAGGGGCCCTTGGATGCTGCCTTGGGGTACTCCCACTTGTATACTGTGTTGTGTTGACTGTTTGCCCTGAACGTCGGTGTTGAAGCTTCTGTGGGTGAGATATGAGTGTGTAAGATGCATGAACTCGTTGGAGAGACTAGCAGTGCAGAGTTTGCGAATGAGACGATTGTGCCGTAGATGACTGAAGACCAAGAACAGCACTCCTGTAGCTTTGTTGGTGTTGGGGGTGTGTGTAATATGTTCTACTACACCGAGGAGTTGTTGTGTTGTGGAGTGGTGATTGCAGAATCCAAATTGCTCCAGTCTCAGCGAGTGATTGGTGTTGCAGTGCATAGTAAGATGTTTGAGAATCATCCTCTCAACAATCTTATTCAGGGAGCTCAGCAGGCTGATGGCTCCATAATTTTGTGGTAGGGAGTGGTATTTCCCTGGCTTCCTGAACATCAGGACAGGGAAGTGTTGATGTTTTAGAATGGTATTTGTCATATGTGTGAGATGCTCTATAGCTTTATTTGTGAACTCCTGGGTGACACGGTTTTGAAAGTGATTGGGATCAGGAGCTTTTCTAGCTGTTTTGTGCTTAATAACCTGTGTAATTTCATGTGTAGCAGTATGTATTGTTACATTGCACGTGGGCTGGGTTACAAGCCATGTAACCTCCTGGTTCATTTCAAGTAGCAGTGCTGGATTGGAAGGAGCCAGATTCAGTGTGAATGATGTTGCTAGTGTTCTGGTCATCAGCTCATGCTTCTCCTCCATGGAGTATGCTGGTCTGTAAGGCGGTGGTAAGGGCTTTGACAGCTTCAACAAGTTTCCTGCTTTGTGTAATTTTGGGAATTTGTGGGATATGACTTTTCAAGCATTTCCTTGAACAATGCCCAATTCACACGCTTGTAGCTCAGTATCCTGTGAGATTCATCATACTG
This sequence comes from Schistocerca americana, assembly GCF_021461395.2. Taxonomy (NCBI): domain Eukaryota; kingdom Metazoa; phylum Arthropoda; class Insecta; order Orthoptera; family Acrididae; genus Schistocerca; species Schistocerca americana. The sequence continues at coordinate 1,129,333,231 of NC_060120.1, read as the reverse complement.
CTGTGTTTCTTCCAAGTAAAGTATTACAGGTGTTTGGTGAGGCCAAATCATGTATAATTTCAATGTTGATTGTGACTATAATGCCAATCACATCTAATGTCTATCACATTTAGTCTCTGTTCCCCGTTTTAAGTGTCACCTCAGCTGGCACTAGTGTAATGTAGTTTGGGCGCAGTGCATGTTCGCATAGTTTTTTTGCTAATGGTGTTTGATCTTTGTTAGTTCCAAGCAGAGTGTTTAGCATTAAGATCACCAGTGGCTATTAGTCACTATGCTATGTTGAGTATTGTGCTGATATCGCTTGTTATGATATTACCAGATCAATTGTATATCGATATCAATGTAGTGTTCACTCAGTTGACTTGACCCTAACAGCTGTGGCTTCTAGTCTTGCAGGTTCAGGGATCTTAATATTTGTGTATTCTTTGTCTCAATATATGATGATTGCTGTTCCACCCACAGTTGTGCCTTCAGGTGGTCAGTACAGTAGATGTAATATCTTGGGAAGAGTAGTTGTTTGTGTGACTGGAGTTAAGCTTTGTTCATGAGAGCATTCCAGATTCCCTTCTCCTCCATAAATGCAGCTAGCTCTGCCCTTTTGTTGCCAATCCCATCTGCATTCCAGAATAGCATCTGAGTCAAAGTACTGTTGTTTGTGTTTTGTGGTGTATTATCTATGGAAGAGTGTGGGCGGTGTGGTGATAGCAGTTTGTATAGCAGCCATGCAATGGCTGGGTGTAGCCGTCATGAGTTTGTGCATGTGTTATGATGAAGAGCCTCAAGAGGATCTTAAGCCATGTGAGTGGGGAATAGTGTCTCCACTATGCCTCTGATTGTGGTGAGAATGTTTGTTATGTCAGCCAAAGTGTTGGCGGTGGTGTTGGTGGCTGGTGGTCCTTATGTTGGTGTACTGGATGGGCTGGCTTGTGTGTTATTCATGGTTCGTATTTCATCTGGGGTCACCTGTGTTATTGCTGTGGTGATGGGGGCAAGAGTGTGAGTTACGGTTACATTGTTCCTTTTAATGTGTTCCTATGTTTGTCTGGTCTGTTGTTGGTGTATTTGTTGTGGTGTAATAGTGTCCCCTCTTTTGTTTTTTGGGTACCTCTGTTTCATTTCGTGTGTTTGTGGTTGCCCTAGTTTGGGTGTGTCTTCTGTGATATCACGAGTGTCACAATCTGGTCTAGACAGAGTTGACTTGGTGTTGTCTGGGACCGGCAGTGTTGTCATCAGTACAGGGGCAGTTTCTAGCATTGCAGGTGTGGGTTGTGGTTCTGTTGTTGTGGGAGTGTGCCATGAGTTTGTGGAGCTCTGTGCATCCTCAGTTCATCCACTTCCACTGACAATGCCAGTAAAAGAGATTCCACACCTTACTGGTTGGGGGGTGGGGAGTGTCTTGGAGCTGTTCTGGTTACCACTTGTCTGTCTTTGGCACTTTTGCACCTTAGAGCTTCTTTGTATGCTGCACACCATCTGTAGTTTGCACATGGACCCCTCCACATTTGGTACATTTGATAGTTGTACCAAGTTTAAAGTGTCGTGCTACATGGTTACCAGTGCATTTGCAGCACTGCGTGCCAGTTCACATCGGGTGCCGCACAGCCAATCTGCTGGCAGTGGTGGCACTGTTGGGGGACACACGGAAGTGTGTATATTTCTACTACGACCATGTGAAGCAGGAGCATCTGCGTCAGAAAGTTGCAGGAGTAAGCTGTGTCGTCCAAATCCACTAAATAGTTTGGCTGCAGTCTGTGTGTCACGAATCCCAGAATTCATCTCATGCTCTCACAGTCCCAGCTGAGAGCTGTGATTATACCATGAAGAATGTCATTGAGGGTTGTGGTGTCAACTCCTTTCATGATGTACATTCGAGTTTTTCCCCCTTGGGTGCTATATTTATGATACTCAATTCCCCCAGCTTTGACGAATTTCAGGAGATTTGTGCAATCTGTTTTGTTGCATACATACAGTGATACATGGTCCCTTGTGAGTTTTGTGTTTGGTATATTGTGGGGAGTGACATTCTACAAATGTCTTTTTTAGCTTGCCGGGGCAAGTGTAATTGTGTATTATGACCAGTGGGAAGCCAGTCGGTGTAGTGTTCTGCGTAGCGGCTGGGTTAGTGTTGTGTAGTTGAGGTGCTGCAAAATTGTTTGTATGGGCGCTCATATTACCGATGCTCAGAACTGGTGTTGGTAAAAGCACGCTGCATTTGCCGTGTGAGTCAGTAGGCTCAGTTGTTCGTGTATGTTGCTGCTGATTCCATTTTGGACCCACCAGCTTCGAAGGTCCATCTTTGTTCCACGGAGCTGTCACTTCCAGCTCGAGGACTACTGCGGTGATATTGAGGGCCTCTCTAGTATATTCACTGGTGGTGTGACTGATGTTGGTGTTGCTGTTGCTGTTGCGTTGCTTCCACCCGTCAGTTGGACAATGAGCTCATGCTGTCTCCGAGCCATTGCTTCTTGATTTGTGGCAGCAAAGTCCAGATTTAGCTGGTTCATCACTTACTGATAGGTGGCAAAGCAAGACAGAAACGTCAAAGGGAACAGATGGCACTCCTGCCTCTTGTGCTGCAGTCTTGCTACGGGTCGTTGGGTGGGATCTGCTCGGTGGATCTGCCGTCTCCCAGACATAAGGATACTTTTAAGGATAGAATGTGGATATGAGACAATTTTACTTTTTCGTCTGAAAAGACAATTTTGCTTTTTTAGTGTACATACAGAAGAGGGGAGTCCTTATGACTCACTTGTGCAAGATGCAATGCACAGTGCAAGAGAGCACGGGTGGTGGACAGCAGGCCTGTACTGGACAGTGTTGTCCAATGTGAACGTGCCCCGGACACTGAAATACCCTATTAAAGAATGGGAGAGTCACACTGGGGAAGTTCCAACCACAGTTGCAGGAACTTTGAGCCAGAACTCTTGGCCACCTAGCACTGTCAAGTGTGTAGCAGCGTGTGCTTATTAGTGACACTCCAAAGAGTGTCCTGTGGCATCTACGCCAGTTTTAGCGTACATGTAACACAAATATCCTCTCGCAGCTACTGCAGGTACAGGGGGAAGGCAGCTGCTCAGCTGCGACTCACCCGTAGTACTGCCCGTAGTTTTCCTTGGTGGGAGGACTGGAACGAGGTGCACCAAGCCTTGTGATGCCCATTGAGGAACTGTTGGACTGAGGCGTAGTGACTCTGAGGTCAAGAAAGCTGGCAGTGACCAGAACAGGGTGTGCTGACTAGCCCCCCCCCCCCCCCCCCCCCCACGATACTGATTTCAGTGATGCCATTGCAGAGGATTACACTGTGGTTGGTCATCTGGTTTTGATGTGGGCCAGAACATGAAGCTTTCCTTTGCCTTTTTTTGCTAAATTGACTCTTACTTCTTGGCACAAACACCTATACAGAGCAAATGTATTGGCACCCAGGGTTTGGTTATTTGGGGGGGGGGGGGGGGGTTGGGGGAGTAAAGGTTTGTTATTGTTTCCACCCCCCTCACCCAGCTTCCCTCAAAAATGCAACTCGCTAGCAACCTCACTGTTAGCATACGACAGACATCTACAATTTTAATAACAATAATAAACACACAAAAATATATTAAATTATTCAATATAATAGTAACAATACAAATAGGTGGATCAAAGAAGGAAGAAAACATAGGACAAACAAAAGAACTTCAGAAAGTGTAGAAACTGACATGGACACACTATAATAAAAGAAACATTTCAGTACAAGGCAAGCACATGCGCTACAATACAGTTATAGTATCAGAAGCACTCTTCGCATCAGAAATGACCACAATCTGAGGACCAGGCACCACAAAGCAGAAAGAATACAATGCAAAATCCTCAGAAAATTTTTTGGAGCAGTGTACAGAGATGGCATATGGATGAAGAGATCAACCAGAGAATTATAAGAACACAGAGGCAGACTCAGTCACAATCAGAAAACACCCACAAACATTCTGTGGACACATACACACAATGAACAGCAACAGATTCACAAAGGGATTTAGGATGTAGTAAATGCCTAAATCAAAAAAAACCAGTTGGTTTCAAGAAATAGAAGAAGGCTAAAACGAGCAGGAATCAGAATGGAAATGATGAATGAAAGAGACAAATTCAGAATCAAAATTGTGAACATAAAACTTGAAGTAAAGGGAAGGAAGAAAACAGAGAAAATATGTACATATCAAAGGAAACAAGAACACAGTCAATGAATGAAACGATTTTGGGAAGAGAAAAGGGAGGAGGAAATAAGGAAAAATCTGAAGAATCACGTAACAACCAAGTTGAACTCTGTGAAAGTGTGTGCTCACCATCATCATTTCAATAAACATTATGACTGAACAGAGGTCTGCAAACACATGTGAATGAGGGGAATACTGTTTCTATCAATGATTTCCAACTGTGTTCGGGAAGTCATTCTTTCTGTTGTTGTTGTATCGGATCTGTTGTTGACACCTGGTATGTTCAACCCAGTGGTGTGCAGCTTTACCCGGCTGGAATGTTGTCAATCAGACCAAAAGCATGTCCTTGTGGGCAGACCCTAGCACGAGCAACTGAAAAGTGTCCTTTATTACATGTAGCTTGTCATTGCTGGAAGAACTTGGCATTTTTGACACACTTCTGTTTCCATGCTACCTCCTTCTCCAAAAGTTATGTGTGCATTTGGAAATTGGTGAAGTAAAAAATATAAAGACATCGTGTCGTTCTGCCACATCTGTCTGTAGTGTGCATTTTGGGGTGCGTGTACGATACAAGGCATTTAGGTATGGTGAGGTTACTTAGCCATTAGTGTTCACAATGGCTGGCATAAAGGAAACATGACAAGTATTACATTAGAAAGCAACAGCGATAGCTTTCCGACCGCATAAATTCTACTAGGCAGAGTCAGAAGCAGACACAGTGGCCTGTGCCAGATACGAGGGTTGGAAGTAGCTGAAATGTGAGTCGTGGGACAGAGAGAAAGAGAGAGAGAGAGAGAACACACAGACAGCACCATAAAGCATTCCCCATCTCTTTCTGCACGGAATGAACCACACTGCTGCTTTCTTAAGGGCACCCCAGTATAATATGTTGTTTGGGAAGTGGGTGGTAGTTATCATCATTGCAATGACCTCCCCTTATATCCACTCCTGCAAGATTGTGAAATCTACAGCCACTGAGGAGATTTATGTGAGATGTTCCTATCAACTTTGTGTAATATTCATATTGCACACTTCTGCAGACAAAACAGATTTTCGACATTAGCTTAGGAAAGAAAAGAATCATCACAGATCATTAAGGTCCAAAGAACTTGTCTTGAACACTGTAAGGGATCCGTGATCCCACAAACACAGATTCTAGTATCTGACGCCCAGGTCGATAGCGGACAGGAGTCGATTGTCGAGCGCTGCAGTAGGCAGTGAGACTAGTGCTGAGTGCGCAGTAGTATGGTAGAGTGTCGAGTGAGAAGTAGAGTGGGAAAGACGGCCAAGAATGGTGGTCTAGTGAGTTGTAAACGGTAAAATTCACTGGAGTATGACGAGTGAGCACGTCCCCCTGATCGTCGTGGGGTTGACTCTCACTAATGCCGATTCGCGAGTGATATGAAACAGAAAGTGACAAGTGCCAAATTACGTGTTTCGTGTCAACCGCGTCAGTCAGCAACAACCATGGATTGCAGTGAGGATTGTTGTGAATGTTAACCATCAGCATTGCCTGTGACAAAGTGCTGAAAATCAGCAATCAATAAAAAGAGATAACCACAATTAGACGTGTAAGGCAAAGGTAGCAACAGCCTCAGAATTTGTGTGTTAGTAGGAAATATATATCAGTTGTACATCACAACCTTTGTGATACTTAATAATAGACAAACTTTCAATCATTAGCTATTCCGTCTCAGAACAGCCGCATTCGGTTGAAATACTCCTGAAACCACAGCAGAACAACACAGAACAACCAATAGCCTTTCATCCAGTAAGCACACGGTCATATATCATAATAATTAACTGTTTTGTGGCTTTGGTAAATTACCCAAAATCCAGTAAAGGAATTAATCGGGGGTGTTTCAACACGAATGCTTAAAAATTCTTTTGTAGTTAACCTATTTTCAGATTATGAAGAGTTCTTTGTTACAGCTTGTATTTTTGTTCCAGGTGGCACTGAACTTGATGGCTGTAGTGATGTTGTGAAGGCACAAAGTCGGAAGTTGTTAAACCTTCAGAAACAAGATTTTCAAAAGTACTTCTTCTCAGATACCAATATTTCGCCCCTGTTTGTGTCGGATACACAGATGTCTCAGTTGTTGTCACATAATTTGAGTGTAGTGACTGAATCTAGAAAACAGTTTCTTTTGCTTCCCTGTACCCCAAGCATTATGTGCAATACAGGACTCCTAACAAGACAAACACACAGAGCACAGCCCTCTGTCTTCTCTTGCCGTTTCTGCAGTTTGGGAGCACAGTCCGGAAGTCTGACTCATGTTGACCGGACCGGCAGGGCGAAAATGGTCGACGTGGGTTCGAAGCTGGTGACAGAACGGACTGCTGCAGCACGAGCAAAGGTTTTTGTGGGACCCGAACTGATGAAACTCGTACGAGAAAATGGCCTGAAGAAAGGTGACGTACTTAGCGTTGCTCGCCTAGCGGGAATTGTGGGGTCCAAGCAGACGTCCAGCCTTATCCCTCTGTGTCATAACATATCTTTATCCTCTGTGGCTGTGGACATTGAACTGGACTCTGCTCTCAACTGTGTGATTGTAACTGGCACGGCAAAGTGTAGAGGGCAGACGGGTGTGGAGATGGAAGCTCTCACTGCTGTATCGGTGTCTGCCTTAACAGTGTACGATATGTGCAAAGCTGTGAGTCATGACATTGTGATATCTGAAATAATGCTTCTGGCCAAAAGTGGGGGAACTAGAGGAGACTTCCACCGGACATGAGCATCTGTGTGGGGCAGTGAAATAAGTTAAGTATACCTGGTGTGATGTAGGCAAATTTCAAAGTCTGTTCATAGTTATCATAAATTATATACACATCGAATTGGCCTGAATATGAGTTTCACCTTTAATTTCGAAAAAGAGAGAAACTTAATTAAAAATAATTTGTCAAGTTGCCCATTTACAAAAGCTTTTCAAAATGTGATTTACCCTTAACCAGTTTTTTTGTAGTACACTGTAGATAAATTACACACAAAAACAAAGCTTTCAGTTGCAGTTTTCATGTAAGACACTCTTAACTTCACTAACATTCATTGTTTTGTCACTGTCAGTATTTTTGTCACTCTCCTCCCAAAGTACAGTCGCGTCGCTACAATCCCGGGCATTGCATGTGCAGCATTTCTTGAACCGTACCTTTAAAAAGCACATCTGTTAGATGAATAACTGTGAGTTTGAAATTTGCAACGTAACTGTACCAAATTCCAAATCTCTCTCTCTCTCTGTGCCCTCCCCCAGCTGTGTGGTAGTGTCCTCTGTGTTGCTCTATTGTCTCAATTTTTGATGGTCCCATGCTGTGAAAGTTGAGGTGAAGTGTTCATTCTTAAATAAATAGTGTGTATCAGCTCTTTTCTCCTAGGATCAGGTTGTCATTGCTGTGTTCATTGATGTAAAATGACATTTTTTAACAGTTCCTAAAAGGTGCACCACTTCATTGACACTTTTGCTCAGGTGTAGAGCATATTGGCCAGACTAATTTACATGTTTCAGCTTTACACTGTATGGTATCCTCTTTTTTAAAGGCCTATTATCTTTCTTGTGTGTGACTAGTCCAGAGATTGAAAATGTTTTATTTTGTAAGTTACCAATCCAGAACAGGTTTCTGTCAATTTAATTCTTCAGGTTTTTCCAGAAGTTTGCTGAAATTCCCGAGTTGTCCTTTGCACAGTCGGACATCATTGTCTTCCTCGCATATTTCGGTGACATTAGTTGTTGCTTTCACAAAGTGCTACTTGAGACTGACCGTCAGATGGAGCAGGTCTGTAATTTGTTCCCTCTGCCTTCGTGCTTCATCTGCAATCTGCTCTGACAGACATCATCCTCGGGTATCCGTGTTGCGTGATATTCCGAGTGTCATCTACACTCACGGGCACGATTCTTGTGTGTTATGTTTTCAGTCCAAGCTGGTTGGTAGAATTCTGTTTGCAGGCTGTCCCCGTTTGGGGACAAGGATTGGCAGGGCATGAAACCCTAATCTTTCATCTTTCAGTTAACTCAAATGTCTAGTGTCACTTTTTTCATGTACTGCAGTTACAAATATAAGAAAATACAAAATGAAAATTTCTCAACATAGTCATGTTTCTTTTCAGTATGTTTCTCAGATCAGTACACCGCAATGTAAATATTCCATTAAAAGAATATATTTTTGATTGTTTCTTCAGTCAGAGATGCATTGCCTTTTTGACTTAACATCAATGTCAAATCATTGTCCCTCAAACAATCCTGCAGGGGTTTGACAATGTGAGACCATGGCTTTATGGAGCATCACCTAGAATTAGCTGCCGTCTTTTCTGACATGATTTTAAATCAATGCTATCATCACTGTTTCTTTTGCTTAGGGTTTTGAGTCTAGGAATGATGCAAACAATCAGCAGTTTATTTCTTTGTTATGTGATCTTTTTTCTCCTCCCTAGCCCCCTTTCTTCCTTCATTTGGTAGCCTTGAGCAAATTGAATATTCCTGCTTTTGTTTGTATTTATTAATCTGTTTGTGCCTCTAATTCTTAAAAGACTTCATTATGACACTAATAATCTGAAGCAGCAAATTTGGGGAAAAAGAGCTGCATCCATTTATGCTGTTGTAAAATGGAGGAATTGGTTGTAGTTGGAAAAAAAATCTGCCTTTTACAGCTGCTGATTTTTGTCATTTATTTTACGTAGCCCACCCATGATCTACAATCAGGTCTTCTTTTTTATGTTGTATTTTTTATGAGAATGTTGAAACATAGATGATTGTTATGCATCTTTGCAGCACCTAAACTTGAATATTGTACTTAAAAATGTTATTTGTTGTCTTTTTTAAATTAAATTGTTATGTTAAAAAAGTGAATTAAATGATTGTTGCCTGTGACATAATTTTGTAGCAGCTAAAATTAAATGCTGGTCTTCAATATTTTAATTGTTATAGTTTGGGGTATGATTGTTGTAATTAGAAAATGAATATGTGCCTTGTGCACTATGTTGTTACAGTAATTTGGAGTTTATTTTGTACATCATCTGGTGTAAATTATAAGAATTTAAGCAAAAACTTCTGTCTCTCAACAGATTTCTTAATAACACTATTCCAGTAACTGGATATGCATATTGAAATATTTGTGTTGTATATTAGATTCTATGACCTGTACCGAGGCAATATTTTGCGGTTGCAAATTTTCTTGACTATTATTAAGTGTGTGTGTGTGTGTGTGTGTGTGTGTGTGTGTGTGTGTGTGTGTGTTGCTTATGCCCTACATACGAGTCCTCCAAGGTTCTTATGATCTGACCAATGTACGACATGCCAAAATGCTACAGCTGCATGGGGAGATACAATTAAATCCCATCCCCCTCTCTCTCTCTCCCTCTCTCTCTGTCTCTCTCCCTCTCTCTCTCTCTCTCTCAAAGATCGGCAGGTTCAGGAATCTAACACAGAAAGAATTTAATCACAGTTTCTTTTTCATCTCTATCATACAATGTAGTCCAATTTTTTGCTAATACAGATATAACATTTTGTGATTTATGTTGTGTACTCTTCAAAAGATCTAATGATGTCCTCATTCCTTTCTTATAAACAAAACAAAAAGAAACTGACAATAATTGTCATTAAAGTAAAACACAGAACAGTGTCTCCATAGCATCAATGAGCACATCCTTTCAGCACCTTTGACCCAGGCAGTGAACACAGCAGCAGTCAGTCTATGACTTGCAGCAGGTGAATCCCAGTCAGCTGCATTGCTCATGCACCCCACGTAAATAATAATAAACAAAATCTAACAATACACATAACCAAGTCTTGATTTGTGACAGTATACCGCTGATGACGAAAAAAATTAGACCCAAAGATTTTGAGATGTGGTACAATAGAACTTTTGCTCTAGTTGAAGCGGTAAGACACAAATGTTGTATTCACACTTTTAAAAAGCTCAGAAAAGTGTTATAACTTTTTCAGAAGTCTAAATCAAACTATGGAAACTCTCGGTAGGAACTTAGAAATATAGGAAATGATAGAGTGCTACTTACCATAAATACATGTTAAGAAGTCTATTTTTTTTTTCTTTTAACAAATCTAGCACTGCATATTACTGCCAAATTAGTCATTACCTATGATTGCCCCAGTGGCAGAAGTATGTATAATAATGTCAAAACGTTTGTGACACTACACACTAGGACAAGCTCAAGTTTCAGATACACGTTGATTGCGTTCTGGATGATGCTATCTACATGTTCATCCACACTCTGCAAACCACTATGAAGAGTATGACAGAGGGTACATCTCACTGTACCAGATATTAAAGCTTGTTCATGTTTCAAGACCATTTAAATCTTTCTCTGCATGCTGTAATTAATCTAATATTGTCCTCACGGTCCCTATGGGAGCAATAGTTACAAGGTTGTAACATATTCTAGAGTCGTCTTTTGGTAAGCATACTTTCTTAGGATAGTGTACATCTTATCTTGAGGCATCTGCCAATTCAGTTATTTCAGCATCTCTGTGACACTCTCCTTTGGGTCAAACAAACCTGTGACCATTTGATCTGCCCTTCTCTGCATGCGTTCAAATCACCCATTAATCCATTTTGATATGGGTCCCACACATTTGAGCAATATTCTAGGATGGATTATACAAATGATTTGGAGAATGACTGCATTTCTATGGTATTCTACCAAAAAAAAATCTAAGTCTTTCGCCTGCCTTACCCCTGAGTGGGCCTATATGAATGTTCCATTTCATATCCCTACAAAGTGCTCCACCCAGGTAATTGTATGAATAGACTTAATCCAAGCAAGACACCCTGATACTGTAGTCATACCACACTGCGTTTTCTTCATTTTGCAAAATGCACGATTTTACATGTCTGAACATTTAAAAGAAAGTTTGAAATTATCAAGATCTGACGAATGTTTGTACAATTTCTTTCAGACTGTGCTTTATTCTAGATAAATGCACTATCTGTGAAAAGAGTGCTTTACTATTAATATTGTCTGCAAAGTCATTAATGTACATGAACATGAACAGGAATGGTCACAACATACCTCTCTATGACACATCTGAGGTTACTTCTACATCAGATGATGACTCCCCAGCCAAGATAACATGTAAGTCATTCCTACCAAAATATCCTCAATTCCAGTGACATATTTCACTCGATAACCCTCACAGTAGCAATTTTGATAATAAGCATCAATCTGGCACTAAGTCAAAAGCTGTTCAGAAATCGAGAAATACTGCCTGCACCAGTCGAGCCAGGAAGACGAAAGTTTGAAGGTCAGGTTGACAAAACAGATTTTTAATACTCTTGATAACAACCTTTAAGTTTCTGATGTAGTTCAGGGGAATGACAAAGGGATCTTTGACAGGCTGGATTAAATCTAGGCGGCGTCTCAGACCGACCAGAGTTACAACTTTAAAGGCTTCTACGCTGAGCAAATACAACGGGCTGTTGGAGGAAGAATGCAAAGGCAGCTTCTAGTAATGTGCAATTGCTATTCTGCATGGTCTTTAATGGCCATTATCAAATTTTAAAAAATTAAGAATAACAATAACACAGTACACAACAGGAAGGGTACAGCAGACTTTCCCTGATTGTTCCTTACATTATCTTTCCTTGATTTTTTTTTTTTTTAATGATAATGTTTCTAAGTCTTTCCTGGTTTCCATTGAAAGGTTTGGATTGTTTCAAAGATTAATTTACACATTTTTTAATATTTTAATGTATTCTAGGACAGCAACTCAAAGAGCACAAGTATAAAAAAACTGCATGTAGGACATTCATGTAAAGCTTCCCATTTTTAACTGCAAGGTAATGGCAATCTATTTTGTTACAAGAAAATGAATTGGGACTTAGTTCTCCAGAGCTGATACTATTATAAGGAGTTGTGATGGAAGAACATGAGTTCCAAACAATGGATGCCTTGGATCTGTTTGCTGCTGCTTCTTTTTAATCTCTGCTGCTAATCCCATGAGTGAAAGATCTCTACCAATGAAAAAGTAGATTTGAATGACATTAAGTTTCTTCTCTTGTCGATAGTTGTTTCTACTGAAGAGAAACGAGTCTGGTCATCTTTGTCCATTTGCAGTAATTCAAAGGTGTCGTAGCACCTGACATGTATGCTTGAAAATAACAAACGATCAAAAATGTAATTAACAGAAGTATTGACAGCAGTAAGCTGTATTTATCACATTCAAAAAGTTTGTAATAGCTGTGGACCCTTGTTTTATCATGTCATTCCATTTGTGCCAATGGCTAACAGAGTACCATTCACCATCATGTCAAGTGGCAATAACAGTTTGCTTGCATCATAAATATTGAGTGTCAAAAGATAATTCTAACAATATGAAATAGGACAGATTGCTACTCACCAGTTAGAGCAGGCAATGGGCAGCAGACAAGCATACTGAAAAAAAAGAAACTGTCAGATACTATATACTCAAAAAACACTTAGGTACTGAAGGAATTATCGAAATACCAAATAGGGCTGAAATCAGTAAATGTGACATACATGTGAAGACAGAAAAATAATTACAGTTTCAGAAAAAACTGGATGATTTATTCAAGAGAAAGAACATCACAAATTGGATGAGATGGTCCACCTCTGGTCCTTATACAAGCTTGGCTCTGGCTGATAGAGTTGTTGGATGTCCAACAGAGGGACATCATGCCAAATTCTATTCAAATGTCACTGTAGATAGTCAAAATCCCGAGGTGGTCTAACGGCCCTGCCCATAATGCTCCTTACATTCTCAATTGGGGAGAGATCCAGCAACTTTGCTGGCCAAGGTAGGGTTTGGCAAGCATGAGGACAAGCTGTGTGCAGACAGGCATTATCTTGCTGAAATGTAAGCAATGTATGGCTTGCCAAGAAGGGAAACAAAATAGGATGTACAGTATTGTCAACAGACAACTATGCTGTAGGGGTGACATCCATGTCACCCTTACAGCATAGTTGTCTGTTGACCAAAAGTGATCTGTTACGAAAAGAAATCACACCCCAGATCATCAGTCCTGGTAGTTGGACCGTATGGGATGTGGCATTCACGGTGGTATCCCACCGTCTGGGGCGTCTTCAGACGCATCTGTGATGATCATTGAGGCTCAGTTCATAGTGGGACTCATCACTGAAGCCAATTATATTCCAGTCAATGCAATTCCAGACCAGGGACGTGCCTGGGGACACACCAGATAGCAGTGCGATACCAACCCGGCTGCTGGCTGCCATACAGCCAAACGAGGACTGATGGTCTACTGTGGCATTTCTTTTCATAACAGGACCTCTTTGGTTGTCATCTGTGTCACCATTACAACACAGACATCTGTTGACGATATTATAAACCCCATTTTGTTTCTCGTCATGACAAGCCATCATTTGCTTACATTTCAGCAAGATAATGCCTGCCCACACGCAATTTGTCTTCATACTTGCCACACCTTATCTTTGCCAGCTAGGTCACGGGATCTCTCCCCAACTGAGTATGTCTGCGGCATTATGGGCAGGGCCACCCAACCAGCTCATGATTTAGACAATACAATGTGCCACTTGGATAGAATTTGGCTTGATGTCCCTCAGTAGGACATCCAACAAATCTATCAATGCCAAACTTGCTCAAGAGTCAGAGGTGGACCAACTTGCTCAATTTGTGAAGCTCTTTCTCTTGAATAAATCATTCAATTTTTCTGACATTGTAATTTTTATTTTATTTTATTTTATTTTTTTTTTTTTTTTTGTCTGTGCACGTACATCACATCTACATATTTCCATCCCACACAGATAATTCTTTCATGCTGCATAATGTTTATTTTCATCTTACGAGTGTAATCTAATGGACAGAGCCCACCTCAGCATAGGGAGTCTCTGCTGGTTGGGAGTGTGGAGGTGGAAAGACAGAGAGAAGTGTACTAGGGGGACGTAATAGTGTGTGAGGTTGGAATGGGAGCAGGGGAGGGCATTGAGGTGTGGGGCCACAGGAACGAAGCCTAGAAACTCTAGCTGCGACATATTCTTCACTCCTGTAAACCCCGTTACCTAAACCTTTGCTAGTCTCTCTGTCTCACATATCTAGGCCTTTACCTGCTCCCACCCCGGCCTCACACCACCACACCTGCTAGATGAGGACTGTCCCATACTTTCTAATATCTAAAAATCTTCCTTCAATGTGCCAGTCTGCCACTCAGTGTCTCCTCTAGGTGGGGAGCAGAAAGCTATCCTATTCCATATTATTGTTATTCCATCCCAGATATCCCAATGCTTAAAAATTAATTTTAGGCTTGCCGTAAAGTATTACACAAACACTAATTGGTTATTTTTTCTGATATTCAAATTATATTTTGCTCTCATTTTTGTCCCTTTATCTAATCAACTTTGCATTGTGACATTTCTGACGAAAGTACGAGTTATTCAGAAATTAGGTAAAAAGTAGTGAATTCTTCCTTTGAATCACTCTCACTTTGTCTCAGGCACGAGCAAATGTGTGTACCTGTATATGCATTTAGCTGTATCAAATTATCTTCCCCAACACACAAAATGGGGGTCATTATTCAATTTATCTTGAAAGTATGTGTGAAATGCACTTTCCACAAAAATGCTCAGATGCATAACTCTCAAAATATGTGTTTGAACAATAGGTCTGGAATTTTTAAAGACAAGGTGAAGAAACCATTGGATTGTATAATTTTTTTATTAATCACAAAGAAACAACATGATTCAAAGACATCAACAACAGCAATGGAAGTTCAAGTGAATTGTCTGCCTCCAATTCTGATCACAGAGAAACACTCCAATAGGAAAGAGGGCACAACATCCTGCTCCATTTTCAAAAGCTGCAATGTCAAATATTACAACCTGTAACAAAAAAAGGTCATGTGATAAATATTGTTTACATATCGATTACAGTAACAGAGGCATATATGGTCTAATAGGAAGGGTGAACACAAGGGCAGGACATGGGGAACAATGAACAGATGAGATGTGAAACCACGGTAAGTTAATAGTGGTGATAATGCCAGTTAATTACATGGGTGGGAAAAGCAACCACTCTTGCAACTCAGAGCTACTCTTGTTTCTGCAACTGATCTTCCGTTCCTTCATTGTTCCTATTTTTCTCATATTAATAATTCTAGTTATAGAAGGTTTTCTAACTAAAAGCTTATTAGCATTTTGTAATGAAACCGATAAACAATACAGTCTCATTCTCTAATGGAAGAACACAGTACATCGCGTTCGTAAATAACTTGATCCAACAAAACAGTGGACATTCATTACATGACATTTAATTTTAAGTATCAATACAAACACTTACATAAAACATTATTTACACTCAAAACCCATTATTCAAAATTGATGTCCATATGTGTAACTGTTTACAGTAGCAATTATTAATATAGTTACTATTGCTAGCTTTAATATGGATTGTTAAAAAGTTTAGAAATGTTAACTTAAAAATGAACTGTAAGCAAAATCTTTTCTGTTAAAAAGTTAATGTTGAAACCACTGGAGAAACATTATAATGTATTATTGTAGTCATCATGTACACTGAAAAAAAAAAAAAAAAAAATTGCATTACCAAAAAGTAATTAACGTAGAGTAATGAAATTTCAGGAACATATATGTCTAAGTAACTTATTTAAGTGATTAACATTGCAAGATCACAGGATAATATAAGTGCGAGATACACCATTGCAAATGTGATACACTAATGCATTGAAATCCAGTGTAACTGCCCGAATGTAAGCATGCAAACGTGCATGCATTGTGCTGGTTATGAGTTTGTGGGATGAAGTTCCATGCCTGTTTCACATTGTCATCAAAACAGGGATGGTTAATGCTGTTTTTGGGAGACACTGGAGTTGTTCGATGATGTCCCGTGTGCACTAAATTGGAGCCAGACCTGGTTATCAAACAGGTCAAGGCAACATGTTGACATACTGTAGAGTATACACCCATGCCTCCATCTTTGCTACCCTCCCTGTTTACCTCTACCCTGTTGCTTCATAACCTGGGTTGTGAGTAACTGAATCCACTTTCTCTTCTTCCCCTTCTTTCCCCTCTCTCCTCCCTGACGAAGGAACAAAGTTCCAAAAGCTAGGATACGTAAATTTTCTGTTATGTTTTGTGTATCTATTGGCTGTACTGGCCAACCCCTCTATCTCTTTGTTAGTATTTGTTTCACGTCTTTATATGAGATTTTCCATCATCACAATAATGTTAGTTTATAATTTACGGACAGCCTAATCCATTATTTCCTGTCAAGGTTTGAAACTTTAGAAAATCATAAATTTTGTCTTGGTAAAATAAAGGTGATTAGATGTTTCCCTTATGCACATGTAAAAGACTGTCAGTTCACATCTACGTTTATAATCTGCAATCCACCAGGAGGTGCATGGTACAGGGTAAGTCCCATTGTACCAGTTATCAGGGTTTCTTGCTGTTTCATTCATGTATGGAGCGTGGAAGAATGATTGTCTGAATTTGTCTGAATGCCTCTGTGTGAGCAGTAATCATTCTAATCTTATCTTCACGACCCCTGTGAGAGCAATATGTGGGGGCGGGTGGGGGGGGGGGGGGGGGCGGGGGGGGGGGGGGTTGTGGTATATCCCTAGAGTAATCATTTAAAGACAGTTCTTGAAACTTTGCTAATACACTTTCTTGGGATAGTTTACACCTGTCTTCAACAGTCTGCATTTCAGTTCCTTCAGTATCTCTGTGACACTCTCCCATGGATTAAGTAAACCTGTGACCATGCTGCGTTTCTTTGTATACATTCAATGTCTCCTGCTAGTCTCATCTGGTACAAGTCCCACACACTTTAGCAATAGTCTAGGGGGGGTGGGAGGGGGGGGGGGGGTCACACGAATGACTTGTAAGCATCTCTTTAGTAGACTGATTGCACTTCCCCATTATTATACCAATACACCAAGGTCTACAACCTGCTTTACCCACAACTGAACCTATGTGATCATGCCATTTCATATTCCTACAAAGTGTTACACACAGGTATTTGTACGAGTTGGCAGATTCCGACAGTGACTCACCAATATTATAGTCACAGGATACTAAGTTTATACATTTCTAAACATTCAGAGCAAGTTGCCAATCACTGCACCATGTTGAAATCTCATCAAGATCTGACTGAATATTTATGCAGCTTCTCTGAAATAGCACTTCATTACAGATAGCTGCATCATCTGCAAAAATCCTGATTTACAGCAAGGTCATTAATGGACAAGAACTGCAAGGTCCCCAACACACTTCCCTGGGGCACACCTGAAGTTACTTCTACATCTGATGATGACTCTCCATCCAAGGTAACATGCTGTGTCCTTCTTATCAAAAAGTCCTCAATCCAGTCACGTATTTCACTTGATACCCCATATGATCGTACTTTTCACAGTAAGTGTAGGTGTGGAACAGAATCAAAAACTGTTAGGAAATCAAGAAACACAATCTACCTGTTGCCTTGATCCAACGCTTTCAGCAAGTTATGTGAGAAAAGTGAGAGTTGGATTTCATATCATCTATGTTTTTGAAAACCATGCTGGTTGATATTGAGAAGGTAGTTCCGTTCGAGATACCTCATTATGTTTGAGCTCAAAATATTTTCTAAGAATCTACAACAAATTGATGTCATGGCTACTGGATGGTAGTTTTGTCACTCCTACAACCCTTCTTGTAGACGGGTGTGATCTGTAACTTTTTCCAAAAACTAGGTAAGGTTTTTTGGATAGATTACAGTGAGAAGAGAGGATAACTCAGCCACAAATTCAATATAGAATCTGACTGTGATTCCATCGGGGTCTGGAGCTTTGTTTAATGATTTCAACTGTTTCTCAACACAACTGACACTAATACCTATTTCGTTCATTTTTTCAGTGTACGAGGATTGAATTGGGGCAGTTCTCCTGGGTTTTTATTTGCAAAGGAACATTTGAAAATCGAGTTCAGAATTTCAGCTTTTACTTTGCTACCCTCAATTTCAGTTCCTGTCTCACTTGCTAGGGACTGGACACTAACTTTTTTGCCACTAACAGCCCTTACATACGACCAGAATTTATTTGGATTTTGTGAAATGTCATTTGACAATATTCTGCTACAGTAGTCATTGAAGGCTTCATGCATTGCTCTCTTGACAGCCAAACATGTTTCATCCAGCGTCTCTCAATCTATAATCCTACACTTTGTTTTACACCTATTATGCAGTAATCTCTGTTCCTTTAGAAGTTTTCTTTACAGTGACTGTATACCACGGAGGTTCCATCCCATTATGAACTGTTCTACTAGGAACCTATCTACTCAGTGCGTGGTCAACTGTTCTTTTCAAGTAGAGGAAGAGCACCTCTACATGCTCCTGACCTGTGCTGAAAGTTTCAAGTTCCTCACTGAGATAAGATATTACTGATTTCTACTTAGTTAACTGAACGCATAATAAGAGGGAAACATTCCATGCAGGAAAATATATCTAAAAACAAAAATGATGTGACTTACCATACGAAAGCACTGGCAGGTCGATAGACACACAAACAAACACAATCATACACACAAAATTCTAGCTTTCGCAACCAACGGTTGCTTCATCAGGAAAGAGGGAAAGACGAAAGGATGTGGGTTTTAAGGGAGAGGGTAAGGAGTCATTCCAGTCCCGGGAGCGGAAAGACTTACCTTAGGGGGAAAAAAGAAAAGGTATACACTTGCACACACACCCATATCCAACCACACATACACAGACACAAGCAGACATTTGTAAAGGCAAAGTGATCCGGCAGAGATGTCAGTCGAGGCAGAAGTACAGAGGCAAAGATGTTGTTGAAAGACAGGTGAGCTATGAGCAGCGGCAACTTGAAATTAGCAGAGGTTGAGGCCTGGCGGATAACAAGAAGAGAGGATATACTGAAGGGCAAGTTCCCATCTCCGGAGTTCTGCCAACGCAGAAAATCTTTTTGGTTTCGATGCCTTTCGCGTTTTTGGGTTCTCCATAGTTGACTCTGTCAATATTGTCTCTGACGCTATTCCTTATGCTCAACTGGATTCCTTGTCGACTACATTTTCGTCCCTTTTTTCTCCCGGTTTAGGCTGTGCGAACAACTTTGAAGCTCATATCATGCTCAAACCCACGGCTCGGCCTAAGTTTTTTCGGGCTCTGCCCATTCCTGTGGCCCTTCAAGATTGGGTAAAACGGGAGTTGGATCGTCTCACTGCGTCAGGGGTCTTACTTCCTGTCACTTCCAGTGAGTGGTCCTCTCCTGTTGTTGTAGTTGCTAAGGCCAATGGTGATATTTGTCTCTGTAGCGATTTCAAAGCCACTGTAAATGCTCAATGCCTCATTGACACTTACCCTATGCCCCGTCCTGAAGAACTGTTCACTAAACTCGCTGGAGGACAGTATTTTTCTAAAATTGACCTGTCAGAAGCTTATCATCAACTTCCTCTCGATGCTGCTTCCTGGCAGTTTCTGGTCCTTAACACGCCTTTCGGCCTCTATCAATACCAACGCTTGCCATTCGGGGTTGCTAGTGCCCCTGCTCTCTTTCAGCGATTCTTGGAACAATTATTGCTCCCTGTCCCTGGGTGTGTCAATTACATGGACGACATTGTTGTCACTGCCTCCACCACTGACGAACATCTTCAAAATCTCTGCACACTTTTTAATGTCTTACAGACTGCCAGTCTTAAATGTAATCTTCAGAAATCACAATTTTTTCAGGCATCTATAACGTACTTTGGGTTCCAACTCTCTCGCGATGGTATTCAACTGTTTCAACACACTGTTGCTGTGATCGATGCCCTTCCTCGCCCTACATCTGTTAAGGAACTGCAGGCCTTCTTGGGGAAAATAGCATACTATCACAAGTTTTTACCATCTGCGGCGTCGGTGGCTCAGCCGTTGCATCCCCTGTTGCATAAAAACGTGCCTTTTCACTGGTCCGCGTCATGTGACGCGGCTTTCCAGAAATTAAAGACTATGCCTGGCTACTTATCGACCTGGCCAACATCTTGTTCTTGCCACAGATGCCTCTCAATACGGGGTCGGTGCAGTCCCTGCACACCATTTTTCTGACGGTTCAGAACAACCCATCGCTTATGCCTCCAAAACGCTCACGGATGCCCAACAAAGGTATTCCCAAATTGAGAAAGAAGCTTTGGCCATTATTTATGCTCTTCATAAGTTTGGTGTTTTTCTCTATGGCTCAAAATTTCATCTTGTTACGGATCACAAACCACTTGTTTCCTTGTTCCATCCATCAACGTCACTTCCCGACAAGGCTGCACACCACCTCCAGCGTTGGGCTCTTTACTTGTCCCGTTTCAATTATGAGATTCATTTCTGGCCAATGGCTCAACATGCGAATGCTCATGCTTTGTCTCGCCTTCCCATGGGTCCTGATCAGGCATTCAATAGGGACGAACT
The DNA here is from genome assembly GCF_021461395.2 of Schistocerca americana. Classification (NCBI taxonomy): domain Eukaryota; kingdom Metazoa; phylum Arthropoda; class Insecta; order Orthoptera; family Acrididae; genus Schistocerca; species Schistocerca americana. The sequence continues at coordinate 1,129,312,665 of NC_060120.1, read as the reverse complement.
TTGGTGTTTCCACCTGGATGTTGCCGAGCAGTGGGTTGTGGACGGGTTCCCCATCACTGCGGACAGGCTGGCAGCTGCTACGGGTTCTGACCCTACCCTCTCCCGGGTTTTATGCTGTATTCAGGAGGGTTGGCCAGATCGCCCGTCCGCTAAGACTTCTGATCCGTTGCGGAACTACTACACTTTGCGCTACCGCCTTACGGCTAGGGATGGTATTATCCTCCTCTCCACTGACAATGCTTCACCGCGTGTAGTGGTACCTGCATCTATGCGTGTTGCGGTCTTGCGCCTCCTTCACCAGGGGCACTGGGGTGTGTCTCGCACAAAATCTCTGGCGCACCGTCATGTGTACTGGCCTGGCGCTGACTCTGAAATTGCACACATGGTGGCTGCCTGCGGCCCTTGTGCGTCACAGGCCGCTGCCCCGAAGTCATCTTTGTCACCGTGGCCTTCGCCTGAGAAGCCCTGGGAGTGCATTCTTGCTGACTTTGCGGGACCTTTTTTAGGTACTTATTGGCTCCTTGTAATTGACGCCTACTCTAACTTTCCTTTCATTGTCCGTTGCACGTCACCTACCACCGCGGCAACCACCAGTGCTCTCACCCGCATTTTTTCTTTGGAAGGCCTCCCCTCTACTCTTGTTACTGATAATGGTCCGCAATTTGCCTCTTCCGACTTTGCAGATTTTTGTGCTCGTCACGGCGTTACTCATGTCACGGCCCCGCCGTTCCATCCACAATCCAACGGTGAGGCTGAACGGCTGGTCCGCACATTTAAGGCTCAGATGCGGAAACTTCTGACTTCTTCTGCTGATGATGATGCGCTTCTCCAGTTCCTGGCGTCTTACCGTTTCACCCCCATGGGCGATCACAGCCTGGCTGAGCTCTTACATGGCGACAGCCCCGCACGCTACTTCATCTTCTGCGGCCTCCCTCCTCATGGCCGCGGGTGCCTTCCCTTGGCCGGTTCACCGCCGCCGACCTCGTCTGGGTACGCGGATATGGCAGGCGGCCAAAAAGGAGCCCGGGCCGCATCTTACGACACCGTGGTAGACGCCTGTATAAGATCCAGATGGACACGGGTGTTGCAGTGCGTCATTCGGACCAGCTTCGGCCTCGGGTGCCAGCAACGCCTGTTCCGAATGCTGCCACACCACTTTTGGCTCTACCTGATGCCCGGGATCTTGGCATCTCTCAATACTCACAACGCAGCCCTCTCACCGTCATCGCGATGCCAGCACCAGAACGGACGCCATCAGGAGACGTGCCCATGCAGGAACCGGAGGATCATCCTCTGTCAGAGTACATCTACTCGCCTCCTCCTTCAATGGATGCCGACACATCACCCACGTCTCCTGTCATCTCGACCCGTTATCATCGGGGACACTTCCGTCCGTACGGGAAGCCTCCTCCTCGAGACTTTACATTAGCCATCTCCAGGACACCTCCATCAAGACCAGTGCAACAATTTCAAAGGGGGGAAAAATGTTGTGACTCGCCGATTATTCAAAGTGCTGCCGCGCAATTACACGCGTCCTCTACGTGCGGCGCTGTCTGCCAGCCATGCAGCAGCTGCGCCACCTAAGCGGCCAGCCGAGCAGCGGCCGCTAGACTGAGACTCAGTGTTGAATCGAATGCCGACTTGTACACAGGTCAACTTACTCAGTGACTTATATGTGTTGTTGTGTTGTTCCTAAATATATGTGTTAAACTTGAAGTTCTAACACTTCTCTTTGGCAGTAATCTTTTATACAATTCTATTCTACTAGAACGATCCTGCAGTTAATGAGGTCCCAAATGTTTCATTGTATCCTCAATTGACTGCTCTCTTTCTTGATTTTAGTTTCAATATTACATTTCTCCCCCCCCCCCCCCCCCCCCTCTCCACCTCACCACCCTTACTCCATCATTTTCTATGCCGATCACTTCTGCTTTGCAGTCAATATTAGAGGCGAAACTGGTGACAGAAGACATGCAGAAAATGCAAGTCTTTATGTCTGTCAGTTTCAATATTTTACAATAAAATACGAGCCTAAAGTATGCTTTGTGAGAAAAAGCTATCAGAAACATAATAGTATGTAAAATAACTACCTCTATGTTATTTATATGAAATCAAATAACAACACCAAAACATTTGATGATGAGCACTGTAAACAGAAATTGTAAATGGAAACCACTGAAATTGTAAGGTACCAAAAATGTTGTCTTACACTTGGGACTAAGAGAACTATGTCTACTCTAAGTGACGTTAAAAGGGCAATATCACAGCCCTTGACAATTTGGTACCTCAAAGATTTCCAGTTCTTTGCCCACATTCTCTGCCAACTGAGAACATGAAGGGTGGATTTCACTTCATGGTCTTCTTTCCTGCAGTTAGCTTCCAAACATCAACTCTCACATATAATTTCAAATCAACAGTACAGGATGTCAACAGCATAGAAACAAAACCAAATACACACAATTATAATGTTGTTTCCAGACTTAGGCCTGTAAGTTCAATATTATATTCTCTTACTTTTTTGTTCTTTTCGAGGGTTTTGAATGATTTAAGAACACTAGAAACACACGATTCTATGCCTTTAGCAAACTCAAGTGGTCCACTTTTAACTAAATTTGAGTTTTCTTTTACACTGAATAAGATGCTGCACATTGTTCCCAATTTATTTCTTGGGTTGGTAATAAAATATTTAACCAATGGTGGTCCAAAATTTCTATACAGTTATTTTCTAGTTTCTGTTTTTAGGACTTTTCCAATTTAGGAACACAATAAGGATCTGTTGAACCACATGCTGAAAACTATAAATTTCTACATCAATTCTTTAAGTCTGAAGACAACATAACCATACCATTAAACAGAGACTCACATTACACAGGACTGAAAGAATATGCACATAAAAACACACATCACTAAAAATAAAATAAAATTATATTTATACACAGGTACTACTCAGGACAGTAAAATGTTATCATAAATGAATCAACCAAAAAGAAGACATCAGGGGTAACATGAGAAACTAAAAAGGTTTTCAGCTAGTGAAGGAGGCAAGTTGAAAGTATATTTTACAACAACAAGCATTTTTGGTTACATTCAAAACATTAGTGGTACATTCAAAACATAAATAAATAATGAAGCTAGTTGTTTATCTCACCATTTTTTCAAGTTGTGTGAAAATTGCACAAAAGTAGGGAACACCATTTGTGCCGTAACAAAGAGCAGAACAGCATTAAATGAAATATAAAATAATCCATTCACTGTTCAATAAAAGATATTAGATATTTATGGCAACTGAGTTTAAATTCACACTAACCACAAAAGCAAATCAGAGTAGTTAGAAACAGGATAAGTTTAAGGAAGAAAAGTTGAAGTACAAGATGGAGGAAAGGAAACATGAACAAGCTTTAATATCTGGTACAGTGAGATGTACCCTCTGTCATACTCTTCATAGTGGTTTGCAGAGTGTGGATGAACATGTAGATAGCATCATCCAGAACGCAATCAACGTGTATCTGAAACTTGAGCTTCTCCTAGTGTGTAGTGTCACAAACGTTTTGACATTATTATACATACTTCTGCCACTGGGGCAATCATAGGTAATGACTAATTTGGCAGTAATATGCAGTGCTAGATTTGTTAAAAGAAAAAAAATAGACTTCTTAACATGTATTTATGGTAAGTAGCACTTTATCATTTCCTATATTTCTAAGTTCCTACCGAGAGTTTCCATAGTTTGATTTAGACTTCTGAAAAAGTTATAACACTTTTCTGAGCTTTTTAACAGTGTGAGCTTTTTAACAGTGTGAATACAACATTTGTATGTTACCGCTTCAACTAGAGCAAAAGTTCTATTCTATCACATCTCAAAATCTTTGGGTCTAATTTTTTTTGTCATCAGCGGTATACTGTCACAAATCAAGACTTGGTTATGTGTATTGTTAGATTTTGTTTATTATTATTTATGTGGGGTGTATGAGCAATGCAGCTGACTGGGATTCACCTGCTGCAAGTCATAGACTGACCGTTGCTGTGTTCACTGCCTGGGTCAAAGGTGCTGAAAGGATGTGCTCATTGATGCTATGGAGACACTGTTCTGTGTTTTATTTTAATGACAATTATTGTCAGTTTCTTCTTGTTTTGTTTATAAGAAAGGAATGAGGACATCATTAGATCTTTTGAAGAGTACACTACATAAATCACAAAATGTTATTTCTGTATTAGCAAAAAATTGGACTACATTGTATGATAGAGATGAAAAAGAAACCGTGATTAAATCTTTCTGTGTTAGATTCCTGAACCTGCTGATCTTTGAGAGAGAGAGAGAGAGAGAGAGAGTGAGAGAGAGAGAGAGAGAGAGAGAGAGGGGGGGGGGGGGGGGGGGGGATGGGATTTAATTGTATCTCCCCATGCAGCCGTAGCATTTTGGCATGTCGTACATTGGTCAGATCATCAGTAGCTTGGAGGACTCGTATGTAGGGCATAAGCAAAACACACACACACACACACACACACACACACACACACACACACACACACTTAATAATAGTCAAGAAAATTTGCAACCGCAAAATATTGCCTCGGTACAGGTCATAGAATCTAATATACAACACAGATATTTCAATATGCATATCCAGTTACTGGAATAGTGTTATTAAGAAAGCTGTTGAGAGACAGAAGTTTTTGCTTAAATTCTTATAATTTACACCAGATGATATACAAAATAAACTCCAAATTACTGTAACACATAGTGCACAAAGCACACATTCATTTCTAATTACAACAATCATACCCCAAACTATAAAAATTAAAATATTGAAGACCAGCATCTAAGTTTAGCTGCTACAAAATTATGTCACAGGTAACAATTATTTAATTCACTTCTTAAACATAACAATTTAATTTAAAAAGACAACAAATAACATTTTTAAGTACAATATTCAAGTTTAGGTGCTGCAAAGATGCATAACAATCATCTATGTTTCAACATTCTTATAAAAAATACAACATAAAAAGGAAGACCTGATTGTAGATCATGGGTGGGCTATGTAAAATAAATGACAAAAATCAGCAGCTGTAAAAGGCAGATTTTTTTCCAACGACAACCAATTCCTCCATTTTACAACAGCATAAATGAATGCAGCTCTTTTTCCCCCAAATTTGCTGCTTCAGATTATTAGTGTCATAATGAAGTCTTTTAAGAATTAGAGGCACAAACAGATTAATAAATACAAACAAAAGCAGGAATATTCAATTTGCTCGAGGCTACCAAATGAAAGAAGAAAGGGGCTAGGGAGGAGAAAACAAGATCACGTAAGAAAGAAATAAACTGCTGATTGTTTGCATCATTCCTAGACTCAACACCCTAAGCAAAAGAAACAGTGATGATAGCATTGATTTAAAATCATGTCAGAAAAGACGGCAGCTAATTCTAGGTGATCCTCCATAAAGCCATGGTCTCACGTTGTCAAACCCCTGCAGGATTGTTTGAGGGACAATGATTTGACATTGATTGTTAAGTCAAAAAGGCAATGCATCTTTGACTGAAGAAACAATCAAAAATATATTCTTTTAACGGAATATTTACATTGCAGTGTACTGATCTGAGAAACATACTGAAAAGAAACATGACTATGTTGAGAAATTTTCATTTTGTATTTTCTTATATTTGTAACCGCAGTACATGAAAAAAGTGACACTCGACATTTGAGTTAACTGAAAGATGAAAGATTCGGGTTTCATGCCCTGCCGATCCTTGTCCCCAAACGGGGACAGCCCGCAAACAGAATTCTACCAACCAGCTTGGACTGAAAACATAACACACAAGAATCGTGCCCGTGAGTGTAGATGACACTCGGAATATCACGCAACACGGATACCCGAGGATGGTGTCTGTCAGAGCAGATTGCAGATGAAGCACGAAGGCAGAGGGAACAAATTACAGACCTGCTCCATCTGACGGTCAGTCTCAAGTAGCACTTTGTAAAAGCAACAACTAATGTCACCGAAATATGCGAGGAAGACAATGATGTCCAACTGTGCAAAGGACAACTCAGGAATTTCAGCAAACTTCTGGAAAAACCTGAAGAATTAAATTGACAGAAACCTGTTCTGGATTGGTAACTTACAAAATAAAACATTTTCAATCTCTGGACTAGTCACACACAAGAAAGATAACAGGCCTTTAAAAAAGAGGATACCATACAGTGTAAAGCTGAAACATGTAAATTAGTCTGGCCAATATGCTCTACACCTGAGCAAAAGTGTCAATGAAGTGGTGCACCTTTTAGGAACTGTTAAAAAAGTGTCATTTTACATCAATGAACACAGCAATGACAACCTGATCCTAGGAGAAAAGAGCTGATACACACTATTTATTTAAGAATGAACACTTCACCTCAACTTTTCACAGCACGGGACCATCAAAAATTGAAACAATAGAGCAACACAGAGGACACTACCACACAGCTGGGGGAGGGCACAGAGAGAGAGAGAGAGTTTAATGACCTACTTACTCACTTTTTACTGGCAACAAGATAAGAGTGCAGGTGGTGTCATATCAAAATTGTAGAGAACATGCACGAGAAAAAGTTTTAACAATAGCAAATTAACGTACTTGCTAGTGCTTATTTTTTTTTTTAAATATCTCTCTCAATCTGATCAGGTATTGGAAAAAGAAAGATAAATATTTTGAATTAAGACTTAAAACAGGATGGAAACGGGTACCATATTGGCCTGAATATAAGATACACCATTTCTACAAAAAATCTCCCATAAAAACTGGGACTTTTATGAATCATAGAAACCTCAACTGTAGTGCTTTTTCTTAAGTTTGAAATGAAACAAAAATATCACTACAGTTTGTAAATCAATTGTTGTGTATGAGGTAGCAATGCAAACATTCTCTTTGTTGCTATCCCATTTAGGTAGTGACTACAGAGGGATCCAGAAAAATGTAGACATTCTCTGATAGTTATTACCTTTGGAACAAAGTGTTATATGGCTGCAATTTTGAGTGGTAGCATAAACCACTGTTTTCCCAACAGATCTTGTCGTGTGGGTTTCCAGCAGATGACAATGCAGCACTGGATGAAGTACAACTATTGTTTGAGCAATGCAAGGCTGTACTGAAACAACAATTTATTGTATTTGGTATAAATTTTAAGCCGACAATGCTGTTTAAAATGTGCACAAGGAAAGGTCCTCTGAACAACAACATCAACCTCCAGGTTCCAGCACTGCTGTATTGCAACATTTTTCTAGATCATCTCAAAAATCTATGAAGCATTGTGTATGGGGAAGTGGGATAAGCTGATCAAGTGCATGATAAATTCTGAAGACTGCAAAGTGGAAAGTGTACATTCCAAGATTGTTTCACACTATGAATGAGGACAACTCGAATCGAAGGATGGAGCACTACGAGTGGTCTGAAGGCATGCTTCACGAAGATGAATGGTTTGCAGGGAAGGTTATCTGGCCTAATGAGGCACAATTCAACCTGAATGGTAATGTAAACTGTCATAGCTGCGTGTATTGGGCTGCTGAAAATCCTCATGTTCACATGGACAAACATGTTACTTCACTTGGTGTTAATGTGTGGTGTGGTCCGTCATAGTATTGTTTCTCTGACCCATTCTTCTTTGAAGGTACATAACTGGTGAGGTGTATCATATACTGCAAACATTGATTTTATTAGCCATCCAAGTGGTGTTTGGAAACAAAAGATTTTTACCTACAAGACTGTACTCTGCCTCACCACCACAGAGATATCAGATTCTACTTAGATGAAAATATACCTGGACGACAGATAAGTCGAAGAGGAACTGTCAAGTGCCCACCAAGTTCATGGGACCTTACAATTCTCGACTTCTACCAATGGGGGACCTCGACAAACAAAGTTTACCAACAGAACCCAGCTACACTGAATGAGATATGAGAAACCATCAAGACATCCTGTGCAGCTACCACACTGGCAACATTGACAGCTGTACTTCAGTCAACAATTCAGCAACATTGATGTTGCTTGGCTGCTAACAGGTGTCACTTTGAACACACAAAATGATCTTCCTCCCATGCAAGAATTTTGACACTATGCCATTTTGTTCCATCAATATTGACTATCAAAGAGAGTCTACATTTTTCTGGACCCCTCTGTATTACCATTCTCACAGTTTCACTATTTTAGACAATGGGACAGGCACAGTTTTTCTCTAACTAAAGAATATAATTTATTCTTCACCAATGAAGCACAACATTGAGAGAAAATTTTGGAATTCCGTACAGTTACGTTGCAAATTTCAAACTCACAGTTATTCATCTAACAGATGTGCTTTTTAAAGGTACGGTTCAAGAAATGCTGCACATGCAATGCCCGGGATTGTAGCGACGGCACTGTACTTTGGGAGGAGAGTGACAAAAATACTGACAGTGACAAAACAATGAATGTTAGTGAAGTTAAGAGTGTCTTACATGAAAACTGCAACTGAAAGCTTTGTTTTTGTGTGTAATTTATCTATAGTGTACTACAAAAAAACTGGTTAAGGGTAAATCACATTTTGAAAAGCTTTTGTAAATGGGCAACTTGACAAATTATTTTTAATTAAGTTTCTCTCTTTTTCGAAATTAAAGGTGCAACTTATATTCAGGCCAATTCGATGTGTATATAATTTATGATAACTATGAACAGACTTTGAAATTTGTCTACATCACACCAGGTATACTTAACTTATTTCACTGCCCCACACAGATGCTCATGTCCAGTGGAAGTCTCCTCTAGTTCCCCCACTTTTGGCCAGAAGCATTATTTCAGATATCACAATGTCATGACTCACAGCTTTGCACATATCGTACACTGTTAAGGCAGACACCGATACAGCAGCGAGAGCTTCCATCTCCATGCCCATCTGCCCTCTACACTTTGCCGTGCCAGTTATAATCACACAGTTGAGAGCAGAGTCCAGTTCAATGTCCACAGCCACAGAGGATAAAGATATGTTATGACACAGAGGGATAAGGCTGGACGTCTGCTTGGACCCCACAATTCCCGCCAGGCGAGCAACGCTAAGTACCTTCAGGCCATTTTCTCGTATGAGTTTCATCAGTTCGGGTCCCACAAAAACCTTTGCTCGTGCTGTAGCAGTCCGTTCTGTCACCAGCTTCGAACCCACGTTGACCATTTTCGCCCTGCCAGACCGGTCAACATGAGTCTGACTTTCGGACTGTGCTCCCAAACTGCAGAAACGGCAAGAGAAGACAGAGGGCTGTGCTCTGTGTGTTTGTTTTGTTAGGAGTCCTGCATTGCACATAATGCTTGGGGCACAGGGAAGCAAAAGAAACTGTTTTCTAGATTCAGTCACTACACTCAAATTACGTGACAACAACTGAGACGTCTGTGTATCCGACACAAACAGGGGCGAAATATTGGTATCTGAGAAGAAGTACTTTTGAAAATCTTGTTTCTGAAGGTTTAACAACTTCCAACTTTGTGCCTTCACGACATCACTACAGCCATCAAGTTCAGGGCCACCTGGAACAAAAATACAAGCTGTAACAAAGAACTCTTCATAATCTGAAAATAGGTTAACTACAAAAGAATTTTTAAGCATTCGTGTTGAAACACCCCCGATTAATTCCTTTACTGGATTTTGGGTAATTTACCAAAGCCACAAAACAGTTAATTATTATGATATATGACCGTGTGCTTACTGGATGAAAGGCTATTGGTTGTTCTGCGTTGTTCTGCTGTGGTTTCAGGAGTATTTCAACCGAATGCGGCTGTTCTGGGACGGAATAGCTAATGATTGAAAGTTTGTCTATTGTTAAGAATCACAAAGGTTGTGATGTACAACTGATATATATTTCCTACTAACACACAAATTCTGAGGCAGTTGCTACCTTTGCCTTACACGTCTAATTGTGGTTATCTCTTTTTATTGATTGCTGATTTTCAGTACTTTGTCACACGCAATGCTGATGGTTAACATTCACAACAATCCTCACTGCAATCCATGGTTGTTGCTGGCCGACACGGTTGACGTGAAACACGTAATTCGGCACTTGTTACTTTCTGTTTCTTATCACTTGCGAATCGGCATTAGTGAGAGTCAACCCCACGACGATCAGGGGGACGTGCTCACTCGTCATACTCCAGTGAATTTTACCGTTTACAACTCACTCGACCACCATTCTTGCCCGTCTTTCCTACTCTACTGCTCACTTGACACTCTACCATACTACTGCGCACTCAGCACTAGTCTCACTGCCTACTGCAGCGCTCGACAATCTACTCCTGTCCGCTATCGACCTGGGCGTCAGATACTAGCATCTTTGTTTGTGGGATCACGGATCCCTTACAGTGTTCAAGACAAGTTCTTTGAACCTTAATGATCTGTTATGATTCTTTTCTTTCCTAAGCTAAGGTCAAAAATCTGTTTTGTCTGCAGAAGTGTGCAATATGAATATTACACAAAGTTGATAGGAACATCTCACATAAATCTCCTCAGTGGCTGTAGATTTCACAATCTTGCAGGAGTGGATATAAGGGGAGGTCGTGGCAATGGTGAAAACTACCACCCACTTCCCAAACAACATATTATACTGGGGTGCACTTAAGAAGGCAGCAGTGTGGTGCATTCTGTGCAGAAAGAGATGGGGAATGCTTTATGGTGCTGTCTGTGTGTTCTCTCTCTCTCTCTTTCTCTTTGTCCCACGACTCACATTTCAGCCACTTCCAACCCTCGTATCTGGCACAGGCCACTGTGTCTGCTTCTGACTCTGCCTAGTAGAATTTATGCGGTCGGAAAGCTATCGCTGTTGCTTTCTAATGTAATACTTGTCATGTTTCCTTTATGCCAGCCATTGTGAACATTAATGGCTAAGTAACCTCATCATACCTAAATGCCTTGTATCGTACACGCACCCCAAAATGCACACTACAGACAGATGTGGCAGAATGACACGATGTCTTTATATTTCATACTTCACCAATTTCCAAATGCACACATAACTTTTGGAGAAGGAGGTAGCATGGAAACAGAAGTGTGTCAAAAATGCCAAGTTCTTCCAGCAATGACAAGCTACATTTAATAAAGGACACTTTTCAGTTGCTCGTGCTAGGGTCTGCCCACAAGGACATGCTTTTGGTCTGATTGACAACATTCCAGCCGGGTAAAGCTGCACACCACTGGGTTGAACATACCAGCTGTCAACAGATCCGATACAACAACAACAGAAAGAATGACTTCCCGAACACAGTTGGAAATCACTGATAGAAACAGTATTCCCCTCATTCACATGTGTTTGCAGACCTCTGTTCAGTCATAATGTTTATTGAAATAATGATGGTGAGCACACACTCTGACAGAGTTCAACTTCGTTGTTACATGGTTGTTCAGCTTTTTCCTTCTTTCCTCCTCCCTTTTCTCTTCCCAAAATCTTTTCATTCTTTGACTGTGTTCCTGTTTCCTTTGATATGTACATATTTTCTCTGTTTTCTTCCTTCCCTTTACTTCAAGTTTTATGTTCATAATTTTGATTCTGAATTTGTCTCTTTCATTCATCATTTCCATTCTGATTCCTGCTCGTTTTGGCATTCTTCTATCTCTTTAAACCAACTAGTTTTTTTGATTAAGGCGTTTACTACATCCTAAATCCCTTTGTGAATCTGTCGCTGTTCATTGTGTGTATGTGTCCACAGAATGTTAGTCGGTGTTTTCTGATTGTGACTGAATCTGCCTCTGTGTTCTTATAATTCTCTGGTTGATCTCTTCATCCATATGCCATCTCTGTGCACTGCTCCAAAAAATTTTCTGAGGATTTTGCATTGTATTCTTTCTGCTTTGTGGTGCCTGGTCCACAGATTGTGGTCATTTCTGATGCGAAGAGTGCTTCTGATACTATAACTGTATTATAGCGCATGTGTTTGCCTTGTACTGAAATGTTTCTTTTATTACAGTGTGTCCATGTCAGTTTGTACACTTTATGAAGTTCTTTTGTTTGTTCTATGTTTTCTTCCTTCTTTGATACACCTATTTGTATTGTTACTATTATATTGAATAATTTAATATATTTTTGTGTGTTTATTATTGTTATTAAAATTGTAGATGTCTGTCGTATGCTAACAGCGAGGTTGCTAGCGAGTTGCATTTTTGAGGGAAGCTGGGTGAGGGGGGTGGAAACAATAACAAACTGTCACTCCCCCCCCCAAATAACCCAACCCTGGATGCCAATACATTTGCTCTGTATAGGTGTTTGTGTCCAGAAGTATGAGTCAATTTAGCAAAAAAAAGCAAAGGAAAGCTTCATGTTCTGGCCCACATAAAAACCAGATGACCAACCACAGTGTAATCCTCTGCAATGGCATCACTGAAAGCAGTATGGTGGGAGGGGGAGGGGGGGGGGGGAGTCAGCACACCCTGTTCTGGTCACTGCCAGCTTTCTTGACCTCAGAGTCACTACGTCTCACTCCAACAGTTCCTCAATGGGCATCACAAGGCTTGGTGCACCTCGTTCCAGTCCTCACACCAAGGAAAACCTCGGGCAGTACTACGGGTGAGTCGCAGCTGAGCAGCTGCCTTCCCCCTGTACCTGCAGTAGCTGCGAGAGGATATTTGTGTTACACATACGCTAAAACTGGTGTAGATGCCACAGGACACTCTTTGGAGTGTCACCTACAAGCACACGCTGCTACACACTTGACAGTGCTAGGTGGCCATGAGTTCTGGCTCAAAGTTCCTGCAACTGTGGTTGGAACTTCCCCAGTGTGACTCTCCCATTCTTTAATAGGGTATTTCAGTGTCCGGGGCACGTTCACATTGGACAACACTGTCCAGTACAGGCTGCTGTCTTCCACCCGTGCTCTCTTGCACTGAGCATTGCATCTTGCACAAGTGAGTCATAAGGACTCCCCTCTTCTGTATGTACACTAAAAAAGCAAAATTGTCTTTTCAGACGAAAAAGTAAAATTGTCTCATATCCACATTCTATCCTTAAAAGTATCCTTATGTCTGGTAGACGCAGATCCACCAAGCAGATCCCACCCGACGACCCGTAGCAAGACTGCAGCACAAGAGGCAGGAGTGCCATCTGTTCCCTTTGACGTTTCTGTCTTGCTTTGCCACCTATCAGTAAGTGACGAACCAGCTAAATCTGGACTTTGCTGCCACAAATCAAGAAGCAATGGCTCGGAGACAGCATGAGCTCATTGTCCAACTGACGAGTGGAAGCAACGCAACAGCAACAGCAACACCAACACCAGTCACACCACCAGTGAATATACTAGAGAGGCCCTCAATACCACCGCAGTAGTCCTCGAGCTGGAAGTGACAGCTCCGTGGAACAAAGATGGACCTTCGAAGCTGGTGGGTCCAAAATGCAATCAGCAGCAACATACACGAACAACTGAGCCTACTGACTCACACGGCAAATGCAGCGTGCTTTTACCAACACCAGTTCTGAGCATCGGTAATATGAGGGACCATACAAACAATTCTGCAGCACCTCAACTACACAACACTACCCCAGCCGCTACGCAGAACACTACACCGACTGGCTTCCCACTGGTCATAATACACAATTACACTTGCCCCGGCAAGCTAAAAAAGACATTTGTAGAATGTCACTCCCCACAATATACCAAACACAAAACTCACAAGGGACCATGTATCACTGTATGTATGCAACAAAACAGATTGCACAAATCTCCTGAAAATCGTCAAAGCTGGGGGAATTGAGTATCATAAATATAACACCCAAGGGGGGAAAACTCGAATGTACATCGTGAAAGGAGTTGACACCACAACCCTCAATGACATTCTTCATGGTATAATCACAGCTCTCAGCTGGGACTGTGAGAGCATGAGATGAATTCTTGGATTCGTGACACACAGATTGCAGCCAAACTATTTAGTGGAGTTCGATGACACAGCTTACTCCTGCAACTTTCTGACGCAGATGCTCCTGCTTCACATGGTCGTAGTAGAAATATACACACTTCCGTGTGTCCCCCAACAGTGCCACCACTGCCAGCAGTTTGGCCATGCGGCACCCGATGTGATCTGGCACACGGTGCCGCAAATGCACTGGTAACCGTGTAGCACGACACTTTAAACTTGGTACAACTATCAAATGTACCAAATGTGGAGGGGTCCATGTGCAAACTACAGATGGTGTGCAGCATACAAAGAAGCTCTAAGGTGCAAAAGTGCCAAAGACAGACAAGTGGTAACCAGAACAGCTCCAAGACACTCCCCACCCCCCAACCAGTAAGGTGTGGAATCTCTTTTACTGGCATTGTCAGTGGAAGTGGATGAACTGAGGATGCACAGAGCTCCACAAACTCACGGCACACTCCCACAACAACAGAACCACAACCCACACCCGCAGTGCTAGAAACTGCCCCTGTACTGATGACAACACTGCCGGTCCCAGACAACACCAAGTCAACTCTGTCTAGGCCAGATTGTGACACTTGTGATATCACAGAAGACACACCCAAACTAGGGCAACCACAAACACACGAAATAAAACAGAGGTACCCAAAAAACAAAAGAGGGGACACTATCACACCACAACAAATACACCAACAACAGACCAGACAAACATAGGAACACATTAAAAGGAACAATGTAACCGTAACTCACACTCTTGCCCCCCTCACCACAGCAATAACACAGGTGACCCCAGATGAAATACGAACCATGAATAACACACAAGCCAGCCCATCCAGTACACCAACATAAGGACCACCAGCCACCAACACCACCGCCAGCACCTTGGCTGACATAACAAACATTCTCACCACAAACAGAGGCATAGTGGAGACACTATACCCCACTCACATGGCTTAAGATCCTCTTGAGGCTCTTCATCGTAACACATGCACAAACTCATGACGGCTACACACAGCCAGTGCATGGCTGCTATACACACTGCTATCACCACACTGCCCACACACTTCCATAGATAATACACCACAAAACACAAACAACAGTACTTTGACCTAGATGCTATTCTGGAATGCAGATGGGATTGGCAACAAAAGGGCAGAGCTAGCTGCATTTATGGAGGAGAAGGGAATCTGGAATGCTCTCATGAACGAAGCTGAGCTCCAGTCACACAAACAACTACTCTTCTCAAGATATTACATCTACTGTACTGACCACCTGAAGGCACAACTGTGGGTGGAACAGCAATCATCATATATTGAGACAAAGAATACACAAATATTAAGATCCCTGAACCTGAAAGACTAGAAGCCACAGCTGTTAGGGTCAAGTCAATTGAGTGAACACTACATTGATATCGATATACAATTGATCTGGTAATATCATAACAAGCGATATCAGCACAATACTCAACATAGTATAGTGACTAATAGCCACTGGTGATGTTAATGCTAAACACTCTGCTTGGAACTAACAAAGATCAAACACCAATAGCAAAAAAACTATGCGAACATGCACTGCGCCCAAACTACATTACACTAGTGCCAGCTGAGGTGACACTTAAAACAGGGAACAGAGACTAAATGTGATAGACATTAGATGTGATAGGCATTATAGTCACAATCAACATTGAAATTATACATGATTTGGCCTCATCAAACACCTGTAATACTTTACTCGCAAGAAACACAGCAGTATGATGAATCTCACAGGATACTGAGCTACAAGCATGTGAATTGGGCATTGTTCAAGGAAATGCTTGAAAAGTCGTATCCCACTAATTCCCAAAATTACACAAAGCAGGAAACTTGTTGAAGCTGTCAAAGCCCTTACCACCGCAGTTCAGGATGCAATAGCAGGTACCATTACAGTACTTATACCACAAGAATGCTCAATGGCCCTGCTCCCAGAAATACAGGGGCCAATGTCAATGAGAGATCATCTCGGGAGATACTGGATGTACAAACAGCATATTAGCATTCTCCAGGGGATCATACAGGCTAAATTAAAACTTTTAAAACCACAAACTGGGACAATAGACTCGCAGGGCTGCACACCACATGACCTGGAGTGTGGCAAATAGCTGTCCACTCCACCAAGAAGAAATACTACACACCAAGTTTACAAATACCTTACAGACCAGCATACTCCATGGAGGGGAAGCATGAGCTGATGACCAGAACACTAGCAACATCATTCACACTGAATCTGGCTCCTTCCAATCCAGCACTGCCACTTGAAATGGACGAGGAGGTTACATGGCCTGTAACCCAGCCCAAGTGCAATGTAACAATACATACTGCTACACATGAAATTACACAGGTTATTAAGCACAAAACAACTAGAAAAGCTCCTGGTCCCAATCACTTTCAAAACCATGTCACCCAGGAGTTCACGAATAAAGCTATAGAGCATCTCGCACATATGATGAATACCATTCTACAACATCAACACTTCCCTGTCCTGATGTTCAGGAAGCCAGGGAAATACCACTCCCTACCACAAAATTATGGAGCCATCAGCCTGCTGAGCTCCCTAAATAAGATTGTTGAGAAGATGATTCTCAAACATCTTACTATGCACTGCAACACCAATGACTCGCTGAGACTGGAGCAATTTGGATTCAGCAATCACCACTCCACAACACAACAACTCCTCGGTGTAGTAGAACATATTACACACACCCCCAACACCAACAAAGCTACAGGAGTGCTGTTCCTGGTCTTCAGTCATCTACGGCACAATCGTCTCATTCGCAAACTCTGCACTGCTAGTCTCTCCGACAAGCTCGTACACCTTACACACTCATATCTCACTCACAGAAGCTTCAACACCGACATTCAGGGCAAACAGTCAACACAACACAGTATACAAGTGAGAGTACTCCAAGGCAGCATCCAAGGGCCCCTCTTGTCTAATCTCTACGTCAATGACTTTCCAACTGAACAAAACACAATGGCAACCATCTACGCAGATGACACTACCATCCTAGTGCAAGACTGGAAACCATCAGGCATAATTCGCAACTGCAAACAAAACTGCCTAGCTGGAACGACAGTGTGTTAAAGCAAATGCTGACAAGTGTGAAGCAGTTCTGTTCACTGACAAACCATAACAACTGCACAATCATTAAGTGTTCTGGCATACCCACAAGCACTGGAATGAAAATTAAGATCGCAAGAGCAAAGAAGGCAGTGAACACACCGTCAGCGAATAGCCCACTGGCAAGGACCACACCACAATGGGAGCAGGCCCCTAGACAAAGAGAATACAAGTGCCACTCCTGCCAGCCTCGGCCACTCAGTATTTGGACAGGATTAGGACAGTATACGGACAGGCCTAGCGCAGAATGCTACAATAACAGTTATTAGTGATCCACAAGCTGTGTGTCAAACTTGCACGAACATTGTATATAGCAAAGGACTCGGATTTATACTGCATGTCGCCTGTTGCTTGCGACACCATTGTAAATTCCAGGTCAAGCATTGTCAAGCTTCTTATTTGTAATAAAAACTATTAATGTTGTTTGCTTGAATTGTTGTATAGCATTTTGAGAATGCAGCATCCTTTAGGCACCCTATATGAGATGAGTGGGTAGGACCCCACATTAAGACTGCAGACAAATAACACTACACACACGCCCAATATGTTTCAGTGTGAAAGTCAAATACTTCAGTGACAGGCCAACTGAGCAAATGCAAGGCTCAAACAGTGTTACTCTAAGCTCAACAGGTAAAGCACACTGAATAGGAGGATATCGAGGTCCGTGTACATGATACTGATTAGACCCATGATGATACATGCAGCTGCAGTCTGGGGTTACGTGGCTCTGACCGCCTGTGCCGCCTACAGGTGATACACAACGAAGTGCACCACAGTCCACACACACTGTCGACCTTCACAGAGAATACTGCCTTGAGACTCACACACAGATATTCAAAAAACAACCACACTACTGTACAGGAACTTGAGACACTCTGACAATCACTTCATTCTTAACCTGGGAAACTACGACCACAACCACGGGTGAAAACACAACTGCTGAAAAACACTTCTATCTAGGGACAATTAATCACCTGTGGACAGCACAAGCTCACAGACAAAATAAACACTGGTGAATCCCTGTATTACAGCAAAACTAAATGGCATTGCCAGCTGCAAATATCTAGCTGACCAACTGGCAATACGGGAAAGCAGTATTGCACACTAAACATAAACATATCCAACCAAACCTCTTTATGGCCAATTGACCACTCGTATAATGACCTTGGCATGTTACAAGTACAGATGCTGCAGGTGGCCCAGGAGAAACTCAGGTGCACAGCCCAGGAGTACCCCTCCTCAATAGGACTGACACCCGTAAAGAGCTTAGGGCTAAGAAAACTGTTTTATATTCAGGTGCAACACCCTTTTAACATCTCCCAGCCGAAATTAGGAGCAATCTGGAAATCCCAAAATATTCAAATTTAAAGTAAAAAATGTTTTATTAGCCAGTCCACCAATAATTTACCTGGATATGTGAATTTACCTACCTGTCCCACCTCAGATACACAACGCACAAACACTTTCTAACAGAAAACCATATGTAGCCATGCAACATATTCTCTAGGAGCAGACAGGAATGGTAGATGGTTTACTCCACAGAGGGAAGCTGGCAGCAGCTTTGGAATGCCCTTTGAAGTGGTGATTCCATCATAATAATAGCCTATGTGCAGGTACGGTTGGTTCTCCACGGAACAGAAACTACTGTACTGGTCCCAACGTGGCATTGACAGCATAAAGGACATTGCACAGGAAGGAAGTATATGAATTTATCAGAATAAGTTTAGATGACAGTGTCCTGTGTAGAATTAAATGCCCATTTAGCATGAAGTATTAAATCAAAATAGTGGCAGAGCAGTTTAAGTAGCAGAGCATTGGCTTTTTTCAAGTAGTTGCTTCTCTGTATATTTATAAAAATAAAATGATGTAGAACTGATCCCCTTGAATAATGATTAATGTGAGCAGATTAGTAGTAGATGAAAATGGTTGTTAGTAGTTCAGTGGCACTTCTCACTTACTTGTTTTACACCCCTGAAGGCTCTCATCGGTGATGGAGCTGTTGGAATATTACATGTGAATGAATGGCTGAACTCGATAATTTTCAAGGTATTCAATATTCTTGTACAGTGCATTCAAAACAAAGTTATATAAAAATGAAGAGGGATGTGTACTTCATAAACTGGCTTGACAACAAGTACACAACGAAGCAGTGTGATGTAGCTTACTCAAGCGCCTCAGTTTCGCAGGAGACCCTGAGGCAACAAGTACACGCATCATGTTTGCTCACTGTTTTTTATTGCCTGTGCTCAAGCACAGTATGAAATGTATTAATTTCCTTCTCCAATCTGTGGCTGCTTCCCATCTCTAATTAATTTGTCATTAACAGGATGTTAATTGTAATATTCCCTTTAATGAACTCATTTTCAGCAAATTGCTAAGCTGGTAATCTTCCTTTTTGTATTGAATAATAATAGTAACTCTGACATTTACATGAAGAGGCATACCAGCAGCAGCAGTTAGCTGTCTTTTAAACTTCATTTGATGCATCCAGAACATTGGAGATATACTGCAACGTCAGTAGGACATATTTACTGAGAAAAATCATACACGACACACTTGCCTCCACTGAACGCATCCACACCCATTAATGTACAGGCAAAAATCCACAAAACCTAACATTCTAGAAGTGGAACAAAATGAATAATATTTTTCAAATACAGTGCTTAAAAAAGTTTCACACTGCCCCCACAGCTTGCATACTTTGTTTTTAACCCATTTGTAGGCACATTTTTTGTAGCAGCCCTGTAAAGTTAATTGTTTTGGTATCATTTTAGAAGTTTCAACTAAATTTAATTTTTGATTATTTTATTTTTGTGATTTAGGAGCAAAAAACTATAGTAGTAAGTATACTTCCCACTGTCTTTAGTAAGCTGTTATGAGTTACTACTACATGTGAAAAAAAGGAATTTTCTGTTTTTATTTGACTATCTAAAATACAGGGAGCGAAAGGCTATTTACAATTTGTACAGAAACCAGATGGCAGTTATAAGAGTCGAGGGACATGAAAGGGAAGCAGTGGTCGGGAAGGGAGTAAGACAAGGTTGTAGCCTCTCCCCGATGTTGTTCAATCTGTATATTGAGCAAGCAGTAAAGGAAACAAAAGAAAAATTAGGAGTAGGTATTAAAATTCATGGAGAAGAAATAAAAACTTTGAGGTTCGCCGATGACATTGTAATTCTGTCAGAGACAGCAAAGGACTTGGAAGAGCAGTTGAATGGAATGGACAGTGTCTTGAAAGGAGGATATAAGATGAACATCAACAAAAGCAAAACAAGGATAATGGAATGTAGTCTAATTAAGTCGGGTGATGCTGAGGGAATTAGATTAGGAAATGAGGCACTTAAAGTAGTAAAGGAGTTTTGCTATTTGGGGAGCAAAATAACTGATGATGGTCGAAGTAGAGAGGATATAAAATGTAGGCTGGCAATGGCAAGGAAAGCGTTTCTGAAGAAGAGAAATTTGTTAACATCCAGTATTGATTTAAGTGTCAGGAAGTCGTTTCTGAAAGTATTCGTATGGAGTGTAGCCATGTATGGAAGTGAAACATGGACGATAAATAGTTTGGACAAGAAGAGAATAGAAGCTTTCGAAATGTGGTGCTATAGAAGAATGCTGAAGATTAGATGGGTAGATCACATAACTAATGAGGAAGTATTGAATAGGATTGGGGAGAAGAGAAGTTTGTGGCACAACTTGACCAGAAGAAGGGATCGGTTGGTAGGACATGTTCTGAGGCATCAAGGGATCACCAATTTAGTATTGGAGGGCAGCGTGGAGGGTAAAAATCGTAGAGGGAGACCAAGAGATGAATACACTAAGCAGATTCAGAAGGATGTAGGTTGCAGTAGGTACTGGGAGATGAAAAAGCTTGCACAGGATAGAGTAGCATGGAGAGCTGCATCAAACCAGTCTCAGGACTGAAGACCACAACAACAACAACAACATCTATTTTACAATCCTAGAAACTTCATTTAACACTGCTTAAAGAAACAAGCTGAGACAAGTCACAATAGCATATATTGCAGAATGAAACAATGTGTTCTGTTGTAACAAGTGACAACAGCACTGATGTCATGACAAACAGACACCAGTTGTTTAGCATATTATCACAAAAGGTCAACCACATCCAGAGGAGGTACAACATTTTCCCAAGAGCATAGTAAAACAACTAAATTAGTGGTAAGTATGGTCAGTTGGTGGTAAGTATCTTTTCTGCAGTCCAAAAAAGAAATTAATTTTGTGGTAAGTACATTCCCCTTGTATCACGGAAAAATTACTTTGGTAGTAAGCATACTTCCCAGTGGCCTTCAAAACAACATTATTTGGTGGCACGTATATTTGCAACTGCTTCTGAAAGGAACAAGTGACATTTAATGACAATTAAAAGCTACATTTCATAACAGACAGAAAGTTCAGCTGGTGCAGCAAACTAACATCAGGTGCCAGGTGCATACAGAGCTCGTATGATGTGTTCTCAGGAATACAGTAAAGAAATACAGTTGATGGTAAGTACACTTCCCACATCCTGTGAAATGGTTAAATCAGGAACTTCTCTCAAAATATATCGAGCGAGGTGGCACAGTGGTGAGCTCACTGGACTCACATTCAGGGCAACTAACAGTTAAAGTCCATGCATTACTCTCCTGTGGCAACCTGTTCATCTCAGAGTAGCCCTTTCAACCTGAGACAATGTAGGTCGAATGAATGACGATACAGCTACAGTAGTTTGGTGCGTGTGGTCAACTTAGCAGTTAAGCTTTACCACATAGTCATTGCTATGCGTCAGGCTCTCCATCCATATTTATACTAGAGAGCCTTTTTCACGTGCGTCGTCTGGTTTGAATTGATTGCTTATTTTTCTTTGATCTGATAAGTGCCGTTCTCTTTGTTATAGGTGTTTCCGTCACTCTAAGCTCAAAACGCATTATCATACTGTGCCATGCATTGTTTGTCGCATTCTGATTATGCGTGTTTACGGCCTGTCGCCGCTCGCGGGATGGCTTGCTTTTGCGCACGCTACTGCCGCTTACAATTAAAAAAAAAAAAAAAAGAGAGATGAATCATGTCATCAGTGAAACAATGGCAAGAGACTGCTATTTGTTGTTACTTACACTGCTGGTTTCTTTGATAATGATCAACAAGAACCATATAATAGACTGCATATGATAGATGTTCCAAACGAAAGTTAAGCGAAAAATTTTCTCCGTTTGAAAATTTTTGCAGACGCCTCTTTAGTGCATTACATTCTGCACAGAAATTAGAGCCATCTTAGGTTTAAAAATCTAGTCAGTTGCCGTGCTTCACTTCTGACTGTATCACTATTCAGCATAGGAATAATACGAATATAAACATGACATGATATATATATTCTTCCGCGTTTGCTGTTGTCTCACTCTAGTTTCATAGTTTATTAGGAAGACAGGATTTAAATGAGATAGCAGGAAACATGTAGGAATACATGGCAAAATGTTTACATTCGAATTATTCTTATGGTGAAGAGAATACTGGATGTGATTCACAATTCATAAAAGTTGCTATTAACAACCATCTCTTGTCACAGGTAGGACAAAAATTCAGAACGTAGACTTGGCCATATTGACAAACATCCCAAACAGTCTTCCAGTCGGATTTTCATAGTACATTGAAAGGCTGCAACATTCGGAGATGAAGAATACGGAATTTGTATTTACTTCGTTGGATAAAGTATGGAAATGCAGTGGTTGAACCTTGGGGCAGAGAAAAAAGCTCGTCTTCCACCCCCACCCCTGTTTTTTTTTTAGTTTGTTTACTGACGCATAGGTTTTGGCGCCAGTATTTATCTTTGTGCCTGCAAAGCATGCCTGTGTAGTGCTACATATATTCGACGGCAGAAGTTAGTTGTGGCAGCACCTACCAACATTTTTCAGAACTTCCGCTTACTTTGCACTTGATTCTAAGCCGCAGGCAGTGTTTTGGATTACAAAAACCGGAAAAAAGTGCAGCTTAGATTCGAGTAAACACAATTATGTCTTTTGTGAATCTCGGGAAGCATACTTGCCAACCACTTAGTGGTTTTACAAAGCTTTTGGGAATATATATTACCATCTGTAGATGTACCTGGTATCTTGTGATAGTACACTGTACCAGATGCATAAAGATTGCTACAACAAACAGTTTTTGTTTATTGTCAGATCACTACTATCGTCACTTGTGTAGTTGGAAAAAAAAATTGCCTCATTTTCACAGAGGAAAATAGCAGCTCACAAAAGGGCTCTAGGAGAAATACACTACCACTACAGTTTTTGTACTAAACCACAAAAATAAAATTACAAAAATAAATAAATAAACAAACTGATCACATGTCCAATATAACATCAAAAAATTTGACGTTGCAAAGGGATTAAAGCGTTAATGCTTAAAGACTGCCCAGGCATTGTTACTTTACAGTAAGAATGCTTGTCAGCATGGAAAGTTACCACACAATTGGCAAACGCTACAGCGACATCAAATGAACATTCCACAGCCTTTGCAGTAACAAAATGTTAAAAATCAGCACTACAGAGATTGCTCAGAGCCAACAACAACTGATGACTGCTAACTTCAAATTATAGCTGCCAGGTAATACCTCGGGAACTTACTGTAACTGCACTGTGACTTTTTTTGCAGATAATGGGGAGAGCTGTGTTGACTCACACGGTACACAACCATCTCGACACATTCAGTGGGGTCTCTAGGTGTCCATTATGTACTACAGTACAAACCCCCGAGGAATGTAGTGCACAAAGAATCGTGGTGTACATGGAAACCGGTGGATGGCAAGCGACAATCTTTTTAAGGAGCACTAGTGAGAAAATTTAGAGAAATGGCTGTTGACGCTGACTGCAGAACAATCTACTGCGACTAATAGGCATATAGACAAGTCATTTTGCCCTCACTCTGTTTGTGGTGCAACAGGAAAGGAAATTACTAGTGGTGATACAGGGTGTCCTCCAGTGGAACTTGGATCAGTGGTATTGTATTCCTTTCACAATAAGTGAAGCATTTCTTTGATACCTGATGATCCTTGTAGAAGGGTGCGGAAATGGCCAGGTACCAATGCATGTCTCAAGTGTGAAGACCCACAGATTCAGCACATAGTTGAATCAGTCTGGTTTTGGTCTGGTGTCACCTATGGATATCAAATGCCTCTAACAACTAGTAAGTATAATTTGAGAGCTGTGCAGTATCAGAACTGAATCCTCCAACCTACTGTCTAGCCAACATAATGTCAAAATTTCAGCAATGGGTCTCTCGACTAATAGTGCACTATGGCATAGGTCCTGTTCTTAGCATGCATTTATTGTAATTTCCTGCTTAATGCAAAGTCCTAAGCAATTGGAAAAAAGCACGGTAATTCCTGTATATAAGAAGAGTAAAAAAATGGACCCACAACATTACAATCCAATATCCTTAACAATGGTTTGCTGCAGAATTCTTGAATGTATTTTCACTTTGATTTCCACGAGACAGAAAAGCTTCTGTTCACAAATCAGCACAGATTTAGAAATCATCGTTCGTGTGAAACTCGACTTGCTCCTTTCTCACAAGATATCCTGCAAATCAGCAATGAAGGGAACAGGCAGATTCCACATTGCTGTTTCCAGAAAGTGTTTGCCACAGTGCGCCACTGCATACTGTTGATGAAGGTCTGAAATTACAGATTAGGTTTCAAGATATGTGAATGGCTCGAGATGACTTCTTGTGTAGTAGAAGCCAGAATGTCGTCCTTGATGGTGAGTGTTCATCAGAGGCAGGGGTATTGGGGTTATTCTCAGGAGTGCTCCGGGGAAGTATGATAGGATCACTCTCATTCTCTATACAGGGTGTTACAAAAAGGTACGGCCAAACTTTCAGGAAACATTCCTCACACACAAATAAAGAAAATACGTTATGTGGACATGTGTCTGGAAATGCTTAATTTCCATGTTAGAGCTCATTTTAGGTTCGTCAGTATGTACTGTACTTCCTCGATTCACCGCCAGTTGGCCCAATTGAAGGAAGGTAATGTTGACTTCGGTGCTTGTGTTGACATGCGACTCATTGCTCTACAGTAACAGCATCAAGCACATCAATACGTAGCATCAACAGGTTAGTGTTTGTCAGGAACGTGGTTTTGCAGTCAGTGCAATGTTTACAAATGCAGAGTTGGCAGATGCCCATTTGATGTATGGATTAGCACTGGGCAATAGCCATGGCGCGGTACGTTTGTATCGAGACAAATTTCCAGAACGAAGGTGTCCCGACAGGAAGACGTTCGAAGAAATTGATCGGCATCTTATGGAGCACGGAACATTCCAGCCTATGACTAAGCGACTGGGAAGACCTAGAACGACAAGGACACCTGAATGGACGAGGCAATTCTTCATGCAGTTGACGATAACCCTAATGTCAGTGTCAGAGATGTTACTGCTGTACAAGATAACATTGACCACGTCACTGTATGGAGAGTGCTACGGGAGAACCAGTTGTTTCCATACCATGTACAGCGTGTGCAGGCACTATCAGCAGCTGATTGGCCTCCACGGGTACACTTGTGCGAATGGTTCTCCAACATTGTGTCAATCCTCATTTCAGTGCAAATGTTCTCTTTATGGATGAGGTTTAATTCCAACGTGATCAAATTGTAAATTTTCACAGTCAACTTGAGTGGGCTGACGAGAATCTGCACGCAATTGTGCAATCACGTCATCGACACATATTTTCTGTGAACGTTTGGGCAGGCATTGTTGGTGATGTCTTGATTGGGCCCCATGTTCTTCCACCTACACTCTATGGAGCATGTTATCATGATTTCATACCTGTGCTGCTAGAACATGTGCCTTTACAAGTACAACACAACATGTGGTTCATGCACGATGGAGCTCCTGCACATTTCAGTCGAAGTGTTCGTACGCTTCTAAACAACAGATTCAGTGACCGATGGATTGGTAGAGGCCGACCAATAGCATGGCCTCCACACACTCCCAACCTCAACCCTCTTGACTTTCATTTATGGGGGCATTTGAATACTCTTGTCTACGCAACCCCGGTACCAAATGTAGAGACTCTTCATGCTCATATTGTGGACGGCTGTGATACAATACGCCATTCTCCAGGGCTGCATCAGCGCATCAGGGATTCCATGCGACGGAGGGTGGATGCATGTATCCTCACTAATGGAAGACATTTTGAACATTTCCTGTAACAAAGTGTTTGAAGTCATGCTGGTACATTCTGTTGCTGTGTGTTTCCATTCCATGATTAATGTGATTTGAAGAAAAGTAATAAAATAAGCTCTAACATGGAAAGTAAGCGTTTTCGGACACATGACCACATAACATATTTTCTCTCTTTGTGTGTGAGGAATGTTTCCTGAAAGTTTGGCTGTACCTTTTTGTAATATCCTGTTTAGACTGGTGGTCCAAAACATTATGACCTGCTTAATAGCTTGTTTGTCCATCTTTGGGACAAAATACATAACTGATTCTGCATATCAGGGATCAGACAGCTTGTTGTTAGGTTTGAGGAGGTATGAAACATTAGATGTCTACACACAGGTCTTGTAATTCACGTAAATAACATATCACTGATTTGCATACGTGGTAATGATGCTTGATAGCGATCCAGATGGGTTCTTTAGGTTTACATCAGGCAAATTTGGCCACCAAGACATCAACATGACGTCACTATAATGCTTTTCAAACCTCTGTAGCATGATTCTGGCTCTGAGACACAGACATTTACACTGCTGAAAGATTACATCGCTGTCGGGGAAGACATCAAGCATGAAGGGTCATAGGTGATTCACAGCTGTCAGCATGTCTTCGATTACTACATGCAAGTGCAGGAGAATGTCTCCCAAGCATAATGCTGCTCCCACCAGCCAGTATCCATGGTGTGCTGCACATTTGGAGCTGCCATTCACCTCAATGATGGTTTTTGTGGAGACACCTACCAACCTAGTGTAGCAAAAATGGGATTCACCCAAAGAGCCAACATTTCCATTGATTGATGGTTTAATCCGAATGGTCCTGTGCCCATTGCAATCACAACTGATGATGTTGTTGGGTAGACATGTGAACATGTAGGAGTGGTCTGCTGCGGAGCTCCGTGTTCCAGAATTTACAATGAACAGTGTGCTATGGAACACTTGTGCGTGCACCAGCATTGTGCTACAAATCACCATCTATCCACATTGCAGTCAGACATGCCTCCAAACCCCAAGTACTGTGAAGAGTCATGGATGTCTAACCATTTAGCACCTAGTGATAGATAGCTCATGAACATTTGACCAGCACTGCCGCTTTTGAGATGTGTGTCACAGGCTCAGCATAATAATAATCTGCCATTTATCAAAATCACTTATCTCAACTGATTTCCCCATTTGCAGCCCATATCTTCCCTAAAGTGAGCCCCCATCTGCGTCTGCTCTATTTACATATTTTTGTTACTGCATCACATGCCCCCAATGCCACCAGGCAGCATTCAACTCGCAGTGGGCAGTGGTCATAATGTTTTGGCTAATAAGTGTACATTAAGGATCTGACAGCCAACGTGGCCAGCACTATGAGGCTGTTTGCTGATGACGCTATTGTGTATGAGCAAATGTCGCCATTGAGTGACTATAGGAGGATATAAGATGACTTGGACAAAATTTGTGATTGGTGAGATGAATGGAAGCTTACTGTAAATATAAAAAAATGTAGGTTAATGCAGATGAGAAGGAAAAAAAAATCCCATGATGTTTGAATACAGCATCAGTAGTATGCTGCTTGACAGTCATGTCAATTAAATACCTAGGCATAATGTTCCAAAGCAGTAAAACATGAAACAAGCAAAATTGGTTGTAGGGAAGGCAAATGGACAAATTGGTTTATTGCAAGAATTTTAGGAAAGTGTAGCTCATCTCTAAAGGACACAACACTAGTGTGACCCATTCTTTAGCATTGCTTGAGTGTTTGGAATCTGCACGACATTGGATTAAAGGAAGACATTGAACCAATTCAGAGATTTGTCACCAGTACGTTTGACCAGCACATAAGTATTATAGAGATGCTTCATGAACTCAAATAGGAACCCCTGGAGGGAAGATGATATTCTTTTCACAAAACACTATTAAACAATTTAGGTACCTCGTACTTGAAGCTGACTTTAGGTCGATCCTACAGTGACCAATTTACAATTCATGTAAAGGCCACAAAGACAAGAGAAATTAGGGCTTGTACAGAGGTATATAGACTATCATTTTTCCTAGCACTATTTGTCAGTGGAACAGGGCAAGAAATTACTAAGGTGGCTTGTGGGGTATGTACGTAATTTTAATCAGCATGATAGATACATTTTTGTACATGTTTACTTTCAAGGAACTTTGTTGTGCTGTTCTTTTTTAATAAAAACAAATACAAAGCTCGTGTGGGGTATGTACGTAATTTTAATCAGCATGATGGATACATTTTTGTACATGTTTACTTTCAAGGAACTTTGTTGTGCTGTTCTTTTTTAATAAAAACAAATACGAAGCTTGTGCTTATTCACTCCATTCCTGGCTGATGAAAGTATCTATTGTAATTATCATCTTTCTCATGTTCCCAGTACCTCGGAAACTCTCTGTCAATTCCATTTCTTTTTATTTGGCATTTATGGTGTGGACATCTTGGAATTCACGAGCATCTATTCTGTTATCAGAAACATTACATTCTCTTCAGACCATTCTGCTGCTCAAAGATCTTGAGTTGAAGACAAAAGTTCACTGATGAAACACCAAAATTTAGCTCTTTCTCTCCTGCTCTCACCAATGCAGAGATGATGGAGACTTCGTTTGACAGTTCATCGAAGGACTGATAATGGGCAGAACATGAGTGAACACCTGTGAATGCTAACCAAATGCAACAGAATGGTGTCTGCTTGTGCTCAGCTACTGTTCAGAGCCACAGAGAATTCTTGTTCATTTGTGTCCGCTCCAGTGAAAAATGAGTTTCAGACCTGCAGTCCAGTCTTTTAAGTTTAGCAGGCAGATGGATCAGTCATGTTTTGGGCCAGTATGGTATACAGATGTCTGACACATATCATTTCTAATGAGGCTATTTGAGGGCTGTGCAATTTGATGACAGGATCCTCGAAACTACTGACCTGTCATATAGTCGACATTTGGATGATCATTGGTTGTGTTTCAAGATGACAATGCACAAGTACACCATGGGATATGAATGATGGAGGAAATCAAAGTCAAAATGAGGGCAGCTCAGTCTGTATTATTGTAAAATATTAGGAGAGAGAGAGTCACGGACATGATATGCGAGTTGAGATAGTAATCACAAAAAGAAATACTTTTTTGCTGTGGCAAGATCTTTTCACAAAATTCCAGTCTCCAACTTCATCCTCCAAATGCAAAAACATTTTAATTTTCATAGCACTCACCTTCATAGGGAAAAATGATCGTTATAATAAAACACAACAAATCAGAGATCACACAGAGCAATTTAAGCGTTACTTTTCCCCACACATTGTTCAAGAGTGGAACGGTAGAGAAACAGTATGAAAGTGGTTTGATAAATCCTGTGTCAGGCACTGATTTGTGAAATGCAGAGTAGTCATATAGATGCAGACATTTCATATCCCATAAGCACGGTGGTTGTGGAGGTCTAGTGGGTAGCGCACTAGACTCCAATCAGGAGGTCCTGGGCTCGATTCCCCATAAAACATAAACGTGGGGATTTTTCCTTGTTCCAGTGACTGCAGGATCGCCCCAGGTGACACCAACCTGCTATCAGATGACTCCTGGGGATGTTTCCCAGGGGTAAAAGGAAGCTGGGGTGATAGGCCATAACCCTCTCCCTCCTAGTGCCACGGTGAACAAAGGCTGCACCCTACCTGCTGTCAGGACAACAGCCCAGTCACTGCCTGCCATCATAGACCTTACTTTAACTTTTATGTTGTATGCGTCTGAACAATTACTTTAACACAGAACAAATACAGAAATGAACAAGACCAGAATAATTAACATATTCTGTTGGATTTTCTGTTGCGGCTATATCATAAATTAAACAACAACAGAAAGACATCTTCAATCAATTTTCTAAAATTCATGACATAAAAGTATTGTATAAATCATTAAAACTCTACTGTACTCTATCGAAATTGTAATACTCCTGGGTAGATGCCAACGTTAGCATGCAGCTAGAGCCAGTGTTGACATGATTTTTAGGCTGTTGTCCACATCCAACTAGATGAATAGCAGACTGGTATGCACACCCCACATCAGTTACATGATCCTCAAACATTTTGAAAACATTCTCACACTTTCACACACGATAATATTAGATACATACAGATACAGGGTACATACCTTTCACCCTGGTGTGGGTTGGAAGGTTGGGGGGGAGGGGGGAGGTTGCATGGAAAGGGCATCTGGCCACAATTTACCACTAATACTGCCAAATCCACATTAACATGCTGAGACTGTGATAGCAGGGGATAAAGACTAAGAAAAAGAAAAAGTAAAATGTATCAAAGTTGTGAGGTAAAAGTTTGTGCCCACTGCCAGAAGAAAATTCACTCCAGATTTAATGTTGCAACAGTGCATATGGAGTACATGAAATGATCACATTTACAGATCAATACTGCAAATGCTTCTCAGCTAGCATGTATCGACCCATGCCAAAACACACACATTAGTATGTGGTGTAGCCCTCACTGTTGACAATGCAGGCACTGACTATAGCATTCAGTCGATAGTACAGATGGCAAAAACTGTCCTGAGATAAATTATGTCACACATGCTCAATCTGTTCAGATAGTTATGTAAGAGTTGTTGGTTGACAAGTTGCACGAGTCACTTCTCATCCCATGTTCCCACATGTGCTCGGTTGGAGACAAACTCGTAGAACATGGTGGCCCGGGAAGTCACTGTTCATCTTTCTGAGAACACTGAGTTTTGTGGGCAGTGTGTGGGTCAACACTGTACTGTTGGAACAGTACATTACCTTCCAGTTGCAAGAATGCAAAAATAACGGGTGTAACATCATTCTGTATGTACCAAGTGCAGAAACACCACAGACGAATGAGAGTTGTAGTTTATCGCCTGGGGTAGGGCCACTGTATCTTGGACTAATGCACTCTACAAGAGAGTGCTCACCAGATTTATGTCATTTGCTGATACGACCATCACTTGTCTGCGAGCGGAATCTGCTTTCATCACTTACAACCATGGCGTGCCATGCCATCCTCAAAGAGATCCTCTGATGGCACCACTCGAACCATGCATGTCAGTGCTGAGGCACGATTGGAAGACGGGATGGATGTGTGCACGTCCGTAACGCAACTGGCAATAACTGCTTCGCAACAGTTTGTGTTGACACATCTGGGCCTCACAAGACCTTTTATCTGTGCTGTGGTAGCCGTACGATCTGCAACTGCTGCCCTTTCAGTACAACAATCCTAGTGAGCATCTGTGCTGTGTGGATGTCCAGAACCTCGACTACGTGTGTGAGAATGTTCACGTGACTACTGATACTAGCAATGTTGCATAACTGACGCAGCACATCCAACTTGTGTGGCAATTCCCCCGAAAGGACCATCCTGCCACTCGGAAGCCCACAATTTGACCCCTTTTTAAACTCACTCGTTGGCTATAAGAATCACGAGTGTGCCTTCCTGGCATGGTTGCCTGCTTGCTTCACATGTCTGCATCACACTGGCTGTGAGCATTTCCTATTAAAGGGTAGACACATATAGCACTCTGATAGCTATGCCATTACACTATCTGTTGGCGGATGACACTGAAACCATTGCCAGTACATCTACTATTCCCAGGTGACATGTGTTGTCATCAGAACAAAATTGACATTGTGTTTCCAGGTGTACAATATAAGCTGTATCAGCAGAAACATGTGACTAAAAAGATGCTAGCCTTACATTATTCTTGCACATTATCATTATCTTTGATGTTAATATGACAAGAAACATGAAAAATGCAATATTGAAAGTGAAGTTCATGGGAGAGATCTATGAACCGTTCAAAGTAAAGACAGGAGTGAGGCATGAGGATGGCCATCACCCACTCTATTTAACTCAGTTTTGGAGAAAATAATCAGGACATGGGACAAAAGAGACAGATGGGTGAAGACTGAACTGTCGCCCTCCAAGTGCCGTGCCAAACAAAGACTGCACTCTACGTGTAGTCAGATCATGTCACACACCACACCATGACTTTCGAAATATATATGCACATGTAGATAAAATGTCTGGCCTTTGCTGATGATATAGCCATCATAACAAATAACAGAAAAGAAGACAAAAAAGCTCTACAAACTCTTTATCAAATCTCAATCAAAACGGGACTACAAATCTCAAATGAAAAAAACTTGTACATTGACACAATGTAAAGAGACAGACACCCACTGGTAACAAAGTATGGGAAGATATCACATGAAGAAAGTTTCCAGTGCCTGGAAGAGATTACACAGAAAATAAGACTGAACTCAACATCCAATGAAAAAAGAATCACAAAACTACATAAGGTATTCAGACTTATATGGAACAATTATAACAAAAGAAGTTTTTCCATCAATGCCAAATTAAGACACTGTAGTACAGTAGTTACCACAGGCCTTGTACACCTCAGAACAACAGCCATGAAGGGAAAAACAAAAATCAAAGAGATGGAAAAACAGAAGGAAAGATCTACAGGCCAGTTCAGAGAGAGGGGATCTGGATAAACATATTGACAAAAGAACTGTACAAATACAAACAGAGGATTAAAAACAGCACCAGGTAAAGAAGGACAAGGTTCTAGAGACACATACAAATTATGCACAAAAACAGACTTACCAAGAATATTTTTTTATAGTTATGACTAATAAAGTGAAAACCAACTGGGTATAGGAAACCATGGAGGACCTCAAGAAACAAAACATCTCCACAGAAGACATCACAGACAGGAAAAAATACAGAGTAAAAAACTGGAAAACAGAAATTTCAGCAGATATTGAAAGAGAAGAAAATGGGGAAGAACGGTACAGAAGAGAGGAAGAGGAATCACAATGAATATATGAGAAGTTTTTGAAAGACAAATGAAATAGACAGAAAAAAAGCCTTGAAAATTGATGGTGCTCTCCTTAAGGGGGTATTAATTAACAATAATTCAATATAATAATAATAATAATAATAATAATAACAATAACAATAATAAGAAGAACTAAAAGAAAAATATAGACAAAGACTAACAGAAATACTGAAAACAGAATTGACAGCAAGAAACAAGACAAAAGCTATAAATACTTATGCCATACCAATATTGACCTACTCATTTGGAGTAGTGAAATGGAGTAACACAGACCTAGAAGCACTCAATACACTTACACGATCACAATGCCACAAATATAGAATACATCACATACATTCAGCAACAGAAAGATTCACATTAAGCAGAAAGAAAGCAGGAAGGGGATTTATCGACAGAAAAAAACTACATTATGGACAGGTAGACAATTTAAGAAAATTCTTTCTAGAATGAGCAGAAACTAGCAAAATACACAAAGCAATCACTCATATAAATACATCGGCTACACCACTGCAACTTCATAACCACTTCTACAACCCTTTAGATCACATAACATCAACAGATACGAAGAAAGTAAATTGGAAAAAGAAAACACTTCATGGCAAGCACCCGTATCATCTAACACAGCCACACATCGATCAAGACGCATCCAACACATGGCTAAGAAAAGGCAATATATACAGTGAGACAGAAGGAT
Organism: Schistocerca americana; assembly: GCF_021461395.2. Lineage (NCBI taxonomy): Eukaryota > Metazoa > Arthropoda > Insecta > Orthoptera > Acrididae > Schistocerca > Schistocerca americana. Next base: position 1,129,278,875 of record NC_060120.1, on the reverse strand, counting down.
TCATGATTGCAATACAGGATCAAACAATAAACACCAGGTATTACAGCAAGCATATTATTAAAGATCCCAATACCACAACGGATAAATGCAGACTTTGTAAACAACAAATAGAAACAGTAGATCACATCACAAGCAGATGTACAATACTAGCAAATACAGAATACCCCAGAAGACATGACAATGTCGCAAAAATAATACATCAACAGCTTGCCTTACAACATAAACTTTTAAAACAACATGTTCCTACATACAAGTATACACCACAAAATGTACTGTAGAACGATGAATACAAATTATACTGGAACAGAACCATTATAACAGATAAAACAACGCCACATAACAAACCTGACATCATACTCACCAATAAAAAGAAGAAATTAACACAACTAATCGAAATATCCATACCCAATACAACAAATATACAAAAGAAAATAGGAGAAAAAATTGAAAAATACATCCAACTGGCTGAGGAAGTCAAAGACATGTGGCATCAGGATAAAGTTGACATTATACCAATTATACTATCAACTACAGGAGTCATACCACACAATATCCACCAGTACATCAATGCAATACAGCTACATCCAAACATATATATACAACTACAGAAATCAGTAATTATTGACACATGTTCAATTACCCGAAAGTTCCTAAATGCAATATAACACATACCATACAGTTGAAAGGAAGTGACGCTTTATCAAGGTCCACGTCACTTTCCATTTTTAACCAGACTTAACGTCTGAGGAAGTAAAGAATAACAATAATAATAATGACACTGTCTCTGTCTCAAGAAATTGATCTTCGAAGATCAGCTGAAGTTATCTCCCATGTCTTACTCTGCCTCTGTCCATGTGAATAACAGTAAAATTTAGGCTTATTTGGGAAAACAGCATCAAAGAAGTTGTTTATTACAAATGGAACAACAGTATTATAGATTGCACATGACAAAGATTTATTGTCACAAATTGATGTTATCACCACTCTTGATAAATCCTGTTAATACAGTACAATAAAAATAACAACACCCGATAAATCTCTGTACACACGCCACATTACCACAAGTGAAAACTACATGGAGTGGAAACAGGGAGATACTACGATGCAAAATTGTTTCCATCTTATGACCTTTTTGTTGTTGCTGTGGTAGTCTGAAGATTGCATTGCTGCAGCTCTCAATACTAATCTATCCTGTGCAAGCCTCATCACCTCCACCTCTACATATCTATTACAACACCCACCCGTTTAAACCTGCTAGTTGTCGTGAAGTCTTGATCTATTTCTACAGTTTTTATACCCCTTCCCTTCCAACACACACACACACACACACACACACACACACACACACACACACCCCACACACACACACACACACACACTAGCCACCAAGGAAGAGCCTACAGCTTTGATTCAACCCCCTCCCCCCCCCCCCCCACCCCCCCCCAGTCGTACCCTCATACCTCCCTAACTATGCTTTGTTCGATACTCCATCTTCCACAATCGCAACGAATTCCTCCATCCTCCATGAGATATATACATCCTAAGCACCAATCCTGTAAAACTGTTGTCAACCTTTCTGCCACAACTCTTAGCCCTGCAGACGTCTTGGTACTTTCTAAAGGCCTCACCTTTAGCCCAAAACCTAAATTCAAGTGTGCTGGACTTGTAAAGGACCTTCTTTCCTTACCTAATCTCTGCAGCTGAAATTTCTTCAATGTGCGTTATGGAGGTATGAGGGTATGACTGGAAGAGGCGGGGGGGGGGGGGGGGGGGTTGAATCAAAGCTGTAGGCTCTTCCTTGGTGGCTAGTGTGTGTGTGTTGGAAGGGAAGGGGTATAAAAACTGTTGAAATAGATCAAGACTATGCTCCAGACTGAATGCGGAAAGGCATAATCAGTCTTAAATGATGATGATGATGCATCCCACTAATAACAGCCAACAAAAACCTCACATAGAACCTTGCTTAAAACAGTTCCAGCCTCCCTCCCACCCTGAACCTCCCATTCCAGCCAGTCATCTCTTGGTTATCTTTCAGGAATTCATCACTTCTAACCCGGCCTTACTTTCCTTTCCTAAATCCTCCCTAGTGAGACCAACATCACTCCTATCTAACACACAGCTACCCATATCCTTAAAATCAATCCGTGCCTTATCATCTTTCCTACAGATAAAAGCTTCATCACAGTGTTCATGAATCATAGTGACTATGTGGCTGAGAGTCTTCACCAACTTTCTAACACCTCTGCATACAAACCTTACAACCATGATCACATCCGTGAATTCCAACAAGACTCCAGCAGCTCTCCAAGACCTTAAGTCCATCCCATAACCTGACTCCTGGATCTATCTCCTCCCTCACACCACTCCTTCCTTTTTACCTATTCGCCAACCCAACTACACAGGTCTCTCCACTTGCCCAACTGTGGCTGGGTACAATCCTCCCACTGAAGATCACATGCAAACCATTGTCTGTAACCTCCCATCCTACAGTGAAGACAATGCTTACTTCCTTCACCGCCTTTCTGCAGTTCCTGTTTTGCTACCACATGACTCCTTGCTGGTTACTATGGATGCAACGTCATTTTACAACATCCCCCATGCCCATGGCCTCACTTTCCAAACATCCTCCTGATACCAAACCCACCACCTCTTTCCAAATCCCCTTCCCCAAACACATCCTGACTCACAATTATTTCACTTTCGAAGACCAAGTTACAGGGTGAAATGCCTAAAGCTCGCACCACAAGTATGAAGTGCTATTGATTTGCGGCTTTGACTGAATGGATTGGTAGACAGGGACTCATTACTGTTACCCAATCAACAGATTGTAAAAATCCTTTCTTGTGCAGATGTACACTTTTTAAATGAAACTGTGCTTACTGACATTAACAAACTAAAAATATGGTAAATCAGAATGTCAGTGGGGTTTGTTGCAGGATTCTAGTACAGGTTGTCAATGAGATACAGTATTTTTAAAAGTTTCCACACCAATACTAGTTTGTGCCACTCAATCTGGGTAGTTGCTAGGTATGATGTTGTTTGCTTACAGTGTGTTTGTGTGTGTGTGTGGGTAGTTGCTAGGTATGATGTTGTTTGCTTACAGTGTGTTTGTGTGTGTGGGTAGTTGCTAGGCAACCTCTTCAACCAGTTATGTGGAAGTCATAGCCTAACTCTTAGCAACATAACAGATGAAACAAGTAGTTGATCCACATGTTACCTCTTGCACAATCGCATGTGGAAATGGCATTAATCGGGCAAGTGTCCTATGCATTCTCCATTGATGTAGGTGTATCCCTTTCTATAAAGAGCTGCATGGAATTGATCAAGAGAATTGTGTTAACTTCCATACATGGGCATTAAGACAGGATACTCCAGATGTATCATGTATCTTGTTTAGCGGTGAAGGAAATTTTAACAATCGTGGCCTCGTAAAGTGCTGAAATAAGCACAATTGGTCTGTTAACAATTGTCTTTGGCTGTGGCAGGTGGAATCTCAGCATCCTTGGAGTGTAAATGTGTGGTGTGAGGCAGTGAACCATCAGCTCATAGGCCCGTTTTTCTTAGAAAGAACACTGAATGCGCACAAGTATCACAGCCTCCTAACAAATCATCTTCCACGGATGCTAGAAGAGATTCCTCTGCAGACTAGGAGCAACTTGTGGTACCAATACGATGGCTGTACAACCCACAGTGCATGATGTACAACATGGCTTCACAAACTGTTTACAAATCATTAGATTGGATGCAGAGGACCTGTATCTCGGTTGATCCATTCGCCAAATTTCATGCCTGGAGCCTTTTTTTCTATGGGGAAAGCTGAAAGACTGTCTACAAGGGCATACCAACTACATCTGATGATATGCAATGATGTATTACTACAGCCTGTCAGATTGTCCCTGCTGAAATACTGGTATGTGTGCAGCAGTCTTTCCATACCAGAATGGGAGCATATACTGGTGCTGCCAGTGGTCATTTTGAACACAGCCTGTGATGGTCAATTGTCTCATTACTGGTCACAATCCACATAACTAGTGTATGGACTTGGACTGTTCTTTGGTTTGTGCTACCGCAGCTAATGTACAAGTGTTGGTGTGGGAACTTTACAGCTAATGTACAAGTGTTGGCGTGGGACCTTTTCAAAATATGATATCTCATGAATGGCTCACACTAGACTCCTGCAACAAACACCGCTGATAGACTAATTTACCCTACTTTTAGTTAATACCGATAGGCATAGTTTCATTTAAAAAAGTTTATGTTTGCACAAAAAATGCACTTTCTAATATCACTACAACCTGTTGGTTGATTACTAGCATAAGCCCCCAACTACCAATCCATTCTGTGAAAACCACACGTCAATAGCACTTTCCATTTCTGCAATGTTTGTGGTGCAGGTTTTAAGTGATTATCCCTGTATAAACAAATCTGTAGTACTGCCATGGGTACTCGCATGGTGCCATCCTATACCAGCTTTTATATTGGCCATCAGGAGAAGTCCTTCCTATCCTGTCAACACCTAAAACCCATTGTCTGATTCAGAGTAATTGAGACATTTTCATGATCTGGACTCATGGTATAGACTGCTTCTTCCATAACCTAAAAACCTACTCCCAAATCATCTTAACCTGATTATTCTCAACTCAATGCGCCATATCACTAGACATCGATATCCATAAATACATGTCAAGTGGACCAACCACCAACAGTACCTCCCTCCACTTTGACAGCCGTCACCCATTCCATGTCAAAAAGGCTCTTCCATGCAGCCTTGTCACACGTGGACTCCCTATCCCCAGTGGAAAGCAGGAGTTGTCTAAATATGGCAATAGCACTACCAGAGCCACAGTATCCTATCCGTCTCATTCATAAATAGATCTCCCGTGCCATCTCCTCATTTCACACCTGTAACCCTGCTAACCAGACAATGGTCAGCACTCATCTAATCACCCAGGCCTTGAAAAGCTCAACCACATCCTTCACTGGGGCTTTGGCTATCTCAGATGGGGTATACTGTACTCAAGATACTACCCTATTCCTGCAAAGTAATGTTCCACTGCCCACACAATCTAGAGAACATCCTTGTCCGCCCCTAATCCTGTGAGTGACCCAGGTGCAAGACCTGTCCCACAGATCCACCCACCACCTCCTACAGCAGTCCAGTCGCAGGAATCTCCCACCATATAAAAGGCACGATCATGTGCAAAAGCAACCTGTTAAAAATCAGCTATGCTGCAATTACCATACAATTTTCCCTGTAGGGATGACAAGTAACCAACTGTTCACTCGCAGTAATGTCCAGCACCAAACTGTGGCAAACCACAGACTTGACATTGCAGTTGCCAAGAGGCTGTACACCACTTCAACAACTGCTTCACTAGACATACCATTTGGATATTCCCTTCCAGTGCAAGTTTCTCTGACCTACGCAGGTGGAAATTGTCTCTCCAGCACATCTAGTGCCATCCACCTGACCTAAACCTCTGCTAATTTGTTTCCCACTGTATCACTTCACCTTTTCCCTTCTCTCTTCTGTACCCACCAATCTTTTCCCATTCAGGCAATGTACTGTCTTCTCCAATCACTCTGCCCCCCCCCCTCCCCCCCACCCCCCCAACCCCCCCACCCCACCCCGTGCAGCTACTGCGGGTGTGTACATTTGGGTGTTTGTGTGGTTTCCAAACTAAACCATGTGCATTTTAGATATGTTAGATCCATATACTTTACCTGAAACTAATTCTCTGAGGTACTGAGACTACTGCTTCCTGGCTCTATTTTCAGCTAACACAGAAGTATTGTCTACAAACAAAAGTGTATGGGACAGGATATTTACCAGTGAATCATTCACACGGGACACCAAAAAGACTGTTGTGTGGCATGTAGACAACCCCCGAGATGGTCCACCAAGGCAGTGTGACTGCAGGAGCATACAGCAAAAACTCTACACAAAAGATGGTCCAGCACTTCTCAGAGCTTACAGTCAAAAATTATCAGGCAAGGTGTCCATATTATGCAAATTAACGTAGGATTAACAAGTGACAAATGCAGTTACCAAAGCAAATTAGATGATGAGCATGCCGTCAGTATTATAGCTCTATAGGAAATGCATTTAGGTGATAATTCAGAAGCTACATGCAAGATTACGCAATATAAAGCAATATCAATACTCCTCTCAATTGTTAGGTGCTACCACAATAAATGAAAAAAGAAACAGCTCTTGGATTATGCTGGCTTAAGCTGTCAGAAAATTAATGATGTAGAAGTAATTAGAATAAAACTCAAAGGCCTGGTTATTACATCAGTCCACAAATCACCTAACGGAAAGTGTCTGACACTAGTCTTACACACAGCAACTAGACAGCACGTATATGTTTAAGATTTTAATTCCAAAACACAACCCGGAGATACATAAATAGAGACAAAAATAGAGAACCATTGTTCGAATGGATCAACACACAAGAAATTATCTAAGTTTGATGCCAAGGAATTTAAAACGTTTTGGGCAGGCAGATGGAAACTGATACAAAACCTTACCCATCCATCTTTTCCACTGATGAGAACAAATTACCACTGAATCACTCAATAGTAGTACTGAAACATTTTTCAAGGAGTGTACATTGGCTCACAAAAGTTATCATTGGTGCTGAAATATCAGTTACAAAATACATTGATAAACCCACATGGAAATTTGAAAAAGCTAACTCGATACAATACACCCAGGAAGTGGCGTCGAGTATGCAACCAGTAGTAAATCGTGCCGTAGAAAATCGTATTACATTTAGTTTAAAGTGCATAGTCTGCCAAAACAGTATTCATAGTGGTATTTGTTTGTGCTCTTTTTCACATATATGGATCCATCTATCGTGTATGAACAACAGAAAAGTGATAAATCCGAATTGTGTATGTGGCTTTGTTAAGTGCAGTGGTCGAAAAAGTGCAGTCAAGATGTATAATGCTGGTACTGAAGAACTCATCTCTGATGTGCTGAAAGAAGAACTCGCAATAGCTAAAAAATATATGAATGACATCGAATCGTTAATTAATTCTTTGAATGTCGATTTTAATCCTTTTGTGAAAAATGTACAAAGTGAAAACTACAACACTCTCAAAGAAACCGTTACTGAAATTCAAAGTGCTCCAATATCTGCTATAGTTACGAAAAACTCGTTTGCGCCCATTGCACAAGAGAAACACCGACAAATGAAATTATTGAGAGAAGACGAGACAAAACCAAAAGTTTATATCTTTGCAGACAGCCATGGACGAGATTTAGCCACTATTCTTACGAATATGCAATCTAAATTTTCCGTTACTGCCACAGTAAAACCCGGGGCTCCTTTCCAGCAAATAATTAAAGATTTAAGCCCTCAACCAAACGATGTTTGTGTAATTATTGCTGGAGCTAACGATGTTTATAAAAATGAGTCGAAAAATGCAATCACAGCATTGCGAAATGCACTGGAAAGAATCTCGCCAAGAAAAACAATCATCGTTAGCATCCCATATAGACATGACCTAATAAACAGTTCATGTGTAAATAATGAAATCAAATTCACAAACAGAATGTTTCAAAAGGTATGCAAAGCATTCAAGGACGTGAAGTTTTTGGACAGTAATTCCGAAGAGAGAAACCATTTTACTCGGCATGGAATGCACAGGAACTGGCTAGGAAAACGTGTACTCGCTAAAGCATTATTAGCAGAAACATTCAAACTATTTGAAAACACCACTCCTCCAATCATTCTAAAAGCACCTGTGCCCATTGAAACTGTACCATTGGAAGAAATACATACAGTGTCGTCAAAATACTCCTTCAAACCTAATGGAACAGCTGAAGGGAAGACTTCATATGCAGCAGCACCTGTATGTGAATCAACACAAACAGGTCTTTTATACAAAAGCAAGACAGCACCAGCAGTTACAACTCAAGTGGGAAACGTTAGTCCACCGCCAACTTGTGAAGCAGCAGCATTTAAGGAGGAAGAACAGTCATCAATAGCAGAAACAGCAACACCAACCCCCACAGGATCAAGTGTACAAGCCGACAGTGTAGAAACCTCACCAACAGGAGATCCACCCTCTATGGCAAAAAGGAGCACAGTAGTGACTGCAGCTGCTCCACATAGGATGTGCCTGAGATCAAGAAAGTCCTCAGCTGCAAATGGGGATTTTTTATGGTACTGGGGCAGAAGGGGGAAGGTTCCAATCAGAATGTAAGTAATGTAGTTAATAACAACAAATGTGGGTGTTACCAGCACAACAGCTCCCTCTTCCCTGCAGAAAACTGTTCCTGTAATACTGGTATATCAAAAGTAATAAAACTCAGTCCTAGCAATGGTAACACCACAACTAATCATGTAATTAAAAATGAGCTCAAAATTTTTCACCAAAATATTCAAAGCCTGCTCTGTAAGTTAGACCAATTTATTGTAAATATTGATGAACCAACAGGCGCAAATTGTGCTCATATTCTCTGTCTGACGGAACACCATATCACTTTTGGCATTGAAATGCTCAATATACCAAATTATGGTTTAGCTACCTCATTTTGTAGAAAGCATATGTGCAAAGGTGGGGCAGTTATTTATGTGAAAAACAGCCTGTCCTTTGATACAATAGATGTAGAGAAATATTGTGTAGAGAAAGACTTTGAGGCATGTGTCACAGAAATAGTAGAAGGTAACAAGAAACTGGTAATCGTAGCAGTATACAGGGCTCCATCTGGTAATTTTAAAGTATTCATGAAACAATTAGATTCTGTGCTATTGTATCTCACAAGAAAAAATAGGGACATTATAGTGACTGGAGATTTTAATATAGATTTCCTAGGAAGCTCATCTTCTAAGACAGAGTTTGCAAACTTAATGCATACCTACAACCTTGTCTCCACTGTCAGTTTTCCCACAAGAACTACTGCCACTTCCAGCACTCTAATAGACAATATCTTTGTAGATATGAGTAAAACTAATCACATCAAAGTTGAAAAAGTCATAAATGGACTCTCTGATCATGATGGGCAAATACTCACAATTGACAACTTTAATACAAATCAGAACAAAGCTAGTACACAGTGGAAAACCATTAGAAACATGAATGAGGAAAATATCCAAAAATTCAAATTATGCATTCGGGAGACTGACTGGAGGTATGTTTATCTTGCAAATGATGTTAATACAAAATATAATTTATTTACTGATGAATTATCAGATATATTTGAAAATGTCTTTCCAAAAAAGGTCTGTAGACTACAGAACAGGCAATCAAGCAAAAAACCATGGCTCACCAAGGGCATAAAAATATCATGCCAGAGAAAAAGGGAACTGTATATAATATCTAGACAATCCAATAATCCCCTGCAGATGAAATATTATAGGACATACTGCAAAATCTTAACTAAAGTCATTAAAAAATCTAAAAGTATGTGCATGCAATCTAAAATTAACTGTTCAAACAATAAAATCAGAACAATTTGGAATGTAATAAAGAGGGAAACAGGTACTTCACCATCTGACAATGAAAAATCTGCTGTCCTAAAAATTAACGATTTGGAAATAACTGATAGTAAACAGATAGCAGACACATTTAACAACCACTTTCTAAGTGTCACCTCTCAAATAGGTTCAGTGGTGACCTAAGAGAAGCTTTAGATATTCTGAAACTTAACCTCCCACAATGTTTTAATGATATAAATGTAACACCCATAACTGTTAATGAAATAAAAAAAATAATTCACTCATTGAAAAGTAAAGGATCTTCAGGTATAGATAACATCTCTAATAAACTGTTGAAAGCCTGCAGTAATGATGTAAGTGTAGTACTTGCTCACATTTGCAACATGTCTCTTTATGAGGGAGTTGTTCCAGAGAGAATGAAATATGCCACTGTGAGACCTCTTTTCAAGTCTGGCGATGCTACAGATGTAAAAAATTATCGTCCTGTCTCTCTCTTAACAACATTCTCAAAGGTTCTTGAAAAGGCAGTGTATAACAGGATTGTGGCACATCTTGATAAACTTAATATTATTAACCACAGACAGTTTGGTTTTCAAAAAGGAGTTTCCACAGAGTGTGCCATATATTCACTCACAAATGATGTCTTGGAGTCTATTAATAGTAAGAAGTCACCAGTTAGTGTCTTCTGTGATATTTCCAAGGCCTTTGATTGTGTAAACCACAAGATACTCTTGGAGAAGGTCTATCATTACGGAATCAAAGGGCCTATAGGTAACTGGCTAAAATCATATCTTCAAGACAGGAAACAAAAGGTGGTTCTACATGGCTGCAACAAAGGATCTCCTAATCTAGTGGATTCTGAATGGGGCAAAATTCAGCATGGAGTTCCCCAGGGATCTGTCCTTGGACCCTTGCTGTTTTTAATATATGTTAATGATTTACCCCTGTCCATTAGCAAAAATTGTGAATTCACAATGTTTGCTGATGATACAAGCATTGTCGTTGATGGTCAGTCTACTGCTGATATGGAGACTGATGTTAATGATATACTCAGAGAAGTTACAGCTTGGTTTTCAATTAATTCTCTTTCAGTTAATATTAAAAAAACTATTTTTATACAGTTCCACACAAAAATAAAACTCTAGAAAGTATAGTAATTGCTCATGACAACCAGGAACTAGAACAGGTGCAATCCACTAAATTCCTGGGGGTTCACATTGACAGTAGGCTCAACTGGGAACAGCATGTGTCCCTTACTCTAAAAAGGCTTTCATCAGCAACTTTTGCTCTAAGAATAATTACTCATTTTGGGGACATCAACATTTTAAAATCGTCTTACTTTGGGTACTTTCACTCATTAATGAGTTACGGAATAATATTCTGGGGTAATTCACCAGCCTCAAAAAAAATCTTAAATGCTCAGAAGAGAGCAGTCAGAATCAAGTGTGGGGTTCCTCCACGAACCTCATGTAGAAAACTTTTTATACAGTTAGGTATTCTGACCACAACATGTCAGTACATATACTCTCTGATGAATGTAGTTAATAAAGACTATGCTCAGTATGAAACAAATTGTTCATACTATAACTACAATACTAGAGGTAAAGATGATCTACATGTTGAACTAAAAAATTTAACACTTGTACAGAAGGGAGTAAAGTATGCGGCTATAAAGACTTTTAATGCATTGCCTAATTATATTAAATGTACAATAGAAAATGAAACGCTGTTCAAAGGTATGTTAAAAAAATACCTGCTCGACCATCCACTGTACTCGTTAGATGAATTCTTTTCCAGAAGTAATGCCCTCCCTTAATAATAGATGTATTTAGTTATTAGATGGATGATACAATATTATGTTAATGTTATAGTGTTAATGTTATAGTTATAATGTTATGTTGAGAATTGCTATACTAGTTTAATGACAGCTTGTAATATCTATATCATTGAATTATATTACTATTCTGTAGCATTAATTGTATTTGTACAATTGTATTGACATGTTCTACATTCAGGCGAATCACTCGCATGTACGGATCTATGGAATACGCATATCAAATAAAAAATAAAAACAACCCGCACTGGACACCTCAAAAGGCAGAACATTGGGAATTATTGTAGATGTAGCTAAATGGAATATCTGAAGGGAGGTAACAAAATAATGTGTACTAGGATGGGACAAACCTGCCCAAGTCCTCTACAAAGGATACCAAGGGTCTAAATAATGTTTTGATAACATTTTGTATTTAAAAATATTTGTGTGTATAAATTGTTCATGTTGATGTAAATTTGACAATTTAAGAAATGGTCATGCTTAGGAACAATGTAAGAAATAGGTGTTATGTAAAAGCCAGTGTGCTTTTGTTTGAAACGAAAATAGCTGTGGGGAGTGGAAAAGGTGCGAAAGGCGAATTGGCGTGCTACCTTGAGCAAGTGTGGGAAGTAAGTCACACAGTCTGTAGGCGGCAGTGATTGAGGTAACTCCTTTGTGGAGCCGAAGCTTTGCCTGCAAATTTCCATAAAAATGCCTTGGTTGAAGACTGCAAACAGCTTACAGCATAGCTGCGAGTTGTTGAGCTACTGTATGTAAAACTGAATGAAGCCAAGAAGAGAAATTGAGCCCATACAGCAAGAAACTTGCAGGCCATAGTGTGGGTAGTGTAGCCATCATAACTGTTCGCCAAACCCAAGCATATAGCCACCAGATAAGATTTTTTTCTATTTTTACCTTTGTACAGCATGAACCATTAATTTAAACTGTGATTTAATAATCATTCTTGAAATTTACGGAAACTGGCTCACCCTGTCATTTCATCCTAATCATACATCTGTATAGGGTTCCTTCCTGGTGTTTGATTGATCCGAGTGTCCTGTTTTACAGACTTATGAAGTGCCAAGTTAATATAAAGAGGAACCATTTAAATTGCTTTAGTGTAAATAATAAAAAAGTTTTCTTAACTATTGCAAAGTGTTATAGTTTGCTTACATAAAATTCAATCAGAGTGAAGTGCCAAGTTAATATAAAGAGGCACCATTTAAATTGCTTTAGTGTAAATAATAAAAATGTTTCTTAACTATTGCAAAGTGTTATAGTTTGCTTACATAAAATTCAATCAGAGTGAAGCCAAGTTACTAGAACCTGTTAGATGGCTATACAGAATTAGTTCAAAGAATAATAGCTTTTGAAAGTAAATTCCACCAAGAAAGAGGTTTTCTTTAAGTGAAATGTTCAGTTAAAAAGTGTGTGCTTTAGTGTCTAAGTATTTAAGTTTCTTGATTATGGAAAGTGCTTATCTAAAGGTTGTTCCCCCCATCCCCGGCTAATTTTTTTTACCTTCCTTGAAGTTATGTACTGGGCTTTTTCTTTTTTTAAATCATAATGTATAAAGATGTAGCCCAAAATTGTTTAAGTGGGGTAATTTATTCGAAGAGCCAAACTAAACAGTAGCAAGAAAGTAGGCAAAATTCACATTTCTGCTTCTCCAATACTTCACTATTTCATTGCCAGGATAGGTTGGTGACCATTAAGTACATGTTTTAAACCACTAAATGAACTTGGAAATGAGTTGTCCTAGCTTCAGTATATTATTATTCATACTGTGTTTCTATCTAGCCACTGGGTAAGATCTTAGGACAAGAAGTGAATAGTCCAATTTACTTATCCATTAGACGCAACACACGGTAAATCCTGTAAGAAGGATAACTCTATTGATTATCTTTTCCTATAAACAGGACTATCCGTCCACAGTGTATTTTATTTGGAAACTAAACAAAATTTTAGTAAGAGGGTTATACGTGGCAACATAGAGACAGGGTTTCTGTTATTTACATAAAAGCTTACTAATATCATAATGGTAATGTTACAAGGTCCTATTAATGTGTGGTCATCACATTTGTTAAATGTCTCACCACATTCCTATTGAAACTATTTACTCTTCTTGTAAATAACACCTATGACAAATTTATACAAATGTCCACTAAGACTTTGCTCGTCAACTTTCATTTAGGTAACAGCGATCTTTTAGATGTATTTAAATCAGTACTGTTAAGAAATACTGACTAGCTTTATTTTCAAGAATCTCAAGTTTAAGTTATACATACTGTTATCCTCCAATAAGAATCATTGGCCGATTCTTCATCTTTGACAGGTTCAGCATGCCTGCAATGCAAAACATTACCTTTTGTATTAACACATGAAATCCAATTTTTAAATTTAATAAATGCTTATACAAACATAAAGTTTCTTCAAAAAATGTATTTCTGACAACTTCCTGTCACAGATAATTTTCGCTGAATGTTTCAACCCAGTTATATTGCTGATGAGAAGCAAATGTTGATCTTTTCCCTCTCTTCCTTCACCATCTCCTGTTTTGTTCACCTTGACATATTTCTACCAAACAGACTACCCCAATGGATCCACTGCTTATATTTAACACACAGTAAATTCAGTGCAAATATTTCCTTAACACAGGATGTGCATTGACGAGCTTGAATTAATCAGAAAAATATAAACAGATACTAACCATTCCACAGCTCTTACAAAATACTTGCATTAAGTAATCATCAAAGCTACTTTTTGTACAGCAAGAGGACTAACAGTCAAAATGGTGCTACATGCTACAGGCAGTGCAATACAATTTATTTTACTCATTGCTACAGCAGTAAATGTACTTATAAAAATATTCAGACTTAGACTATAATCAAATACAGAGAGAGAAAATATTCTAACTAAAGAGATATAGCAGCCATAGGCAGAAACAAATAAAAAAACTGATACTAATCTTAGCTTTGAGGACCAAAAGTTTCTTCATCTGGAAAATGTAAAAAGAGAAATGAGACTGTTCAAGAAATAAGGATGATAATTTAGGATCTTGAGTCATGGAAGATGGATGGTTAAATGAATGAAAAAACTAGACTGGACATGATGAAATTCAGATGCGAAAGAGCAGCAGATGATGTAATTTTAAATGCTGAGAAATAAGATCTCTTCAAGAGGAGCCACCAAAAGGTCAAATAAGTGAAGAACAAGCTGAAAATACCGGTAAATGGGCTAAAATGGCGGCAAATAGATAAACGAAACAGAAAGATAGTGCTGAAGAACAGGCAACCAAACAACAACAACAACAACAACAATAACAATAACAGCACATTGTAGCAATATATAATAGCAGTCCCACAACATCTGGAGGACGATTTTCCACTAACAGAACAATAAATTCATGAAGCCATCAAATCATTCCAAAACTTCAAAGCAACAAATGAAGACTCCACTACAGCAAAATTATTGAAATAGTCAGAACACACAAATGATCTACAACTGCTGTTTGAGAACATTTGGAAAGCTGAAGAGATTATTGAAAGCATTAATCCACAGCTATGAAAAAAAGGGGACACACAAAATGTCAACAATTGCAGAGATGCCTGACTTCTGCCAGTGGTATACAAAATATTATCAAAAATTCTCTGGACAGAGTTGTAGAAACTTTAGACAAATAACTGGGAGAATCTCAAGGAGCTCTAGAAAGGGAAGACCCTGCACAGAACAGATGTTTATTAGAAAATTGATAATTCTCCACAGACTGTTAATCACCAAACCAATAATAGTATCACGTATTGGTTTCAAGAAAACATTTGATTTGGTAGGCAGAGAAATTATGGGTAAAATCATCAAAGAATTTTGTGTTAAAGCAAACATAATCCTCAAAACACTAGCAAATAGGGTGACTGAAGCTAAATTTATGGGAGAAGTATCTCAACCATTTGAAATAAAAACTGGTGTTAGACAAGGGGACAGTTTATCACCTTTACTGTAACACTACATTCTAGAAAAAATAGAAAGTTATTGGAATTTGGAGAAAAAAATCACAAAATTGAACCAATAGTTTTAGGACGAAAAACAAATGGAATTAAGGTAAACTGCCTGGCTTCTGCAGATGATTCTGATATACTTTCAAAAAATCTGACAGACAGTTATTAAAACAAATCTTTTGGAAGAAATAGCAAAGAGAGCTGGTCCCAAAATTTCAGCCAAAAAAACAACATTGATGACAATTTCAAACAATGCATCAACATTCTTAGAAAAACAAAAATGTAAAATAGCATTAGTAAGTAAATTTAAATATATTGGACAAACTGTACAACAAAATGGACTAGAAGAATTAACAGTAGATGCAAGAGTCAGCAAACTGGAGAGAGCAAATCGTTTGACAAAGGATATTTACAACAAGAAATGTACAACTAAAAAAAACAAATTTAAACACTATCCCACAGTGGTATGACCAGGATGTTTACATGGATGAGGATGCCTAATGATGAACTATAAGCTGGACAGAACAGAGGTTCCACAAAGGAGCATTATTAGAAAATAATGGTTGCAATACAAGCTACAGATGGCTGGAAAATGAGAAGTAATGAGGAGATATACAAAAATTTTGAGAAAATATCAGAAGTAATGGCTAAAAGAAGATTAATCTTTTTTTAGAGACCTCTACTGAATGAGTAGTTCTGGAAGAAGGAATCAATGATAGCATGGATTACAGAAATAAGAAAGAAACAACATCAAACAATCAGAAATAATAGAAAGAAACCTTTTTACAGATAACATACTGAATGTAAAAGGATCATCACCTCTCCAAGATCAAAATTAATTTCATCCCTCTCAATAAGACTGTGAAAACCGGAAATAAATTTCATAAATATGATACTGCGAAGCTCAAAATCAATCAAAACGTAATGGAACAATGCCACCAGTAACTGACAGTTGAATCCCATAAATGGGCAGACATTGCCTCCATGATCCAACAAGCAGCTAATACTACAATCCTGACAGCTAAAAAGAGGAATCATACATGGTGGAATGAGGTTTGTGGTGAGGTGGTGGCCCAAACAGCAAGTGCATGGAAATAGTGGAACTCTACCAGGAGACCTGATGATTTTGATGTATTCCATGAAGTTCAAAAATATGCAGCCAGAACTCTACTGCATGAGAAACAGCAGTTAGAACAGATCGATCAGCGTTTCCAGATAAACAATGTCAGAGACTTCTATCAGACGTTCAAATCGAATTTGAAAGGATACCAAGCCCCTAGTTTTTGTTTTAGAGATGAAAATGGAAAGCTCAGTGTTGTGTACATAGTTCCGCGTATTCAGCGCGTACACAAATTTCCCACTAGAGTGCGCCCCGCTAAGCACAACAGCGCAGGCGCAGCACTCGTCCATCTCCCCACTACGAGATGGCGCTGCCATAGAGACGGACCAAATTCTGCTTCCGCCGATCCGCGTATTAATATGTAACGCAGCCAATGAGATTGCTGCTAACATAGAACACTTTCTCCTCGCGCATCACACTCACGCAGTGATACATGAACGTGCGAGGTATTATAACGGGTGTAAAGACCTTCGATCAGTCAGTCTGCATTTGTCTGCACCAGTCTGCATTAGTCTGTACCAGTCTGCATTAGTCTGTACCAGTCTGTACGAGTTCTACAATTGTCTGTGCCAGTCCATAGTCAAGATCCAGTCTGCGCCTAATAAGATTACCATATTCCTGTACATAGCCATGAAGATAAATGTATAGACACTTTTGTCAAGTATCCGAGATATATGTAAGAATAAGATTAACATACCAATACCAAAGGAACTTCAGATTGTCAATTGTAAATAGCATCCAGAACCAAGTTAAATAATTTTTATATTTGTTATTATTTTAATAAATGTGTGTGAAAATTAATCAAGTTCTATTTAAAGTTGGTCACCATCAATCTGCTACTCTAAGTGTGCAAGTGGCATTTCTATCGTCTGACCTAATGGCAGAAGATAAACATGCCATGATAAGACCACGAGACATATTGCTGACACTCGCTTACTTCGTTAGAGCAACAAGTCAAATAATCTGATGGTGTGTGTACTGAAGGTCTTACAGTACGCACACCACACTCGGCCTGACCAACAAAGAGAACTGCAAGATAATGTCTCGTTACTTTGAAAACCTACTTAATTGTGATGAACCGAAAGAAAGATTCCCTGTATGTGCCCCAATCCACAAACTACCCCTCATCTCCATCTAGTAAAGAGGAGACCAAAGAGATCATCAACAACTTTAAGAATAATAAGGCAGCTGGAGAGGATTCAATAGTGGTGGAACTACTGAAGCTGGCAAATAATGAAACTCTAGATATACTAGTCCAACTTTTTGAGGAGATCTGGAGAGCTGGGATGATACCAACTGAATGGCAGTCAGCTTTAATCCATCGTATACACAAAAAAGGTGATAAATAGAATGTCAATAACTATAAGGGTACCTCATTAGTATCTGTTCCATATAAGATTCTCTCCAAAGTGATACAGAATAGAATAGAAGATCATTGTAACCAACTGATTGGGGACTATCAAGCTGGTTTCCGAAAGGGCGATTCTTGCGCAGAACAGATCTTTAACTTGAAGAACATGATCAGGTACAAAAAAAATTGGAAAAATAACTATGTGGTCATATTTGTTGATTTTCAGAAAGTATATGACTCCATCGACTGACAGGCAGTAATGAATATTTTGGAAAAGTTTGGGGTGGATAATACATCAAGAAAGCTGATCAAACAAACTCTTACTAACACAGTGTCAAAAATTAAATTTATGGGTGAGGTATCTGAACCTTTTCAATTGTGTCTTGGAAAAGGTCATTCAAGAGTGGAGAAAGTTATTAGCCCAAGGAGAAACAAATGAAGAGTGGTTCAGACTTGGTCCTAAGAACAAAGGGGTGTGCATTGGCTGCTTAGATTTTGCGGCTGACCTAGCCATTTTTGCTAACAACATAGAGTCAGCAGTCAACAAGATAAATAGGCTGTCAGAAATTGCTGAAAAAAGTTAGACTCCAGATCTCTATTCAAAAGACAAAACATATGACGAACATCTGTGATGGACCTGAATGGATGATAACCAACCTGGGAAAAAATTGGATGAGTTAAGAATTTCAGGTATCTCGGTGAAGTCATCCACCTGGAGAATGGATTAAAAGAAGAAGCAATTGTCGGGATGAGGAAGTTAGACCAAGCATACCAACTGACAAAGAATACTTATAACAAAAAGTCTATGAGTATATGGGCCAAGTTCCAACATTATAATACAGTTGTAAAACCTGAGGGCTTATAAGCATCCAAATCTTTGACCACGAATAGACAAGGTAAGCTGAGCGGCTGGAAAAGTGTGAGTGTAGGATATTAAGGAAAATCCTAAGGTAATAGATGGGTCGATGGACAATGGCGAATGAGAGCAAATGAGGACTCGTGCAGCAAGACAGAACCTATCACAGCATCCATTACGAAGAAATGATTGTTATTTTATGGTATCTCATGAAAATGGACGGTGATCGACTAACAAAAAGAATATGGAGTTTCATCCCATCTAAGAAAACGAGGCCGAGATGGTTCAAAGAATGTGAAAAAGATCTTAAGCAGATTGGTATCTCAGAGAGAAATTCCTGAAAGGAACAAATTTAGAAGATTGGTGACCAACTACCAAGGTTTTAACATGGCATCAACATCCGAAAGACAGTGAGGACCATTATCTGAAGAGCATAAAAAGGCACTTCTTGCAGGGGCTCAGAAGATACTGGCAGGAAGTCAAAGCTGGAGCAAGAACAAGACCTGGACACTAGAGTGAAGTCGGTTGTTACCACGCAGTCCGTAGAGACTCACCTCAATAAAAAAAATAAGTAAATAAAAATAAAAGGCTTTCAATGCAGAAGAAATAGGGGATTGAGAACAACACGAATAGAATAAAGGGGGAAAAACATGAGGAGGAGATGGACGAGTACTGGAAAAACAGGAGACGACAAGGGAAGAAGAAGAAGTGAAGTTATTACATGATGAGAGATGGTGATTGGATTTGATTTGATTCAGTTTTCATTACATACACCGAAAAAATGAGATGATTCTCGAGGGTGTGGAACATGTCAGAATGTATAACACAAAACATTTTAATATAATGAATACTACCCTGATCATTTGTCATGAGATTGTCAAAATAGGTGAATACAATACAATAAACTGGAAAAGCTAATATTTACAGAATTAATACGCTGTCAGAATGAAACATTGTTATGCACTATTAATAAATTTATCATACACAAAATACTTAATATTGACTGTTGCAACCAAGTGCTGTCAAAACTTATATCTAACATATTTTTACTTAAGCTGGCCTAACAGTCTCTGTTAGGATATTCATCTATAGAGTAGAAGGCATTGCCTATCAAAAAGTCATTCAAACTCTGTTTAAACTGTGCTTTATCTGAAACCAAGTTTTTAATGGTTGCTGGTAATTTATTGAAAATGTGTGTTCCTGAATATTGGACCCCCTTTTGGACCAACATAAGTGATTTTAGGTCTTTATGTAGATTTTTCTTATTCCTAGTATTGATAATATGTATTGAGCTACTTGTTGGAAATATAGATATATAACTTGCAACAAATTTCATTAAGGAGTAAGTATACTGAGAAGCAATGGTTGGAATTCAAAGTTCCTCGAATAGGTTCTACACGATGTTCTTCAAAGACTGGTCCCAGATACTCCATTGCACCATTCACCGAACCTGATAACCCCGAGCCGTCAGTAACAAAAATTAAGTCTTGCTTAAGAGATTTACAACACTACATGCTCTTGTTACCAAAGTCTCATTTACTTTTAGAGCTATCTGTTCCACTTCCTTTTTGGCCCCACTTCTCTCTGTCTTCACTATATCTGAAACAGTTCTTATTTTGTTGCCCGATACAATTATCATTTTCTCTTAATAAAGCTACTTCGATTTCTGGATTACTTGATTCAATATTTTGCAGTATTCTTTGTAATGCATTACAATTCTAATATCAGAAACGTTCCTAGATAGTAGATACAGTCTCCTTTTTGCCCCACATGATATCTTTATTCCTTGTATAATCCATGGTTTATCTTTTGACTTCTGTGTGATCTGAGTTACCTTTAGGGGAAAACAATTTTCAAAAGAGGAGGTAACTTTATTAGTAAATGCTTTGCATTTTCCATTTGAGTCAGGTAAACATCTCTCCAGTTCATGTCTTTGAGCAATTTCCTGAATTCCTCAATTTCTGGCTTATTTATTACCCTCCTGTACTCAGATTTAATATTTTTTTATCCTGACAAGTTTCAACATTTAACACAAGATGCTGCACGTCGTGATCAGATAGTCCATTTACTATTGGTTTTGTGATATGACGTCTTTCCCCTAGATTTGTTCATAAAGATATTATCAATAGCAGTCTCAGAGCATTTACATATCCTAGCTGCAAAGTTCACAATAGGAACTAAATTGAATGATAATGTTAAAAACACCAGCAACCACTATTTCCCCTTCTTTTGTTTTTTACACAAGCTATTCCTTTCGCTTTGTGAAATGAAGCACTGCCTAGTTCCAAAACACAGGACTACTATGACAAGGTGAAATGTTCTCAGAGTGCTACATGTATGATAGTAAATGTAATCAGCACTATAGTTGTTTTCTGAGTAGTTATGCTGTGTGTGTTTCATTCAATCAGATGAAATGGAATAAAATCATCAATTTATTTATTTGGGCTCTTTATCACCAAGATACATTCAATGTTGGTTGAGGTTTATCTTTTGAATTCACTCCAGTGTAGATTGTCAAAATTTTATCAGTTGTCAATGTACTTGTAACACAGTTTCCGAATTTACTGCCATCCAGGAAAGTATCGCACTCAAATTATTCTCAGAGACTGAGAGATGGCTGAAACCGAGAGCAGAAAGCTCTGACATATTTAGTGATTAATGGAATATATATCAGAAAGGCAGGTTAGACACTGTAGGAGAGGGAGTGTCCATTGTCTCTATTGAGGTCAAAGCTGATTGTGACAGTGAAGTTATCTGGTTGCGTATAACAAGTCTAGGTGAAATCACGTTAATTAATGGATAATCAGCCACCCAGTTCTGCTATGACAGTTTTGGAGCCATTCACAGAAAGTCTATAGACAGTAGCACGTAAATACCTAGATCATGCAATACTAGTTGGAGGTGAATTTAGTCTACTGAGTATAGATGGTAGCCTATGGCTTCATTGCAGGGGGTGCAGTCAATCTTGTGAAGCACTTTTGAATGTGGTTTTCGAAAATTGTCTTGAGCACCTAGTTTGCCATGCCACATGCAATGGAAATATCTTAGACCTTGTAGTTACAAACAGGCCAGATATCATCAATGACTTCAGCATAGAGATGGGGATTAATAATCATGATAACATCATAACAACTAAGGTTACAAAAATTAATAAATCAGTCAAGAAGGCTAGGAAAATGTTCATGCCAGAAAGAGCAGATAAGCAGATGTTAGCATCTTACTTAGACAGAACTGACATCACTTAGTTCCATTAAGATGGACGTAGAGAGATTATGGTCAAAGCTTAAACAGATCGTGAATTGCACTCTCCACAAGTCTGTACCTAGTAAACGAATTAAGGATGCATAAGAGCCACTGCGGTTTAACAATGAAATTTGGAAAATACTGAGGAAGGAAAAGCTACTGCACTCTTGGTTCAAAAGAGAATGCCAAATGGCAACAAGGAAAGGTTACTACCACTGTCATACCTCAGCAAAAGATCTGGCTGAGAAGCATGGGAATTTATTGTCCTATGTAAAATCACTAAGTGAGTCAAAGAATTCCATCAAGTCACTTGACCAGTCTGGTGTGGCAGTAGGAGATAAATGTTTTAAATTTTGCATTTAAGAAATCATTCATGCAAGAGAATCATATAAACATACCGTCATTTGACAATAGCACAAAGACACCTAACAACAATCACCACAAGAGGCCAGCACTAGCACAAGTTGTTCACATGATATTCGTTGGACTGTTGCCTGTAAACCCGTCCCATGTCAGTGCTCTTGGAAGAGAGCTGTGGCAGTGACACGGCTCTGTTGTTGTTCCTGTGCAGTGATCTGCAAAGACGCGACGGTACGGGACGGGGGGTCGGGTCGAGATTCAAGCAGTGATTAAATACTTCATAAAGAAAGGTATGAAAGTGAAGGACATTCATGCCGATTTCCAGAAAACACCAGGGGACTCTGCTCCTTTGTCTTCAACTGTTGCCAAGTGGATAAATGAATTTCAATTTGGTCAGGAGAGCTTAGATGATGATCATCCATGAATAGGTCAGCCAAAACGTGTCACTACTCTAGAAATCATTGCAAAAGTCCGCATAATGATCAAGGAGGATCACCAATTTAGAGTGCATGAAATTGCTCACGCTTGCCAGATGTCATCTGAAAGGTATTCACAAGATGGGTGCCGCGACTCTTGACGCTGTGTCAAAAACGCATGAGAATGGACATATCACAACAATGTTTGGCCTGTTTTAGGAGAAACAAACAAGATCTTTTGTGCTGGTTTGTGACCACGAGGAAACTTTGGTTTACTACTATACCCCAGAGACAAAGCAATAATCAAGGCAGTAGAAATAATGCTGAATCTCCGCCGCCAAACTCCTTCAGCGGGGAAGGACATGGCGTCAGTGTTCTGGGATGCGCCACCAAATTCCTTCAGCGGGGAAGGGCATGGCATCAGTGTTCTGGGATGAGAAGGGGATTCTGTTTGTACATTATCTCCCCACTGGGCAAACAATTACTGGAGAATACTATGCTAACCTTCTGGACAAATTGCAACAAATGATATGCGAAAAAGGCCAGGTTTAATAAGGAAGAAAGTCGTCTAGCATCAAGCAAATGCACGCTCGCATGCATGTGCCATCGCCATGGTAAAATTACACAAATTAAGGTATGAATTGTTGCCACACGTGCCTCTTCCCTAAACTTAAAATTTTTCTTTGTGGATGAAGATTCACTTAAATGAAGAATTGGTAGCCTGAGTTGACAACTATTTTATAGGCCTGGAGGAAAATCATTGTCGAGATGGGATCGAGGTATTGGAACACTGTTGGACCAAGTGAATTAATCTACAAGCAGGGTACATTGAAAAACAAAAAAGTTTCAGTGACATAAGTACATTTTTTCTATTCTGTTTCAAGAACTTTTCAAACCACCCTCGTAAGCATCCCCGACGCCTGAAATAATTAAAAACAAATAAGTCGCCAGTTGCAGATGGAATCTCAATTTGGTTTTACAAAGAGTGCTATATGGCACTGGACCCTTACTTAGCTTGTATTTATTGTGAATCTCTCACCCAGCAGAAAGACCTAGCAACTGGGGAAAAAAATACAGAGGCGTCTCCTGTATATACGAAGGGCGAAAGAACAGACCCGCGAAATTACAGACCAATACCCGTAACATCAGTTTGCTGCAGAATTCTTGAACATATTCTGGGTTTGAATCTAATCAGTTTCATAGAGACCAATAAGTTTATGTCCACAAATCAGTACAAAGCATCGCTCATGGGCAACTCAGCATGCCCTTTTGTCATACGACGTCTGTTCAAAAAATTCCAAAACTTTGTCCACAAAATTTTCTATGCTTATCTTTTAATTACTATGGATTGTCTCCTTCGAAATACTCTCCTCCACAATTGATACACTGCTCCCAATATCATTTCCACTTCCAGGAGCAGTCTTGACACACCTCTTGCTGGGTCGCATAAAGTGCCGTCTGCGAATTTTCTTTTATCTCATCTACCATTGCAGAACTTCATCCTTTTCAACTTTGGAAATAAAAAGAAGTGTGCAGGGGTCATACTATTCTCGCAAGGAACATCTCATTCTCATTTGTGAGATCCAAAAGTTTTTTTGGTCTTGACTCATGAGCCGTGGAATGAACTTGGCGGCAACACAATGCATTCCAAGATGCTGTGTCATTTCATAACATGATCCAATTGAAATGTTACATTCTTCTACAATCTCTCAGACAGTGTATCTTCGACTGCCACACACAATTTCTTTGACGTTCCTGACACAAGCGTCATCAGGGGACATCTAAGAGCGTCCTGAACAAGGATTATTTTTGACTTTTGTAAAGCCATTTTAAAACGTGTGAATAATACATAACACCAAGTATGGCTTAAGCACTCATCGCTATAGGCTCCCAGCATCATTTGGTGTGTCTGTGTAAAGGTTTTCTTGAGTTTCACGCAAAATTTAATGCAGATGCATTGCTCCTCTAACTTTGCCATCACAAAATTCACAAACCCAGATTCCATATTTCTTGATTTCCGAGAAGCATTTGACATAGTGCCTCACTGCAGACTTTTAACAAAGGTACAAGCACATGGAATAGGTTCCCAGACATGTGAGTGGCTCAAAGACTTCTGAAGTAATAGAGCCCACTACATTATCCCGACGGTGAGTGTCCATCAGTGACTAGGGTATCATTAGGATCATTCCAGGGATGTGTGATAGGAGCGCTATTACTCATATTTTCTACGTGCATAACTGATCTGATGGACAAAGTGGACAGTAATCTGTGGTTGTTTGCTGATGATGTTGTGGTGTATGGAAGGTGTCATCGTTGAGTGATTTAGGAGGATAAAAGATGACTTGGGCAAAGTTCCCAGTTGGTGTGATAAATGACAGCTAACCCTAAATGTAGAAAAATATAAGTTACTGCAGATGAGTTGGAAAAACTAATCCATAATGCCAGAATCCAGCATTAGTAGTGTCATGAATGAAGTCACATTGTTTCAATATCTGGACATAACGTTGCAATGTGATATGAAATGGAACAAACTTGTGAGGGTCATGGTAGGGAGGGCGAATAATCATCTTTCGTTTGTTGGGTGGATTTTACTACAGTGTGGCTCAGCTGTGATGGACATCACATATAGGATGCTAGTGTCTGGGATCCACAAGGGGTCGAATTAAAGCAGACATTGGGGTAATTCAGAGGCAGGATACTAGATTTGTTAACAGTAGGTCGAAACAACAACATACAAGTATTATGGAGATGTTTCTGGAACTCAAATGGGAATCCCTGGAGGGATTTTGAGGAACACTGTGCTGACTGCAGAACAATTCTGATTGCACCAACATACATTATGCGTAAGGACCACGAAGATAAGAGACGACAAATTAGGACTCATAGAGAGGCATATAGACATTCACTTTTTCCTCAATCGATTGGCAGATGGAACGGAAAAGGAACTGACTACAGTTGAAATAAAATTACTTGATAGTTGGCACTTCAAACGCCAATAAGAGTAGTCAGCGTCACACTTGAACTGTCTGCTGTTGCCAAACTCCACCAAAATTGGCCAGTCACTTCCAATTCCTGGTTCAGCATTCTTTCTTGATGTATTTGTATCCCGAATTACGAGCCCGACACTTTTATTATGTATTTCATGACACGCGATAGCTACACCAAAAACAACACACATTAACAATGCTAATGAAAGACACACATTTCATTCATAGCACTAACCAAACACTACCGAATAACTCAGCACAAGGTGTAATTCAGTATCATACATATAGTTATCATATTCACAGAGATCATCTTACATTAGATAAGCTTTTCACTACATTGTGTGAAACTGAAATTTTTAAGGTTGCAGTTCATAGTTGCAACTGGGTCACTACATTCACATATATAAATACTTCATGCAGTGCTGTGGAATAGCACAATGGTTGGCAGATTAATCTAATGTGTAGCATGTCGTAGGTTTGAATCTCATCAATGTAGCAAAATTTTTATTTCTAAATCTAACCAAAAGAGTGTGATTATTATTTTCATTCAATTAATTGGTTTAAATGTATTTTTTTATTTTTAATACTTTGCTGCATCATTTTTCATCATTGTTTTGACTGTTCTATTTGGTCTTATTTTTCTTCCTGTCACTATTTCTTCATTTGGAATCTAACTCAGTCATCTATAATCCACGAACAAGTGCCCACATGGACTGTTCACTGGTTCCTAACATGGCAGCATGTGCAGCTAGAGTAAGGATAGTTACAGGTAACAAATGAAACGGAGAAATTTTAATTTGCTTTCAGCCCTGAAATTGAGTTTTTGTTGTCTTGAGTTTACCCTTAAGCGTTAGCTTTAATCGCCATGAACAAAGCGATCATGATATTAGTACTGCTGCAGACTGTTGACCACAATTTTCTCGGCTGGGTTAGGACACAAGTTTACAGTCAGGGATACAAAACGGGTCGTCTTCCCCAGTTCAGTCACTGGTCACTTTAAATCAATAGTCGACAGAGTATCCAACATTTCTGACATACCTTGCACCAGCCACTAGAAAAATTGCTCTGTGTTAAACGTTTAACATAATTTGTGAAGTGAGCCGCTTGTTTGTTGTCAACTGTAACCAAACGGTAGCTGGTAGCCAATGTGGCAACATTGTTGCGGCAAGTGATTGATGTCAACTATCAAGTAATTTTATTCAGACTATTGTAGTGAGACAGGGTACCTTCTGCCATGCACCATATGGTGGCTAGTGGAGTATGTATGTAGATGTGGAATCAGTCTTTCCTTCTCATCCCATCTGGAAAGTCTCCCCTGATCTGCAGTTCTGGGTAACTTTCTCAAAATCTACAATTTTTCCTAGACCTATCCTTCACCCCTCTTCCTTCCACTTCAACCCTTCTGCCTGAAGAATGAGCTACTGGCTCTGAAAGCTTGCCTAATTATAATCTTCTTTTATGTGTGTGTTCTGCCGCCACTTAGCAAGTAGATTGTTTATCTATCCAATTCAATTATCATGTAACCAAAAGCTGCATTTAACACACCAAGTCTCTTTTACCAATCACTTTTAATATGTCCTACAGAATGTACTGTCTATCCTGTCCTTTTTTGAGATTACTGTTTTGTTGTACTTTTCTACAGGCATCATCTTACTTATTAGGAGTCAGTTCCTTCATGTTGTTGTTGTTGTGGTCTTCAGTCCTGAGACTGGTTTGATGCAGCTCTCCATGCTACTCTATCCTGTGCAAGCTTCTTCATCTCCCAGTACCTACTGCAACCTACATCCTTCTGAATCTGCTTAGTGTATTCATCTCTTGGACTCCCTCTACGATTTTTACCCTCCACGCTGCCCTCCAATGCTAAATTTGTGATCCCTTGATGCCTCAAAACATGTCCTACCAACCGATCTCTTCTTCTAGTCAAGTTGTAGAGCTGCATGTCCTCGGGAAAAATTACGGCTGTAGTTTCCCCTTGCTTTCAGCCGTTCGCAGTACCAGCACAGCAAGGCCGTTTTGGTTAATGTTACAAGGCCAGATCAGTCAATCATCCAGACTGTTGCCCCTGCAACAACTGAAAAGGCTGCTGCCCCTCTTCAGGAACCACATGTTTGTCTGGCCTCTCAACAGATACCCCTCCGTTGTGGTTGCACCTACGGTACGGCCATCTGTCTCGCTGAGGCACGCAAGCCTCCCCACCAATGGCAAGGTCCATGGTTCATGGGGGGAGTTCCTTCATAGTCAACAGTTAAGGAATGGGTGGCTGAATTCATATGTAGCATATGTCTCTGTAAGATGACTCATGAACAACTTCCTAGAATTACAATCAAATATGAAAATGCTGAGAAAGAACACAGTGTGATATTGCAAGATCAGTAATTAAAAAGATGTGCAAAACATTTGATGCCGTGGCCATACCAGAAAGTGAGTGGCATGTCTGTTGAAGCCTGACTACAACCTAATGTGAAAAACAATTTGGGACAATCTGACACACAACTGATTCTATGCACCAATCTGTTCCCGTGGATGAAATGAAACAGCAGTTGCACAAAAATAGCCAAGGTGACTTAATCAGAGAGAAAGAGTGGTCATTGTTTTCTAGGATGCAAAAGGGATTTCTATTTTAGATTAGCTTGCAAGACTGAAACAATACCTCACAAATACAATGCAAGTATTCTGACTCAACTGGATGAAAAAATATGGAGCCAAGACCCAGGGGGAAAAAATAAGTTTATTGTCAGTGAAACGCATATGGTCACAAAGGCACTTTCACAATAGGAAAACTGGGAGTTTCAAGTGTGAAGTCTTCAAATATCTATTCCATTCTCCAATTTTTTCACATTCTGACTTTAGCTTCTTCTTCTTTTCTTTTTGTATGAATGATTTACTTAAGACTACATGGGTCACAGCTCAAAACCGTTTTGTGAGTCAACAACAGGATATGTTTTCACTGGTCTGTCTCTTGTAACTCCGTTGGACATGGAGGTAGCAAATGAGGATGTAGGATGTCCATGACATACTGCTGTGCTGTCAGAGTGACCTGAAGTCATATCCGATGCTGCCCCACACGCCCTCTCCCTATGTCGTTGTCATACTCACTGACAACTGTCATCGCGGGTCTTGCAGAATGTCTCACTGCTGGTCACATGACAGGTGCAGGTGTGAAAGGGTTACTATGTGCTCGGCGTACATTACAGCAATTCTCCCATGGGCTCGTCAGACACGGTAAACCGGAAGCTTGCTGACAAGCACACCACCCTTACGTTCCCAAGCAGTCCAACATGGGGCCACTACCACATCTGAATGACTCACAAATCTGCATATTGCATAATTCAATCAGCCTGGCAAATGGAGACACCCAATTAGGCCCCTTCAAATTTTGTTGCGTGCTGATAATGCTGACTCACAGAAGTACAGGGCATCTGTGTCCTTCACAGGGATCACTCAACATCTTACACTCTTCACATCTCTTATAGCTCCTACCATTCTTGGTAACAATCCGAGACACAAACAAAGCTAATGCAATCTGGTGGCCTTTGTATCCATTTCAGAGAGTTGCGACTCTCATAATTTACCACTGGTATGCACACTCGTGAAACTACGTTGCTTCAGGGAGCTTCCCTTTTTTTTCTTCAAGCTGTTTAGTTCTTTGAATCCATTTTTCTTGTAGCTCAGAATAATTATTTTATTGTGTAGCAAACTTACAGACTAGCATTCTGGTCTGAGCTGTCGGAGTTGGCGGTCATGTGTGTGTGAGGTGTTGTGGGGCGGCGGATGTATAAGTTTGTAACAATAATAAAAAATCTGATTGCTGGATATATGCTTGCGTGTTGAATCAGTTTCTAGCTTTTAGAATGTTGTTATTGCTGTCTTTTGCCGTTCTCAACACTGGCTCTCTATTTACTCCGTGACCCCCAGAAAGTGATTTAATAAAACTTGGAGCCAGTAAATAGATATCCTAGTGCCCACTTTGCCTGAGAATGTTCTTATAGCTGCAGCTTATAGCTCTGAGGAATTAGGAGATTGTCCGGGATTTCTAATCAAAAACGGTTTTCCAAAATATTTGAGTATATTATGAAATTCACTAATAAAAAACACAAGTATCCCTACAACCTAACTAACAGAGCAGTTCAGAGTCTAATGCGCTGATGCAACTATAAATGTCCGAATTAAATGTTAAAAGAATGCTCGCCATAATTTGATGAAAATATTTCATCAAACGCCACGCTAAATATTTGGTAGAATGTCTGTCCCGCGACGGCACGTGAAAATACGACAATACGCAAACTGAAGCTAGTTAATGAAAATCATTCCAGAATTAACACTTCACATGAAATGTTCTCATGGTTCCGCGTATCTCTAGTAACTTAATACGGCACCCGAGGCTGTTTGTAGCAGATACACTGATGCGACGCGACTACCGACACAGATGGCGTGTCATTCAGCGTCTGGAGAGAACTGGGGCCTTGCTTCCTCGCGCAGTGTTCTTATATATAAAGCCGCGGTGCAGACGGCTGAGGGAACGCCTGATCAAATCCGCTATCCCGACTAGCCGCTGGGCTAGTAACGCACCACTTCAAGTTACATAATAATTTATAGCTTCTTTGGCTGATGGCCGAAGAAGCTCTTAATTTAAACGTGCATTCAGCACGCAGGTAAGTATTGATAAGAAAATTTTGACGTGGCTAAGTTAAATACTTTAGGCGAGAGAATTAATTTAATTGCCCTGCACGCACTAGATGAGCTCTGAACTGGCCCTGTTGAGATCCGCTATCGCTATAATTTTATAGGTATTAAAAAGAAACTTTACACATCTTCATAATCATAGCGGACCTCCAACCTATTTAAATCTAAACAACCTAGCCTTATTTATTAACGTACTTAATCTATCTCGCTTCCTTCAGTTTTGAGACGAAAACCAGAAAATCATGAATTTCCACTAAAATCTTAATATGTGAAATCCAAAGTACTGTTTTTATTAAATCATTATGAAAGATGAATCTAAATATAAATTTTGAAGTCTCTAGCTCTGTTCTGTTGCGCCAATGATTTTTCCAGAAAAACGTCCAAATCTCGGAAATGGCTGAAGTTATCGAACTGATATTTAACACACATTAATTTAATATTATTTCTGACATGCTAGAAAAGTTTTAGTTCATTTGCTTGATTTTTAAGGTATTGCGCAACATTTATGACATCAGAGCTAGTTACAGCAGACTGGCTGACACTCAATGGAAACTGATGTGAATTTACTACAGCGTGAGTAGGCTGCTTCCCTACATCACGCTCTACTTAAATTTTTTGCTTATGAATGTTAATGAATGAAAAAAAATTTAATTACAAAAAGGGAAGCAAGAGTACAGTTTAACTCCCTATGAAAATTCAAAATTGAAATATAAACCTGTAGAAACATTAAAGAAAACTGATTACCTAAATTAATTATTTAAATTGTAGGCATGTTCACTGCCTTTTAAACAATGTCATTACTCAAATTTTTAAAGCAAAGTCATGAAATATTTTGGCATACATATTGCCTTAGACAAACAAACACATACAAATTGAAAAATTATGAAAATCTTAGATCCATTAAATACATTAAATACATCTTTACATACACAAATTCAAAGAAAATAACATGACACATAAACAGATGATTATCTCTTAGCAGTCTTTTTTAAACCTGAAAGAAAAAGTTCACAAATAATTTTTACACACGTGGTTGTAGCCGCTTTGGCTGGCGTCCTACACTTCCATTC
Source organism: Schistocerca americana (assembly GCF_021461395.2). Taxonomy (NCBI): domain Eukaryota; kingdom Metazoa; phylum Arthropoda; class Insecta; order Orthoptera; family Acrididae; genus Schistocerca; species Schistocerca americana. The sequence continues at coordinate 1,129,247,532 of NC_060120.1, read as the reverse complement.
ACAAGGGTAGAGGAGGGGAAGTTGCTATGGTGTGCGTCCTTCACGTTCTCTCTAAATTACATGGGGAAAGGGGAGGGGTCACTGTGAGTTGTGTCCAAGTCACTCCACGCTTTCACGCAGCTACCAGGCTGCCATTATCTGGTTTGTCCTGTAGAACAAACAAAAAGAGTGCCTCAGACTCTGTTCACTTAATATCTGTGGGTGGGTCACAATGAAATGGGGATATATACATTTTATCCTTCAACATTTTTCTGGAACAAAGTTAACAGAACCTTTTCAATTTTACTCTCGTGGTTACTTAACTGTCATAAAATCGTTAAACAAATGGCTCAAAACGCCTTTAGTCATGTACTAGAGAAAATCTATGCTCAAGGCATACAGTGATGAATCATATTTAATCTGAATTTATTATTTCTGGGCCGGAACACTGAACCAATGCTCGGTACATCCTTGATACATTTGCATTTTAAGCACTTAACTGACTCATCTTTGATTACTTTATTCTTAGAGATAGTATGAGTATGATTAGTGGTTGTTTTCTCAGCTTCTTTGTACATGTGAGTAACTTTTGGTAATAGTACAGTTTTGAGTGTTCAAAACACACTACGTTTAGTTGACTACAAAATCCACTTATTGGTCCTCTGCTGTTGTCAGTTCCACATCTGCAATTAGGTACTTACTTACTTTGAAGTGTATTTATGCTGAGCTAAAATAATGTTTCACGTCTGTCAGTATGTTATTTATTTATTTTGCTAGTGTATGTACTTATTTAACACTCACTCTATTAATATTTAAAGCATAGGATAGCACATTTATTTCATATTCATAGTGTATTGCAGCTGATTAGTTTGCTCACGTGGCAATCCATTTCCACTCAATCGGACGCTGAAACCACAGGTAGTCTCTTTCAGACCTACCACTAAACTGCATCAAATAATTATGGACGAGCGTAATGCTATATTCCTTAAACCTATAGGACACCATGAGCTGCTCTGTCTCATTTAACATAAGGGTACCTATGGTCGCATTCACGCCTCCAACTCATAACCTCAATACGTGTAGGTGTATCCTGTCACACACTACACTAAAATAATGGCCAGCTCCAACCTTATAAATACTTCAGGGACGTGTCCTTCACGTCTCAACCACAAACACTGTTCAATTCTATTATACTGCCTTTCCTTGCTACACAAGGTGAGTTTATCCTTACAACTTATCTGCATATATTTCATACCACTAAGCAATCTCTTTTACTATTTATTAGTCAGCTCTAAAGCATACACTAGGTCTCATTGACACTTCAGATCCTGCTTGTACATGAATTCATACATCTTTTTAAATTACTGTTGGTGGACCATTTCCAATAAAACAACACTTTGTAGTTACTATATTACCAGGGTACTATACATAATTGTTACTCAAATACATTTGTATCTTAATTACGTCATACTTCCCTATTGTTTGTCACTATTAGGTTTGTCACATTAGGTATTTTTCTTCACTAATCGGTAGATAGAATGGTTGCATAACTCATGGCTTGATAGCCATGACAGAAAATTTTCATGTCTGGAAAGAAAAGGTCGACAATTTTAGTGGATAGGAAAGAGGAAGAATGAGTGAGACCTGAAAGGGAAAGAAGATCTCACACAGCTGGGACTGCACAGCTGCCACACTGTGTAGAGATTACAGAACAACCTCCTCCCTACAGCATTCATTAGCTTAATGCTGTATTGATAATTATACCGGAAAATTTAGTATTTGGAAAGAAAATGTCGAAATTTTTGAGGATAGGAAAGATGAAGAATGAGTGAGACCTGAAAGGGAAAGAAGATCTCACACAGCTGGGACTGCACAGCTGCCACACTGTGTAGAGGTTACAGAACAACCTCCTCCCTACAGCATTCATTAGTTTAATGCTGTAAAGAAGAGTTAGAAATTTTAGGTGGATAGAAAAGATGAAGAGTGAGTGAGACCTGAAAGGGAAAGATCTCACACAGCGGGGACTGCACAGTTGCCACACTGTGTAGAGGTTACAGAACAACCTCCTCCCTACAGCATTCATTGGCTACCTATGAATCTGCCAGGTCGATCTGAAAATACTTTATGATGCCTTTTTAGAACCTGTCTCAGTTCTTCCTTTTGATTGCCTGAAATCCTATCGATTTCCTGCAATTTAGCTTCTATTTTGTCTAAAATAATTGCTTCTTCTTCTTCTTCTGTGTTCAACTTATTGTTATTAAGATTAACATCCTCGTCCCAATACCTCCTGTTTTTCAGAACTCGTATAGGCAGCTCCCAAGTTTCATGATCAGTTACTACATGTTTATCACTAAAAGGTACTATAATTACTCCGGTTATTGGCAAGACCATTTTTAACTGGCTTCTTTCAAAGTCAACAACACTCTGATATTTCGACAAGAAATCTATGCCAATTAAAACCTCAATACTGAGATTGTTTACAATTAAACATGGATGATCAATTACATTACCATTTATGTTAAAGGGTAGCAAAGCTTCTTGCTTTACTGTTTTTGACACCTTGCCAGTAGCACCAATTATTCTTAGTCCTGATACCCTCATTACAGTAAGTTTGTCTTTACCAGGTAATGCATCAAAGAAGGACTGAGATATTGCACTCACCTCACTTCCACTGTCTAAGAGACAACGTACATTGATACCCAACATATTCACTATTATTATAGGGTGGCTTATTCTAGGTTGTACAGGTGGTTCCTCACATTCATCTAGTAGTTCCTTTTGGATTTGTCTCCAACTAAAGTGATCAACATCTGTCTTCATTACATTTAGGTCACAGTGTGTAGGGGTTTCCTGAATTACATTTTCAGCTGCCTTTTCCAGTCTGTCTATTAATTTTAAATCGAAACACCGCACGACTTCATTACATTTAGTTTGCTGAACATGACCCAAATTACTATAGTCTGAGCAATTCTGCGCCTCCAGACCGGGCATAACATTAGTTACAGCTAAACCACTTTCACCATTATCGTCGGTTTCCTTCTCAAGTGACAACTGGTCACAGCTACTGGGTTCATTGACCCCAAACAGCCTACCCTCTACATTCCTACTTATCTCCTGTCCTAAATCTATTAGTACATTATCAACATCCTGCACAGGCACTTTAGATAAGAGCACATCATCCTCATCGTAAATATAAGCATGAATTTCTTCTGCTTCTTCACCTGTCAATTCAGTATTTTGTAGCTCATCCCTACTGTTACACTGCTGCGCCTTCTCTTTCTCTTCCCACTTAGAAAGCGTTTCTAACACGGTATCTATCAAATACTGTGAGTGATCTAATATTTCTGTTGTATCCTTAGGTGCTACCGACATTTCATCCATCTGTTCAGTTTGAGTATTCTGATCTGTCTTACCCATTCCCTTAACTACTGGCTTAGGAAAAGTAACCGCCTGGTGAGCGCCAGTGTCCTCATAGACGGGAACTAGTTTTCCTGCCTAGGTCTACTACTGCTTCCTTTATTTTCATTATAGTTAGCTGGCATAGCCTTACTTTCCGTACTGTTGTTTACATGCATATTTCTGTTTGGAACAAAATTATTATCCCTTGGACGCCATTGTTGGTTCTGATAATTATTTCCCCAATTCCTATCTCTCTTAGGATGACAAACACCTACTGTTCTGATGTTTACATTGTCATTTTGCTCGTTCCTAAAATTACTATTATTATTATTGGCATTACGGTTATTACGTGCTTGCTCCTCATTGGCAGCAACACGTTCTACACGTTCCAAATATTCAATGAAACGATCCAGATTGTCTCTAGGGGCTGATATAATTCTAGTTTGCCAGTACCATGGCAGTTTGGCTTCCAGACCTAGTATAATCATTTCTGGTTTTAGCTTTTCCGCCAAATGTGACAAACGTGAAATCCATGACCTAGCAAACTCTTTAATAGATTCCTTGCCTGCATTGAAGCGTTTTCCACTCCAAAATTCTCTCAACACTTCATTTTGCTTATTGCTAGACCAATATTCATTAATAAAAGCTGTTTTAAATTCCGCTAAAGTTTTACATTTCAACATAACATCAGCTGACCAACGCATGGCGTCACCTGCTAAATGGCTTCTAATAAATGAGATTTTCTCTCGCTCAGACCAAGTTGGTGGAATCACATCTTCAAAATCGTTCCAGAAATCTAGCGGGTGGATATTTTTATCTGGATCGAACCGCAAGAACTGCCGACACCCGATAAAAGCGGCGTTTGCAGCTACAACTTGTTGTACACTACCATTACCAGAAGTTACTGAAGCTACTTTACTTTCAATGTTAGCAATGTTAGTACTGATATTTTCTACTTTCATTTCAACATTATCTACTCTTTGTACAATATGAGTAGTGTCAGTTTTGATTGCTTCTACTTCTGCTTGACATATGTTTACTTTTATATTAACATCTTTAAATCTATCTGAGCACAGTTCAGATTCTGCCTCGATCTTTTCTGTTAACTTGTGCTCCAGCTTCTCATCTTCCATTTGGAAGTCTTTGCGAACCTCAGCAACTTCGGATTTAACTGTTTTATACATTTCAGAAAACTGTTGAGCAACCTTTTTCTTAATATCCTCATGATTGCAATCAATTTTACAATTCAAACTGTCAAGATCCTCTTTCAACTTATTGCAACCAGCCTTGAAGGTATCGTCCATTACCTCCAATCGTTTATTAAAACTAGTTTGGCTGGCCACAATTTCATACTTTAATTCAGCATTATTGGATTCTAATTTATTGTCCATTGCCTCAAACCGTTTATTAAAATTTGTTTGACTGGCCACCATTTCAGACTTTAATTCGGCATTGCTGGCAGCTATTGCTTGTAATATAACATTTAAATCAACAGCCCCAGCATCTTTGGGTTGCTCACGAGCTGGCTTTTTATCACACTCAGGTGACGAAAAACTAGCTCCAACACCAGAATTATCAAAACTAACTGAAACTTCTGATTGATTAGTCATATCTAACTTCTCCTTCTTAAACTCTACCATCTCTGATGACTGTTTCATTTTTAATTCATCAGAGAAACTATCATCCACTAAATTTATCATTTCTACTTTCCGCTTTACTACAGGAGTCTCTATTATTGAATCATTGCCCCTTCCCACACTACTGCCAGGAGACAATACTTCATATTTCACCTTAACATTACTACTTTCATGCATATTTACACTCGAACCGTTGTCTGGATTTACAGTTCCCTCAACAGACATAGGTTCTGATTTAAGTTTAACCTCAGTTTCTTTTGACGGTTCCATCGCCGACAGTCTTTTAGTGCAGGTTAGTAAAATTTTTAACAGTTTTTCACTTAACTTAGTTCCTTCTGCACGATGTATGGCGTTGCCGGCGCGGCGTACCAGGATTCCTGATGCGACGTGGCACGTTAAACTGCAGACGGCTCTCCGACGGCTGTTGTGTGTTAGCGTGGCCCGCAATTGCAGGCTCTGCGTCGGCTGCTCCAGCGGACGACTGCGGTGCGGCGAGACTGGCTTCTCGCGATGCCGGCAGCACCGCTAGACTCAGTGCCAGCTCCGTCAATCCAGATGCGTTGTTAATCCAATTGCGTCGTCCACATGCACACGTAACACATTCACTGTTCTATACTCAGTTGCGTGTCGCATTTCACTCGCGAATCCGAATAGTTAAAAATCACTTTCACTTAGTTGTTTCCCGGCCGATGCACCATATGTGGGGCGGCGGATGTATAAGTTTGTAACAATAATAAAAAATCTGATTGCTGGATATATGCTTGCGTGTTGAATCAGTTTCTAGCTTTTAGAATGTTGTTATTGCTGTCTTTTGCCGTTCTCAACACTGGCTCTCTATTTACTCCGTGACCCCCAGAAAGTGATTTAATAAAACTTGGAGCCAGTAAATAGATATCCTAGTGCCCACTTTGCCTGAGAATGTTCTTATAGCTGCAGCTTATAGCTCTGAGGAATTAGGAGATTGTCCGGGATTTCTAATCAAAAACGGTTTTCCAAAATATTTGAGTATATTATGAAATTCACTAATAAAAAACACAAGTATCCCTACAACCTAACTAACAGAGCAGTTCAGAGTCTAATGCGCTGATGCAACTATAAATGTCCGAATTAAATGTTAAAAGAATGCTCGCCATAATTTGATGAAAATATTTCATCAAACGCCACGCTAAATATTTGGTAGAATGTCTGTCCCGCGACGGCACGTGAAAATACGACAATACGCAAACTGAAGCTAGTTAATGAAAATCATTCCAGAATTAACACTTCACATGAAATGTTCTCATGGTTCCGCGTATCTCTAGTAACTTAATACGGCACCCGAGGCTGTTTGTAGCAGATACACTGATGCGACGCGACTACCGACACAGATGGCGTGTCATTCAGCGTCTGGAGAGAACTGGGGCCTTGCTTCCTCGCGCAGTGTTCTTATATATAAAGCCGCGGTGCGGACGGCTGAGGGAACGCCTGATCAAATCCGCTATCCCGACTAGCCGCTGGGCTAGTAACGCACCACTTCAAGTTACATAATAATTTATAGCTTCTTTGGCTGATGGCCGAAGAAGCTCTTAATTTAAACGTGCATTCAGCACGCAGGTAAGTATTGATAATAAAATTTTGACGTGGCTAAGTTAAATACTTTAGACGAGAGAATTAATTTAATTGCCCTGCATGCACTAGATGAGCTCTGAACTGGCCCTGTTGAGATCCGCTATCGCTATAATTTTATAGGTATTAAAAAGAAACTTTACACATCTTCATAATCATAGCGGACCTCCAACCTATTTAAATCTAAACAACCTAGCCTTATTTATTAACCTACTTAATCTATCTCGCTTCCTTCAGTTTTGAGACGAAAACCAGAAAATCATGAATTTCCACTAAAATCTTAATATGTGAAATCCAAAGTACTGTTTTTATTAAATCATTATGAAAGATGAATCTAAATATAAATTTTGAAGTCTCTAGCTCTGTTCTGTTGCGCCAATGATTTTTCCAGAAAAACGTCCAAATCTCGGAAATGGCTGAAGTTATCGAACTGATATTTAACACACATTAATTTAATATTATTTCTGACATGCTAGAAAAGTTTTAGTTCATTTGCTTGATTTTTAAGGTATTGCGCAACATTTATGACATCAGAGCTAGTTACAGCAGACTGGCTGACACTCAATGGAAACTGATGTGAATTTACTACAGCGTGAGTAGGCTGCTGCCCTACAGTGTGCTTGCTTGTGTGAATGAATGGTGTGTATTTCTATTTCTTTTTCTGATGAAGGTTGTGGCCAAAAGCTTATGTGTAAGTGTCTTAACTGTGCCTGTCTGCATTTTAACGTGCCATCTTTATGGTAATTAGCACTCTATCTTTTCCTACACTGCTGATATTCCAACCTGGAGTTTCCATTGTTTGAACTTACGGTCTACTGTTTTATGTTGCAGTGCACTTCTACAAGTGTAATACACAAATGTTGCCTTAGGAAAGAGTCACAATAACATCCATGTCTACCGTTTGCTATTTTTTACGAAATAGCACATCACACTCGAAATTTAACTTAGCCAATGAAATAAGTTTGAAGATTTATTGTGTGTAAGAGACATGAGGGCCCACTGTGTGGGAAATGTGGGAAGTTCTGTGCAGAGATGGAGTTATCCACAGACGCAGTAAGTCTTGGGAGCTATACGGGTGTTTAAACATCGACACCTGCTGGGATGAGGGGCCACTTATTCTGAGGTGGCGCTGTGCCAGCAACGAGCTCAACCCATTGATTAGCACCACAGATGACAATGAGCAACCAGCTGCTTCTCTGTGCAGAGATATAAAATTTATCGATTTTGGACATCTTTTGACAATCTGTCACATGGAGAACAATGTTTACTCTGGCAATTTTAACACTAATCTAGTGTTCTGCAACATATTAATGTGAAATGTTGTCTATGATGTTGAAGCGTGTAAGTTAAACTGATATCTGAGAATTTGTTGTTTTTGTGGCATTATCTGGAAAATGGCCTCTCTTGCAGCTCCAAGCATAAATGTCAAGTGAAGAAGAATAATTAGCACAGCACACTGGAACCGAGTAGGGATCCGGTTTACTGCTCGGCCACTAAATTAGCATATCGTGAGTACACCAGAAGAGACGCTGTACACACTTGCATATACTACATACACAAGTACAAGCATCGATCAAGCTACTGCGAAACTGCACTCTGTGTGACTCATCACTACATCAGAATACTGTAAATGTGGTGATTCCAATTTCTTAAGGTCTCTTCCTGTTTGTTTTCATCAGTAGGATCTTATTTTTCAAGTATGTGGGAATCCAATGAGCTGCCTGTTTGGATACATTCTTTCTGTATGTCCCACAAGTTGGATTCCTTGGAGACACATTGTAACAAGAGCTTTTAGGAATTTGCCTGGAGATTTCACACTGGGTTCTGTGTGATGTATCCCATCCTTTATTCTTGGACCTAAGATTTTTACTACAATTTTACATTCTTCTAATTCAGTTTGCTGTTTTCATGTCTTGTGCTGGACAAAGAGTCTCTCTCATGCATAAAGAAATTCTAATTTGATCACTGTTGTACAATGTTAGATTTTAGAGTTCCAGAAAAAATACTTTTAGTTAACTGAGAGACAGTTTGTACTTTCTGAAGTCTGGATTCTATGGCCTTCTTTTCATTATGATGTTCAGTGGTCTTTTTCACCAAATTATTTAAACTATTTAACACCGAATACTATGTCATTGCCTATATAAGTTCACCCAGTGCCATTTTGGTATCAGCCAAGAATTTTTTCTCCAGGTGAAATTAGTAGTCCAATTTTCCTAGCTTGCTCCCTTAATATTTCAAATTGCTTTAGCATATCAGTGATGTCTTTGTCAATTAGTATTATGTCATCGGTATAGGTTACACAATATAATTCTATCTTTAAGTTAACGTTCTAGTCAGTGTAATAGTGCACCTGCTCTTCTCCATTATCTTACAATTTTCTTAGGGGCATAGTTGAATAGCAATGTGATATGCCATCCCATTTTCATATTCTTATGTCTGTCTTAAATTACACTGCTTGAAAAAAAGTGAGACACTCAGAAGGTGGGGAGAAAACAAATTGAAACATAGCTAATTTAGAGGGTATGTGATGTTATTTCAGTGATAACAAAACAGAGTCAAATTTACACAGAACTTATCAGTTTGAGCCCACTTATCAATACAGCAATGCACCCTGTCTGGCCTGGACAGTGCGGGAGGATGTCGTAAAGCTGCTGCATACCCTCCTGAGAAAGGTGATCCACAACTGTTGTAACTGGACATTGCAATCATGGATACAGGCAGTGGGATGGAGTTGACGTCCATGTTGGTCCCATAATGTTATATCAGGGACAGATATGGGGATTTTGCTGGCCACAGGAGTATATCAACATCACACAGACAATTTAAAGAGACACATACTACATGTGGACAAGCACCGGCCTGTTGAAAAATAGCACCACAATACTATTACACACTGCTGTACCATCAGAGTTCCCACGGCCATTACAAGCCGTGACCTGAAGTCATACCCAATGGCTCCCCACACCATGGGATTCCTTTGTGACCCACCCCCCCCCAAAATGTGGAAGAATGGGACCTCTCCCCATCTCCCCGGGTCACTGTCAAACTTCTCCACGATAGTCATTTGGAGCAGTGCAGGACTGGGACTCATCAGTGAACATAATGTGACGCCATTCATTAGCAGTCCGTACTTCTTGATCATGGCACCACTTCACATGCAGTCATTTGCTTGGGTGTTAATGGCAGCCTATGCGCAGGACGGCAATTCCATAGTCTGGCTGCTCCTAGCTGTATGACACAGCATGTTGCAAGGAGACTATTACAGTGAACTCCTGTTTATCCGAAATGATCAGGACGGTGGTCAGTTCCGATAACAAAAATTCCAGATAAATCAAAGTCCCCCTGTTTTCACATGTGAACACTCCAAATTGCGTCAATATTGCGAAATACGATCGTAAAACGTGCGTAGGGTATGTAAAACATTACTGATATGGTTGCAAATAACCCTACACTTTTTTACTGAAAAAATTGTGTTGACATGTTAAAAAGGCACCAAACTATGATTGAAAACTCAAAGTTTTTAAATGCTGTATAACAAAGCTCGTTTATTTTGCATTCTTACAGAAAAAATCTCCCTTATTTGGCAGCAGGAAAAAACAGGAGTTTTAATTTTATTACCTACTCTTTTGAATAAAAAATAAACTACTGAACAAAATTATGAAACAAATCTAGAGATTACTCAAAGGAACGAAAAGTCTGTCCAGAGGAACTTTCAAGAAAAGTAAAAAAAAAAAAAAAAAAAAACTTTTTAAGTTATGGACATAGAAGTTCTAGGATGCTTCATTAGAGTTTATTTTTTGGTAACGAAGTCACGAATGCCTTTTTTTCTTTTTTTTTTTGCTTGAGAAACTATTGCTGCAACAATACATCTCCAACGTTGAAATCAAACTATTTCAGGATAAATCGTCTCCTCCTGTTGGCTGATGTACTCCAGGGCAGTTTGGATCACTTCGTAACAGAATGTGTGAGGAATATTTTTCTCTGATTCATCATCAGAAACATAGTCTTCTAACGCTTTATGATCGGTCACAATTTGGACGATTTCATCCTCAGTCACATGAAAAAATGCCATTTTCCATCCACTCTTCAATGTCTTCGAAGTGTGTGTCTTTACAACCAGCTTCTCCAGTAAATTCACCAAAATTATGTCAGCTTGAGTTTCGGTGTTGTCTCCTCCTTCCCACCACTTAGGTTGCCTTACGATCTAAGAGTTTTTCCAAGACCTAACAAGAGGAACTGGAGGAATTAGATTCCAAGCTTCAGCAATCAATGAATGACACTTAAAACATCAATTTTTTTAAGAGCTTCCACAAAATCATCTGCAGCATCAATCACACCTATTAAGTATTCCAGCATCTTGTGTCTGTAATGTTTTTCCATCGCCTCAAGAATACCTTGGTCCATCGGTTGACATAGAGATGTGACATTTTGTGGAAGAAATACAACTTTGATATCCCCATCTTGCAGATCACCTGGGTGAGAAGGAGCATTGTCCACAAGAAGTAGCGCTTTTCAAGGAAGTCCTTTTCCTTCCATGTAATTTACTACAGCTGAAACAAACTCTGCCTGGAACCACTCTCTGAAGATGGCACGGCACTGTTCATACATGCCTTAAGACTGATTCGTGTACCTCAGTGGGAAAGCTGGTTGGTTGGTGTCTAAATGCTCTTGGTGTTTTGGATTTGCCAATTAAAGTAAGACACAGTTTATGATTGCCAGTGGCATTACTGCAAGCGAGGACAGTAAATCTTTCTTTGATTTTTTTGTATCTGGAAGCCATTTCTTCTTCTTTAGAGGCAAGGGTTTTCGTTGGCAGCATTTTGTAATTCAACCCAGTTTCATCACATTTGTAAAGTTGATTGTCAGTATAACCTCCTTTGTCAATGATTGTGTGCAGTTTCTTCTTAAAATCAGCATAGCAGCTTCATCCCCAGATAATGATTTGGCACTGATGGCAATTTCATGGATGCCATGCTGCTTCTTGAAATGATCCTGCCAGCCATTACTTCCGAGGAATTCTTGCTTCTTTCCTTCTATCAGCTCATTAGCTCATTTTGACAAATTAGATGACCTGAAACTGACACACCTTTGGCTCTTATTTATTCGTGCCACAAAAATAATGCCTCTTCTAACTGAGGATGTGCACCTTTTCTCATTGTTTTTCAAGATTTCACTGCGCTGCCCAATGCTTGGATGGAACAAAAATTTTTCAATTCCTGATCGATTTGTCTTCCGATCAGTAATTGTACTCCTACTCTGCAGCAACTTTTGTGGGTGGCTCACCAGCATCAATTCTCTGCAAAGTGTGATGCTCTTTTTCCAACAAGATCACATTCATTTTATGTTATGTGCCCTTAGTCACGTTCAGTGTTCTTTTTACAGACACTCGACTGAGTCCTTTATGGTTTTTGGCCCCTTTTATCTCTGGACACTTTAAGGCACATAGTGGGAGCACAAAACCTCAAATCAGACACACACAAATGCACAACTTGACAACACTCGAGATGCACTAGACAAACTTTTGATTTTTGAAACCAGGCTGTGGCAGCCATCAAATGAAAGCATTCGATACATCTATGCCATTTCCTCTGTTCTACCCAAGCCCACGTGGCAACACAACAGGGTGTTGTACGTTCACTGTTAAACACTCAGCTTTGATGTACCGACAACAAGTGGAAAGAGTTAGGCGGCGCACTCTAATTGTCAGTTTCGACAGGCCTACGTTGCGCTCCATAGAACAATACTGTATGTACTGTACTTCCAAGGAGTTCCAATAGATGGCAGTGGCATGAAACCATGCAATACGAATAAGAAACGCACTAGAGCTTCAACCAACACACGCACGAATTGACGATACTTGGACTTTTGACACGCACCAGTGCACTGATTAGCAGTAGATTGCCAAAAAACACCAGCAAATGCTTGGCTCCAGGTGCACGCAAATTGAAACTTGTCAAGTGTCAATCTAGCTAGCCAAAAGTGTAGCTGCACAAGAGTTTACTGTACTTGTTCTCAGATGGCAGTCACAGACGTGAACAGGTTACAATGTACTCAGTACACTACACAGTGATGCTCCCTTGTAGTGGTCTGATGTAGTCAACTGGAACATTGATGATGAGTAAGCCCTTACTTTCCAACATCAGGCCACTGTCAGATCCAAATACTCCAAAAATACAGATGTTGCAAGGTTTAACCAGGGGACCAAATGGACATCCACAATGAGGTTTCTTTCAAACTCTCATCAGATAATGCTGTCTCACACCAATATGCAGCACCTTCATATCCTCCAGAGTGATGATTCAACATCTGACGCTATTCACATCCCTTATATACCACACGATGCTTGCTAAACAGCAATAAAAAAAAAGAACACTAATGAATAATGAAGGAAAAGACAGACTGTTACTTACCATAAAGAAGATACCTTAGGCTGCAGATGGGAAGAATTAAAAGACACTTACATAAAGCTTTCAGCCACAGCCTTCATCAGTAAGTAGTAATCTGTCTTTTCCAACATTGTTGATATTCCTACTGGAGTTTCCATTGTTTCAAGGAAACTGATGCTTTTCTGTGAGTGTTTGCTTTATGATGTTTTCTGCATTTTAGCTTTTTTTTAAAAAAGAAAAAAAAAGAAAGAAAGAAAGAAAAAAAAAAAAAGATTTGTTGCTGGAAAACTTCTGAAGTTCAATAAAGGAGTTACAACAGCCATATATGGTTATCTGGTGGACCTTGCAGAACCAAATTCTAGGGCTGAAATATACTGTTGACCAATGGGCATTAATCAGAATGAATACTAAATAAAAAATTAAATTCAAGTTTACACAAAAAACACAGGTTCTATCACTGTTGCTTTTCATTCTATTTTGCTCTTATGTTTGCTATGACTTGTTAAGCAGAAATTTTCTTTCTATCTACAGAGTTACATTTGCTGTAATGTATCTTACCTCCATGTTGTTTCTTCTTTCTTCTCACTGCTGCCCCAATCATGGAAAGCAAGTCATCCTCACTGCATTTGCTTCGTATTGCATCTCTGAAACAACAGTTAAAACACCCGTTAAACAGTACCAGGCAATTACCACACAGTGAAATGTTGGTACACTAAAAAGGAAGAAAAACTTTGCAGAAATCTTCAACAGTAATCTTGTAGTCTGCAGTAGGCAACAGCAGGATAACAAACCCACTGGACAAAAATGGGAAAGTCATGATAGAAGTTACTTTTATTTTTATAAATAAACAGGTATCTTACACAAATGCTCAAGAGTATACATAGGATCTCGGGCTGAAGAGGTGGAGCACAAAACTGACATTAGTTTTGTTGAAGAGGGAGTACTGGAACACAGCACAATTTCTTGCAAAATGAAGCCAAATTTATTGATAAACTCTTAATTAATTGCCAAGCTCACTAATGTGACCATTTTATAACAGGTACTTACTGCTTGGAGTATTTGTGACTTTTCAGGCTTGCCTAATAGATCTGTTGCAAAAACACTTTGGGTTCCCCACCAGATAACATTATGCAAGTCCCTCCCTCAATATTTCAGTGACACAACGTTTTGGCATCTTCAGGTGGTGGTGATTTCCACCATCACTGCTGCAAGATGCAACTGGCAATTTCCACGTGACAGCTTTGAAATTTATCATGTGGATGACTATGACCATCATATTTAGAATTCAGAGGATTTCATAGAATACCTGAAGATGCTTAAACTAGAACTTTCAGATCTTTTAGTTAGCTCAAATGTTATATCATTACTTACAAAAGTGCCCCTGCAGCCCTCATTAGAGGTTATTAGCAGCAAGTTTGAGAAAGAAATTGTGATGCTGTTTAAACATGTGCATACCTCATCCTATTTCTTATGTAACACCAACTACTTTAATCAAGTGGACAGTGTTCCCATGGGAGATCCTCTATTTCCCTTAGTAAATATCCAACATTCCTCCTTCTGGCAGAATGCTGAAGAGACATTTGTGGTGTGGCCCACATAATACAGACACTACCTATGTCCCTGCAGCATTTGCACTCGCTCCATCTGAATATTCAGTTCACTGTGGAAGTACAAAAAGATAGCAGCTTACCATTCCTGGATGTCACGGTTAGAAGAAAAGCTGACATAGCACTGGGGCTTAGTCTCTACTGCAAACTGATACACGCAGAGTTATATTTGAGGTCCAAAAGTTGCCGTCACCCTGCACAATGTGGTAGTGTCTTACACTCCCTGGCACATAGAGCACACGTGATTTCAGATACCGACAGTCTGCCTGGTGAACTGTAACACCTAAGAACAGTGTTCCAGCAGAATGTTTATTCTTGTAAACAGATTTGCAATGTGTTCTGAGCAAAGCAAGTTCAGTGTAGGGATGTAAATGAAGATACTTAGACAAGCACTGCAAATGGCTTTCTTGCCATATTTCAGTGGCATGTTTTCAAAATTAAAAGAATCGCTAAGAGAAACAGAATCAAGTGTGTTTTTCGTCTACCAGCAAAACTAAGGAATTGTTTGTGTTCAGTTAAAGACAATCTTGACCTTAGAAAACACAGATCATATATAAGATCTGATGCCATTATGGGAAACCTTATATAGGGCAGACACCTCACATTGTGCAAGAACACTGTGTTCAACAGCGCTGACAAAAATGCCACCCAGTAAATTAATGGTAGCAGAGCACTGCCTGAATACAGGGCACCACACGTTTCCCAAGAGGACTGAAATTGTATCCTCAGCATCATCACTCTAGGACTGTGTTTTTAAGAATGAGGCATGTATCCATACGGTGGGCAATCTTACCAACAGGAATATGGAATTTTGACTAAGCACTGCCCAGAATCCAGCACTGACTGCCATGAAATTAAAACAGTAGAAACCAGATCCTCCGATGTATGACCTGATGCAGTACCTTGCAGAGAGTTAATTCAGCTCTTAACCACACGAGTGTCCAGAAGTGCAGTCATTGCCCACAACACATAAGCAGAAGGCTACTATGAATGGCATTTCCATCCAACTGGGAGTGCCTGTCCACACATTCATACTCCTGCTTCTAGCCTGACAAATTTCAATTCTGCTGTGCGAATATCACCAGCCACATCTTGCAGCAGTGATGACAGGACCCACCACTACCTGAAGATGACGAACAGTTGTGTTGGTGAAATATTGTGAGGCTTGGACAAAGTTATTCAGTGGCAAATCTGAGAAGATTTGTATACATTATTTTTCTGTGACGCAGGTAATGTGCAGCAAAATGTGATAACTTTCTGCATTTTCCTTTTTGTACATTTCAAAATACCCCAAAAATTGGTGAGAAACACTGAACATATGACATAACCAGATGACACACCCCACAGCATGTGCAGCAGTCGGGGTTGAGTGTAAATGAATGATTGAGCAGTGCAATACTTTCATTTGAGTAAACAGAGCAAATTTCGAAAACATTTTGTAAATATGATCTGTTGTAAATGTAGATGTTAAAAATTATTGTCCCTGCTGTAATCAAGCAAAGGCAGTTCTGATTTTGTGTTTATTGCTTCTGTCCCTTCTCTTGTTAGTAAAGAAAACATAGGTCATTTAATGGCGATGATGCTATTCTGAAGTTTATACTCATCTACTTGTTATGCAATATGGTAGGTTTTCATTGTACTGTACTTTGCAAGAAATCAAGGAAACTGCAAGACCGGTAAATAAAATAATAAACTTCTATATATAAAAATAAAGATGAGGTGACTTACCGAACGAAAGCGCTGGCAGGTCGATAGACACACAAACATACACACAAAATTCAAGCTTTCGCAACAAACTGTTGCCTCATCAGGAAAGAGGGAAGGAGAGGGGAAGACGAAAGGAAGTGGGTTTTAAGGGAGAGGGTAAGGAGTCATTCCAATCCCGGGAGTGGAAAGACTTACCTTAAGGGGAAAAAAGGACAGGTATACACTCGCACACACGCACATACCCATCCACACATAAAGACACAAGCAGACATATATATATCTGCTTGTGTCTGTATGTGTGGATGGATATGTGCGTGTGTGCGAGTGTATACCTGTCCTTTTTCCCCCTAAGGTAAGTCTTTCCGCTCCCGGGATTGGAATTTTACTATCATTACTTTTTTTTTTTTTTTTTTTTTTTTTTTACTTGTACCACACATATTCCACACGGTTCATGCTCACTCCTTCAATGATACTGCCCATCCTTCTCTAGTGTGTGAGTTGTCCCTGCTTTCCTGCGTGTTTGTTGGTTTAAACACCCTTGTTTCAAAAGAGAGTGACAGCTTAGATACAGTCTTGTCAACATTTTGTATTTTTATTTAGCAATTATTGTTTGAGCCTTATAGGTGAATGTCACAAGATATTGTCAACCACTGCATTCACTAGATGGGAATGGGGTTCATGGGGTTCATTTTTTAAGTTGCTGTTATCTTTTTCATCCTATCTTGGACTAGCTTTTCCATACTCCCACTCTATTTTACGTAGCCAAACAGTTATCCGCCCTTGCAAACTTGCTCCTTTACTACCAAGTCAACTAATACTGGGCAGCATAACAGAAGTTCCAATATCCAGTCTTTCACCACAATTCACCTACACACACTTTTCACTCACTGATTTTCTTTTTTCAATGTCATAAATATTTTGCTTTCACAGGCTGCTGTGCTTTGAACATAAAATTGTAGGAACATCTGCCTCACATGTCTTTTTTTTTTTTTTTTTTAATTAAAGAATATGTTCCTTGCTTATTCCTATTTGCTTCTGATACATTTCCATTCTCACTTTTATTTTGTTTTGATCCATTTCTTTTTTCTTTGATAGACAAGTCAAACAACAATGGCAATATGTTGCAGCCCCCTGTGTTTCACCCTACTTACTATGAACTTACTTTTCTTAGCTTCCAATTTTATTAGTCATTTGGTTTTTAAGATACTTAAATTAATTGTTTGACCCTGTATTTTTATATCTTATTTTACCTTCGGTTGATAAAGGATTTCTGGTATGCTCACAAAGAGAGAGCTGATTCTTCCCACCCCTCACCCCCCTTACCATGTCATGAAACAAACTTATCGCCAAGTCTTAGTCTATTCATCAATTTAAAAGTGTCAGTTGTTGGTCCCATTGTCTAATAATTTGTACATTTATACACATGAAGTTCCAATTTTTATTTGGAACATATAGACTCTGATAATCATGAATCACAGTTGAAATGGCTCTGGGCACTATGGGACTTAACATCTGAGCCAAGGCAGGATTCAAACCTGCGACCGTAGCAGTCGCGCAGTTCTGGACTGAAGCACCTAGAACCGCTCGGCAACGGTGGCTGGCGAATCATAGTTACCATCACATGGACAGAAATACTGTGTTAACTTTAATACAACACAGGGACATAGCCAAAAATGTCTTTACATAATTTCCAGTTCTGATTACTTTCCTTTAATTTAATCTCACAAATAGGTTAGTGTAACATGATGCTGACAGAGGCAAATTATATATACTCACAAATTATTTAGCTAGAGGTATCTGGTTTGTATGTCTGGGAGGGAGGAGGGTGCAAGCTGAAAACTTCAAGAAAAGATTACTCATTTCATACCTGCTGGATTTAACTGCAGTTTATCTCTTCCATATACCAACCACATACCTAATGTGCATGGCAAACAGTTTGAAAGTATTATTCTATACTCAGCATTTGGAAATATCAGTTCCTTCATGAGAGAGGAAAGAGGGATAAGTTTCTGAAGGTCTCAAAGGTCACTCGGACTCCATGACTAATGTGAGGACAAGAGGAACGAATGTGTCTATAAGAAGTTTTGGAATTTCACCTCCTGAAGGTAAAATACTGATCACTCTGTCAGTCTTCTAGTAATTTTATGGTTTCCTCGCATGAATTTTCACTTGGACATGATTATTCTATGTTTCATCACTCACCTGAGAGATATCTCTGAATACCCAAAGAGACACACCTCCAAATTGCCATCAGCTGTTATCTGTAAACGGTTGCACGTGCCACAGAAGTGTTCACTCATTGAGGTTATAAATCCCACACGTCCCTTGAAGCCCGGGACATGGTATGCCTGCAAAAAGAAATTGGAAGAAAATAGCTACTGCTGTTGTGTAAATACTATAAATGTGTTGCTCACCAAGTGGAGGAAGGAGAAAATGTGCATTAAGGGGAGTTTGAACGCCCTATCCTGACAATGTTAAATTTGGTGACTTAACTTCCCCGTATTTCAGGAACAACTGTAGCCATTGACAAGAAACTTTTACAGGACATTAAACTATATGTTCTGAGTCTTACAATAATTGCATTTCAACCACTGCTTTTGGAAATGCAATTTTTTAATTACACAGTTAAAATTTTGTGTACTTTTTTGTATGTTATTCTAAATAATTTTATTTATGCATAATATTATGTTCTTCTTTTAGTTCAGAAGACTCAGAATACGTATGTTATTACTCCCTGAAAATTTTAATTCGCTACTCGAAGTAGTTTCTGAGATTTAGGGAAAATGCAAGAGAAAATCTAAATTTTCAAGAAGAGTTTTTAAAGTTTTAATAGACTGTAACTCAATATATGCTTAACATTTTATTTTTAGTCACTCAGAAGCACCCTGCACCATACTGTATATCATCCTCTTGACCTTTTTTAAGTTTTTTCTTGTTTTCTTCTTTCTGGACTCCGTAGTGGCCAACTGTGCTGCATACAGTGCTTTACCATTGCAAACCTTGTCCATCCATTCAAATTCTCTGATGCAGTTTGCTCCAGAATTAATTCCCATATGTTGTAGCACTTTCACGCTACCAATGTTGCCATCATTAAAAGCAATAACAGCATGACTGACCCCCACTTTAGTGTCTTCATTACAAGAAAAACATTTTTTGGTCTACATCTACATCTACATCCATACTCCTCAAGCCACCTGACGGTGTAGGCTACCTTGAGTACCTCTATTAGTTCTCCCTTCTATTCCAGTCTCGTATTGTTCGTGGAAAGAAGGATTGTTGGTATGCCTATGTGCGGGCTCTAATCTCTCTCATTTTATTCTCATCGTCTCTTCGCGAGGTATACGTAGGAGGGAGCAATATACTGCTTGACTCCTCGGTGAAGGTATGTTCTCGAAACTTCAACAAAAGCCCGTACAGAGCTACTGAGCGTCTCTCCCGCAGAGTCTTCCACTGGAGTTTATCTAACATCTCCGTAATGCTTTCATGATTACTAAATGATCCTATAACGAAGCATGCTGCTCTCTGTTGGATCTTCTCTATCTCTTCTATCAACCCTATCTGGTACGGATCCCACACTGCTGAGCAGTATTCAAACAGTGAGCGAACAAGTGTACTGTAACCTAATTCCTTTGTTTTCGGATTGCATTTCCTTAGGATTCTTCCAATGAACCTCAGTCTGGCATCTGATTTACCGACGATCAACTTTATATGATCATTCCATTTTAAATCACTCCTAATGCATACTCCCAGATAATTTATGGAATTAACTGCTTCCAATTGCTGACCTGTTATATTGTAGCTAAATGATATGGGATCTTTCTTTCTATGTATTCGCAGCACATTACACTTGTCTACATTGAGATTCAATTGACATTCCCTGCACCATGCATCAATTCGCTGCAGATCATCCTGCATTTCAGTACAATTTACCATTGTTGCAACCTCTTGATATACCACAGCATCATCCGCAAAAAGCCTCAGTGAACTTCCGATTTCATTCACAATGTCATTTATGTATATTGTGAATAGCAACAGTCCTACTACACTCCCCTGCAGTACACCTGAAATTACTCTTACTTCGGAAGACTTCTCTCCATTGAGAATGACAGGCTGCATTCTGTTATCTAGCAACTCTTCAATCCAATCACATAATTGGTCTGACAGTCCATATGCTCTTAAATTGTTCATTAAACGATTGTGGGGAACTGTATCGAACGCCTTGCGGAAGTCAAGAAACACAGCATCTACCTGGGAACCCGTGTCTAAGGCCCTCTGAGTCTCGTGGACGAATAGCGCGAGCTGGGTTTCACACGATCGTCTTTTTCGAAACCCATGCTGATTCCTACAGAGTAGATTTCTAGTTTACAGAAAAGTCATAATACTCGAACATAATACATGTTCTAAAATTCTACAACTGATCGACGTTAGAGATATAGGTCTATAGTTCTGCACATATGTTCGACATCCCTTCTTGAAAACGGGGATGACCTGTGCCCTTTTCCAATTCTTTGGAACGCTACGATCTTGTAGAGACCTACGGTACACTGCTGCAATAATGGGGGCAAGTTCCTTCGCATACTCTGTGTAATATTGAACTGGTATCCCATCAGGTCCAGCGGCCTTTCCTCTTTTGAGTGATTTTAATTGTTTCTCTATCCCTCTGTCATCTATTTCAATATCTACCATTTTGTCATCTGTGCGACAATCTAGAGAAGGAACTACAGTGCAGTCTTCCTCTGTGAAACAGCTTTGGAAAAAGACATTTAGTATTTCGGCCTTTAGTCCATCATCCTCTGTTTCAGTACCTTTTTGGTCACAGAGTGTCTGGACATTTTGTTCTGATTCACCTACCGCTTTGACATAGGAGCAAAATTTCTTAGGATTTTCTGCCAAGTCAGTACAGCAAGGAAGAAATAATTTCCGTGTTGTTAGAAGAACTGCAAAGACTGAAAGCTGAAAATGTCACATTGTCCGCCAGAAGTCAACAGAACAAAAGTGAATCCCAAGACGAGAGCACAAATTGTCACCAGCCCAAGAAGATACCAAAACATCTCGTTTCTCAGCAGTTATATCATCTGAATACAAGCAACCGTTTTAGTGCCTTAAGTGATAAAATTGATGAAACAGAGAAATCTACTCAGGTGGTAGGACGAGACAATGTTCCTAAAAATTCGACAAAAAGACCAATTGAGAGTCAGCCAACGAATAAGATTTTATTACTATCGGACAGTCATGGGCGAAACTGTGCATCATTGCTAAATGAATTTTTGAAACCCAAGTACTACACATCATCTGTTGTTAAACCAAATGCATGCCTCAGTGGTGTAGTTGAAGGGGCATCAGATCTTACTAGTGATTTCAATTTGGACGATGCAGTTATTATCCTTGCAGGAATAAATGACATTCGTAAGAAAATCAACTTTATTCCAGACTTAGAAAAGTTGACTGCAGCACTTGATCATACAAAGCTATTGTTATGTACCATTCCCTACTGTTATGACAAGCCAGAAGTCAACGAAACAGTGTACAGATTTAATGAATATATAATGAATTTGTCATCTAATTTTGTTAATGTGAAAGTAATTGATGTCAATTTATTCTTGCAAAGGCCTGATTACACTAATCATGGACTACACCTGAACAAAACAGGAAAGCTCAGACTGTGCAGGAACATTGCTTCATCAGTATCAAACCCATGGAAACGGTGTGATGTAGTAAAAACACTTACAACCAGCTCTGCAAGAAAGGTCAGATTTTGTACCGGTACTGTAGAAACCAATTCATGCCAAGATAGACAGGGAACCAATGTGAATACAAGAAACAGATGTATAGCTGTGTCTCACCCTGTCACTGCCAATGACATATTAATACCATATGATGAAGTTCCACCCAAAGAACCTCAAGGACTGGAAAATAATTCCGATGCAGTATCTCCAAGGATAAAAGGTAATCCCCGATTTTCTACGAGAGAAAGAAGAATTCCAAAAAGAAACAGTGATTTTTTATGGCCAGCACCCACCAGACCTCGCCAACGACATCTAGTGAACAAATCTCCAGCTGCGACATAGGTCTTAATGTATCCAACACAGTTTTGAGTGCAACGGGGACTAATGGTGTTAATGGACAAGCAGACCAGCAGAAGGACAGTAGAGGTAGCTATAAGAATCTTATTATTCTTCATCAAAATATCAGAAGTCTCAAAAGTAAATTAGAGTTTTTATCTGTAAATTTAGGGGACATGGACACTGTTGACCGTCCTCATGTTTTATGCCTTACTGAGCATCATGTAACAGTTGGAATTGATGGGCTGCAGCTTGATGGGTATGATCTAGCTACTCATTACTGCAGAACAAGTAAGGAGAAAGGTGGTGCTGTAATTTATATAGACAGTAAAATCATTTATAAATCTTTAGATCTAAGTAAGTATTGTGTAGATCAACATTTTGAAGTTTGCGGGACTGAAATTTCTGCAAAGGACATGTTACTTACTGTGCTTGCAATTTACAGAGCTCCAGCAGGGAAGTTTTGCATCTTTATGAATAAGTTAGAATCTCTTATGACCAAATTGTTCTCTAAAACTAGAAATTTAATAATTGTAGGTGACTTTAATGTCAACTTCTTAACTGATAACAACCTCAAAACTGACCTGGACCACTTAATGAATTCTTACAACTTGGCTGCGATGGTTACCTGGCCCACTAGGGTTACAGAAAATTGCAAGAGCCTTCTAGATAATATTTTCATTGACAAGAATAGAGTCAACAGTGCTAGTGTGAGCAAAGTAATTTATGGCCTGTCTGACCATGATGGACAACTTCTGAAAGTAAATAACATCAGTTTGTGCAATAAAATCTCCCACACCTATAGGTCCTATAGATGTATAAACACTGAAACTGTGTCTGCCTTTAACGACTATTTGTCACAGATAGATTGGGAGCCAGTGTACAGCACATCAGATGTTAATGATAAATTTAACCTTTTTTTAAATGAATTTATATCTGTATTTGAAATGGCTTTACCAAAAAAAACTGTCAGAAAGAACAATGAGGTTTCTTCCAGTAAACCATGGATTACTGGAGGTATAAAAATTTCTTGCAGGACTAAGAGGGAGTTACATGCCTCACTAAGAGTATCAAATGATCCCCTTGAAAGGTCTCATTTTAAGTTATATTGTAAAATTTTAAAAAGGGTGATAAACAAATCCAAGAGCCTGTATATTAAGTCTGAAATTGATAAATCTGAGAACAAAATAAAAGCAGTTTGGAATGTTATAAAGAGAGAGTGTGGCAAGAGTAACAAGAATGTTAATACCACAGAGATAAGCTATAAGGATGAGGTTATTCATAATCCTGTAACAGTTTCCAACATATTCAACAATCACTTCATAACTGCAGCAGAACAAGTAGGTTGTAACGGTTCCTTAAATGCTGCTACGCATTTATTACACAGAGCTAATCCTAACACGTATGACCCAATTTGTATTGCCCCAGTTACTATTACTGAAGTTAAAAATACCATCAAGGCCTTAAAAAATAAAAATGCTACTGGTATTGACAACATTTCACCAAAAATACTGAAGCATTGTAGTGACCACATATGTCAAGTCCTGTGTCACATTTTTAATGAGTCTATCCAGCAAGGTGTTGTCCCAGAGAGATTAAAGCTTGCCGTTGTGAAACCACTTTTCAAGAAGGGTGACAAAACTAATTTATCTAACTACCGTCCAATATCACTACTAAGTAGTTTCTCAAAAGTATTAGAGAAACTAATGTATTCAAGAATTGTAGAACATCTTAACAGCCACAACATACTCAACAGAAACCAGTTTGGTTTCCAAAAAGGTAGATCAACTGAGCAGGCTATTTTTTCTCTCACAAATGAAATTTTAGAGTCAATAAATAATAAAATGTCACCTATTGGAATTTTTTGTGACTTGTCTAAGGCCTTTGACTGTGTGGACCACAACATTCTCTTACATAAGGCTAATTTTTATGGCTTGCGAGGTAGCATTGGTAGATGGATAGAATCATATCTGCAAAACAGAAAACAGAAGGTGATAATTAATGGTGCCAATGATAGTCCCATTTCTTCTGATTGGGGGACATTAAAGTGTGGTGTGCCTCAGGGGTCCATCCTAGGACCTTTGCTTTTCCTTATCTTCATCAATGATCTCCCACTTTGCACAGACACCGAGTGTAAATTTACTCTTTTTGCCGATGACACCACTATTCTGCTTGAAAGTCGAACTAACAGTGACCTAGAAAATAAATGTAATGCTGTACTCGTTGACATCCTACACTGGTTTAAGTGCAACGGACTAACTCTAAACATTCAGAAAACTCAGTATATGCAATTTCACACATCTCAACAAGAAAATGAAGTATGCCACTTAAACTGTGGTAACCAAAATATACTACACTGTGAATCATCTAAGTTCTTGGGCATTCTAATTGATGGCAAGCTGAACTGGTCTGAGCATATCTTAGATCTACATAGAAGGCTCAGTGTGGCAACTTATGCTCTGCGTGTAATCACCCCCATTGGTGATGAGGACGCTACTAAAGCTGCCTACTTTGGTTATTTTCATTCTATCATGTCGTATGGCATAATATTTTGGGGCAACAAGCCTTTAGCCAAAAAAATATTTACTGCACAGAAGAGAGCTGTTAGAATCATGAGTGGTGTTCATCCAAGATATTCTTGCAGAAGTCTGTTTCATAAGTTACAAATATTAACACTTACCTCTCAATTCATATTTTCTTTGATGATTTTTGTTTCTAACAACCTATCTCTTTTTAAAACTAATAGTGAATGTCATGATCATAATACTAGGTCTAAAAATGATCTACACAGGGATCTGAAACATTTAAGTCTTGTTCAGAAAGGTGTTCATTATTCAGCCACAAAAATTTTCAACTCCCTTCCATCAGGTATTAAAGATCACATTAATGTCTTACCTACTTTTAAATGTAAATTGAGAGAATACCTAATGGTAAATTCCTTCTATTCTCTTGATGAGTATCTACAGATAAAGCAATGATTTTTTATACTGATAAAAATTTGTTTGCTATAGATCACATTAACTGTTTTGGAAAATGTACTATATTTCCTTTTTAGGTATTGTTTTATATTACTTGAGCTATACCTTTGATTTGATTTTAACCTACAAACTTATTCATAATCTTATGGTACATTTTTGTCATTTTATATATGTGTATTATTTGTTTAATTTGGAAAATGTACTATATTTCCTTTTTAGGTATTGTTTTATATTACTTGAGCTATACCTTTGATTTGATTTTAACCTACAAACTTATTCATAATCTTATGGTACATTTTTGTCATTTTATATACGTGTATTATATCAGTTGTATGTAATCATGACTCATTCCACATCCTTGTGATTTATCACAATACGGATTAATGGAATACGAAATAAATAAATAAATAAATAAATAAATAGAACTTTACTTTCGAATTCATTTAACGCCTCTCGCATGGCCCTCCTCACATTACATTTGGCTTCGCGTAATTTTTGTTTGTCTGCAAGGTGTTGGCTATGTTTATGTTTGCTGTGAAGTTCCCTTTGCTTCCGCAGCAGTTTTCTAACTTGGTTGTTGTACCACGCTGGCTCTTTTCCATCTCTTACGATCTTGCTTGGCACATACTCATCTGACGCATATTGTACGATGGTTTTGAACTTTGTCCACTGATCCTCAACACTATCTGTACTTAAAACAAAACTTTTGTGTTGAGCCGTCAGGTACTCTGAAATCTGATTTTTGTCACTTTTGCTAACCAGAAAAATCTTCGTACCTTTTTTAATATTTCTATTTACGGCTTAAATCATCGATGCAGTAACCGCTTTATGATCACTGATTCCCTGTTCTGCGTTAACTGTTTCAAATAGTTCAGGTCTGTTTGTCACTAGAAGGTCTAATATGTTATCGCCACGAGTCGGTTCTCTGTTTAACTGCTCAAGGTAGTTTTCAGATAAAGCTCTTAAAAAATTTCACTGGATTCTTTGTCCCTGCCACCCGTTATGAAAGTTTGAGTCTCCCAGTCTATATCCGGCAAATTAAAATCTCCACCCAGAACTATAACATGTTGGGCAAATCTACTCGAAATATTTTCCAAATTATCCTTCAGGTGCTCAGCCACAACAGCTGCTGAGCCAGGGGGCCTATAGAGACATCCCATTACCATGTCTGAGCCTGCTTTAACCGTGACCTTCACCCAAATTATTTCACATTTCGGATCTCCGTCAATTTCCTTCGATACTATTGCACTTCTTATTGCTTTAAACATGCCTCCCCTTTCACTGTCCAGCCTGTCTCTGTGGTATACACTCCAATCTGAGTTTAGAATTTCATTACTGTTTACATCTGGTTTCAGCCAACTTTCTGTCCCTAGTACTATGTGGGCATTGTGACTGCTTATTAATGAGAGCAGTTCTGGGACCTTTCTATAGACGCTCCTGCAGTTTACTATTAGCACATTAATATTGTTATTCCCTGTTGCATTTTGTCTACTCTTACCTTGCCGCATCTCAGGAGGTGTCTTGTCGGGCCTAGGGAGGGAATTCTCTAACCTAAAAAACCCACATGTGCACTCCACATATACTCCGCTACCCTTGTAGCCACTTCCTGCATGTAGTGCATGCGTGACCTATTCAGGGGGACCCTACATTTCTCCACCCGATAGCGGAGGTCGAGAAATTTGCACCCCAGATCTCCGTAGAATCGTCTGAGTCCCTGGTTTAAGCCTTCCACTCGGCTCCAAACCAGAGGATCACTATCGGTTCTGGGAACGATACTACAAATAGCTAGCTCAGATTCCACCCCGCGAGGCTTTCCGCCTTCACCAACTCCGCTAACCGCCTGAACGAACTGAGGATGACCTCTGAACCCAGACGGCAGAAGTCATTGGTGCCGACATGAGCAACAATTTGCAGTCGGGTGCACCCAGTGCTCTCTATCACTGCCGGCGCGGTCTCCTCCACATCTCGGATGAGACCCCCGGCAAGCAGACAGAGTGAACACTGACCTTCTTCCCCGACCTTTCCGCTATTTCCCTAAGCGGCTCCATCACCCGCCTAACGTTGGAGCTCCCAATAACTAATAAACCCCTCCCCCCATGTGCCTGCTCGGACCTTGCTGAAGGAGTGGCCACATGTCCACTCACAGGCAGAACGGGCGATGCCACACGGCCAGCCTCCACACTGACCCTCCACCTTGTGCGCCGCGAATGCCGCTGAACCCGCCACTCCCCTTGGGAAGAGGGTGGCACAACCGCGCCCGGTATCCGCAAAGATGTGTCGACAGCAGGGTCAGTGGGTGAAGCATGTAACACCTGGGGTGTACCATGCAACGCACCAGACTCACCACTGCCTGAAGACGGCTAACCGCGGCCATCAACACGTTCAGCTGTTTGCGAACAGTGGCCAGCTCCTCCTGTGTCCGTACACAGCAGTCTCACATCCTATCCATCTTAAGAAATCAATTTACTGTAGAGAGTTAATCAACTTATAACTAGACTGCTAATTCACTAAAGGCGACTGATAGTTGACTAAACTGTGGTTACTAGACACTTCCTGTAGAAAACAATGAAAATAGCACTACCTGTCTCTGGACTGTATTGAAAACAAACACTAGCACTACTGGTACTATGGCTGACTAAACGGACTTTCTCTGACTGTATTCAAAACAAACACAAAATCTATGGAACACTATTACTAGCACTCGACAATTAAAGCTTCCTAAAAGCAAAAACACACGGAAGAAGAAGTTACAAGTAAGAAAAATAGAGTTAATACTTAAATCAGCATAGCTCGCTGCACAGCAGACGTGACGCAGACGGCAGTTACGACGACACTGACGCTATAAGATTATTGAACGACTCATTGGGATTTTGAGTCTGACAATGCAGACACTTCTTCAATAATTCAGGATTGCCAGGTCTCTGTAAACAGGTTTTATGATATCCACAACTGCTGCTGGGATATAATGTTTATGGCTGTATGACCTGTTTGAGTACTGGGCATTGCGGTAATTGCACCATGAACCAGATCCAGGAGGGCATGACCAACACATTCCAGTTCTGTGATAAGCTTCTCACCATAAGGCTGAGTGGCTACTACACTGTTATATGCATTTGAGTCTGCACAACCTAAGAACTTAGTGTAACACACTCCCCTTTAGTTTACAGATCGATTATAAATTTCAACAGCTGCACAGGCCTCCGTACGACTAGTTGTCCTTCATAATTTCTGTCACAGATATGCCCTTCTTCATTCCCTGATTTATACTTATAAGAATGTTTGGTTAAAATCTGGAAATCTATTAGCTTTCCAGTATCCACCACTGGTCACTGTAGCAACAGAATTCTTAGAACTTCAGCTGCGCTTCTACCAAGTGCCCCAAAAGCTACTGATATGTCAATCATACCATCGTTTATTTCAGCAGCTTCATTTGCAGCACCCTTAATTGACTCACATGCAGTGGATTTCACAGCAGCTCCAATAAATCCTGCATACTTGTCCATTTTACAAAGTGGGCGTGGCATATACATCACGACACACATTGTTTCTGCTGCAGTGTGTCCTTTGCCAATAGCTCTCAATCCATAAAACCACCTAACATTTATTTCAAAATAATTATCTTTACACTTATCAGAACTCCAAAATGAATGAGTATATTTACAACTGGCAGAATTAATGATAAGTTTCCTGGCTAGTCCATTTGATACCTCAATGTCTTCATGTAAACTAACTGGCCCTCCACATACATACAGCACACACATTCACATAACACCCCTGTTACGATGTGTAGATGTATCAGAATATAACCTAACCTACCATTTACATGAGTTTTGTTTTGAGATAACTGTGTTATCACTATGTTTTATTTTAATCTTCGAAGCACTAATGGGTGTTTCTCTAGATACTCATGAGTTTGCGAGTATTTCATTGTCTGTAACTTCACACACCACATGCTGAACACAATGTTTCTCTTTATTCAAAAATTTATTACCATGAAACCCACATTTCTTAAAAACACTTCATTTTGGAGTCATACTTTTTGAGAGATTTACCAGTCTATTCATCACTATTCCTCAGAAAAATGTTAGCACTTCGATGTACAAAGCATGTTTATACTATGAAAAGATACGATACTATTTTTGACAGTGCTACCAATACAAACACATAATTTAACCTTTATAACACAGCAATCCACAGCTTTCTACAGGGCGGTCCATTGATAGTGACCGGGCCAAATATCTCACATAATAAGCATCAAATGAAAAAACTACAAAGAACGAAATTCGTCTAGCTTGAAGGGAGAAACCAGATGGCGCTATGGTTGGCCTGGTAGATGGCACTGCCATGGGTCAAACTCATATCAACTGCATTTTTTTAAAATAGGAACCCCCATTTTTTATTACATATTCATGTAGTACATAAAGAAATATGAATGTTTTAGCTGGACCACTTTTTTCGCTTTGTGATAGATGGGGCTGTAATAGTCAAAAATGGTTCAAATGGCTCTGAGCACTATGGGACTTAACTTCTGAGGTCATCAGTCCCCTAGAACTTAGAACTACTTAAATCTAACTAACCTAAGGACATCACACACATCCATGCCCGAGGCAGGATCGAACCTGCGACCGTAGCAGTCGCGCGTTTCCAGACTGTAGCGCCTAGCACTGCTCGGCCACTCCAGCCAGCTGCTGTAATAGTCACAAACATATAAGTATGTGGTATCACATAACATTCCGCCAGTGCGGACGGTATTTGCTTCGTGATACATTACCTGTGTTAAAATGGACCATTTACCAATTGCGGAAAAGGTCAATATCGTGTTGATGTATGGCTATTGTGATCAAAATGCCCAAGGGGCGTGTGCTATGTATGCTGCTTGGTATCCTGGCCGATATCATTGAAGTGTCCAGACCATTCGCCGGATAGTTACATTATTTAAGGAAACAGGAAGTGTCCAGCCACATGTGAAACATCAACCACGACCTGCAACAAATGATGATGCCCTAGTAGGTGTTTTAGCTGCTGGGGCAGCTAATCCACACATCAGTAGCAGACAAAAAGCGTGAGAATTGGGAATCTCAAAAACGTCGGTGTTTAGAATGCTACATCAACATCGATTGCACCCGTACCATATTTCTATGCACCAGGAATTGCATGGCGATGACTTTAAACGTCATGTACAGTTCTGCCACTGGGCACAAGAGAAATTACAGGACGATGAAAGATTTTTTGGATGCATTCTATTTAGCGATGAGGCATCAT
Source organism: Schistocerca americana (assembly GCF_021461395.2). Lineage (NCBI taxonomy): Eukaryota > Metazoa > Arthropoda > Insecta > Orthoptera > Acrididae > Schistocerca > Schistocerca americana. Next base: position 1,129,216,910 of record NC_060120.1, on the reverse strand, counting down.
TCACCAACAGCGGTAACCTAAACCGCCATAATATGCACTATTGGGCAACGGAAAATCTATGATGGCAGCAACAAGTGGAACAGCAGCGACCTAGGCAGGTTAATGTATGGTGTGGCATTAAGGGAGGAAGGATAATTGGCCCCCATTTTATCGATGGCAATCTAAATGGTGCAATGTATGCTGATTTCCTGCATAATGTTCTACCAATGTTACTACTAGATGTTTCACTGCATGACAGAATGGCGATGTACTTCCAACATGATGGATGTCCGGCAAATAGTTTGCTTGCGGTTGAAGCAGTATTGAATAGCATATTTCATGACAGGTGGATTGGTTGTCAAAGCACCATACCATGGCCCGCACGTTCACCGGATCCGACGTCCCCGGATTTCTTTCTGTGGGGAAAGTTGAAGGATATTTGCTATCGTGATCCACCGACAATGCCTGACAACATGCGTCAGTGCATTGTCAATGCATGTGCGAACATTACGGAAGGCGAACTACTCACTGTTGAGAGGAATGTCGTTACACGTATTGCCAAAGGCATTGAGGTTGACAGACATCATTTTGAGCATTTATTGCATTAATGTGGTATTCACAGGTAATCACGCCACAACAGCATGCGTTCTCAGAAATGATAAGTTCACAAAGGTACATGTATCACATATGGAACAACCAAAATAAAATGTTCAAATGTACCTACGTTCTGTATTTTAATTTAAAAAACCTTCCTGTTACCAACTGTTCGTCTAAAATTATGAGACATATGTTTGTGACTATTACAGCGCCATCTATCACAAAGCGAAAAAAGTGGTCCAACTAAAACATTCACATTTCTTTACGTAATACATGAATATGCAATAAAAAATGGGGTTCCTATTTAAAAAAACACAGTTGATATCAGTTTGAGCTATGGCAGCGCCTTATAGCAGGCCAACCATTGCGCCAGCTGGTTTCCCCCTTCGAGCTAGACAAATTTCGTTCTTTGTAGTTTTTTCGTTTGACACTTATTTCGTGAGATATATGGCCCGGTCACGATCAATGGACTACCCTGTATATAAAAAATTACAGATTTTATTAGGTCTTGAAGTAATGCGTGTAAAAATTTTAACATTTTCAACTAGTGTAGATTATATTTTAGAAAATAAAATAAAATACTTCCCACGCAAGTTTATAAGTAATATACATATCATTTTATTTGGAAAATTGCAAATTTTATAATCAGGTAAAAACCCGAAAAAGTGAAAAAGAATGTTTTCCGCTTCTAACTCCCCTTAAAGTTATGGAAATGTGCAAGCTTTCGGAGCCAGTGGCTTCTTCTTCTGGCAGAAACAATAAGGGGATGGAAAAGGGAAGAAAGAAAAGGATTGTCAAGGTTTAGGAAATGGGGAGAGTTGTAGAAAAGCTGCAGAGAAACCCAGGCCAGGACAGACTTACTGAATGGGATGAGAAATATGTAACTAAACCAGTCCATCTCTCATACCACCAGCAGATGTGAAGTATTATTGTGATTGGTAGTAAGTCATAAACATTAAATTATTTTCAATGTATGTTCATATGTAATACTGCACGTACCTTTGAGGTATCATTGGGCCCATTGGGCAGAGGATCAAAATTAGGCCACTGCTTTCTAATTATTTGGACCATTTCACTAAATGAGACCATCTTCCCATCATTCCATTTGTTGCCGCTGAAAGGCATGTACTCGATAAATCTTACATCAACATTTTTCTCTTTTGTTAACTCCACAAAACTGCACACTTCATCTTCATTAAAACCTCGCATTACAACACAATTTATCTGTTGAAGAAAGACACCATTAAAAACTTGGTATCAGATAAAGCATGGTTTAAACAGAGTTTGAAAGACTTTTTGATAGGTAACTCATCCTACTCAATAGATGAATATCTTAACAGTGGCTGTTAGGCCAGCTTAAATAAGAATGTCTGTTAGATTTCAGTTCTGAGAGCACTTTGTCATAACAGTCAAGATTATGTACTTTTTGTTTGATAAATTTATTAATAGTGCATAACAATGTTTCAGTCTGACAGCGTATCAATTCTGAAAATATTAGCTGTTCCAGTTTGTATTGTATTCACCTAGTTTGACAATCTCCTGACAAATGATCAGGGTATTCAAATGTTTTATATTTTTTATGTTATACTTTCTGGCATGTTACTCACCCATGAGAATCGTCTCATGTTTTGGGTCTTGGAACAAAAGCTGAATCTAATCTAATCTAACCTACAAAATAATGGTTCTACAAGTCTGTTGTTATATTTGTATACCTCACTGATTCTGTTAAATTAATCTTTTTCTCTCTTTTTAGAGAATGTCTGAATTTATCTTAGCATGCCAAGCTGTTAACCTTCTTAACAATTTATGAAAATTAAACTACATACATCTCCAATCTTTTTCCCCACTCCAACGCACACATCTTTTGCTGAAAGTATTATTTTAACAATTACATGAAACTGTGCTGCCATTTGTGAAACAAAGTTGAAAGTGTTCTCAAGATAAAAGGTCTTCACAAAAGGAGCATTTAGTATCTCTGCAGGTGGTAATACTGACAGCCATCATATAAACAAGCCCAAATGGTAGAACATCCTGCTTTACACATACACGCAATGGCAGAAAAAAGGAAAAGAGCACACCTTTCATTCAAGCATTGAATATATAAACTGATGAGACAAAACACTATGACCTCCTGTTTGATAATGTGTTTGTCCACTGTTGGAACACAATACAGCAGTGATTTTGTGTGGGACAAGTTCAACAAATTTCAGGTATGTTCCCAGCATTATGTGAGGTATGTTCCCAGCATTATGCAGCACCGCATGTCTAAGCACAGGTCATGTAATTCCCATAAATTGCAGATCAGTGGTTTCTGGGTGCAGAACTGGTATCTGATAGCATCGCAGATGTATTCCATCAGATTCAGAAGGGGTGAATTTGATTCTGGCCTCGTGACACTGAAAGTCATATTGTTGAAACATGTCACCTTCATTAGGGACAGGGTGCGGACAGTGCACAATAACGTTCACACAGAACAAAGCTGTTATGGAGCCTTCAGTTACTACCACAGGACCCATAGAAGACCAGGTGAATGTCCTCCGTAGCATAATATTGCTCCCACTGGCCTAAGTCTGTAGCAAAGTGCACCTTGCAAGCACCAATTCACTCTGTTGACAGTGTATGTGCACAAAACCGTCAAGTGGGTGTAATGCGAAACTCGAATGATTCAACCAGATGACACATTTCTATTGATTCACTGCCCAATCTCAATGCTCCTGAGCCACAGAAATTGTAATTCAACTGTGTTGTCAACATGGGAACATACAGGGGTTGTCTGCAGCAGAGCCCTATGTTTAACAATGTGCAATGAATGGTGTGCTCTGAAATACTCGTGCTTCCACCAGCACTGTGTCATCAGACATGCCACAGAAATTAGCTTCCTCAGCCGAATGTCATCTTTTTCAAAGGAACCATCCCAGCATTTGTCTTAAATCATTTAGGGAAATCAAGGAAAACCCAAATTTTGATGGCCCGATGGGATTCGGGTCCGTTGTCCTCTGGAAGTCAAGTCCACTGTCTGACCACTGTGGTGGCATGACCTAGTCTTAATTAAGCCAGAAAATCCTGGGAAATGCTGACATACTTATTGATTTAAGATATAACAATTTAAAACAATCCTCTCATGAATTTCACTACAATTTTCCGCTCTTTTGAAAAAAAATTTCTTTTGACTGTTTTGATGTTGTTTAGTATGTTTAAATAATGATGGCAGTCTCTATAAAAGGGCAGTTTGACTTTTAAGTTTAGTTATACTGTTTTAAACTACATCCTTCATCTATTTGTCCACCCAGAAGTGCTATAGGATATAACTTGAAGACTATGGTGAGGTGGCGGGGGACAGTCATGTGTTGAGAAGGAGGTGCTGCCAGAAATGAAGTGTGTGAGGTGACGTTATTGACACTGCATACAGGGAGAATAAAAATACTCTATTCCATATTCATTTACAATCTACGTCTGGCCCCCATATGGTTTTACTTTTCTCCAATAAGAAAAAAGAAATTGTCAGTAACTGTCTTTATAAGGTCTTAAAAGGAAACAAACAATAGAAATCTAGGCTGGAGTAACGACCATATTATAAAAAAGATACATTGCTATTCACTGTATACACGAGATGTTAGGTCACAGACAAGCACAACAAAAAGACTACTAAACACGTAAGCTTTCCATCAGAAAGTCTTCTTCCAAAGTGGACAAAAAACACACACACACACACCCACACACACACACACACACACACACCCGACCGTTGTTTCTCCCATGATGCACAGTTGCTCCCAGTCTGGCCCTAGCAGCCGGAGACAGTGGTCATGTATGTGTGATCTGCATTTGCGCGCATGTGTGTGCGTGTGCGTGTGCGTGTGTGTGTGTGTGTGTGTGTGTGTGTGTGAGGGAAAGGGGGGGGGGGGGGGGTTTGCACCAAAAGCTTACGTGTTTAATAATAGGTGGTGTTCCTTTTCCCACCCACCCCCCACCCCCCCCCCCCCCTGCCAGCAACACATCTACACTATACAGTGAGTGCCAATCTATCCTTTTCATAATACTGTCGTTACCACCTTGCCACGAGGCATATTGTGGAGTAATCTGAAGGGCTCTACTAATTTGTACAAGAGGAAGGAGAGCACAATCTCAATGTAAGTTTTTAGAAAACTGGTATGTGCATTACTTCTCCAAACCTTTCAGAAAGGATACGGTATGCACTTCATTCAGCAAGATGAGTAATAAACAATATTAGCAATACTGCATCAAACTTGTTCACTTTCATCTTTGGATTAAACATTCGATTTCAGAGAGTACAGAATTTGGCAGAATCAAATTTTGGGGATATGTGGAACTGGGACAATGGCATATTTTTTACCCATTCAACAAACTAAGCACTGCTGATTGCTACTTTTATTGTGTCTGCTGCTGCAATGCATATATGAAACTATAAGTGCAGCATCTATGATGGAATAAAATGTTATACAAATGAAACATACAGGTACAGTGAAATAGAGTAGTATGGCTCATCATTTCGGTCTCACAGATTAGCAGGTGTTGACTTGAAATATAATACTTAAGAAGTTGAATCCAAAGGAGAGGATGTACCGTATTTACTCAAATCTAAGCCGCACTTTTTTTCTGGTTTTTGTAATCCAAAAAACCGCATGCGGCTTGGAATCGAGTGCAAAGCAAGTGGAAGTTCTGAAAAATGTCAGTAGGTGCTGAAACAACTAATTTCTGCCGTGTAATATATGTAGCGCTACACAGGCATGCTTCGTAGGCACAAAGATAAATACTGGCGCCAAAACCTCTGCGTCAGTAAATAAATTAAAAAAAAAAAGGTGGAAGACAATTTTCATACATTATCCAATGAAGTAAATACAAATTCCGTATTGTTCATCTTCGAATGTAGCAGAACTTCAATGTATTACGAAAATCCGACCGGCAAGACTGTTTGGGATGTTTGTCAACATGGCCAACTCAATGTTCTGAATTTTTTCCTACCTGTGAGAAGAGACGGTTGCTAATAGGAACCTGATGAAATGTGAATCACATGCAGTATTCTCTTCATCATAAGAGTAATACGAATATAAACATTTTGCCACGTATTCTTTCGTGTTTGCTGCTATCTTATTTAAATCCTGTCTGCCTAATAAACTACGAAACTAGAGTGAGACAACAGCAAACGCGGAAGAATATACGTATCGTGTCATGTTTATATTCATATTATTCTTATGCCTAATAGTGATACAGTCAGAAATGAAGCACGGCAACTGACTAGATTTTTATATCCAAGATGACTCTAATTTCTGTGCAGAATTTGATGTACTAAAGAAGCGGCCGCAAAGATTTTCAAATGGAGAAAAATTTTCACCTAACTCTCGTTCAGAACATGTTCTATCATACGCAGTCTATTATTTGGTTCTTGTTGATCGTTATCAAAGAAAGCAGCAGTGTAAGGAACAACAAATAGTAGTCTCTTGCCATTGTTTTGCTAATGAGATGATTTCTCTCTCTTCTTTTTTTTTTTTTTTTTTTTTTTTTTTTTTTTTTTTTTTTTTTTTTTTTTAAAAAAATTGTAGGCAGCGGTAGCGTGCACAAAAGCAAGCCATGCCACGAGTGATGACAGGCCACAAACACGCACTATCAGAATGCGACAAACAATGCATGACACAGTACAGTAATGCATTTTCAGCTTAGAGGGACATAAACGCCTATAACAAGGAAAACGGCACTTATCAGATCAAAGCAAAATAAGCGATTGCTTCAAACCAGATGAAGCACATGAAAAAGGAAGGGTACCAGTATAAATACGGATGGAGCGCCTGACGCATAGCAAAGGCTACCTGGTAAAGCTTAACTGCTAAGCTTACGACTCGAACCAAACTACTGTAGCTGTATCGTCATTCATTCGACCTAAATTATGTCTCATATTACAATGGACCGACTTTGTTTCGATTTGGAGGTGCGGCCTAAAACTTTTCTCTCCCCTTGAACTTTGAGTCTCAAATTTCAGGTGTGGCTTAGATTCGGGAATTTTTTTTTTTTCTTTCCTTTATTTCGAGTCTCATTTTTCAGGTTTGAGTGCGGCTTAGATTTGGGTAAATACGGTAGGTGGTATTTCAACTAATTCTGACTATGAAATAAAACAAAGTACAGCAGGGAGCTCTGACGAATCAAAGAGCAGCGATGAAGATTCTGATGAATAGTAAAGTATGAGTTAAAAAATAAGATGCTACTGAGATCGTAAATTTTTGTTGTGTTGATGAATCTGTTAACAAACATATTCAAAAATGCACTGAAACATTGGCACATGTAGTGTTGGGAGGTGATAAACTGTCATTACTGTTAGAGGAGCTACGTATTTCTTGCTGTTCTACTCCTAAATGACACTGTATCTGAAGGTATAGAATGAATCTTCACTGGCTAGAGAAATGGGTAACACAATTTTACAAGTCTCTGCTGTCATGTAATCTCTTCAGGGAAATCATGACTGTACTAAGATTCGTTGGTTGGTTGGTTTGGGGAAGGAGACCAGACAGCGTGGTCATCGGTCTCATCGGATTAGGGAAGGAAGTCGGCCGTGCCCTTTCAGAGGAACCATCCCGGCATTTGCCTGGATTGATTTAGGGAAATCACGGAAAACCCAAATCAGGATGGCCGGACGCGGGATTGAACCGTCGTCCTTCCGAATGCGAGTCCAGTGTCTAACCACTGCGCCACCTCGCTCGGTACTAAGATTCGGTTTGTGGTTGACAAGGTCAGAGTCATTAAGAAATGCAAGGCAGCTACCATGTCAGTCCTAGAAGAGAGAGACGTAGCAAACTGTCAAAGCATGTACAGTCCCGGTCCATATGTTTGTGGTGATGTACTAACCAAGTAATACTGTGTGTCAGGCAGCGCATTACTCAAGAACCATCATGGAAAAAGGTGGAGTGGTAATTTATGTAAAAAACAACATATTTTACAATGCATTAGATTTAAAGAGCCATTGTATAGAGCAACAAATTGAAGTATGTGGTGTTGAGATTACTGTAAATGACTTCACGGCTGTAGTGTTAGCACTGTATAGATCTCCCTCAGGGAATTTGAATGTATTTCTTAAGCACTTAGATTCTTTATTATCCATACTGTACTCAAAGTCCAAGAACTTGATAATTACTGGTGACTTTAATGTTGATTTCCTAAATGAGAGCAATAGTAAAGCTGATTTAGTACATTTAATGGAGTCTTATAATCTGATGACAATAGTAGATTTCCCAACTAGGGTTGCTGTTAACAGTAAAAGTCTGATAGATAATATATTTATAGATAAGTCTACATGGAATGAGATCACTGTACATCCAATCCTTGGCCTTTCTGATCATGGTGGTCACTTGCTTAGGCTCAATTACATCAGTGTGTGCAACAGTTCCGAGCATTCTTGGAAATCTTTTAGGATAATAAATGAACAGGGCCTTAAAAAATTCAGTGATAGCCTAAAAGAGATAGACTGGAGCCGAGTTGATAGGGAAACAGATGTAAACAAAAAGTACAATTCATTTTTAAATGAATTCATGTCTGTATTTGAGTCCATCTTTCCCAAAAAAAGTAGTTAGAAATAGTCATATAGGCAATGCCAAGAAGTCTTGGATCACTACAGGGATAACAACATCTTGTAGAACAAAAAGGATGTTATACAGTTCTCTCAGGACTTGTAATGATCCAAAGAAATGACAACACTACAAACTTTACTGTAGCATTCTCAAGAAGGTTATAAATAAATCTAAAAGTATGTGCATAAAATCAGAAATTGAAAGCTCAGAAAATAAAATTAAAACTATAAGGAATGTAATAAAGAGGGAAACTGGCAGGACAACAGGGAACATGTCTCAGGTAGAGATTAAAACAGGGGACAGTATCATAAAGAAACCTGAGTTGGTTGCAGAAATATTTAATAACCACTTTTTGAGAGCAGCAGAGAAGACAAGCTGTAATGGTTCTATGGAAGAATCATTGTCCCTCCTACAGAAAGCTATTAGCAACAGAATCCCACAGTTATCCTTATCTCCATTTACTGTAAGCGAAGTCATAAGAGTAATTAGATCATTAAAAAACAAAAATTCTGCTGGTGTGGACAATATTTCTAGTAAAATACTGAAACACTGTTATAAATTTGTTAGTCCCACCTTATGCAACACATACAATGCATCCCTACAAGATGGGATTGTCCCTGACAGACTTAAGTTGGCTGTAGTGATTCCTCTCTTTAAAAAAGGGGATAAAAGCATTGTTACAAACTATCGCCCAATATCCCTATTAACTACCTTCTCGAAAATTCTAGAAAAACTCATGCACAGGAGGATTGTAGACCATCTCAAATTCCATAGTATCTTAAGCAAAAATCAGTTTGGTTTTCGTGCCGGTCTTTGTACTGAACAGGCAATATTCTCTTTCAGCAACCAAGTTTTGGAAGCCATTAACAAAAAAATGTCTCCAGTGGGTATTTTTTGCGATCTTACGAAAGCCTTTGACTGTGTAAACCACCAAATTCTTTGGAAAAAGGCAGAATACTATGGTTTAGGTGGTACTGTTGGCTTGTGGCTACAATCATATCTACAGGATCAGAAGCAGACTGTAATGCTAAATGGCTCTTCTGGAGAAATTGCCTCGTCTGAATGGGGCATGATAACGTGTGGTGTGCCTCAAGGCTCCGTTTTGGGCCCACTGATTTTCCTCATCTTTATTAATGATCTTCCTCTTTGTTCTGAGACAAACAGCAAATTTACCCTGTTTGCCGATGATACCACAATTCTAATTGACGATTTGACTGATCATGATCTTGAAAAAACTACAACTACTGTTTTTAATGACATCTTAAATTGTTTCTCCTCAAATGGTCTCTCACTCAATGCAGATAAAACTCATTATATGAGGTTCCATACATCACAAAGTAATCCCAATGAAATTGACATAAAATGTAGAGATCAACCAATACAGAAAGTTGAAGAAACAAAATTCCTGGGTGCTTACATAGACAGTAAATGTAATTGGTCAGTTCACATTCTTCATCTATGTAAAAAACTTAGCTCGGCAACATTTTCACTACGGGTAATTTCTTCAGTGGCTGAAGTTGACACTATTAAGGTTGCCTACTTTCGCTACTTCCACTCATTGATGTCATATGCTATCATATTCTGGGGGAACCAACCACTTGCAAAACAAGTTTTCACCATCCAAAAAAAAAGCAATCAGAATAACGTGTGGGGTTAATCAAAGACACTCTTGCAGGTATCCTAACAACTGCCTCACAGTATATTTTTTCCTTGCTGACCTTTGTGTGCAAAAATTATTCCATCTACCAAGACAACAGTAAATTCCATGGTTATAACACCAGAAACAAAAACAATCTACATTTAGAAATGAAACGTCTCACTCTGGTACAAAAAGGAGTTTACTACTCCAGCATTAAGCTGTTCAATGCTCTACCACTACATATCAAATGTGTTCATACAGAACTGCCAAAATTTAAACGAGTTCTCAAAGATTACCTGACAGAGAAATCCTATTATACTGTGGATGAATACCTGAAAGAAAATGTATACCATCACTAAACTTATTGTGTCTAGAAGTAGTTCAATTGATTTAATTGTGCATTTGGGAATTAGCTCACTTTTTGTAACAACAGATTGGCTGTACATGTATTTACTCTTGTAGGCCTAATATCTGATTTAACTCTGTGCTCTTGCCTTTAACCTTTATTTGAAACTCCTTTTTCTGTCAAATGGTTGTTATGTTATCTAGCTGATATTGTATCTGTTACCGTATTTATAGTATGTCTTACTTAAACTATGTACAATTTGCCATTGAATTGCCCTTGTATAGTTTAAATTGAAACCTGTACAATTTGACACGTTCCATATCCTTGTGATTGACTCACTAACTGGATCTATGGAACAAGAAATAAATAAATAAATAAATACTGAAGTGTGATCCAAGTCGCACAAATATGGCTTTAATAATAACCTCCGCACAATATGCCTCTAAGGACTCAACAAGACACAGAACACTGATGTGCACATTACAAACTAGAATCACACAGAGAGTCAGTCAGCACTGTTCCACACTAATATATGTGCGAGTCACCAGCAGATGGCACGGCAGGGACCGCACGGCACGCTTGGCTCCCAGAGACGGCCTCCAGCAGCCAGCCTGCAATGATCAGTCGGTGACCAATTTAAAGACGCATGTACGGCAACACCACTCTCGGTGCACTCACACTGACATGTACTAGTAGCACGATACAGCAGTGATGAGTAGTAGTACCCCTCCTGTCTTGTGCGCCTTTTATCTGGCTCTACAATTTACTTTCCTAGACCCACACAAATGCCTGATCCTCCTAATTCAATTTGCTCTGCAGACTATTTAAAACTTTTGAAGAAAAAGGAGCCACAATTGCACTTTGTGTGCCAGTTACTTTCCAATACATTGGCACCAGCTGATCTTATTTAAGAATAGTCAACTTTCGTAGCCATACTTACAGCACATCCTTTGCTTCCTGGCCTAAATCCAAGTTAACTCCCAGCCCCCCCCCCCCCCCCCACACACACCCCTCTCTCCCCCCCTCGCAAATCAGCTAGTTGTGTGGTGTTATCTCACGTCACACCCTAGTCTATGAGTGCCCAGCTGTCTGGCACCTGACCCCCCTACCTGCACCCCTAGCTAGCCCACAGATGGCTCCCCACTCTCCCACGAGCCACTAAATGCTTCCCTCCAAACCCCTCCCATCTCTCTCCATCTCTCACATTGCCTCAACCCACCCCATCCTACCCCACTCTAAAGCCCCACCTCACTCCAGAACACTCACCATGGGCCAGTAAAGAGCTGGCAGTTGAGCGACCACAGCATAAGGAGACATGCATGCGCATGTGAGAGAGTGTGTGTGTGTGTGTGTGTGTGGGCGCGCGCACATGTTTTCCCCACAGCTAGAAAAAGAAAGTGCATTCTGGAAGCTCGCCAAGTAATGTACCTTTTAGTTTGGAAGGTAGAAGACGAGGTACTGGTGGAAGTAAAGCTGTGAGGACGGGTCGTGAGTCGTGCAAGGATAGCTCAGCACTTGGCCACGAAAGGCAAAGGTCCCAAGTTTGACTCTTGGTCCGGCACACAGTTTTAATCTGCCAGGAAGTTTCATATCAGTGCACACTCCACTGCACGGTGAAAATCTCATTCTACATACCTTTTGTTCGTGTGCCTATCGATGAGACAGTGCTTCTGCCTTTTGGTGAGCCATCTCCTTTATTCCTAAATAATTCGTAATTTTCAACAGAAACTTTCTGTACCTTATTGTTGCATCCTACATTACAATATGCAATTTCCACAATATGTGGTCATCTGTGAATATAATGGGGGTAACAACTGTAGGAGACCAAAAACTGACTGCAGTAAGCAAGTTCAAGTTATTGTACGCTGCAGTAGTTACCCAGAGGTGAAGAGGGTCACAGAGGATAAGCTAGCATGGGCAACTCCATGAAACCAATCTTCAGATGGAAGATCACAACAATAAAAACATTTGATTCAGCATACAACAGGCTCCAAACAGCATACACAACCTGTATGCTCAGAAACACAGAAAATCATATTGGTTCCATCAGCAGGAAACTTCAGCCCGTAATTGTTATGGAACACTGCGGCGATTTTGTTCATTAATAAAACCCAAAACTGGGGAGTAATAAGAGAGTATTGTTGTAACTTCTTATCAACCTGGTTACCAAAATACATATTAAGAACACTGGTAAAGTGTTATTTTGAAGGGGTCACTCCAAAGCGCCACGAAAGTATTTGAGCAATGTATAAAATTAGAGAATCAGTGCACAATATTGAAAGCCTATCTACATTATCTATATCTGCACGACTAGTCTGTAATTCACAATTAATTGCTGGCAGAGGGTTCAGAGAACCACCCTCAACCTATTTATCTACCATTCCACTCCCCTACAGCATTTGAGGAAAACCAAACACTTCAATATTTCCGTACAAGCTCTGATTTCTCTTATTTTATTACAATGATCATTTCTCCCTATGTAAGAGGGCTCTAACAAAATATTTTCACATTCGGAGGAGAAAATTGATGATTGAAATTTTAAGAACCTGCTCCAGCAAAATGCTTTTGCTTTAATGACTGCCACCCCAATTCACATGCGATATCTGTGGCATGCACTTTCCTGTTTCCCAATAATACAAAATGAGCTGCCCTTCTTTGAACTTTTAAATGATGTCCTTTGTCAGTCCTATCTGGTAAGGATCTCACACCATGCAGAATACTCCAAAAGAGGACAGACAAGTATAGTTGTAGATAGTCTCTTTAGTAATCCTAATCTTCTAAATGTTTTACTATTAAATCACAGTCCTTTGTTTGCTTTCCCACCGCGTTATCTATGTGAGCATTCCAATTTAAGTTATTTGTAAATGTAATTCCTAAGTATTCAATAGACTTCACAGCCTTTAGACCTGCGTGAATTATCATGTAACCAAAATTTAGTAGATGCCTTCTACTACTCATGCGGATGACATAACAATTTTTATTATTTAAGGTCAGTTACCACTTTTTGCATCATATGGATAGGTAGCCTAAATCATTTTGCAGTTCGTTTTGATCATCTGATCACTTTACAAGACAGTAAATGATATGCAAGACTGTAAATGATAGCATCATCTAAGAGGACTGCTCAGATTCTTTCTTAAATTGTTAATGTAGATCGGCAACAGCAGGTGGTCTATAACACTTCCTTGAGGAATGTCAGATATCACTTTTGTTTTACTTGACGATTTTCCATCAATTACTATAAACTGTGACCTTTCTGACAGGAAACCACACATCCAGTTGCACAACAGAGACAATACACCATAGGCACACAATATGATTAGAAAATACTTGTGAGGAACTGTTTCAAAAAGTCTTCTGGAAATCTACAAATATGGAATCAATTTGAGAGCCCCAGTCGGCAGCACTTATTACTTTGCGTGACTAAAGAGCTAGCTGTGTTTTAAAAGGTCAATATTTCTGAATCTATCTTGGCTATTTATCAATGAATCATTATCTTTGAGATAATTCATAATATTCAAACACAATACATGTTCCAAAATCCTAATGCAAATCAACATTAGTGATATGAGTCTGTTATTTAGCAGATTACTCCTCTTTTCTTTCTTGAGCATTGGTGTGACCTGAGCAACTTTTCAGTCTCTAGGTATGGATCTTTATCAAATGAGTGGCTATATGTTGTTGTTGTGGTCTTCAGTCCTGAGACTGGTTTGATGCAGCTCTCCATGCTACTCTATCCAGTGCAAGCTTCTTCATCTCCCAGTACCTACTGCAACCTACATCCTTCTGAATCTGCTTAGTGTATTCATCTCTTGGTCTCCCCCGACTATTTTTACCCTCCACGCTGCCCTCCAATACTAAATTGGTGATCCCTTGATGCCTCAGAACATGTCCTACCAACCGATCCCTTCTTCTGGTCAAGTTGTGCCACAAACTTCTTTTCTCCCCAATCCTATTCAATACTTCCTCATTAGTTATGTGATCTACCCATCTAATCTTTAGCATTCTTCTGTAGCACCACATTTCGAAAGCTTCTATTCTCTTCTTGTCCAAACTATTTACCATCCATGTTTCACTTCCATACATGGCTACACTCCATACAAATACTTTCAGAAATGACTTCCTGACACTTACATCTATGCTCGATGTTAACAAATTTCTCTTCTTCAGAAACACTTTCCTTGCCATTGCCAGTCTACATTTTATATCCTCTCTACTTCAACCAACATCAGTTATTTTGCTCCCCAAATAGCAAAACTCCTTTACTACTTTAAGTGTCTCATTTCCTAACCTAATTCCCTCAGCATCACCTTACTTCATTCGACTACATTCCATTACACTCGTTTTGCTTTTGTTGATGTTCATCTTATATCCTCCCTTCAAGACACCATCCATTCCGTTCAACTGCTCTTCCAAGTCCTTTGCTGTCTCTGACAGAATTACAATGTCATCGGCGAACCTCAACGTTTTTATTTCTTCTCCATGGATTTTAATACCTACTCCGAATTTTTCTTTTATTTCTTTTACTGCTTGCTCAATATACAGATTGAATATCATCGGGGAGAGGCTATAACCCTGTCTTACTCCCTTCCCAACCACTGCTTCCCTTTCATGTCCCTCGACTCTTATAACTGCCATCTGGTTTCTGTACAAATTGTAAATAGCCTTTCGCTCCCTGTATTTTACCCCTGCCACCCTTAGAATTTGAAAGAGAGTATTCCAGTCAACATTGTTAAAAGATTTCCCTAAGTCTACAAATGCTAGAAACGTAGGTTTGCCTTTCCTTAATCTTTCTTCCAAGATAAGTCGTAAGGTCAGTAATGCCTCACATGTTCCAGTATTTCTACGGAATCCAAACTGATCTTCCCTGAGGTCGGCTTCTACTAGTTTTTCCATTCGTCTGTAAAGAATTCGTGTTAGTATTTTGCAGCTGTGGCTTATTAAACTGATTGTTCGGTAATTTTCACATCTGTCAACACCTGCTTTCTTTGGGATTGGAATTATTATATTCTTCTTGAAGTCTGATGGTATTTCGCCTGTTTCATACATCTTGCTCACCAGATGGTAGAGTTTTGTCTGGACTGGCTCTCCCAAGGCCGTCAGTAGTTCCAATGGAATGTTGTCTACTCCAGGGGCCTTGTTTCGACTCAGGTCTTTCAGTGCTCTGTCAAACTCTTCACGCAGTATTGTATCTCCCATTTCATCTTCATCTACATCCTCTTCCATTTCCATAATATTGTCCTCAAGTGTATCGCCCTTGTATAGACCCTCTATATACTCCTTCCACCTTTCTGCTTTCCCTTCTTTGCTTAGAACTGGGTTTCCATCTGAGCTCTTGATGTTCATGCAAGTGGTTCTCTTATCTCCAAAGGTCTCTCTAATTTTCCTGTAGGCAGTACCTATCTTACCCCTAGTGAGATAAGCCTCTACATCCCTACATTTGTACTCTAGCCCTCCCTGCTTAGCCATTTTGCACTTCCTGTCGATCTCATTTTTGAGACATTTGTATTCCTTTTTGCCTGCTTCATTTACTGCATTTTTATATTTTCTCCTTTCATCAATTAAATTCAATATTTCTTCTGTTACCCAAGGATTTCTACTAGCCCTCGTCTTTTTACCTACTTGATCCTCTGCTGCCTTCACTACTTCATCCATCAAAGCTACCCATTATTCTTCTACTGCATTTCTTTCCCCCATTCCTGTCAATTGTTCCCTTATGCTCTCCCTGAAGCTCTGTACAACCTCTGATTCTTTCAGTTTATCCAGGTCCCATCTCCTTAAATTCCCACCTTTTTGCAGTTTCTTCAGTTTTAATCTACAGGTCATAACCAATAGATTGTGGTCAGAGTCCACATCTGCCCCTGGAAATGTCTTACAATTTAAAACCTGGTTCCTAAATCTCTGTCTTACCATTATATAATCTATCTGATACCTTTTAGAATCTCCAGGGCTATATATGATTTCTAATGGAGCTATTGTATCAGCATTCTCTGAAAGAAACATAACTGCTTTATGACACTGAGGAGAGCTACTACTAAGTTACTCACAGTTGCAGTTGTTCTTGATTTGAATACTGCAATAATAACTTTGTTGTCTTTGGTGAAGAAATTTCAGAAATCCGTGTTTAGTAACCCTGCTTTAGTAGCACTGTCATCAGTAATATTACCACAGCTATTGTGCAGTGAAGGTATTGGTTGTGTCTTGCCATTGGTGTACTACACATGCAACCAGAACCTCTTTGGATTTTCTTCCAGATTTCAAAACGAAGTTTCACTATGGGAACTATTAAACACATCTTGCACTGAAACCCACCCTAAGTTTCGAGCTTCAGTAAAACATCGCTAATCTTGGAGATTTTGCATTCTTTTAAATTTTGACACGCTTTTTTTCATTGCTTCTGCAGCTGAGTTTTGACATATTTTGTGCACCACCCTTTTAATTTATTTGGTATCCTTTCAATTTATTTGGTATATATCTCTTAATTGTTGTCGATACTATTTCTCTGAATTTAAGCCATGTCTGGTCTACACTTACAAAGTCAGGCTTGAAGGAGTAGAGACTAAGTAGAGACCGTCTCCTTGGAAGGCATCAAGTTAATTTTTATATGCTTTCTCATTAAATGCCCTATTGTGTAGGGCTGAAAATTAATAGGGATAAGGTAAACAGAATGTGCAAAGTAAGTGGAAATTACTCGTCTCTTCCCCGATTACAGTGCAATAGAAGATAATACAAGATGTTGACAGATTGCCATATCTCGGTAGCTTTATATGTAATAATGAGGTCACAGATGCAGAAATCACCAGCAGAACTGGAAAATCAGTCCATATGGCAATTAGGTCTGTAATATGCCAACAAAGCTTTGACTACACTCCTTTATCGTTTATATGTGTGAGACTTGGAAAATGTCAGTAAAATCAGCACACAGTCTCCATGTTTTTCACCAACAATGCTAGAGATGAATTCTGAAGATGTTAACCCAACCAAGTTACAAACGATGAAGTGCTGAGAATAAGAGGTCTACACAGCCTGCACAAAATTATTGTTGAAAGAAGACTGAGGATTGCAGGTTATGTTCTACGCATGTAAGGTGGAAGAATCCCAAAATCAACACTGTTGTTGAAATCAATGGACAGATACAGATGTACAGGAAGACCTTTTAACACCTGGAACTTTTGCAATGAATCTTCAATCCATGGACACAAACTTGGAGGAAGGTGAGAACTTGGCAGCTGATCAAGTCAACTAGTGGAAACCAGTTCCTTGTATGGTACACAGCAAATCTGAGTAAGTTAGTAAGTAAGTAAGTAAGTAAAGTACAACTGGGGATTTTGCAAAACTGTTGGATGATCGATATTATTGTCTAGATTTGACACTGTTGGACTTCTACCTTTTCCTTGATGTGTATTCTTCAAATTGTGAGTTTTACGAGAAAGCTGATAGATACTTACCAATCAACCTTCCCTGACACGAACTGACATTGTCTCTTTATAAATTCTACTGTGCTAACAATTATCTACTGAGAATCCTCGACTAGGTCTCCGCAGCTCAAATGAGCCAGTTTCTTTTAAATTTCTGTCTTTGGCTATAATTGTCTTCCAAGTATGGTGACACAACATCCTGTCATGAAACTTATGCCTTTACACTTGTTTACTTTTCTGGACACTGCCTTTTTCTGCACTGTGCACTAAATACACTACGTGAGTAATGTCCAATCTCCAACAACCAATCGTGAACTGTAAACAGCTGTAAACTCTACCAGGGCACATAACAAACAATTAACATTTGTGTTTTAGTGTTCTAGGCTGTGAGGTCATCAGCGGACAAATAATTTAGTACCTATTCCTGGACAGCTAGAGTGGCCGTGTGGTTCTAGGTGCTACAGTCTGGAACCGAATGACCGCTACGTTCGCAGGTTCTAATCCTGCCTCGGGCATGGATGTGTGTGATGTCCTTAGGTTAGTTAGGTTTAATTAGTTCTAAGTTCTAGGCGACTGATGACCTCAGAAGTTAAGTCGCATAGTGCTCAGAGCCATTTGAACCTATTCCTGACGTGCTGTTGTTTGGAACAACAACTGACATGATCCAAAATATTACTTTCTTTTATTATAGCTTCACTTTTATTTTGTCTAATGATTACTAATTTCAGTATCAAATTCCATCATCAAGCCACTATATGATCAGAAAGCATAGTGTATCGTTAAAATATTGTTTAATAAACAGATTACCATTATATCATCATTCCTTAAAGTAATGTCCAAAGTGGAAGGACAGATGATTAATTTTGAGTATATACTAAAGTCAGAGTACTGAACCGGATATGAAAGAAGGAAAACCAGAAGGGCAGTGAGAGACGGGTGCCTTCTATCACCTTACTTCCTTAATATGTTCATCAAGGAAGTAATAACAACAACAAAGAAAAGATGACCAGAATCAAAAGGTAATTTCTGGAATACGCCATGGAAATGTGATAGGACCATTACATTTACAATGTATATAAATGATCCAGTAGAAAGTGTCAGAGGCTCCTTAATATTGTTCACAGGTACTACACTTGTCCATCAGAAAGTAGCAATAACAGAAGACAGTATCAATTTGCACAATGACCTGCAGAGGATTGGTGAATGATGTAGGCTCTGGCAGTTGACCCTGCACATAAATAAATGTAACATATCACACACACACACACACACACACACACACACACACACACACACAGGAAAAGAAATCCAATACTGTACAACTACACTATTAATGACAAATTGCTGGAAACAGAATCTACCATAAAATATCTAGAAGTAACTATCCAGAGCAACCTTAAAGTGGAATGACCACATAAAACAGCAATAGAAAAGCAGATGCCAGACTAAGATTCACAGGAAGAATCTTAAGTGAATGTAAATTACCCCTGTGTCCTTACCCAGTAAGACTGACAGAAGAGAGAAAGAAGATCCAATGAAGTGCGGAGTGTTTTGTCACAGGATCATTTAGTCGCTGTGAGATCATTACAGAGATGCTCAGCAACTCCAGTGGTAGATGCCATAAGAGAGCAGTTGTGCATCACGGAAAGATTTACTACCCAAATTTCGAGAGAGTAGTTTCTGAGAAGAGTCTGACAACATAATAGTTTCTCTCATATACAATTCACGAAATGATCACGAGAAGAAACTTTGAGAAGTTAGAGATAATACAGAAGTGTACTGACAGTCATTCTTCCCAAGCACTGTTCACAAGTGGAACAAGGCAGAGGGGATCAGTTGGTGGCATGAGACGTACCCCCTGCCACACACAGTTAGGTGGTTTTTGGAGCATGATGTCGATATGGAAACTTAATTGCATGCATATACACTGCAGATTGATGACATCACAATAGTAAATCAGAGTAGGAACTAAATAAAATGTTTCAGGCCTTAAATCAAGAAGTGGTAAAACTAAAGCTAAAAATGAATACAAAGAAGACAAAAGTTATGGCTACAGACAAGAAAGGAGGAGGAGGTAGGACTGACACAAGAACAGGCAATGAGCAACTCAAGAAAGGAACTGAAATTCAATATCTCAGTAGCATTTTGCAAGAAAACAATCAATATTTCAAGGCATTCAAGAAAAGAATAGCACAGGTGAAGAGTTCCTTCCAAAATAAGAAGAAGCTGCAACTGAATAAACATATCAGCTTCCACATTAAGAAAATATTTGTAAAGACCTTTGTGTGGAGTGTTCTGACACACAGATGCAAAATCTGTACATTAGAAAAGCCAAAGGAAGCTCGCCTCAGACCTGCTGAAATGTGGTTCTGGAGGAGAAGTACAAGAACTATCTGCATTGACAGAAAAATTAAAGGAAATAGGAGAGAAGAAAGAACCACTGAAAGTTATAGGCCAGGGCAAAGCAAAATACACTGGACACTTAACTGGAGACGATAATCTTTTAAAAAACATTTCTGAAGGCAAGATCATAGGTAAGAAAACAAGGGGATGACTGAGAACATCCTACTTAAACAATATGATCAATGAATGGGATTTTCTTCACACATGGAGATGAAGACAACTGCTGAAGAGAGGAAGCTGTGGCTGCAGAGACAAGGTTTAACCTTTTGGAAGAGTAAGGACAAACTAATACAAAATATGAGTCTGCATGGTAGCTACATATGGAATAAATGACAACTTCTTGTGTGCAGTCATCAAGTCACTTACCTCAGTAGGTGTCTTATCTACTAAAAGTAAAGGTCACTGTTGTGCTTTCAATAGATGTGAACTGCACCCTGAAAATGGTATGTCTAGTTTGCAGTTGTACAGAAGCTTTTTATTTTGCAAAATGGTTCAAATGGCTCTAAGCACTATGGGACTTAACATCT
Organism: Schistocerca americana; assembly: GCF_021461395.2. Taxonomy (NCBI): domain Eukaryota; kingdom Metazoa; phylum Arthropoda; class Insecta; order Orthoptera; family Acrididae; genus Schistocerca; species Schistocerca americana. The sequence goes on along the minus strand of NC_060120.1, from coordinate 1,129,196,427 downwards.
GAGGTCATCAGTCCCCCAGACTTAGAACTACTTAAACCTAACTAACCTAAGGACATCCCTGCCTGAGTCAGGATTCGAACCCGCGACCATAGCAGCAGCACGGTTCTGGACTGAAGTGCCTAGAACCGCTCGGCCACAGTGGTCAGCTTTTATTTTGCACAGAAATGTTTGATAATAAGATGAACTGATGCTGGCACTTGTTACTGAAACCAGTAGTACTTAGACACAACAAAAATGTGACTACAGAATTAAGAATAATTTTTCCAAACAATCGAGTATTTTTACCAAAACAACACCACAATAGTGGAAACTTATTTTAAACTAAAGACACAAAAGAAAAAAAGAGAAACTGTAAAGATCTTGAGTCTCATAAGACTCTCTTGGGAGGAAAATATAAGATTTTTAATTGGTAAACTTGCAAGGCATCCTTTTTATGTTGTATAAACTACGAAACTGTTAGCATCGTCAGCTAAAATTTACTTCTTCTGTCTTAATATACCTTCCTTCACTTACAGCTGCAGTGTGGAGACAGCGGTGAGGGTGGGAGCGGGGATGGGGGCGAGGGTGTGGGCATACTGCTTTAAAATGGTGATTCTTGTATTGATATTCTTAACAACAGATTTATATCTTTTGTTTATGAAAGTCTGCATGCGATGACAGCTGCACTAGTAATACCTTCACAGGTTCGTATTCAAGTTGCAAGGCTAGATCTATGCCAACCATGACACGCTCCCAGCCTTTCCTCCTCGTGATCTGGTTGTAGCGTTGGGACTGCAGGGTGTCTAAGCTGATGTTCAGACCGTCAAGCCCTGCCCTCTGCAAGGCAACCAGCTGTCTTGTCAACATGAGGCCATCGGTTGTCATTAAGACACTTTCGAGATCTTTTATTTCCTTCAAAGCACCCGTGAAACAGCAAATTATTCTAAAGAAACTGAAACAAATAATTTGTAACATTGCTGCTGCATATGAAACAAAACTCCAGTTGATAAATTGAAAATACAAATTCCTCAAAAGTTAACTGTACATTTGCCCTAATACAAAGAGATAAGAAGGGTTAATAAACTGAATTGAAGAATGCAAGTTAAGATAGCAATGAAAAAATAATTAGAGGCATAAGATCACCTACTGCAACAGGGAAATGGGAATCAATATGAACCATTACCCAGCTACTGTCAACTGATTCCATGTCTCCATGCACACTGTATAAACCACTGTGGGTTTGTCCGACAAAGTACATTGTTGTACCACACATTATGGTTTTTCCCCATTCAATGCTCATGTGGAGTGTGGGAAGAATGATTCTTTAAATGGTTCTGTGCATGCTGTAATTAATCTTGCCTTCATGGTCCCTATAGGAGTGATACATATGCGGTTATTGTATAATCCCTAAATACCTCACTTAATACAGGTTCCTGAAATTTCATAAGTTAGGTTTTGTCATATATTTGGCGTCTATCTTCACTTGTCTGGCATTTCCAATTTTTAGTAGCTTCTTGATGCTCTCCCATGCATCAAATAAATCTATGATCAATCATGCTACACTATTTTGTATACATTCAATGTCTGCCATTAGCCTTATTTGTTATGGGTCATACTTAAGCAATATTCTAGAATGGGCCACACAAGTATTTTGTAAGCAATGTCCTCTATAGACTGATTGCATTTTCCAGTATCTTACCAATGAATTGAAGTCTGCATTCTGCTTTGCCTACAAGTGAGTCTATGTCACCATTTCATTTCATCCAGATATTTGTATGAGTTGACCAATTAAAACTGTGATTATTTGATAATGTAGTCATACAATACTGTCTTTTTTTGTTTTGTGATGTGCTCCAATTTACATTTCTGAAAACTTAAACTCAGTTGCCTATCTTTGGACCAAATTGAAATGTTATGATCTGACTCAAATTTGTGCAGATTTTTTTCAGGCAATAATTCATTATAGACAACTCTATCATCCAGGAAAAGTATGAGGTTCCTTATAATATCGTCTTCCAGAACATTAAGGTACAACATTAATGTAATGGTATAAATTACTATAACTGTATAAATAAGTTTATAAGTGTGTAAAATACATTGAACTATTTGTTACAACTAAATATTGTACCGGTATACTCAGCAACATGTTAAATCAGCAGATAGCTACATTTTATGTTCAACATTTTGTGTACAGCATATATGCTGGAAAGGAATTATACCCAAATTAAATAAATCTGAAGAAATGGTAGTGTGTGTCTGGAAAAAAAATCCGTAAAAACTCATACAGTCCAATTTGCTATTATGTCACTGTTACTGAAATATAATACAAAGTAACTGAATTCGATGAACATTCTCAGAGTGCAATATGCCTCAGAGTGAAATGCACAGTAATGTCAACATTATTTTTTAGGCTATGTTTGTGAAAATGGATGAAAGCAAACCACACATTTTGTTCTCAATCTGCGGAAGCATTATGCACTGTGAAACACTGTACTGCTGTTATACATAAAAGCTGTCTCATTGCCAACATCTTTCCCCTGCTGGCTGTTCTACACTTCTCATAACTAATTCAACACGTTGTAAGATATTTTATGCTGTATGACACCACAGTCCAATCTGGTTAGGATAGCATAAAAATAATATATGAATTTCAGTATTGAAACTGGAAAAGCAGAACAGCTCTCATCACACTGGATATCAAATCGAGGTTGGATTACAGCCATGGGTACATCATTTCATGCTACTCAACTGAATGTCATATGTCAGAGTTCTTCAACTGTAGTGGCTGGCGACTGGTGGCTGGCGGCTGGTGGCATACCCATCTCTTGGCATCCTGTGAACAGACGTTCTCCACAGGTGACAGATTTGAAGAAAATGCTGGATACGGCAACAGTGGAACACTCTCTGTATCGAGGTAGCTCAGTACAGCTCAGGTGATGTGTAGTCTTGCATTATCTTGTTAAAAGATAACATCAAAGAAAGACTTGTAAGGGATAGAACAATTTATCAGCTTCCTGAACATCGTTCCAACAGCGAGGAAAACAAAATAAACAAGAAAGAAGAACAAAAATACAACGCTGCTGACATTCCTAATTTAAACTAGAGGTATGTGATGCTGTAAATATGATTCCCAATTACCAAATTGTGAATACGCCCGATTTAAAAATTTATCACCATAATGTGCAATCCCTGCGTAATAAGATCGATGAAATTAACGTTCTATTAACACATGAACTTAATGATATCTCAGTGTTATGCATTTCTGAGCACTGGCTTAACCCAGAATTAATCCAGAATACTAAAATAAACAAATTTGTCTTGGCTGCTTACTACTGCAGGAAAAACAGCAAACAGTGTGGGGTAGCAATTTACACAAAGGATAATGTAGATTTTATTACACTACCTGACTTAACTAGGGCAAATGTCGAAAAGGATTATGAAATTGCAGCTATAAAAATTACTCAGTTCAACCTGGTTATTGCTACAGTTTACCGATCACCATCTGGGAATTTTGAACTTTTCTTAAACAAAATGGAGTCATTGCTAAATAAAGTAAATAAAATGGATTGTGAATTTATAATCTGTGGTGACTTCAATATTGACTTCCTCATGAATAGTGGAAATAGGGAGACCATTTTGAACCTTGCAACGTCCTTCAATTTAAAGGCTGAAGTAAAAGCAGCTACCCGAGTATCAGAAACTTGTCAAACAGCTCTTGATCAGTTTCTAGTAAATAAGAGTTTACACAACACCTCACTAAAAATTTTCAATGCAGGTTTTAGTGATCATCTTGCTCAAATATTAAGCATAAAAGTACAAGGCAGTATTATTAACAACATGTCTTTTAGAACAGCATATCGAAGCTATAATCAGCATAATGTGAACTACTTCAACAACTTATTACACAAAGAAAAATGGCTAGGAGTGTACAAAATGAATGATATTAATGAAAAATTCGACACTTTCATTGATACATTAACCCATTTCTTTGAACTTGCATTCCCACTGAAAACATTAACCATACGGGGAAACTCTAGAACAAACAGCTGGATCACAAAGGGAATAAGGGTTTCATGCCAGAAGAGAAGACTACTTCATGAAATATGTAACTCGAAAAATTCGTCACCTGTAGTACGCGCATACTATAAAAAATACTCCAAAATATTAAGAAAAGTAATAAAAGCAGCAAAAATAATGCATAATGATGAAATCATTTATAATTCAGCTAATAAATCAAAGGCTATGTGGAGTGTTATAAAAAAAGAATGTGGAGAATACAGACAACCTTGGAAAAATATAACACTATCACATAAAAATAAAAAAGTAACAAACCCCTTAGAAGTAGCTAACACATTTAACAACTTTTTCACAGGTGTTGCTGAAAATATGTTACAATCAAACTTTAAGAGCATCCAGGCAAATGAATATAAAATAAGTACATGTAGAGGATCAATGTACATCGGTTCTGTTTCACAAGATGAAGTAGCTAAAGCAATAAAAGGACTAAAAAATTCCAAATCGGCAGGTATTGATGGTATACCTGCAACAGTGTTAAAGAAGAGCGCATCAAACCTAACTGAAGTACTCACACATTTATGCGACTGCTCACTTCAGGCAGGCACTTTCCCTGATGTGTTAAAAACATCAAAAGTTATTCCTGTATATAAAAAAGGGGATAAAGACAATGTAAATAACTACAGACCCATCACAATTTCCTCCTGCATCTCTAAAGTACTGGAAAAAGTTATGTATGAGAAACTTATGAAATTTATAAATAAAAACAGCATCCTATGTAATGAACAACATGGATTCAGAAATAAGAGGTCAACGACAACTGCTGTCTATGAGTGCATCAATTTCATCCTAAACCTGATGGACAAAAAACAGGAAACAATAGGAGTCTTTATTGACTTGTCAAAAGCTTTTGACATGGTGGACCATAAAATTCTGCTATCAAAGCTAGAAAGATATGGTATTCGAGGTCTGTCCAACAAGTGGATCAGTTCCTTCCTGACAAATCGTATGCAGGCAGTGTGCGTCAAGCACACAAATATTGAACTAAAAACTGTATCTAATCACTTATCTGACTATAAACAAATAAAATGTGGTGTACCCCAAGGATCCGTATTGGGACCCCTTCTGTTTCTTCTGTACATAAATGATCTAAGCTGAAATATTGATGCTCACAAATCAATCATATTTGCAGATGACACCACGATTCTACTAAAAGGAGATGACGATGAACAGTTACAGCAGACAGTAAACACAGTCACGAAACAACTTAGCAGCTGGGCACAGAGTAATCGGCTTGTAATAAACAGTAAGAAAACCGTTGCTCTTAAATTCCACAATGTTCCTAACAAGGACATGTTTATCCCATCAGTCTCTATCAATGACGAACCAGTTGGTAACAGTACTGAAACCAAATTCTTAGGACTTTGGCTGCAGAGTGACATCAGATGGAACAAGCATATTGAATGTCTCAATGCAGAACTGACCAAAACACGTTATCTTCTTTGTTCATTAAAATCATGCTTTAGTGAGAAAACAGAATTGAATGCATATCATGCGTACTTTCATTCTCGTCTTAGATATGGGGTCACCTTCTGGGGAAACTCTAAAATAGCTAATAGCACTTTTAAACTACAAAAAAAGGGCCATTAGAATCTTGTTTGGGTGCAAGCCTAGAGACTCTTGTAAACCCCTGTTTAAGAAATCTGGTATTCTCCCATTACCGTGTGTATACATTATGGAAACCCTTTTGTTCTTTAAATTAAATGTAATAGGCAAGGACCAGAGGCTAAAAAAAACTGTGATATACATGAGCACTTTACCAGACAAAACAGGAACTTACATATGACTCAAATCAGCATAGCACTGTGCCAAAAAGGTACTTTTCACATGGGAGTTAAACTTTATAACAAACTTCCTGAAAACATAAAAGCTATCACTGAGGTCAATACATTTGGAAAATCTCTAAAGTCATATTTACAGCATCACTGCTTTTATTCCATTGAAGAATATTTAAATTTATGAAATGTGTTATATAAATACTTGTGTGTAAAGTGTATTATTGTAAGCTTAAATATGTATGCTTTGAAATTACTTTCAGCCTGTATATTTATAACTTGACTTGTCCAATGTCTTATGCATAAGCTGCTATGTAGACAACAGGACCAATAAAATACAATCTACAATCACGGAGCCCTTGAAAATAGGGCACAGCGATAGGCCTTAACAAAACACAAATGCAATGACTGATGTCCAAATTACTGGATATGTGAACCAGAAGTTGTGACATGTATCCAGTTGCACCCCATACCATCACATCACATGCTGGACCCGCATGAGAATGACAGGTACAATCTGGCCAGGTCTGTTGGCATCAGAGCCTCCAAACACAAGTACATCAATTGTGACGATGTTGCAGAACCGAGACTCGTCTGACATGATGACACAGTGCCATTCCTGTGTCTGGCATTGTTGTCAGTTGCACCGCTGTCAGTTCACCTCTCTCTAGAGCTCCATTAAGGGCTTGACAGTCTGTGCTGCTCCAGATGCCATCACATTGTCTGTGTGGATATCTGTCTCACTGTATACAAGCCCACTTCCTGACTAAATGTACACAACTTCACTGCAGGATCACGTACGCATGAGCGAACACTTGTCTGCCCTCTCAGGTGCTAGTTGGGTGGCACTACTGAGGCCCTGCAAGGCATTTAGCATGGCCCTCCTGAACCTACCAATTCTATGTTGGCACAAAATGAGATTCTGAGCAATGCAAGCAGCAATATAGTGAAACAATAAACCAGAGTATCAGCAGACCATGAGCCTGCCACTGCCAAATCTGGAATGCTGATAAACATTTCTCCTTCTTCCATTATGCTTAACACGGTCTGCGTGTAAACAACCAACACTGAAATAGAATTTCTGAATGAGAAACCCGCTCCATAAGCTTTTCTTGCATGCAGAATATGCATGGGAGTGCTGAAAAGTAATGCCTCTGAATTTTTTATTCTGTTCTCAATATCGGTCGAGGTATGACACGTCACGCATATTACTTGGTCAACTTTCCCACTTCACTGACTCATGGCACACCCACCTCCCGCAAACAGATGGAGTCGGCATAGGCAGCCCACTCTGACCAGAGATTGTGAATATGTTTACAGTGCACTTCGAGGAAGAGGCCCTGATGTCAACCAAATGGAAATCCATCTTCTTCTTTTCTTCTTCTTCTTCTTCTTCTTCTGTTGTGTGGATAACACACTTGTCATCTGGCCTCATGGAAGAGACAAACTTCTTGACTTCTTTGTACATCTGAACTCCACACGCCACAAAATCAAATTCACTATGGAGACCAAAGAAGAAGGAAGACTACCATAGCTGGACATCATAGTCAGGAGAATAATGGACAGCACCCTGTGCCACAGCGTGTATCTGACTCTATAAAACACAAACTCAGTTCTCCCTATGGCACTGTGAATAATTTCAATAACAAAAAGTGAGATGAATGTTGCAGCTTACAATTAATTTCCACTTTGGCTTTGTATTCAAGATCAGTCTTACCTGAGAGTGCAACATTACATCTTTAGTTAATTTAATTATATGTTCATTAGATTTTGGTTATAAGGCACGTTTTGCTGCCTAATGTTTTGTCTCCAAACACTGGAAACAATCCATGGAGGAAGAGGAGTATGTAAGACATTGTTGGACCAGGTTGGAAGAATCTGTGAATTTCAATACTCTGTAGAAGAGCTCAATCATTTGAAAATAACTTTCAGACCTTGTGGCTATTCTAACAGATATACATAGGGCACTACATTCTAAAATATTTGCATCTTTCAGTGAAAAACAAGCAACTAGAGGAAAAGTTCTCTTGCCACTTGTAAAAACAGTCGCAGATCGCGACCTCTGAGTGCTATAAAGAGAAGGTATTGACGCAGTGCTTAAACCAAACAGAAGACCACAACTGCAGCCATACTCAAGCAAATTGCTATGCAGTAGTTTCAGTGAATTTGACAATGATGTGGCTGCTTTCATAGTGGCCCAGTCATATTGTGGGGTACGGAATGCCAGTGACAGGGCTGGAATTGTAGGTGACAGATGGGTTTTTGGCAAAGCCTTGTATCAATACCTCCTTAATTATTGAGCTGAAAAACTGTAAAAAACATTCATGCAGTAAAATCACACAAAAAAATTTCCTATTTCTGCAGGTATTGTGCCTTCTGTTTCTTTTTCATTACAAAAACATATTGATTCAAGTTTATAAAGTCACAACTATGTCACTGTGATTTGTGTAACACACATTCTGGAACATGTTCCAGGAATGTCATGAAACAGACAGCTTTAAATAATTACTCTAGCTCATCTTTCAAGACTTGCATGCCAACAACAACACCATCTATCCAATCTCTTTTTATTTCACTTTCATGAAAAGATTTCTCCACAAAGGATATCATCTGCCATGTAGGTAGTGCAAGAGGAAATTCCACACTAACATTTGGGTAATCAAGTGGATTCTATGTCTTGTCAGAACCAAGTACAATCAACCCAATTTCATCTTTACCACTGGTAAATATCTGGAAACATATTAAATGGTAAAAATAAGTTTTGTTTATAACAAGTTGTATACCAATAAAAACATCACACACAGATACTCTTTATAATATTATTTAATTGGATAGATAAAAAATCTACTCACCAAGCAGTGGCAGAACACACACATAAAAGACTGTTGTGATAGGCAAGCGTTTGGAGCCAGTGACTCCTTCTTCAGGCTGAAGGGTTGCAGGGGAAGCAAGAAGGATGAAGGAAAAGGACTGGAGAGGTCTAAGAAAAGGGGTAGATTTTGGGAAAGTCACCCAGAACCATGGGTCATGGGTGACTTACGGTACAGGATGAGAAGGAAAGACTAATTGTTGGGGACTGCATCGGGCAAGTTTCGGAAACCTGAGAGCTTAAAGGTGGAAGACAGGGTAATATGCAAGACAGAGATTACTACTAAAACTGTATATGGTTAATAAGAGTGAGAAGGTAAGTGTATTGTATGCAACAGTTGTGGGAGGGGGCAGTGAAAATAGACGGGAAAGACAATGAAAGATGTAGAAAGCTAAAACGGAGGAAGCAAAGAGTAATTACAGTGAAGAAAAGCTGAGACAGGAGAAATTAACGTAAATTAAGGCGAGGTGGGTGGTGAGAACCAAGGACACGTTGTAGTGCTAGTTCCCACCTGCGGAGTTCTGAGAAACTGGTGTCTGGCGGAAGAATCCAGGTGGCATGTGTGGTGAAACAAGTGCCGAGGTCACGTATGCCACGTTGTAGAGCATGCTCTGCAACAGGATATTGTGAGTTTCCAGTATATACACTATGCCTATGCCCACTTATCCTAACTGATAATTTGGTGGTAGTCATGCAGATGTAGAAAGCTGAACAGTGTTTACATAATAGCTGGTATATGACATGTGTCGTTTCTATTTTTCGCCTAATCCGAAATTCTGGGTGACTTTTCCAAAATCTACACCTTTTCCTGGAACTCTACAGGCCTTTTCCTTTACCCTTCTTCCTTCCCCTTCAACGCTTCTGTCTGGAGGAGCCATTGGCTCCGAAAGCTTGCCAATCACAAATAATTTATTGTTTTTGTTGTTATAGTTACTCTTTATAACCTACTTAAAATACATCACGTACCCTCCTCTCCACAATTCTTCGAACACATAGTTTTGCCTTTTGCAAAAAATCACTGCGTTTCTGTATAACATACTTGGAGTCAAAGTGTCCAACGTCTATTACAATTATAAACAGAAGAAAGAAAGTCATTGTATTTATTGGCAGTATTACGCAATCAAATATTTTGAAAGAGTTCCAGTGGTATAAATTTACAAAATCTTACAAATAAATATATACGTTTATTCTTTAAATCAATTCTTAGCAATAACATAATAGTATAAATTGCAGAATCAATATAGCCAATTTTAATGTAATGACTGCAATACAAATACAATATAACAGCGGTAAGTTATAACAAATGAGAGAGAGAGAGAGAGAGAGAGAGAGAGAGAGAGAGAGAGAGAGAGAGAGAGAGAGGCATTTAGACAATGATTCATTACAGTGTGAAACTTATTAGAATTAAAATGAAGCCATAGTGAATTATTACATTCCAAAACTAACAATTATTGTGTTCTTTCACCCCAAAATAATACATTCATTAGGCAATGTATACTTTTAATTTCAGAAATTTTTACAGCTCTGAACTTCACTGCTTCGATGAATTTATTACATGTGTCTATGAATGAGGGTTGATAACACTGCTTTAGTCATTCAATTGTTCGTCATGTGATATTCGCAATGTTCTTAATAACTTCTTATGTAAAGTTCTATCATCAAAAAGATAATCTACGTAAGTTTTAAAAGTCGCGAATCTTTAAACAACAACTTGAAAATGGGTATATCAGTATTTTGTATACATTCTAGCATTGCTAGATTTACTTTTAAATTTTAAAGTATATGAGCAGATTGAGCGACTTTCCATCCAGAAAATTTGCTGTTGGCAAGACCTCACTACAAAGAAAAATGGTCTTTCCGGAGTCAAATGCTAAAAAATTCATAAATACCAGCATTGTAAGTGATACAAACAGGTATTAGGCACCGGGCATAAATATCATTCTGCTTGACGAGAAAAAAAGTAGGTAGATGAAAGAGTAAATTGGGTGCAAGGATTGAACATAAACTAACCCAAGTTGCACAAAAAAAAAACATGAGGGTCACTGGTCAAGAATTGAGAACTGCCCCCCCCCTCAACCCCCTTCCTTTTACAGGCTTACTTTCACTTTTCAGATGAGACCATGTCCCCCATATGTGAAGAAAATAGCCAATATGTAAAGAGAATTACAGATAAAGAGTTTTCTAGAATGAGATTTTCACTCTGCAGCATAGTGTGCACTGATATGAAACTTCCTGGCAGATTAAAACTGTGTGCTTGACCAAGACTCAAACTTGGTGATCGTAGCCCCAGACCTGTGTTGCCGTTTTGGGAGGTAGATCTCATATCTGGAAAGAGGAGATGACAGTTAGGGTACTATGGCTGAGCAGCTGCCATCAATTTTTGATGGTGCAGAACCCACAATAGTGGAACTGCTGCCTAGTCCAAAGGCACCTGTTACCAGTCTTACCCCACAATAGTGTATCGAATCCAGACGTAATGTCGAAGCTGATAAAAAGTCATATGAGAGATTCCTGTAATCTAGGTGTGACTGCACCAATGCTGCATACAGCCATATCAAAGTAGAGTGGACCACACCGCTGAGGCATAGAAGAGCATTCAGGTGCGACCTACATGTCTGCTTTAGTTGGCAAAGACGGGGAAGCCATGTCAACTAGGCATCAAAGACCGGACCTAAAAAACACGATGACAGAAATGCATAACGTAGGTCATGGCAGCCAAAAAATGGATGCTATGAGTGAAAGCCCAGGATTGTGCTTGGTGTATTGCTCCCTGCATTCTGCCTCCAACAATAGCCGTCGCGGACGAACAAAAATGATGGGGACAAAATATGTCATGCAGCTGCCGCCAGATCATTGATAGCCACAAAAAGGAGAGTGACACTCAAAACAGAACCTTGTGCAAGCCCCTTCTCCTGCAGGGGGGGGGGGGGGATGCTACAGGAGGCACCAACCTGTACCCAAAAAGTGTGACATGGAAGAAAGTTCTGGATAAAAATCAGGAGTGGGCCATGGAGGCCCCACTCCTTTAAGGTGGCAAGGACGTTATGGCACCATGTGGTATCATAAGATATACACGCAGATCAATGAAAACTGCAACAAGGAACTGATGCTGAGCAAAAGCTGTTCAGATAGCACACTTCAAGTGGACTAAATTATCTTCAGTAGAGCGCCCTTGGCGAAAAGCACCCTGGATCGAAGCCAAAAGATCCGGGGATTCAAGGACACAATACAGCCTTCAACTAACCATATGTTCAAGTAACTTGCAGGACACTGAGTAAACAATCTGGACGACAGCTGTCCGTTTGAAGAGGCAATTTATGTGATTTCAAAATTGGAATAACGGCATTTTCTCGCTACTGGGAAGAGAATTCTGCATTGCCCCAGGGATGGTTAAAGAAAGGCCAGGTACACTGACGGAAAAATTTGCAACACCAAAAAATAATTAATGTAGAGTAATGAAATACCAGGAATATATTTGTTGAGACAACGTATGTAAAGTGATTAACGTTGCAGGATCAATGGGAGTGTGAGACAAGCCACTGCAAATGTAAATGCAAATGCTGGTACGCTATTGTACACGTGTCATGTGTCAGTTTGTGGGATGGAGTTCCATGCCTGTTGCACTTGGTTGGCCAATATAAGGACAGTTAATGATGTTTGTGGATGGGTTGAAGCTGTCATCAGATGATGTCCAATACGTGCTCGATGGGAGGTAGAGCTGGTTATCGAGCAAGCCAAGGCAATATGTTGACACACTATAGCATGTTGGCTTACAACAGCAGTATGTGAGCAAGTGTTATCCTGTAGGAAAACACCTCCTGGAATGCTGTTTGTGAATGGCAGCACAACAGGTCAAATAACCAGACGGACATACAAATTTGCAGTCAGCGTTCGTGGGATTCATACAGACAGTTTTGTCAGTGGAAAAGCGAAAGCCATTGTTGATGCTCCACGAGTAAAGACAATCAAGACATTGCTGAAGATGCCACTAAGTGAGACAGGTTCATAGAGAATTGCAATAGAAGGCAAAATCGTCAAAAAAAAAGAGAGCCGGAGATGCCCAGTGGGAGACAGGCCATTATAGGGTTTATGGTGATAGCAAAGAGAATGACACTCAGAATGGAACCCTGAGACACACCATTTTCCTGGATAAAGGTGTCCGACAAGGCAGACCCTTCATGCACCTCGAAAACTCGGTCTTTTAAAAATGTCTGAAGGAAACAGGGTAGGTGGCCACGGAAGCCCCACATGTGAAGAGTATGGACGTTACTAGCTCTCTAGCAGGTGTCATAGGCCTTTTCCAAAACAAAAAACACAGCGACAATCTGGGATTTCTGCAGAAAACCATTCATGACATGGGTGGGCAAAATAATGAGATGGTCCACTGCAGAATGCCGTGTTGAAAGCCACACTGTGCATTCATAAAAAGTTGTGAGACTCGAGCCACCATATCATCCGGGCATGAATCATATGTCCCATCACCTTGAGAACACACTGGTAAGAGAGATGGAGTGGTATCTAGAAGGAAGAGTGTGTGTGTGTGTGTGTGTGTGTGTGTGTGTGTGTGTGTGTGTGTGTGTGTGTCAGAGAGAGAGAGAGAGAGAGAGAGAGAGAGAGAGCTAATTTCGGCAAGAGCTAGATTTTCATCAATAAACTGAGTTGAAGCTGCTGTTGTGGTCATCATCCAACTACTGCTTTGGTGCAACTCACCAGCCTATTCCTGCCTTTGTAAGCCTCTTCATCTCTGCATAGTATTTCAACCTAAATCCACTTAGAATGGTGAACCACCATTCAGAGAATAACTTTTTAACAACACAGTTTGACTTCTGTAAAGGCTTCTATACTGAGAATCCAACATAATATCTCACAAATTCAATTCCAGTAGAATTAAATAGTGGAAATTATCCCCTCTGTCATCTTGCCAAAGCCTTTGACTGTTTAGATTAAAAAATTCTGAGAGGGGAAGCTAAAATAGTATGGCATTAAAAGTCTTCCCCTTGCATGGATTGAGTTGTACTTTAACTACAGAAAATGGAAGGTCACATTAACAAATGATAAGACAGGAATAAGATTAAACTCAAAAAGGGAGAACATAAAATATGGTGTGGCACACAGTGTTTGCTGCCAAGTCCGCAAAAATGATTTACTTGGGGCACTGGAGGGCTTTGGAAAAACTCTAATGTTTGCAGTGTCACAAACTTATTGATGCAAGATCTAAGCTCATCCATACCAGAAACATCCAGGATAATAACAGAACAGGCTTGTATAGATCCACAGGTACCAGCTTAATGCCTAAAAACTTGTATTGTGCAGTTCTAAAGAAATAAAAGTGACTTACAGATACGAATATCAAAAGTAGGGATAAATGGGTAACTAGGCTCCCGTGTTCTAAGTTCCTGGAAATGCAGATACCACTCACATGTGAGACCAGCATGTGAGTCAGTTAACCGAGAAGCTCAGTTCCGCCCATTTTGTGCTTAGAAATCTCTTACTGTATCAAACTGGACAAAGGATTGCTAACACACTTTCACTCAGTTTACTCATATGGCTTAATCTTCTGAGGTACTTCAGCTAAGCGGAAAAAATTATTTATTCTACATCTTGAAAAAGCTTCTTCAGGGACCCATGGATTCTCACACTTACATGCCTATAGAAGTTATATTCCCTAATGGTATATGTGATTAATAACAAGATTTAGTTTAAGATGAACTCAGCAATTCAGAACTGCAATACTAGAAGCAAAAATAATTTCCATATATAAAAACCTAAAATCAGGTTTGCCACAAGTTTCTCCAAGTGAAATTCCCTGATATTTCTCTGATTCCACAGACACGTTTTAGAATTTTTCCCCGACAAATTTTGAGGTCTCAAGGGGAGGTAAAGACATAAGTCGACAAAAGAATGTAAGGGCTTTGTATTTCTCCCCCATTTTGTTTTAGGGTGCAAAAACAACTAGGGTCATATGTGTCCATGCCAAAACTGTGAAACACAAAGATGAAGAGAGGAGTTAAAAATGATTACATGTCAACGTTTAATGACGGAAGATAGGACAGCTAGAAACAGGGACGTGGAGAAAGGTCTATGAAGTACGCAATAGTGAAATGGAGGCCCAGAACTAAAAATTAAATGGCCTTCACTATATTGCTACAACTGATAAAAAGTAAAACAGAGTCGACAGCCCACGCATTGTTCACTAAAATGGCCAATAACTCAGATGGCAAACCCAAAAGGGAATGTAAACTCTAAAAAAAAAAAGGGCATCCCCTCAGGAAACGGCAGACAGTTAAAAGTTGGGTGCAATGTGCACAAAGTAGTAGGGGAGCACCACTTAACAAATGGTGATGGCTAAAAAGGCAGTGCCCAATATGCAACCTAGTTAAAATGACCTCCTCGCCACAGGAGGACTGAGAGGAGGTTGTCCAAGCCACTGGGAGAGGCATAATAACCCAGAGCTTATTCCTATGAATGGAGGACCAGTGGCGATGCCAAAGTGACACCACCTCCTGACAGAAAGTAACAAGAGATCATCAGAGGGAATGCAAGAATTATTGGGCTGAAGTACAAGGAATGCAGCTTTGGCAGCAGTGTCAGCAACCTCTTGGACCGATATGACCTGGAACACACATAAACATCACAGTGGCTCCATAAAAAGTGAGCAAGTGGAAGCTTTCCTGGAACCGGTGCACTAAGGGATGGACAGTCTACACTGCACAGAGGCTTTGAAGGGTGCCAAGAGAGTCTGAGCAGTGACACAGTGAAAAGAGTATGTCAGCAGATGTACTCGATGATCTGATACAGGGTGAAGAGCTCTGCTGTAAATACTGAGCAATGTGCCGGACGTCAGTACCAAAAAATGTTGGTTGACGTTGAAGGCACACTTGACACCATGGTCAGTCCAAGAGCCATCAGTGTACACAAAGATACTACTGCAAAATTCCATGCATAGGTCGTGAAACTGAAGGCAATAGACCGAGCCAGGTGCAGTGTCTTTAGAAAGTGAATGAAGGTCAAGGTGAAGATGGGCTGCCGCACGAAGCCAAGATGGTGAAGGGTTCACACCCATCGAAAAAGCTGCAGGGAGCATGAAGTGGGAGGACCAAGATAGTTTTGTATAAAGCAGGAGCCTCAGGAATTTTGTAGTTTCAATGAATGGAAGAGCAACAGGCCCAAGATGTAAAAATGGTGGGAGAAACCAGCTGTGCTACCAGAAATTCATACAAATGTTTTTGTCAGTAGAAAAACTTAAGCCACTGTCCATGCTCCATAAGTAAAGACGATCAAGACATTGCTGAAGACACCACTCAATGAGACAGGTTCATGAAGAGCAGCAGTAGATGGCAAAATTATCAACAAAAAGAGAGCCGGAGATGCCCGGCAGGAGACAGGCCATTGTAGGGTTAATGGCGACAGCAAAGACGACGACACTCAGGACAGAACCCTGAGGTACACCATTTTCCTGGATAAAGGTGTCCGAGGAGGCAGACCCCATACGTACATAGAAAACTCGTCTTTTAAAAATTCCTCAAGGAGATGGCACAGTTGGCCACATGTGTAGAGAGTACAAACGATACCAGTCCTCCAACAAATGTCGTAGGCTTTCTCCAAATTGAAAAACAAAGCCAGTCTGGGATTTCCACAGAAAACCATTCATGACATGGGTAAACAAAGTGGGTGATAGCCAGAAGGAAGTTGTTTGTCCTTACCGGGCTTAGGTGTGGGTATGACAGTGCCTTCACAACAGTGGCTGGAAAACATGCCCTCTGCCCAGGTCCGGTTGTATGTATTAAGCAAAAAGTGCTTGCCCACAAGAGAAAGGTGCTGCAACACTTGAAAGTTAACAGTGTCTGGTCCAGGGCGGAGGATTGAGATGAAGTGAGAGCGTGGTCTAGCATCCTCATAGTAAAGGCAGCACAGTAACACTCAGGATTCTGAGAAGAGATGTTATTGCCCGAGTCTTCTCTGCTCATCTCCTATAGAGGTAGGCAGGATGATAGTGGGAGGAGCTCAAAATTTCTGCAAAATGGCGACCCAAGGTGTTGGAGATAGCAATAGGGTACACGATGATATTGTCTGCTACTGTCAGTGTGAAAATTGGGGAATGGATCTTGCTCCCAGAGAACCGTCGGAGGTTGGTGCACACGATGGAAGAGGGGGGTGAAACTGTTAAAAGAACTAGTGAATGAAGTTCAGCTGCCTGTTTGGTTATCCCAAAGAATGCGAATTACATCACAGCAGGCTTCAGTCCACCAAAGGACTGGGACACAGCATGGTAAAGAGGAAGTGTGAGGAATGGAATGTTCTGACGGTAGGGATAATGTTTGTAAGAAATTCCACCTGGTCATGACAACTGCGGAAATCGTGTTCGTTGAAGGTCGCCAGGGAGGAGTAAAGTCTCCAGACAGCCTTAGTCAGCTGCCATTTCGATGTGCACGGAGGTGGGGTAGGAGTTAGCAAATGGATAGCACACAGGAAATGGTCGCTCGAGTAGGTGTCAGAAAGAACGGACCGTTCAAGATGATGTGCAGGACAGGCAGTGAAGAAGGAAAGGTCCAAATGGGAATAGGTGTGTGACGAGTCTGAAAGCAACATGGGTGCTTCTGTGCTAAAGAAGAAAAGGTTAAGTTGATTAAGAATGGCAGCGAAGAGGGCACCTCTCAGATAGGTTCTGGAAGAGCCCCAAATGGGATGGTGTGCATTAAAGTCCCCAAGCAGCAGAAATCAGCAAGGAAGCTGTCCAATAAGCTGGAGGAAGTCGAACCTGGTGACATCGAATGACGGAGGGATGTAAATGGTAGAAAGGGAAAAGCTCAAGTGAGGAAGGAATAGACAAACTGCAACAGCTTGATGACAGGTAGTCAGGGAGATGGATGGGTTGACTATGAATGTCATCCCATAAGAGCAGCATGACTCCCCCCATGAGACAGAATGCCAATCTCGAGCGGAAGGTCAAAACAGACCAGGAAGAAATGTGAAAGCTCAAAGCAGTCGTGAGGATGAATTTTGTTTCCTGAAGGCAGAGTACAAGTAGAAGCTGCAATTCTAAAAGCAGTCATAAATCCTCTTTGTTGGATCAAAGGCTGCAAAAGTTCCATTGGAGGACAGTCACGATGAGGACAATAGGAAGGGGTGTCACCTCGGCAGCTGCCGAGTGCCAGTCTGCGAAAACTCACTGCTACAGGGCACAGAGGCAAGAGGATCCTGCTCCATGTGGTCCTACAGAAGTGTCGGCTTTCTTCTGCTGTCGACATGAGGAATCCAGGGCACAAGAAAGGTTGGTGGGGCACACTGGCGAAATGGTGGCCGGCCAGGAGAAGGTATCACATGGCGACACCGTCAAAGAGGATCTTTGGGTCAGCGAAACAGAAGACCATTTGCCTTTGGTGGACTTTTTCGAGCCTTTCCAGTTGGCAGAGGGAGACTCATGTGTTGATTGGCTGGAGGGATGTAGCAAGTCTTCAAGGGACTCTTCCTTCTGTCCTTTCCGGCCTGCCGGTTGTGTAGCTGGTGAGTTGCACAAATACTCTGAGAATCAACGCTAATGAGGATAGTAGCAACTCACGGTAAAGATGATTGCTGAGCCACATCCAGGCATGTAAAAAAGACAATAACATTCTCACAACTAAACTTCCGCCATACCCTTTGTCAGAAAACAAGAGCACACAGATATTCAGACAGTCACCCAGACACAACTCATGTATACGTGATCACCATCTCTGGCTGCTGCGTCAACAATCTCTGAGAATCAGATTCAAATAACCACTCCTCCTGCCTCCCTGTCTCTTGTCGATAGCTGCTAGGCTAGTGGCAAGAAGTGGTGGTGGTACTGATTGCAATTTGAGGGGAGTGGTATAAAGGGGAGAAGCAGTAAGAATAAGGGAGTACGGAAGTTACGCACGTACTCAGCTGCACCCAGCCAGTGATGACACATGACATCTCAGCAAACAAACCATTTCATCTACTGAGACAAAAACAAGATTTTTCCAGTGCTCTTTTCAAAATTCCCTGATACATTTGAAATTCCCTGATTTCCAGAACATGTGGCAACCCTGGAAATACACATGATTGATGTGCCATAATAATATTTATTTCATATTAATAACCATCTAAGCTGTATTATTACACATTTATTGTGTTATGACCAGATTTGTTCACTAAACATATTCAGGTGGCCTACATGTGTAAAGTCATGACACAAATGGGCAATTTGAAGATGTTCAATCAGTGAAACCAACTGCAACATGATAAATATGTAATAACACACATAATCATTAATATTGGTCTCAGCTGTGGTGCTCAGCATGATCAAAGTCATTTATTTTACAGTTCGTTATGAATCAGATTTTGGCTTTTTTGGACATCATCAGAAATTGTCTGAGGATGACACAGAATGCCAAAAGCTGGTTTATAACTGACTATAAAACAAATACTATTGTGGAAAATCAATGATGTGAATTTAAGCATTAATATATCTATGTTCCCTCAAGTACCAATGGCATATTTCCATGTAGACTGTGCACCTCTCCGTACGGTTCAGATTACAGCTTTATATTCTGCTAGAAAAGTGTAACAGTATGACAAGAGACGGACAGGCAAACAAAAATCCCCAAATCCTTAAAAATGAAGTAAAAAAATACCCCATGAGACAAGGTGTCCATAATTTATAAGAATACCTGGGCTCCAGAACGTAAATTCTGCATACTAATACTATTATATAGATCCTGACTTTACCCATATATAGAGAGCTGACAGTAGTCTGCGTCCCATTACATGAATGTTTTGTTTGAAGTATTATATAAAAATAGCAGCTAAATAGTATAGGACGAGCAGTGGATATTTTCAAAATCGCTGTTTTACCCCTGACATAACAAATCTACAAGTAATTTCATAATTATCAATTCGAGCAGAGTAGCACTAGCCATAATTTGTTGTTAGCATATTTTACAGACATAGGCAGCAGGGGATTACCAAAAGTTCTTGTTCTCTTATTTGCTTTAACCCGTGGCATCTTCAAGATGGTGACAGTCCTATTTCAAGCGTTTTCAATATGGAGACCACGACATCTATCACTACACCCATGAACAAACATAAACAGGCCCTAACAAGTGGAATATTTAACACCAGAAATAAAGTGAAACTAATGGGGGAACCGCTCAAAGCAGGGGTTTTGGGCAGTGTCAATCACCACACACAACAATAAGGATGATGACACCATTCCAAAATAAATATCAAACCAAAAATTATGCACACAAAATCCTCAACAAACCCTCAACAATCATCCCACCCCAAAACTGCGAATAACAGCTATTGGTATCATACATTTTGCCTGAACTAAACAGCTCCAATGAAGACAGTGATACTAGAAACCCACACATACACTGAAACTTTCACTTGGTCTATACGGCTCAAACATAGCCAGAGATACCATGAAACCAGACACAAAAACCTGGTACTGCAAATTTCACTTGACCTATATAGCTCAACCAAGGTGCACAATACTACCAACTGCCACAAATCAACAACACCAGACCACACTCCATAAAACCCACCGATATAAGCAAATAAATACCCCCAAAAAATAATACCAAATTAATCAAACATAAATTACCTCAATGAACCGTAAACAAATCCACTACATTACAAAAAGGAAAAAGGTCTTACCAACCACAGTTTCCCCCCCTCCACTCTCTCTCTCTCTCTCTCTCTCTCTCTCACACACACACACACACACACACACACACACACACACACACCTAAGCACCACTTACCAAACAACTGATGCCCATCCCATACATACATACATACATACATACACACATCAAAAAACGTTTTGCATCCCCTCGGTTCCTGAACCTGTGCAGAAATTTGCAACAGAGATCAACATCATTTCCGCCCTTTCTATTGATCATGAAAACCACACAGTGCATGTTGTACCACCATACAGCGAGACTCTCAGAGGTGTTGGTCCAGACTGCTGTACACACGGGTACCTCTGATACCCAGTAGCACGTCCTCTTGGATTGATGCATGCCTGTGTTCGTCGTGCCATACTATCCACAAGTTCATCAAGGCACTGTCAGTCCTGATTGTCCCACTCCTCAACGGCGATTCGGCGTAGATCCCTCAGAGTGGTTGGCAAGTCACATGCCCATAAACAGCCCTTTTCAATCTATCCCAGGCATGGTCGATAGGGTTCATGTCTGGAGAACATGCTGGCCACTCTAGTCGAGTGATGTAATTATCTTGAAGGAAGTCATTCACAAGATGTGCACAATGGGGATGCGAAATGTCATCCACAAAGACGAATGCCTCGCCAATATGTTGCCAATATGACTGCACTATTGGTCGGAGGATGGCATTCATAAAACTTTGAACATAGCTGCTAAGGTTCAGTGCCCGTGTCAGAATTATATTAGAACAAATAAGCCCTCGGTCACAAATATTAAGTCAAAATTGACCAGGTTTCGATGCTACTATGAGCGTCGTCTTCAGAATTAGCCTGACTGTTCTAAAACATATTAGGTATATAATACATTCATAAAATTAAAGTTTGTACTTCATCTTTTCCAGTCAGTACAAACTTTAATTTTATTAATGTATTATATACATAATATGTTCTAGAACAGTTAGTGTAATTCTGAAGACGACGCTCATAGTAGCATCGAAACCTGGTCAATTTTGACTTAATATTTGTGACCGAGGGCTTATTTGTTCTAATATAAGGATGGTATTCACTTATAGCACAGCTGTCATGGTGCCTACCATGACCACCAACAGTGTGCATCAGCCCCCCATAATCCCACCCAAAACAGCAGGGAACCTCCACCTTGCTTCACTCATTTGACAGTGTGTCTAAGAGTTCAACGTGACCGGGTTGCCTCCAAACACATCTCTGACAATCGTCGGAAGGCATATGTCACACTCATTGGTGCAGAGAACGTGATGCCAATCCTGAGCAGTCCAATTCAGCTTGTTATTGGGTTCATCTGTACCGTGCTGCACGGTGTTGCAGTTGCAAAGATGGACCTAGCCATGGATGTGTGGAGTGAAACTGCACATAATGCAGCCCATTGCACACAGTTTGAGTCGTAATGTGATGTAAGGTGGCTGCACGAAAAGCATTATTCGACACAGCGGCATTGCCGTCAGGATTCCTCAGAGCCATAATCCGTTGGTAGCGTCACCCACTGCAGTAGTAGCCCTCGGGTGGCCTGAGCAAGGTATGTCACTGACAGTTCCTGTCTCTCTGTTTCTCCTCCATGTCTGAACAACATTGCCATGGTTCACTCCACGATGCCTGGACACTACCCTTGTTGAGAGCCCTTCTTGGCACAGTGTAATAATGCAGATGTAATCGAACTGCAGTATTGATCATCTAGGCATTGTTGAACTACAGACAACATGCCCTGGATTCCTCATGTCGACAGCAGAAGAAAGCCGACACTTCTGTAGGACCACATGGAGCAGGATCCTCTTGCCTCTGTGCCCTGTAGCAGCGAGTTTTCGCAGACTGGCACTCGGCAGCTGCCGAGGTGACACCCCTTCCTATTGTCCTCATCGTGACTGTCCTCCAATGGAACTTTTGCAGCCTTTGATCCAACAAAGAGGATTTATGACTGCTTTTAGAATCGCAGCTTCTATTTGTACTCTGTCTTCAGGAAACAAAATTCATCCTCATGACTGCTTTGAGCTTTCACATTTCTTCCTAGTCTGTTTTGACCTTCCGCTCGAGGTTGGCATTCTGTCTCATGGGGGAGTCATGCTGCTCTTATGGGATGACATTCATAGTCAACCCATCCATCTCCCTGACTACCTGTCATCAAGCTGTTGCAGTTTGTCTTTTCCTTCCTCACTTGAGCTTTTCCCCTTCTACCATTTACATCCCTCCGTCATTCGATGTCACCAGGTTCGACTTCCTCCAGCTTATTGGACAGCTTCCTTGCCGATTTCTGCTGCTTGGGGACTTTAATGCACACCATCACATTTGGGGCTCTTCCAGAACCTATCCGAGAGGTGCCCTCTTCGCTGCCATTCTTAATCAACTTAACCTTTTCTTCTTTAGCACAGAAGCACCCATGTTGCTTTCAGACTCGTCACACACCTATTCCCATTTGGACCTTTCCTTCTTCACTGCCCGTCCTGCACATCATCTTGAACGGTCCGTTCTTTCTGACACCTACTCGAGCGACCATTTACTGTGTGCTATCCATTTGCTAACTCCTACCCCACCTCCGTGCACATCGAAATGGCAGCTCACTAAGGCTGACTGGAGACTTTACTCCTCCCTGGTGACCTTCAACGAACACGATTTCCGCAGTTGTCATGACCAGGTGGAATTTCTTACAAACATTATTCTTACCATCACAGAACATTCCATTCCTCACACTTCCTCTTTACCATGCTGTGTCCCAGTCCTTTGGTGGACTGAAGCCAGCTGCAATGCAATTCGCATTCTTCGGGATAACCAAAAAGGCAGCTGAACTTCATTCACTAGTTCTTTTAACAGTTACACCCCCCTCTTCCATCGTGTGCACCAACCTCCGACGGTTCTCTGGGTGCAAGATACATTCCCCAATTTTCGACCTGACAGTAGCAGACACTATCATCGTGTACCCTATTGCTATCTCCAACACCTTGGGTCGCCATTTTGCAGAAATTTTGAGATCCTCCCACTATCGTCCTGCCTACCTCTATTGGAAATGAGCAGAGAAGACTCGAACAATGCCTTTCTCTTCTCAGAATCGTGAGTGTTACTGTGCTGCCTTTACTATGAGGAAGCTAGATCATGCTCTCACTTCATCTCAATCCTCCGCCCTGGACCAGACACTGTTAACTTTCAAAAGTTGCAGCACCTTTCTCTTGTGGGCAAACACTTTTTGCTTAATACGTACAACCGGATCTGGGCAGAGGGCATGTTTCCCAGCCACTGTCGTGAAGCCACTGTCATACCCACACCTAAGCCCGGTAAGGACAAACAACTTCCTTCTGGCTATCACCCACTTTGTTTACCCATGTCATGAATGGTTTTCTGTGGAAATCCCAGACTGGCTGTGTTTTTCAATTTGGAGAAAGCCTATGACATGGCCATCCCTTAGTGCACCCGTTCCAGGAAAGCTTCCACTTGCTCACTTTTTATGGAGCCACTGTGATGTTTATGTGGGTTCCAGGTCATATCGGTCCAAGAGGTTGCTGACACTGCTGCCAAAGCTGCATTCCTTGTACTTCAGCCCAATAATTCTTGCATTCCCTCTGATGATCTCTTGTTGCTTTCTGTCAGGAGGTGGTGTCACTTTGGCATCGCCACTGGTCCTCCATTCATAGGAATAAGCTCTGGGTTATTATGCCTCTCCCAGTGGCTTGGACAACCTCCTCTCAGTCCTCCTGCGGCAAGGAGGTCATTTTAACTAGGTTGCATATTGGGCATTAGCCATCACCATTTGTTAAGTGGTGCTCCCCTACTACTTTGTGCACATTGCACCCAACTTTTAACTGTCTGCCGTTTCCTGAAGGGATGCCCTTTTTTTTTTACCGTTTACATTCCCGTTTGGGTTTGCCATCTGAGTTATTGGCCATTTTAGTGAACAATCCGTGGGCTGTCGACCGTGTTTTACTTTTAATCAGTTGCAGCAATATAGTGAAGGCCATTTAATTTTTAGTTCTGGGCCTCCATTTCCCTATTGCGTACTTCATAGAGCTTTCTCCACGTCCCTGTTTGTAGCTGTCCTATCTTCTGTCATTAAACATGACATGTAATCATTTTTAACTCCTCATTTCATCTTTGTGTTTCACAGTTTTGGCATGGACACATATGACCCTAGTTGTTTTTGCGCCCTAAAACAAAATGGGGGAGAAATACAAAGCCCTTACATTCTTTTGTCGACTTATGTCTTTACCTCCCTTTGAGACCTCAAAATTTGTCGGGGAAAAATTCTAAAACGTGTCTGTGGAATCAGAGAAATATCAGGGAATTTCACTTGGAGAAACTTGTGGCAAACCTGATTTTAGGTTTTTATATATGGAAATTATTTTTCTTTCTAGTATTGCAGTTCTGAATTGCTGAGTTCATCTAAAAATAACTCTTGTTATTAATCACAAATACATTCTTTTGTCGACTTATGTCTTTACCTCCCCTTGAGACCTCAAAATTTGTCGGGGAAAAATTCTAAAACGTGTCTGTGGAATCAGAGAAATATCAGGGAATTTCAATTGGAGAAACTTGTGGCAAACCTGATTTTAGGTTTTTATATATGGAAATTATTTTTGCTTCTAGTATTGCAGTTCTGAATTGCTGAGTTCATCTTAAACTAAATCTTGTTATTAATCACATATACCATTAGGGAATATAACTTCTATAGGCATGTAAGTGTGAGAATCCATGGGTCCCTGAAGAAGCTTTTTCAAGATGTAGAATAAATATTTTTTTCCGCTTAGCTGAAGTACCTCAGAAGATTATGCCATATGAGTAAACTGAGTGAAAGTGTGTTAGCAATCCTTTGTCCAGTTTGATACAGTAAGAGATTTCTAAGCACAAAATGGGCAGAACTGAGCTTCTCGGTTAACTGACTCACATGCTGGTCTCACATGTGAGTGGTATCTGCATTTCCAGGAACTTAGAACACGGGAGCCTAGTTACCCATTTATCCCTACTTTTGATATTCGTATCTGTAAGTCACTTTTATTTCTTTAGAACTGCACAATACAAGTTTTTAGGCATTAAGCTGGTATCTGTTGATCAGTACAAGCCTGTTCTGTTATTCTCCTGGATGTTTCTGGTATGGATGAGTTTAGATCTTGCATCAATAAGTTTGTGACACTGCAAAACATTAGAGTTTTTCCAAAGCCCTCCAGTGCCCCAAGTAAATCATTTTTGTGGACTTGGCAGCAAACACTGTGTGCCACGCCATATTTTATGTTCTCCTTTTTTGAGTTTAATCTTATTCCTGTCTTATCATTTGTTAATGTGACCTTCCATTTTCTGTAGTTAAAGTACAACTCAATCCATGCAAGGGGAAGACTTTTAATGCCATACTTTTTTTGCTCCCCCTCACAGAATTTTTGATTTCTAAACAGTCAAAGGCTTTGGCAAGATGACAGAGGGGATAATTTCCACTATTTAATTCTACTGGAATTGAATTTGTGAGACATTATGTTGGATTCTCAGTATAGAAGCCTTTACAGAAGTCAAACTGTGTTGTTAAAAAGTTATTCTCTGAATGGTGGTTCACCATTCTAAGTGGATTTAGGTTGAAATACTATGCAGAGATGAAGAGGCTTACAAAGGCTGGAATAGGCTGGTGACATGCACCAAAGCAGTAGTTGGATGAAGACCACAACAGCAGACTTCAACTCAGTTTATTGATGGAAATCCAGCTCTTGCTGAAATTAGCTCTCTCTCTCTCTCTGACACACACACACACACACACACACACACACACACACACACACACTCTTCCTTCTAGCTACCACTCCATCTCTCTTACCAGTGTGTTCGCAAGGTGATGGGACATATGATTCATGCCCGGATGATATGGTGGCTCGAGTCTCACAATTTTTGATGAATGCACAGTGTGGCCTTCAACAGGGCATTCTGCAGTGGACCGTCTCATTATTTTGCCCACCCATGTCATGAATGGTTTTCTGCAGAAATCCCAGATTGTCGCTGTGTTTTTCGATTTGGAAAAGGCCTATGACACCTGCTAGAGAGCTAGTACCCTCCATACTCTTCACATGTGGAGCTTCCATGGCCACCTACCCTGTTTCCTTCAGACATTTTTAAAAGACCGAGTTTTCCAGGTGCATGAAGGGTCTGCCTTGTCGGACACCTTTATCCAGGAAAATGGTGTGTCTCAGGGTTCCATTCTGAGTGTCATTCTCTTTGCTATCACCATAAACCCTATAATGGCCTGTCTCCCACTGGGCATCTCCGGCTCCCTTTTTTTTGACGATTTTGCCTTCTATTGCAATTTTCTATGAACTTGTCTCACTTAGTGGCATCTTCAGCAATGTCTTGCAGTGGCTTATCTCACACTCACATTGATCCTGCAACATTAATCACTTTACATACGTTGTCTCAACAAATATATTCCTGGTATTTCATTACTCTACATTAATTACTTTTTGGTGTTGCAAATTTTTCCATCAGTGTACCTGGCCTTTCTTTAACCATCCCTGGTGCAATGCAGAATTCTCTTCCCAGTAGCGAGAAAATGCTGTTATTCCAATTTTGAAATCAGATAAATTGCCTCTTCAAACGGACAGCTGTCGTCCAGCTTGTTTACTCAGTGTCCTGCAAGTTACTTGAACATATGGTTAGTCGAAGGCTGTATTGTGTCCTTGAATCCCCGGATCTTTTGGCTTCGATCCAGGGTGCTTTTCGCCAAGGGCGCTCTACTGAAGATAATTTAGTCCACTTGAAGTGTGCTATCTGAACAGCTTTTGCTCAGCATCAGTTCCTTGTTGCAGTTTTCATTGATCTGCGTGTATATCTTATGATACCACATGGTGCCATAACGTCCTTGCCACCTTAAAGGAGTGGGGCCTCCATGGCCCACTCCTGATTTTTATCCAGAACTTTCTTCCATGTCACACTTTTTGGGTACAGGTTGGTGCCTCCTGTAGCATCTCCCCCTGCAGGAGAAGGGGCTTGCACAAGGTTCTGTTTTGAGTGTCACTCTCCTTTTTGTGGCTATCAATGATCTGGCGGCAGCTGCATGACATATGGTGTCCCCATCGTTTTTGTTCATCCGTGACGGCTATTGCTGGAGGCAGAATGCAGGGAGCAATACACCAAGCACAATCCTGGGCTTTCACTCATAGCATCCATTTTTTGGCTGCCATGACCTACGTTATGCATTTCTGTCATTGTGTTTTTTAGGACTGGTCTTTGATGCCTAGTTGACATGGCTTCCCCGTCTTTGTCAACTAAAGCAGACATGTAGGTCACACCTGAATGCTCTTCTATGCCTCAGCGGTGTGGTCCACTCTACTTTGATATGGCTGTATGCAGCATTGGTGCAGTCACACCTAGATTACAGGAATCTCTCATATGACTTTTTATCAGCTTCGACATTACTTCTGGATTCGATACACTATTGTGGGGTAAGACTGGTAATAGGTGCCTTTGGACTAGGCAGCAGTTCCACTATTGTGGGTTCTGCACCATCAAAAACTGATGGCAGCTGCTCGCCCATAGTATCCTAACTGTCATCTCCTCTTTCCAGATACAAGATCTACCTCCCAAAACGGCAACACAGGTCTGGGGTTACGATCACCAAGTTTGAGTCTTGGTCCAGCACACAGTTTTAATCTGCCAGGAAGTTTCATATCAGTGCACACTATGCTGCAGAGGGAAAATCTCATTCTAGAAAACTCTTTATCTGTAATTCTCTTTACATATTGGCTATCTTCTTCACATATGGGGGACATGGTCTCATCTGAAAAGTGAAAGTAAGCCTATAAAAGGAAGGGGTGGGGGAGGGGGGGGGGGG
The DNA here is from genome assembly GCF_021461395.2 of Schistocerca americana. Classification (NCBI taxonomy): domain Eukaryota; kingdom Metazoa; phylum Arthropoda; class Insecta; order Orthoptera; family Acrididae; genus Schistocerca; species Schistocerca americana. The sequence continues at coordinate 1,129,168,246 of NC_060120.1, read as the reverse complement.
CAGTTCTCAATTCTTGAGCAGTGACCCTCTTTTTTTTTTTTTTTTAACCTTTGCAGTTTATGCTCAATCCTTGCACCCAATTTACTCTTTCATGTACCTACTTTTTTTCTCATCAAGCAGAACGATATTTATGCCCATTGCTTAATACCTGTTTGTATCACTTACAATGCTGGTATTTATGAATTTTTTAGCATTTGACTCCGGAAAGGCCATTTTTCTTTGTAGTGAGGTCTTGCCAACAGTAAATTTTCTGGATGGAAAGTCGCTCAATCTGCTCATATACTTTAAAATTTAAAAGTAAATCTAGCAATGCTAGAATGTATACAAAATACTGATACACCCATTTTCAAGTTGTTGTTTAAAGATTCGCAACTTTTAAAACTTATGTAGATTATCTTTTTGATGATAGAACTTTACATAAGAAGTTATTAAGAACATTGCAAATATCACATGACGAACAATTGAATGACTAAAGCAGTGTTATCAACCCTCATTCATTGACACATGTAATAAATTCATCGAAGCAGTGAAGTTCAGAGCTGTAAAAATTTCTGAAATTAAAAGTATATATTACCTAATGAATGTATTATTTTGGGGAGAAAGAACACAATAATTATTATTTTTGGAATGTAATAATTCACTATGGCTTCATTTTAATTCTAATAAGTTTCACACTGTAATGAAACATTGTCTAAATGCCCCTCTCTCTCTCTCTCTCTCTCTCTCTCTCTCTATCTCATTTGTTATAACTTACCACTGTTATATTGTACATGTATTGCATTCATTACATTAAAATTGGCTATATTGATTCTGCAATTTATACTATTATGTTATTGCTAAGAATTGATTTAAAGAATAAACGTATATATTTATTTGTAAGATTTTGTAAATTTATACCACTGGAACTCTTTCAAAATATTTGATTGCGTAATACTGCCAATAAATACAATGACTTTCTTTCTTCTGTTTATAATTGTAATAGATGTTGGACACTTTGACTCCAAGTATGTTATATAGAAACGCAGTGATTTTTTGCAAAAGGCAAAACTATGTGTTCGAAGAATTGTGGAGAGGAGGGTACGTGATGTACTTTAAGTAGGTTATAATGAGTAACTATAACAACAAAAACAATAAATATAATGGAAGGAAACATTCCACGTGGGAAAAATTATATGTAAAAAACAAAGATGAGGTGACTTACCGAACAAAAGCGCTGGCAGGTCGATAGACACACAAACAAACACAAACATACACACAAAATTCAAGCTTTCGTGACAAACTGTTGCCTCATCAGGAAAGAGGGAAGGAGAGGGGAAGACGAAAGGAAGTGGGTTTTAAGGGAGAGGGTAAGGAGTCATTCCAATCCCGGGAGCGGAAAGACTTACCTTAGGGGGAAAAAAGGACAGGTATACACTCGCACACACGCACATATCCATCCACACATACAGACACAAGCAGACATCTTTAAATATGTCTGCTTGTGTCTGTATGTGTGGATGGATATGTGCGTGTGTGCGAGTGTATACCTGTCCTTTTTTCCCCCTAAGGTAAGTCTTTCCGCTCCCGGGATTCGAATGACTCCTTACCCTCTCCCTTAAAACCCACTTCCTTTCGTCTTCCCCTCTCCTTCCCTCTTTCCTGACGAGGCAACAGTTTGTTGCGAAAGCTTGAATTTTGTGTGTATGTTTGTGTTTGTTTGTGTGTCTATCGACCTGCCAGCGCTTTTGTTCGGTAAGTCACCTCATCTTTGTTTTTTACAAAAACAATAAATTATTGATAAAATTATTTAATTGAATAGATAAAAAATCTACTCACCAAGCGGCAGCAGAACATACACATAAAAGACTGTTGTGATTGGCAAGCTTTCGGAGCCAATGGCTCCTCCAGACAGAAGCGTTGAAGGGGAAGGAAGAAGGGTAAAGGAAAAGGCCTGGAGAGTTCCAGGAAAAGGTGTAGATTTTGGAAAAGTCACCCAGAACTGCGGATCAGGCGAAAAATAGAAATGACACATGTCATATACCAGCTATTATGTAAACACTGTTCAGCTTTCTACATCTGCATGACTACCACCAAATTATCAGTTAGGATAAATGGGCATAGGCATAGTGTATATACTGGAAACTCGCAATATCCTGTTGCAGAGCATGCTCTACAACATGGCATACGTGACCTCGGCACTTGTTTCACCACACATGCCACCTGGATTCTTCCGCCAGACACCAGTTTCTCAGAACTCCGCATCTGGGAACTAGCACTACAACGTGTCCTTGGTTCTCACCACCCACCTCGCCTTAATTTACGTTAATTTCTCCTGTCTCAGCTTTTCTTCACTGTAATTACTCTTTGCTTCACTCCGTTTTAGCTTTCTACATCTTTCATTGTCTTTCCCGTCTATTTTCACTGCCCCCTCCCACAACTGTTGCATACAATACACTTACCTTCTCACTCTTATTAACCATATACAGTTTTAGTAGTAATCTCTGTCTTGCATATTACCCTGTCTTCCACCTTTAAGCTCTCAGGTTTCCGAATCTTGCCCGATGCAGTCCCTAACAATTAGTCTTTCCTTCTCATCCTGTACGGTAAGTCACCCATGACCCACGGTTCTGGGTAACTTTCTCAAAATCTACCCCTTTTCTTAGACCTCTCCAGTCCTTTTCCTTCACCCTTCTTGCTTCCCTGCAACCCTTCAGCCAGAAGAAGGAGTCACTGGCTCCAAACGCATGCCTATCACAACAGTCTTTTATGTGTGTATTCTGCCACTGCTTGGTGAGTAGATTTTTTATCTATCCAATTAAATAATTTTATAAAGAGTCTCTGTGTGTCATGTTTTTATTGGTATACAACTTGTTATAAACAAAACTTATTTTTACCATTTAATATGTTTCCAGACATTTACCAGTGGGAAAGATGAAATTGGGTTGATTGTACTTTGTTCTGACAAGACACAGAATCCACTTGATTACCCAAATGTTAGTGTGGAATTTCCTCTTGCACTGCCTACATGGCAGATGATATCCTTTGTGGAGAAATCTTTACATGAAAGTAAAATAAAAACAGATTGGATAGATGGTGTTGTTGTTGGCATGCAAGTCTTGAAAGATGAGCTAGAGTAATTATTTAAAGCTGTCTGTTTCATGACATTCCTGGAACATGTTCTAGAATGTGTTTTACACAAATCACAGTGACATAGTTGCGACTTTATAAACATGAATCAATATGTTTTTGTAATGAAAAAGAACCAGAAGGCACAATACCTGCAGAAATAGGAAATTTTTTTGTGTGATTTTACTGTATGAATGTTTTTTACAGTTTTTCAGCTCAATAATTAAGGAGGTATTGATACAAGGCTTTGCCAAAAATCCATCTGTCACCTACAATTCCAGCCCTGTCACTGGCATTCCCTACCCCACAATATGACTGGGCCACCATGAAAGCAGCCACATCATTGTCAAATTCACTGAAACTACTGCATAGCAATTTACTTGAGTATGGCTGCAGTTGTGGTCTTCTGTTTGGTTTAAGCACTGCGTCAATACCTTCTCTTTATAGCACTCAGAGGTCGCGATCTGCGACTGTTTTTACAAATGGCAAGAGAACTTTTCCTCTAGTTGCTTGTTTTTCAGTGACAGATGCAAATATTTTAGAATGTAGTGCTTTATGTATATCTGTTAGAATAGCCACAAGGTCTGAAAGTTATTTTCAAATGATTGAGCTCTTCTACAGAGTATTGAAATTCACAGATTCTTCCAACCTGGTCCACCAATGTCTTACATACTCCTCTTCCTCCATGGATTGTTTCCAGCATTTGGAGATGAAACATTAGGCACCAAAACGTGCCTTATAACCAAAATCTAATGAACATATAATTAAATTAACCAAAGATGTAATGTTGCACTCTCAGGTAAGACTGATCTTGAATGCAAAGCCACAGAGGAAATTAAATATCCGCTGCAACATTCATCTCACTTTTTGTTATTGAAATTATTCACAGTGCCATAGGGAGAACTGAGTTTATGTGTTTTATAGAGTCAGATACACGCTGTGGCACAGGGTGCTGTCCGTTATTCTCCTGACTATGATGTCCAGGAATGGTAGTCTTCCTTCTTCTTTGGTCTCCATAGTGAATTTGATTTTGTGGCGTGTGGAGTTCAGATGTACAAAGAAGTCAAGAAGTTTGTCTCTTCCATGAGGCCAGATGACAAGTGTGTTATCCACATAACAGAAGAAGAAGAAGAAGAAGAAGAAGAAGATGGATTTCCATTTGGATGACATCAGGGCCTCTTCCTCGAAGTGCACCGTAAACATATTCACAATCTCTGGTCAGAGTGGGCTGCCTATTGCGACACCATCTGTTTGCGGGAGGGGGGTGTGCCACGAGTCAGTGAAGTGGAAAAGCTGACCAAGTAATATGTGTGACGTGTCATACCTCGACCGATATTGAGAACAGAATAAAAAATTCAGAGGCATTACTTTTCAGCACTCCCATGCATATTCTGTATGCAAGAAAAGCATATGGAGCAGGTTTCTCATTCAGAAATTCTATTTCAGTGTTGGTTGTTTACACGAAGACCGTGTTAAGCATAATGGAAGAAGGAGAAATGTTTATCAGCATTCCAGATTTGGCAGTGGCAGGCTCATGGTCTGCTGAGAATCTGGTTTATTGTTTCACTATATTGCTGCTTGCATTGCTCAGAATCTCATTTTGTGCGAACATAGAATTGGTAGGTTCAGGAGGGCCATGCTAAATGCCTTGCAGGGCCTCAGTAGTGCCACCCAACTAGCACCTGAGAGGGCAGACAAGTGTTCGCTCATGCGTACGTGATCCTGCAGTGAAGTTGTGTACATTTAGTCAGGAAGTGGGCTTGTATACAGTGAGACAAGTATCCACACAGACAATGTGATGGCATCTGGAGCAGCACAGACTGTCAAGCCCTTAATGGAGCTCTAGAGAGAGGTGAACTGACAGCGGTGCAACTGACAACAATGCCAGGCACAGGAATGGCACTGTGTCATCGTATCGGATGAGTCTCGGTTCTGCAACATCGTCACAATTGATGTACATGTGTGTGTAGGCTCTGATGCCAACAGACCTGGCCAGATTGTATCTGTCATTCTCATGTGAGTCCAGCACGTGATGTGATGGTATGGGGTGCAACTGGATTCATGTCACAACCTCTGGTTCACATAGCCAGTAATTTGGACAGCAGCCATTGCATTTGTGTTTTGTTAAGGCCTATCGCTGTGCCCTATTTTCAAGGGCTCCGTGATGTTATCTTTTAACAAGATAATGCAAGACTACACATCACCTGAGCTACCTCGATACAGAGAGTGTTCCACTGTTGCCGTATCCAGCATTTTCTTCAAATCTGTCACCTGTGGAGAACGTCTGTTCACAGGATGCCAAGAGATGGGTATGCCACCAGTCGCCAGCCACTACAGTTGATGAACTCTGACATATGACATACAGTTGAGTAGCATGAAATGATGTACCCATGGCTGTAATCCAACCTCGATTTGATATCCAGTGTGATGAGAGCTGTTCTGCTGTTCCAGTTTCAATACTGAAATTCATATATTATTTTTATGCTATCCTAACCAGATTGGACTGTGGTGTCATACAGCATAAAATATCTTACAATGTGTTGAATCAGTGATGAGAAGTGTAGAACAGCCAGCAGGGGAAAGATGTTGGCAATGAGACAGCTTTTATGTATAACAGCAGTACAGTGTTTCACAGTGCATAATGCTTCCGCAGATTGAGAACAAAATGTGTGGTTTGCTTTCATCCATTTTCACAAACATAGCCTTGAAAAATAATGTTGACATTACTGTGCATTTCACTCTGAGGCATATTGCACTCTGAGAATGTTCATCGAATTCAGTTACTTTGTATTATATTTCAGTAACAGTGACATAATAGCAAATTGGACTGTATGGGTTTTTACGGATTTTTTTCCAGATACACACTACCATTTCTTCAGATTTATTTAATTTGGGTATAAATCCTTTCCAGCATATATGCTGTACACAAAATGTTGAACATAAAATGTAGCTATCTGCTGATTTAACATCTTGCTGAGTATACCGGTACAATATTTTGTTGTAACAAATAGTTCAATGTATTTTACACACTTATAAACTTATTTATACAGTTATAGTAATTTATACCATTACATTAATGTTGTACCTTAATGTTCTGGAAGACGATATTATAAGGAACCTCATACTTTTCCTGGATGATAGAGTTGTCTATAATGAATTATTACCCAAAAAATATCTGCACAAATTTGAGTCAGATCATAACATCCAAAGATATGTAAATTGGAGCACATCACAAAACAAATAAAAGACAGTATTGTATGACTACATTATCAAATAATCACAGTTTTAATTGGTCAACTCATTCAAATATCAGGATGAAATGAAATGGTGACATAGACTCACTTGTAGGCAAAGCAGAATGCAGACTTCAATTCATTGGTAAGATACTGGAAAATGCAATCAGTCTATAGAGGACATTGCTTACAAAATACTTGTGTGGCCCATTCTAGAATATTGCTTAAGTATGACCCATAACAAATAAGGCTAATGGCAGACATTGAATGTATACAAAATAGTGTAGCATGATTGATCATAGATTTATTTGATGCATGGGAGAGCATCAAGAAGCTACTAAAAATTGGAAATGCCAGACAAGTGAAGATAGACGCCAAATATATGACAAAACCTAACTTATGAAATTTCAGGAACCTGTATTAAGTGAGGTATTTAGGGATTATACAATAACCGCATATGTATCACTCCTATAGGGACCATGAAGGCAAGATTAATTACAGCATGCACAGAACCATTTAAAGAATCATTCTTCCCACACTCCACATGAGCATTGAATGGGGAAAAACCATAATGTGTGGTACAACAATGTACTGCGGTAGCACACACCAAAGAACAGTCCAAGTCCATACACTAGTTATGTGGATTGTGACCAGTAATGAGACAATTGACCATCACAGGCTGTGTTCAAAACGACCACTGGCAGCACCAGTATATGCTCCCATTCTGGTATGGAAAGACTGCTGCACACAAACCAGTATTTCAGCAGGGACAATCCGACAGGCTGCAGTAATACATCATTGCATATCATCAGATGTAGTTGGTATGCCCTTGTAGACAGCCTTTCAGCTTTCCCCATAGAAAAAAAGTCTGCAGGCATGAAATTTGGCGAATGGATCAATCGAGATACAGGTACTCTACATCCAATCTAATGATTTGTAAACAGTTTGTGAAGCCATGTTGTACTTCATGCACTGTGGGTTGTACAGCCATCGTATTGGTACCACAAGTTGCTCCTAGTCTGCAGAGGAATCTCTTCTAGCATCCGTGGAAGATGATTTGTTAGGAGGCTGTGATACTTGTGCGCATCCAGTGTTCTTTCTAAGAAAAACGGGCCTATGAGCTGATGGTTCACTGCCCCACACCACACGTTTACACTCCAAGGATGCTGACATTCCACCTGCCACAGCCAAAGAGAATTTTTAACAGACCAATTGTGCTTATTTCAGCACTTTACCAGGCCACGATTGTTAAAATTTCCTTCACCACTAAACAAGATACATGATACATCTGGAGTATCCTGTCTTAATGGCCATGTATGGAAGTTAACACAATTCTTTTGATCAATTCCATGCAGCTCTTTATAGAAAGGGATAAACCTATATCAATGGAGAATGCATAGGACACTTGCCCGATTAATGCCATTTCCACATGCGATTGTGCAAGAGGTAACATGTGGATCAACTACTTGTTTCATCTGTTATGTTGCTAAGAGTTAGGCTATGACTTCCACATAACTGGTTGAAGAGGTTGATAACATCATACCTAGCAACTACCCAGATTGAGTGGCACAAACTAGTATTGGTGTGGAAACTTTTAAAAATATTGTATCTCATTGACAACTTGTACTAGAATCCTGCAACAAACCCCACTGACATTCTGATTTACCATATTTTTAGTTTGTTAATGTCAGTAAGCACAGTTTCATTTAAAAAGTGTACATCTGCACAAGAAAGAATTTTTACAATCTGTTGATTGGGTAACAATAATGAGTCCCTGACAACCAATCCATTCTGTCAAAGCTGCAAATCAATAGCACTTCATACTTGTGGTGCGAGCTTTAGGCATTTCACCCTGTGACTTGGTCTTCAAAAGTGAAATAATTGTGGGTCAGGATGAGATTGGGTAGGGGGATTAGGAAAGAGGTGGTGGGTTTGGTATCAGGAGGATGTTTGGAAAGTGAGGCTACGGGCATGGGGGATGTTGTAAAATGATGTTGCATCCATAGTAACCAGCAAGGAGTCATGTGGTAGCAAAACAGGAAATGCAGAAAGGCGGTGAAGGAAGTGAGCATTGTCTTCACTGTAGGATGGGAGGTTACAGACAATGGTTTGCATGTGATGTTCAGTGGGAGGATTGTACCCAGCCACAGTTGGACAAGTGGAGAGACCTGTGTAGTTGGGTTTGTGTAGTTTGGCGAATAGGTAAAAAGGAAGGAGTGGTGTGAGGAGGGAGATGGATCCAGGAGTCAGGTTATGGGATGGACATAAGGTCTTGGAGAGCTGCTGGAGTCTTGTTGGAATTCAAGGATGTGATCATGGTTGTAAGGTTTGTATGCAGAGGTGTTAGAAAGTTGGTGAAGACTCTCAGCCACATAGTCACTATGATTCATGAACACTGTGATGAAGCTTTTATCTGTAGGGAAGATGATAAGGCACGGATTGATTTTCAGGATATGGGTAGGTGTGTGTTACATAGGAGTGATGTTGGTCTCACTAGGGAGAATTTAGGAAAGGAAAGTAAGGCCGGGTTAGAAGTGACGAATTCCTGAAAGATAACCAAGAGATGACTGGCTGGAATGGGAGGTTCAGGGTGGGAGGGAGGCTGGAACTGTTTTAAGCAAGGTTCTATGTGAGGTTTTTGTTGGCTGTTATTAGTGGGATGCATCATCATCATCATTTAAGACTGATTATGCCTTTCCGCGTTCAGTCTGGAGCATAGTCTTGAACTATTTCAACAGTTTTTATACCCCTTCCCTTCCAACACACACACACTAGCCACCAAGGAAGAGCCTACAGCTTTGATTCACCCCCCCCCCCCCCCTCTTCCAGTCATACCCTCATACCTCTCTAATGCACATTGAAGAAATTTCAGCTGCAGAGATTAGGTAAGGAAAGAAGGTCCTTTACAAGTCCAGCACACTTGAATTTAGGTTTTGGGCTAAAGGTGAGGCCTTTAGAAAGTACCAAGACTTCTGCAGGGCTAAGAGTTGTGGCAGAAAGGTTGACAAGAGTTTTACAGGATTGGTGCTTAGGATGTATATATCTCGTGGAGGATGGAGGAATTCATAGTGATTGTGGAAGATGGAGTAATGAACAAAGCATAGTTAGGGAGGTATGAGGGTATGACTGGGGGGGAGGTTGAATCAAAGCTGTAGGCTCTTCCTTGGTGGCTTGTGTGTGTGTGTGTGTGTGTGTGTGTGTGTGTGTGTGTGTGTGTGTTGGAAGGGAAGGGGTATAAAAACTGTAGAAATAGATCAAGACTTCACGACAACTAGCAGGTTTAAATGGGTGGGTGTTGTAATAGATATGTAGAGGTGGAGGTGATGAGGCTTGCACAGGATAGATTAGTATTGAGAGCTACAGCAAACCAATCTTCAGACTACCACAGCAACAACAAGAAGGTCATAAGATGGAAACAATTTTGCGTCGTAGTATCTCCCTCTGTTTCCACTCCATGTAGTTTTCACTTGTGGTAATGTGGCGTGTGTACAGAGATTTATCGGGTGTTGTTATTTTTTATTGGACTGTATTAACAGGATTTATCAAGAGTGGTGATAACATCAATTTGTGACAATAAATCTTTGTCATGTGCAATCTATAATACTGTTGTTCCATTTGTAATAAACAATTTCTTTGATGCTGTTTTCCCAAATAAGCCTAAATTTTACTGTTATTCACATGGACAGAGGCAGAGTAAGACATGGGAGATAACTTCAGCTGATCTTCGAAGATCAATTTCTTGAGACAGAGACAGTGTCATTATTATTATTGTTATTCTTTACTTCCTCAGACGTTAAGTCTGGTTAAAAATGGAAAGTGACGTGGACCTTGATAAAGCGTCACTTCCTTTCAACTGTATGGTATGTGTTATATTGCATTTAGGAACTTTCGGGTAATTGAACATGTATCAATAATTACTGATTTCTGTAGTTGTATATATATGTTTGGATGTAGCTGTATTGCATTGATGTACTGGTGGATATTGTGTGGTATGACTCCTGTAGTTGATAGTATAATTGGTATAATGTCAACTTTATCCTGATGCCACATATCCTTGACTTCCTCAGCCAGTTGGATGTATTTTTCAATTTTTCTCCTGTTTTCTTCTGTATATTTGTTGTATTGGATATGGATATTTCGATTAGTTGTGTTAATTTCTTCTTTTTATTGGTGAGTATGATGTCAGGTTTGTTATGTGGTGTTGTTTTATCTGTTATAGTGGTTCTGTTCCAGTATAATTTGTATTCATCATTCTCCAGTACATTTTGTGGTGCATACTTGTATGTGGGACTGTGTTGTTTTATAACTTTATGTTGTAAGGCAAGCTGTTGATGTATTATTTTTGCTACAATGTCATGTCTTCTGGGGTATTCTGTATTTGCTAGTATTGTACATCTGCTTGAGATGTGATCTACTGTTTCTATTTGTTGTTTGCAAAGTATGCATTTATCTGTTGTGGTATTGGGATCTTTAATAATATGCTTGCTGTAATATCTGGTGTTTTTTGTTTGATCCTGTATTGCAATCTCGAATCCTTCCATCTCACTGTATATATTGCCTTTTCTTAGCCATGTGTTGGATGCGTCTTGATCGATGTGTGGCTGTGTTAAATGATACGGGTGCTTGCCATGTAGTGTTTTCTTTTTCCAATTTATTTTCTTCGTGTCTGTTGATGTTATGTGATCTAAGGGGTTGTAGAAGTGGTTATGAAATTGCAATGGTGTAGCCGATGTATTTATATGAGTGATTACTTTGTGTATTTTGCTAGTTTCTGCTCGTTCTATAAAGAATTTTCTTAAATTGTCTACCTGTCCATAATGCAGGTTTTTTATGTCGATAAATCCCCTTCCTCCTTCCTTTCTGCTTAATGTGAATCTTTCTGTTGCTGAATGTATGTGATGTATTCTATATTTGTGGCATTGTGATCGTGTAAGTGTATTGAGCGCTTCTAGGTCTGTGTTACTCCATTTCACTACTCCAAATGACTAGGTCAATATTGGTATAGCGTAAGTATTTATATCTTTTGTCTTGTTTCTTGCTGTCAATTCTGTTTTCAGTATTTTTGTTAGTCTTTGTCTATATTTTTCTTTTAGTTCTTCTTTAATATTTGTATTATCTATTCCTATTTTTTGTCTGTATCCTAGATATTTATAGGCATCTGTTTTTTCCATCGCTTCTATGCAGTCGCTGTGGTTATGCAGTATGTAATCTTCTTGTTTAGTGTGTTTTCCCTTGACTATGCTATTTTTCTTACATTTGTCTGTTCCAAAAGCCATATTTATATCATTGCTGAATACTTCTGTAATCTTTAGTAATTGGTTGAGTTCTTGATTTGTTGCTGCCAGTAGTTTTAGATCATCCATGTATAGCAAATGTGTGATTTTGTGTGGGTATGTTCCAGTAATATTGTATCCACAATTTGTATTATTTAGGATGTTGGATAGTGGGTTCAGGGCAAGGCAGAACCAGAAAGGACTTAATGAGTCTCCTTGGTATATTCCACGCTTAATCTATATTGGCTGTGATGTGATATTATTTGAATTTGTTTGGATATTAAGTGTGGTTTTCCAATTTTCCATTACTATGTTCAGGAACTGTATCAATTTAGGATCTACTTTGTATATTTCCAATATTTGTAGTAACCATGAGTGGGGTACACTATCAAAAGCTTTTTGGTAATCAATGTATGCGTAGTGTAGCGACCTTTGTTTAGTTTTAGCTTGATATGTCACCTCTGCATCTATTATCAGTTGCTCTTTACATCCTCGTGCTCCTTTGCAACAGCCTTTTTGTTCTTCATTTATAATTTTGTTCTGTGTTGTATGTGTCATTAATTTCTGTGTAATGACTGAAGTTAATATTTTGTATATTGTTGGTAGGCATGTTATGGGGCGATATTTTGCTGTGTTTGCTTGATCTTTAGGTTTCAGACAAGTTATTCCACGTGTAAGTGTATCAGGGAATGTGTATGGGTCTGCAATGTCACTGTTAAATAATTTAGTTAGATGTGAATGTGTTGAGGTGAACTTCTTTAGCCAGAAATTTGCTATTTTATCTTTTCCAGGGGCTTTCCAATTGTGAGTAGAATTAATTGCTTGGGTGACTTCATGTTGCAAAATTATCACTTCAGGCATTTGTGGTATCATCTTGTATGTGTCTGTTTCTGCTTGTATCCACCGTGCATGCCTGTTATGTTGTACCGGGTTTGACCATATGTTGCTCCAGAAGTGTTCCATGTCTGTTATGTTTGGTGGATTGTCTATTTTAATGTGTTTGTTATCTATTGTCTGGTAAAATTTCTTTTGGTTTGTGTTGAATGTTTGGTTTTGTTTCCTTCTATCTTCTGAGTCATTTGGCTAATGCTTGTAATTTCTGCTTCTTTTCGTCTAATTGCTCTGTCGCTTCTTGTTGTGAGATTTTACCCAACCTTTTTCGTTTTCTTTCCGAGATTTCATTTCTTATAAATTGTGTTAGCTGTCCGATGTCTTTTCTCAGTTTTTCTATTTTGATCTGTAGCCTGTGTTGCCATGCTGGTTTTGTGGGTTTCTTGTGTGTGTTGGTTGGTTCTGATCTCTGCCTAGTGTGTATATTTAGTGTAGTGAGTGCTCCTGTATAAACCAGTAGTTGTAACTCTTCCATAGTTGTGTTTTCATTTATTTTGTTGTGTATGATTGTGTTGATAGTTTTTAACGTTGTTTCGACTTGTAGGTTATTTGGCGGTCTTTGCAAGAATGGTCTAATGTCTGTATTTGTGTCTTTGTATTCTATATATGTCAGCTGAAATTTTTCTTCTATATCTAACATGTGTGTCACTTCATGTTCTATTTGTGCTTGTTCTGTTGGCTGTCTTAAGATTTCGTTTTCCTCTGATTGTTTAATTGATGCGTGTTGTTCTTTGTTTGTTTGCTCTGGGATGTTTGAGTCCATTACTGTATTTTCTTCTTCTTCTGATTGCACATTATTTTGTTCCAGTATTTTTTGTACTTGTTGTTTGATGTTTTCTAAAGTACAACAAATATTATTATTATTATATTGAATTATTGTTAATTAATACCCCCTTTAGGAGAGCAGTAAAGCACCATCAATTTTCAAGGTTTTTTTCTGTCTCTTTCATTTGTCTTTCAAAAACTTCTCATATATTCATTGTGATTCTTCTTCCTCTCTTCTGTACCGTTCTTCCCCGTTTCCTTCTTTCAATATCTGCTGAAATTTCTGTTTTCCAGTTATTTACTCTGTATTTTTTCCTGTCTGTGATGTCTTCTGCGGAGATGTTTAGTTTCTTGAGGTCCTCCACGGTTTCCTATACCCAGTTGGTTTTCACTTTATTAGTCATAACTATATTAAAAATATTCTTGGTAAGTCTGTTTTTGTGCCTAATTTGTATGTGTCTCTAGAACTTTGTCCTTCTTTACCTGGTGTTGTTTTTAATCCTCTGTTTGTATTTGTACAGTTCTTTTGTCAATATGTCTATCCAGATCCCCTCTCTCTGAACTGGCCTGTAGATCTTTCCTTCTGTTTTTCCATCTCTTTGATTTTTGTTCTTCCCTTCATGGCTGTTGTTCTGAGGTGTACAAGGCCTGTGGTAACTACTGTACTACAGTGTCTTAATTTGGCATTGATGGAAAAACTTCTTTTGTTATAATTGTTCCATATAAGTCTGAATACCTTATGTAGTTTTGTGATTCTTTTGTCATTGGATGTTGAGTTCAGTCTTATTTTCTGTGTAATCTCTTCCAGGCACTGGAAACTTTCTTCATGTGATATCGTTCCATACTTTGTTACTAGTGGGTGTCTGTCTCTTCACATTGTGTCAATGTACAAGTTTTTTTCATGTAAGATTTGTAGTAACGTTTTGACTGAGATTTGATAAATAGTTTGTAGAGCTTTTTTGTCTTCTTTTCTGTTATTTTTTATGATGGCTATATCATCAGCAAAGGCCAGACATTTTATCTACATGTGCATATATATTCCGCAAGCCATGGTGTGGTGTGTGACATGATCTGACTACACGTAGAGTGCAGTCTTTGTTTGGCACGGCACTTGGAGGGCGACGGTTCAGTCTTCACCCATCTGTCTCTTTTGTCCCATGTCCTGATTATTTTCTCCTCATGCCTCACTCCTGTCTTTACTTTGAACGGTTCATAGATCTCTCCCATGAACTTCACTTTCGATATTGCATTTTTCATGTTTCTTGTCATATTAACATCAAAGATAATGATAATGTGCAAGAATAATGTAAGGCTAGCATCTTTTTAGTCACATGTTTCTGCTGATACAGCTTATATTGTACACCTGGCAATACAATGTCAATTTTGTTCTGATGACAACACATGTCACCTGGGAATAGTAGATGTACTGGCAATGGTTTCAGTGTCATCCGCCAACAGATAGTGTAATGGCATAGCTATCAGAGTGCTATATGTGTCTACCCTTTAATAGGAAATGCTCACAGCCAGTGTGATGCAGACATGTGAAGCAAGCAGGCAACCATGCCAGGAAGGCACACTTGTGATTCTTATAGCCAACGAGTGAGTTTAAAAAGGGGTCAAATTGTGGGCTTCCGAGTGGCAGGATGGTCCTTTCGGGGGAATTGCCACACAAGTTGGATGTGCTGCGTCAGTTATGCAACATTGCTAGTATCAGTAGTCACGTGAACATTCTCACACACGTAGTCGAGGTTCTGGACATCCACACAGCACAGATGCTCACTAGGATTGTTGTACTGAAAGGGCAGCAGTTGCAGATCGTACGGCTACCACAGCACAGATGAAAGGTCTTGTGAGCCCCAGATGTGTCAACACAAACTGTTGCGAAGCAGTTATTGCCAGTTGCGTTACGGACGTGCACACATCTATCCCGTCTTCCAATCGTGCCTCAGCACTGACATGCATGGCTCGAGTGGTGCCATCAGAGGATCTCTTTGAGGATGCCATGGCACGCCATGGTCGTAAGTGATGAAAGCAGATTCTGCTCCCACACAAGTGATGGTCGTATCAGCAAATGACATAAATCTGGTGAGCACTCTCTTGTAGAGTGCATTCATCCAAGATACAGTGGCCCCACCCCAGGCCTTATGGTCTGGGGTGCGATAAACTACAACTCTCATTCGTCTGTTGTGTTTCTGCACTTGGTACATGCAGAATGATGTTACACCCGTTATTTTTGCATTCTTGCAACTGGAAGGTAATGTACTGTTCCAACAGTACAGTGCTGACCCACACGCTGATCACGAATCTCAGTGTTCTCCGAAAGATGAGCAGTGACTTCCTGGGCCAGCATGTTCTACGAGTTTGTCTCCAACCGAGCACATGTGGGAACATGGGATGAGAAGTGACTCGTGCAACTTGTCAACCAACAACTCTTACATAACTATGTGAACAGATTGAGCATGTGTGACATAATTTATCTCAGGACAGTATTTGCCATCTGTACTATCGACTGCATGCCACAGTCAGTGCCTGCATTGTCACCAGTGAGGGCTACACCACATACTAATGTGTGTGTTTTAGCACGGGTCGATACATGCTAGCTGAGAAGCATTTGCAGTATTGATCTGTAAATGTGATCATTTCATGTACTCCATATGCACTGTTACAACATTAAATCTGGAGTGAATTTTCTTCTGGCAGTGGGCACAGACTTTTACCTCACAACTTTGATACATTTTACTTTTTCTTTTTCTTAGTCTTTATCCCCTGCTATCACAGTCTCAGCATGTTAATGTGGATTTGGTAGTATTAGTGGTAAATTGTGGCCAGATGCCCTTTCTGTGCCACCTCCCCCCCCCCCCCCCCCATCCAACCCACACCAGGATGAAAGTTATGTACCCTGTATCTGTATGTATCTAATATTATCGTGTGTGAAAGTGTGAGAATGTTTTCAAAATGTTTGAGGATCATGTAACTGATGTGGGGTGTGCATACCAGTCTGCTATTCATCTAGTCGGATGTGGACAACAGCCTAAAAACTATGTCCACACTGGCTCTAGCTGCATGCTAACGTTGGCATCTACCCAGGAGTATTACAATTTCGATAGAGTACAGTAGAATTTTAATGATTTATACAATACTTTTATGTCATGAATTTTAGAAAATTGATTGAAGATGTCTTTCTGTTATTGTTTAATTTATGATATAGCCGCAACAGAAAATCCAACAGAATATGTTAATTATTCTGGTCTTGTTCATTCCGTATTTGTTCTGTGTTAAAGTAATTGTTCAGATGCATACAACATAGAAGTTAAAGTAAGGTCTATGATGGCAGGCAGTGACTGGGCTGTTGTCCTGACAGCAGGTAGGGTGCAGCCTTTGTTCACCGTGGCACTAGGAGGGAGAGGGTTATGGCCTATCACCCCAGCTTCCTTTTACCCCTGGGAAATATCCCCAGGAGTCATCTGATAACAGGTTGGCGTCACCTGGGGCCACCCTGCAGTCACTGGAACAAGGAAAAATCCCCACCTTTTATGTTTTATTGGGAATTGAGCCCAGGACCCCCTGATTGGAGTCTAGTGCGCTACCCACTAGACCACCACAACCACCGTGCTTATGGGATATGAAATGTCTGCATCTATATGACTACTCTGCATTTCACAGCTCAGTGCCTGACAGAGGATTTATCAAACCACTTTCATACTTTTTCTCCACCGTTCCACTCTTGAACAATGTGTGGGGAAAAGGAACACTTTAATTGCTCTGTGTGATCTCTGATTTGTTGTGTTTTATTATAACAATCATATTTCCCTATGAAGGTGAGTGCTATGAAAATGAAAATGTTTTTGCATTTGGAGGATGAGGTTGGAGACTGGAATTTTGTGAAAACATCTTGCCACAGCAAAAAAGTATTTCTTATTGTGATTACCATCTCAACTTGCATATCATGTCCGTGACTCTCTCTCTCCTAATATTTTACAATAATACAGACTGAGCTGCCCTCATTTTGACTTTGATTTCCTCCATCATTCGTATCCCATGGTGTACTTGTGCATTGTCATCTTGTAACACAACCAATGATCATCCAAACGTCGACTATATGACAGGACAGTAGGTTCGAGGATCCTATCATCACATTGCACAGCCCTCAAATAGCCTCATTCGAAATGAGATGTGTCAGACATCTGTATACCATACTGGCCCAAAATATGACCGATCCATCTGCCTGCTAAACTTAAAAGACTGGACTGCAGGTCTGAAACTCATTTTTCACTGGAGCGGACACAAATGAACAAGAATTCTCTGTGGCTCTGAACAGTAGCTGAGCACAAGCAGACACCATTCTGTTGCATTTGGTTAGCATTCACAGGTGTTCACTCGTGTTCTGCCCATTATCAGTCTTTCGATGAACTGTCAAATGAAGTCTCCATTATCTCTGCATTGGTGAGAGCAGGAGAGAAAGAGCTAAATTCTGGTGTTTCATCAGTGAACTTTTGTCTTCAACTCAAGATCTTTGAGCAGCATAATGGTCTGAAGAGAATGTAATGTTTCTGATAACAGAATAGATGCTCGTGAATTCCAAGATGTCTACACCATAAATGCCAAATAAAAAGAAATACAATTGACAGAGAGCTTCCGAGGTACTGGGAACATGAGAAAGATGATAATTACAATAGACACTTTCATCAGCCAGGAATGGAGTGAATAAGCACGAGCTTCGTATTTGTTTTTATTAAAAAAGAACAGCACAACAAAGTTCCTTGAAAGTAAACATGTACAAAAATGTATCTATCATGCTGATTAAAATTATGTACATACCCCACACGAGCTTTGTATTTGTTTTTATTAAAAAAGAACAGCACAACAAAGTTCCTTGAAAGTAAACATGTACAAAAATGTATCTATCGTGCTGATTAAAATTACGTACATACCCCACAAGCCACCTTAGTAATTTCTTGTCCTGTTCCACTGACAAATAGTGCTAGGAAAAACGACAGTCTATATGCCTCTGTACAAGCCCTAATTTCTCTTGTCTTTGTGGCCTTTAAATGAATTGTAAATTGGTGGCTGTAGGATCGTCCTGCAGTCAGCTTCAAGTACGAGGTACCTAAATAGTTTAATAGTGTTTTGTGAAAAGAATATCATCTTCCCTCCAGGGGTTACTATTTGAGTTCATGAAGCATCTCTATAATACTTATGTGCTGGTCAAACTTACTGGTGATAAATCTCTGAATTGGTTCAATGTCTTCCTTTAATCCAGTGTCATGCAGATCCCAAACACTCAAGCAATGCTAAAGAATGGGTCACACTAGTGTTGTGTCCTTTACAGATAAGCTACACTTTCCTAAAATTCTTGCAATAAACCAGTTTGGCCATTTGCCTTCCCTACAACCAAATTTGCTTGTTTCATGTCTTACTGCTTTGCAACATTATGCCTAGGTATTTAATTGATATGACTGTCAAGCAGCATACTACTGATGCTGTATTCAAACATCATGGGATTTTTTTTCCTTCTCATCTGCATTAAGCTACATTTTTTTTTATAATTACAATAAGCTTCCATTCATCTCACCAATCACAAATTTTGTCTAAGTCATCTTATATCCTTATATATAAAAACAAAAATGAGGTGACTTACCGAACAAAAGCGCTGGCAGGTCGATAGACACACAAACAAACACAAACACACACACAAAATTCAAGCTTTCGCAACAAACTGTTGCCTCATCAGGAAAGAGGGAAGGAGAGGGGAAGACGAAAGGAAGTGGGTTTTAAGGGAGAGGGTAAGGAGTCATTCCAATCCCGGGAGCGGAAAGACTTACCTTAGGGGGAAAAAAGGACAGGCATACACTCGCACACACGCACATATCCATGTCTGTATGTGTGGATGGATATGTGCGTGTGTGCGAGTGTATACCTGTCCTTTTTTCCCCCTAAGGTAAGTCTTTCCGCTCCCGGGATTGGAATGACTCCTTACCCTCTCCCTTAAAACCCACTTCCTTTCGTCTTCCCCTCTCCTTCCCTCTTTCCTGATGAGGCAACAGTTTGTTGCGAAAGCTTGAATTTTGTGTGTGTGTTTGTGTTTGTTTGTGTGTCTATCGACCTGCCAGCGCTTTTGTTCGGTAAGTCACCTCATCTTTGTTTTTATATATAATTTTTCCCACGTGGAATGTCTCCTTCCATTATATTCATCTTATATCCTCCTATAGTCACTCAATGGCGACATTTGCTCATACACAATAGCGTCATCAGCAAACAGCCTCATAGTGCTGGCCACGTTGGCTGTCAGATCCTTAATGTACACTTATTAGCCAAAACATTATGACCACTGCCCACTGCGAGTTGGATGCTGCCTGGTGGCATTGCGGGCATGTGATGCGGTAACAAAAATATGTAAATAGAGCAGAGGGGGGTGGGGGCTCACTTAGGTAAGATATGGGCTGCAAATGGGGAAATCAGTTGAGATAAGTGATTTTGATAAATGGCAGATTATTATTATGCTAAGCCTGTGACACACATCTCAAAAGCGGCAATGCTGGTCAAATGTTCATGTGCTATCTATCACTAGGTGCTAAATGGTTAGACATCCATGACTCTTCACAGTACTTGGGGTTTGGCGGCATGTCTGGCTGCAATGTAGGATAGACGGTGATTTGTAGCAACTCTGCTGAAAGAGCACAATGCTAGTGCACGCACAAGTGTTCCATAGCACACTGTTCATTGTAAATTCTGGAACACGGATCTCCGCAGCAGACCACTCCTACATGTTCACATGTCTACCCAACAACAACATCAGTTGTGATTGCAGTGGGCACAGGACCATTCGGATTAAACCATCAATCAATGGAATTGTTGGCTCTTTGCTACACCAGGTTGATAGGTGTCTCCACAAAAACCATCATTGAGGAGAATGGCGGCTCCAAATGTGCAGCACACCACGGATGCCGGCTGGTGGGAGCAGCATTATGCTTGGGAGACATTCTCCTGCACTTGCATGTAGTAATCGAAGACATGCCGACAGCTGTGAATCACCTATGTCCCTTCATGCTTGATGTCTTCCCCGACAGCGACGTCATCTTTCAGCAGTGTAAATGTCTGTGTCTCAGAGCCAGAATCATGCTACAGAGGTTTGAAAAGCATTATAGTGACGTCACATTGATGTCTTGGTGGCCAAATTTACCTGATGTAAACCTAAAGAACCCATCTGGATCGCTATTGAGCATCATTACCACGTATGCAAATCAGTGAAATGTTATTTACGTGAATTACAAGACCTGTGTGCAGACATCTAATGTTTCATACCTCCTCAAACCTAACAACAAGCCGTCTGATCCCTCATACGCAAAATCAGTGATGTATTTTGTCCCAAAGATGGACAAACAAGCTATTAAGCAGGTCATAATGTCTTGGACCACCAGTCTATACAGGATGTTACAAAAAGGTACGGCCAAACTTTCAGGAAACATTCCTCACACGCAAAGAAAGAAAATATGTTATGTGGATGTGTCCGAAAACGCTTACTTTCCATGTTAGAGCGTATTTTATTACTTTTCTTCAAATCACATTAATCATGGAACGGAAACACACAGCAACAGAATGTACCAGCATGACTTCAAACACTTTGTTACAGGAAATGTTCAAAATGTCCTCCGTTAGCGAGGATACATGCATCCACCCTCCATCGCATGGAATCCCTGATGCGCTGATGCAGCCCTGGAGAATGGCGTATTGTATCACAGCCGTCCACAATATGAGCACGAAGAGTCTCTACATTTGGTACCGGGGTTGCGTAGACAAGAGCATTCAAATGCCCCCATAAATGAAAGTCAAGAGGGTTGAGGTCGGGAGAGTGTGGAGGCCATGGAATTGGTATGCCTCTACCAATCCATCGGTCACCAAATCTGTTGTTGAGAAGCATACGAACACTTCGACTGAAATGTGCAGGAGCTCCATCGTGCATGAACAACATGTTGTGTTGTACTTGTAAAGGCACATGTTCTAGCTGCACAGGTATGAAATCATGATAACAAGCTCCATAGAGCATAGGTGGAAGAACATGGGGACCAATCAACACATCACCAACAATGCCTGCCCAAACGTTCACAGAAAATATGTGTCGATAACGTGATTGCACAATTGCGTGCGGATTCTCGTCAGCTCATTCATGTTGACTGTGAAAATTTACAATTTGATCACGTTGGAATGAAGCCTCATCTGTAAAGAGAACATTTGCACTGTAATGAGGATTGACACAATGTTGGAGAACCATTCGCAGAAGTGTACCCGTGGAGGCCAATCAGCTGCTGATAGTGCCTGCACACGCTGTACATGGTACGGAAACAACTGGTTCTCCCGTAGCACTCTCCATACAGTGACGTGGTCTACGTTACCTTGTACAGCAGCAACTTCTCTGATGCTGACATCAGGGTTATCGTCAACTGCACGAAGAATTGCCTCGTCCATTGCAGGTGTCCTCGTCGTTCTAGGTCTTCCCCAGTCGCTTAGTCGTAGGCTGGAATGTTCCGTGCTCCCTAAGATGCCGATCAATTTCTTCGAACGTCTTGCTGTCAGGACACCTTCGTTCTGGAAATTTGTCACGATACAAACGTACCACGCCATGGCTATTGCCCCGTGCTAATCCATACATCAAATGGGCATCTGCCAACTCTGCATTTGTAAACATTGCACCGACTGCAAAACCATGTTCCTGACAAACACTAACCTGTTGATTCTGCGTATTGATGTGCTTGATGCTATTACTGTAGAGCAATGAGTCGCATGTCAACACAAGCACCGAAGTAAACATTACCTTCCTTCAATTGGGCCAACTGGCGGTGAATCGAGGAAGTATAGTACATACTGACGAAACTAAAATGAGCTCTAACATGGAAATTAAGCATTTCTGGACACATGTCCACATAACGTATTTTCTTTATTTGTGTGTGAGGAATGTTTCCTGAAAGTTTGGCCGTACCTTTTTGTAACACCCTGTATAGGGAATGAGAGTGGTCCTATCATACTTCCCCGGGGCACTCCTGAGAATAACCCCAATACCCCTGCCTCTGATGAACACTCACCATCAAGGACGACATTCTGGCTTCTACTACACAAGAAGCCATCTCGAGCCATTCACATATCTTGAAACCTAATCTGTAATTTCAGACCTTCATCAACAGTATGCAGTGGCGCACTGTGGCAAACACTTTCTGGAAACAGCAATGTGGAATCTGCCTGTTCCCTTCATCGCTGATTTGCAGGATATCTTGTGAGAAAGGAGCAAGTCGAGTTTCACACGAACGATGATTTCTAAATCTGTGCTGATTTGTGAACAGAAGCTTTTCTGTCTCGTGGAAATCAAAGTGAAAATACATTCAAGAATTCTGCAGCAAACCAATGTTAAGGATATTGGTTTGTAATGTTGTGGGTCCATTTTTTTACTCTTCTTATATACAGGAATTACCGTGCTTTTTCCAATTGCTTAGGACTTTGTATTAAGCAGGAAATTACAATAAATGCATGCTAAGAACAGGACCTATGCCATAGTGCACTATTTGTCGAGAGACCCATTGCTGAAATTTTGACATTATGTTGGCTAGACAGTAGGCTGGAGGATTCAGTTCTGATACTGCACAGCTCTCAAATTATACTTACTAGTTATTAGAGGCATTTGATATCCATAGGTGACACCAGACCAAAACCAGGCTGACTCAACTATGTGCTGAATCTGTGGGTCTTCACACTTCAGACATGCATTGGTACCTGGTCATTTCCGCACCCTTCTACAAGGATCATCAGGTATCAAAGAAATGCTTCACTTATTGTGAAAGGAATACAATACCACTGATCCAAGTTCCGCTAGAGGACACCCTGTATCACCACTAGTAATTTCCTTTCCTGTTGTACCACAAACAGAGTGTGGGCAAAATGACTTGTCTATATGCCTCTGAATGAGCCCTAATCTCACTAAACTTGTCTTCATGGCCCTTACATGGAATGTACATTAGTCGCAGTAGATTGTTCTGCAGTCAGCGTCAACAGCCATTTCTCTAAATTTTCTCACTAGTGGTCCTTAAAAAGAATGTCGCTTTCCATCCATCAGTTTCCATGTACACCACGATTCTTTGTGCACTACATTGCCCGGGGGTTTGTACTGTAGTACATAATGGACACCTAGAGACCCCACTGAATGGGTTGAGATGGTTGTGTACCGTGTGAGTCAACACAGCTCTCCCCATTAGCTGCAAAAAAAGTCACAGTGCAGTTACATTAATTTCCCGAGGTACTACCTGTCAGCTATAATTTGAAGTTAGCAGTCATCAGTTGTTGTTGGCTCTGAGCAATCTCTGTAGTGCTGATTTTTAACATTTTGTTACTGCAAAGGCTGTGGAATGTTCATTTGATGTCGCTGTAGCGTTTGCCAATTGTGTGGTAACTTTCCATGCTGACAAACATTCTTACTGTAAAGTAACAATGCTTGGGCAGTCTTTAAGCGTTAACGCTTTAATCCCTTTGCAAAGTCAAATTTTTTGATGTTATATTGGACATGTGATCAGTTTGTTTATTTATTTATTTTTGTAATTTTATTTTGTGGTTTAGGACAAAAACTGTAGTGGTAGTGTATTTCTCCTAAAGCCCTTTTGTGAGCTGCTATTTCCCACTGTGAAAATGAGGCAATTTTTTTTCCAACTACACAGGTGACGATAGTAGTGATCAGACAACAAACAAAAACTATTTGTTGTAGCAATTTTTATGCACCTGGTACAGTGTACTATCACAAGATACCAGGTACATCTACAGATGGTAATATATATTCCCAAAAGCTTTGTAAAACCACTAAGTGGTTGGCAAGTATGCTTCCCAAGATTCACAAAAGACATAATTGTGTAATACCGTGTTTACTCGAATCTAAGCTGCACTTTTTTCTGGTTTTTGTAATCCAAAACACCGCCTGTGGCTTAGAATCAAGTGCAAAGTAAGCGGAAGTTCTGAAAAATGTTGGTAGGTGCCACCACAACTAACTTCTGCCATCGAATATTTGTAGCACTACACAGGCATACTTTGCAGGCACAAAGATAAATACTGGCGCCAAAACCTCTGCGTCAGTAAACAAATTAAAAAAAAACGGGGGGGGGGGGGGGGGGGGGGGGGGGGGGGGTGGAAGACGAGCTTTTTTCTCTGCCCCAAGTTTCGACCACTGCATTTTCATACTTTATCCAATGAAGTAAATACAAATTCCGTATTCTTCATCTCCGAATGTTGCAGCCTTTCAATGTACTACGATAATCCAACTGGAAGAGTGTTTGGGATGTTTGTCAATATGGCCAAGTCTACGTTCTGAATTTTTGTCCCACCTGTGACAAGAGATGGTTGTTAATAGCAACTTTTATGAATTGTGAATCACATGCAGTATTCTCTTCACCATAAGAATAATTCGAATGTAAACATTTTGCCATGTATTCCTACGTGTTTCCTGCTATCTCATTTAAATCCTGTCTTCCTAATAAACTACAAAACTAGAGAGAGACAACAGCAAACGCGGAAGAATATATATATCATGTCATGTTTATATTCGTATTATTCCTATGTTGAATAGTGATACAGTCGGAAATGAAGCATGGCAACTGACTAGATTTTTAAACCTAAGATGGATCTAATTTCTGTGCAGAATGTAATGCACTAAAGAGGCGTCTGCAAAAATTTTCAAACGGAGAAAATTTTTCGCTAAACTTTCGTTTGGAACATCTATCATATGCAGTCTATTATATGGTTCTTGTTGATCATTATCAAAGAAAGTGGCAGTGTAAGTAACAACAAATAGCAGTCTCTTCCCATTGTTTTGCTGATGAGACGATTCCTCTATTTTTTTTTTTTTTTTAATTGTAAGCGGCGGTAGCGTGCGCAAAAGCAAGCCATCCCGCGAGCGGTGACAGGCTGTAAACACGCATAATCAGAATGCGACAAACAATGCATGGCACAGTATGATAATGCATTTTGAGCTTAGACTGACGGAAACACCTATAACAGAGAGAACGGCACTTATCAGATCAAAGAAAAACAAGCAATCAATTCAAACCAGACGAAGCACGTGAAAAAGGCTCTCTAGTATAAATTCGGACAGAGAGCCTGACACATAGCAATGACTACGTGGTAAAGCTTAACTGCTAAGTTTACCACACGCACCAAACTACTGTAGCTGTATCATCATTCATTCGACCTAAATTGTCTCATATTACAATGGACCAACTTTGTTTCGGTTTGGAGATGTGGTCTAAAACGTTTCTCCCCCTTGAATTTCGAGGCACAAATTTCAAGTGCGGCTTAGATTCAAGAAAATTTTTTTTCCTTGATTTCGAGTCTCATTTTTCAGGTGCGGCTTAGATTCGAGTGCGGCTTAGATTCGGGTAAATACAGTAAGTGTACTTCCCAAACCATTTTGAGAAACTATTTTGATGGAAAGCATATTTTCCAAGAGCCATTAAAACACTGTTATTTGGTGGGCTGTATACTTCTCACAGCCCTAAAAGCTATGTTTCATAACAAAAAGAAAGTAAACTGGTGCAGCGGACTATCACTGGATGCCAGGAGCATGCAGAGTGGTTCAATGTATTCCCATAAATGCATTAAAGAAACACAGCTACTGCTAAGTATATCTCTCATGACCAGTAAAAGCCTTAAGTGACTCTTTGCAGCAGGTCGACAGACTGTACGGCCCACGTGAGTCACACTGTCCCATTAACGAATGGAGACACAGTGCACTCTGCTAAGGTAAATGAGAGTGCAGGTTCGCTTTCACCTACATTACACAGTCAGTTGTACTTAGTGATTTCTGGTAGACAAAAGAATATTGAGAAAGGAGAAATGAAGGAAGATAAGTGTTTAATGTCCCATAAACATTGAGGTCTTTAGTGTCTGAGCACAAACTCTGATTGTTTCAAGGATGGGAAGGCTATTTATTGTGCCCTTTCAGAGAAACCATCTCGGCATTTGCCTATACTGATTTAGAGAAAGCTCAGGAAACCCAAGTCTGGGTGGACTAGATGGAGCTGTAGAGAGCAAAAACTGTAGAGGAAAACAGAGACTGGAATACATCCAGCAGATAATTGAGGCTGTAGGTCGAAAGGGCTACTCTGAGATGAACAGGTTGCCACAGGAGAGTAATGCATGGACTTTAACTGTTAGTCGCCCTGAATGTGAGTCCAGTGAGCTCACCACTGTGCCACCTCGCTCGATATATTGTGAGAGAAGTTCCTGATTTAACCATTTCACAGGATGTGGGAAGTGTACTTACCATCAACTGTATTTCTTTACTGTATTCCTGAGAACACATCATACGAGCTCTGTATGCACCTGGCACCTGATGTTAGTTTGCTGCACCAGCTGAACTCTCTGTCTGTTATGAAATGTAGCTTTTAATTGTCATTAAATGTCACTTGTTCCTTTCAGAAGCAGTTGCAACTATATGTGCCACCAAATAATGTTGTTCTGAAGGCCACTGGGAAGTATGCTTACTACCAAAGTAATTTTTCCATGATACAAGGGGAATATACTTACCACGAAATTAATTTCTTTTTTGGACAGCAGAAAGGATACTTACCACCAACTGACCATACTTACCACTAATTTAGTTGTTTTACTATGCTCTTGGGAAAATGTTGTACCTCCTCTGGATGTGGTTGACCTTTTGTGATAATATGCTAAACAACTGGTGTCTGTTTGTCATGACATCAGTGCTTTTGTCACTTGTTACAACAGAACACATTGTTTCATTCTGCAATATATGCTATTGTGACTTGTCTCAGCTTGTTTCTTTACGTAGTGTTGAATGAAGTTTCTAGGATTGTAAAATAGATAGTCAAATAAAACTCATAACAGCTTACTAAAGACAGTGGGAAGTATACTTACCACTATAGTTTTCTGCTCCTAAATCACAAAAATAAAATAATCAAAAATGAAATGTAGTTGACACTTCTAAAATGATACCAAAACAATTAACTTTACAGGGCTGCTGCCCTTTATGCTGTCAATGCCACGTTGGGACCAGTACAGTAGTTTCTGTTCCGTGGAGAACCAACCGTACCTGCACATAGGCTATTATTAAGGTGGAATCACCACTTCAAAAGGCATTCCAAAGCTGCTGCCAGCTTCCCTCTGTGGAGTAAACCATCTGCCATTCCTGTCTGCTCCTAGAGAATATGTTCCATGGCTAAATATGGTTTCTGTTAGAAAGTGTTTGTGCGTTGTGTATCTGAGGTGGGACAGGTAGGTAAATTCACATATCCAGGTAAATTATTGGTGGACTGGCTAATAAAACATTTTTTACTTTAATTTTGAATATTTGGGGATTTCCAGATTGCTCCTAATGTTGGCTGGCAGATGTTAAAAGGGTGTTGCACCTGAATATAAAACAGTTTTCTTAACCCTAAGCTTCAATGCATATTCTCTATGGAAATTATTTATATTGTGATTGTTATGGTTGCAAACTTTGCAATTAATGCTAAATTCTCTCTTGTCCATTTGAGCAGCTCAGAGGTCAGCATATCTTGCTGCTATGTGGAGGACCCAGGTCCAATTCATGGTAATACCTTTTTCTTTAAAGGGCGAAGCTACTCCACACCCACACTGACATGGTGACCATCACCAAAGTTCTACCATCACCTCCGTTTGCTTCGTTACAATTGAGAAGTGCACAGGATGTGGGGTCATGATGTTGTCCGTAGGATTACCCACTAATACAGGTACTTTGAGGCGATAGAAGTGGTCAAGAAGTGAGCAGAACGTAGCAGTTTTAAGGGCAGAGGGAGAAAAGTGCCGAGGCAAGCACCAAAGGAAAAGAACTTCTGCAATAGTCTGGACAGATAGTAAGAGCAGTAGCAGTTTCTTTCTGTCTGCAAGGGTGAGGTTGTCATTAGTTTTGGGTATCGTGCGATGCTCAATACCACTGTCGCAGCTTAAAACACTCTTTACGAGTGTCAGTCCTATTGAGGAGGGGTACTCCTGGGCTGTGCACCTGAGTGTCTCCTGGGCCACCTGCAGCATCTGTACTTGTAACATGCCAAGGTCATTATACAAGTGGTCAATTGGCCATAAAGAGGTTTGGTTGGATATGTTTATGTTTAGTGTGCAATACTGCTTTCCCGTATTGCCAGTTGGTCAGCTAGATATTTGCAGCTGGCAATGCCATTTAGTTTTGCTGTAATGCAGGGATTCACCAGTGTTTATTTTGTCTGTGAGCTTGTGCTGTCCACAGGTGATTAATTGTCCCTAGATAGAAGTGTTTTTCAGCAGTTGTGTTTTCACCCATGGTTGTGGTTGTAGTTTCCCAGGTTAAGAATGAAGTGATTGTCAGAGTGTCTCAAGTTCCTGTACAGTCGTGTGGTGAGTTTTTTGAATATCTGTGTGTGAGTCTCAAGGCAGTATTCTCTGTGAAGGTCGACAGTGTGTGTGTGGACTGTGGTGCACTTCGTTCTGTATCACCTGTAGGCAGCACAGGCGGTCAGAGCCACGTAACCCCAGACTGCAGCTGCATGTATCATCATGGGTCTAATCAGTATCATCTACACGGACCTCGATACCCTCCTATTCAGTGTGCTTTACCTGCTGAGCTTAGAGTAACACTGTTTGAGCCTTGCATTTGCTCAGTTGGCCTGTCACTGAAGTGTTTGACTTTCACACTGAAACGTATCGGGCGTGTGTGTAGTGTTATTCGTCTGCAGTCTTAATGTGGGGTCCTGCCCACTCATCTCGTATAGGGTGCCTAAAGGATGCTGCATTCTCAAAATGCTATACAACAATTCAAGCAAACAACATTAATAGTTTTTATTACAAATAAGAAGTTTGACAATGCTTAACCTGGAATTTACAATGGTGTCGCAAGCAATAGGCGACATGCAGTATAAATCAGAGTCCTTTGCTATATACAATGTTCGTGCAAGTTTGACACACAGTTTGTGGATCACTAATAACTGTTATTGTACCATTCTGCGCTAGGCCTGTCCGTATACTGTCCTAATCCTGTCCAAATACTGAGTGGCCGAGGCTGGCAGGAGCGGCACTTATATTCTCTTGGTCTAGGGGCCTGCTCCCGTCGTAGTGTGGTCCTTGCCAATGGGCTATTGGCTGCCTTCTTTGCTCTTGCGATCTTAATTTTCATTCCAGAGCTTGTGGGTATGCCAGAACACTTAATGTTTGTGCAGTTGTTATGGCTTGTCAATGAACAGAACTGCTTCACACTTGTCAGCATTTGCTTTAACACACTGTCATTCCAGCTAGGCAGTTTTGCTTGCAGTTGCGAATTATGCCTGATGGTTTCCAGTCTTGCAGTAGGATGGTAGTGTTATCTGCGTAGATGGTTGCCATTGTGTTTTGTTCAGTTGGAAAGTCATTGACGTAGAGATTAAACAAGAGGGGCCCTTGGATGCTGCCTTGGGGTACTCCCACTTGTATACTGTGTT
Source organism: Schistocerca americana (assembly GCF_021461395.2). Taxonomy (NCBI): domain Eukaryota; kingdom Metazoa; phylum Arthropoda; class Insecta; order Orthoptera; family Acrididae; genus Schistocerca; species Schistocerca americana. The sequence continues at coordinate 1,129,138,528 of NC_060120.1, read as the reverse complement.
GTGTTGACTGTTTGCCCTGAACGTCGGTGTTGAAGCTTCTGTGGGTGAGATATGAGTGTGTAAGATGTATGAGCTCGTCGGAGAGACTAGCAGTGCAGAGTTTGCGAATGAGACGATTGTGCTGTAGATGACTGAAGACCGGGAACAGCGCTCCTGTAGCTTTGTTGGTGTTGGGGGTGTGTGTAATATGTTCTACTACGCGGAGGAGTTGTTGTGTTGTGGAGTGGTGATTGCTGAATCCAAATTGCTCCAGTCTCAGCGAGTCATTGGTGTTGCAGTGCATAGTAAGATGTTTGAGAATCATCTTCTCAACAATCTTATTTAGGGAGCTCAGCAGGCTGATGGCTCCGTAATTTTGTGGTAGGGAGTGGTATTTCCCTGGCTTCCTGAACATCAGGACAGGGAAGTGTTGATGTTGTAGAATGGTATTCGTCATATGTGTGAGATGCTCTATAGCTTTATTCATGAACTCCTGGGTGACACGGTTTTGAAAGTGATTGGGACCAGGAGCTTTTCTAGCTGTTTTGTGCTTAATAACCTGTGTAATTTCATGTGTAGCAGTATGTATTGTTACACTGCACTTGGGCTGGGTTACAAGCCATGTAACCTCCTTGTCCATTTCAAGTAGCAGTGCTGGATTGGAAGGAGCCAGATTCAGTGTGAATGATGTTGCTAGTGTTCTGGTCATCAGCTCATGCTTCTCCTCCATGTAGTATGCTGGTCTGTAAGGTATTTGTAAACTTGGTGTGTAGTATTTCTTCTTGGTGGAGTGGACAGCTATTTGCCACACTCCAGGTCATGTGGTGTGCAGCCCTGCGAGTGTATTGTCCCAGTTTGTGGTTTTAAAAGTTTTAATTTAGCCCGTATGATCCCCTGGAGCCTGCTAATATTCTGTTTGTACAGCCAGTATCTCCCGAGATGATCTCTCATTGACATCGGCCCCTGTATTTCTGGGAGCAGGGCCATTGAGCATTCTTGTGGTATAAGTACTGTAATGGTACCTGCTATTGCATCCTGAACTGTGGTGGTAAGGGCTTAGACAGCTTCAACAAGTTTCCTGCTTTGTGTAATTTTGGGAATTTGTGGGATACGACTTTTCAAGCATTTCCTTGAACAATGCCCAATTCACATGCTTGTAGCTCAGTATCCTGTGAGATTCATCATACTGCTGTGTTTCTTCCGAGTAAAGTATTACAGGTGTTTGGTGAGGCCAAATCATGTAACTAAAGGATGTTCTGAAATTCCCGCTTTTTTCCATGCAGTTGCTTCTTGTGATAATCAGAGGCTGATTTTGACTAGTTAGAAATACTGCCAACTCCCCAATGAAATGTTGGTTGTGGTCAGATTTATATGTAGCGTAGCTAGAGTATGGGTTGCTCCAGAGTGGTTAATTTTGTTTTACCTTGTACGGAAGCAACAAAGAGCGTCCAGTGGAGTTAAATACCCTTGGCAGCAGAAATAAGTTTCACATGAAGTACACACAGCCTATCCTGTCTCAAACGCTTGACAGCTACACAGCGAACATTATTCAAATGTAGATGGCAGCTGTACCTTGAAAGTAAGCGTACCTCATGAGTATATCAGCAGTACATCTTCTGACATGCTTGATGTGAATGTGAACATAGAATAATAGTTAAAAACAACTATAGAATTGGTCAGCAGAATCACCATTTGAGGTTCCGTAAACGTCCCCATTGGTTGTTTTCATGTCAGGTCTCCAGGTGGAACACATCGTCATCTGGTTACAATACTATGGCTGTGAGCCGTCGCACTATCAGCCGGAACACAAATATCCATCGACTGTGGGTCCACCGCGCGTGCGCGAACACAACTGCCCTCTAGCGACAGGCACAACAGCGCACAGGTGGTGAAAGCTCGTGGGAACAATAGATATAAAAAACTGACAGTTTCTGATGACCGAAACAGGGACCATTGTGTTTCTTAACATCAAACAGAACAAGGTTCTAATTGTTAGTTAAAGGGTACCTCTTATCTCAATTCAGAGTATTGTTAGATAGCGGCATTCCAATGGCTTCTTCCACTACACAGTCCCAATACAGCGACGCAGGGTCAACCACTTGTCTCATCGTACAACATTTCATATTTTTCAGTAAGACAATGTTCAGACACTCAGATTTTTCTGGCTGAATTAAATGTGCGTGCTGATCGTGCTTCACGCAACGATACTGGAGCGTACAAATAGTTCGTCCAATACAGGCTTTCCCGCAACTGCGGGAATTGTGTAGATCCCGGGCTTTCTCGAACCAAAGTTATCCTTCACTAAGCCCAGCAGAGCTGTGGTCTCAGGCGGTGGACGGAAAATACTTTTAATATCAAACTTCTTTAAACTTTTTCCTGTTTCTGAAGATATGCTCCCCGCAAAATGTAGGAATTCCGCAGATTTGCTTGTATCTTCTGTTAGTTCCCGCGAATGTCCAGTCTCCAGTTCTTGCGTCAAACTGTCTGCATCTCAGATTGCGTAAACCCTTTTCACCAATGTAAGTAGGACCCCATTGCGTTGGTAGGATTGATAACTGCCTGATGGATAAAGATATCTGTTCGTATGCGTGTGCTTCAGATAAACTGTCCTAATGTCCCATCACCCCTCCTGTGGACCAAGACACCTAAAAACGGATGTTCGCCGTCCTCTTTGACTTCCATAATGAACTCAATATTGGGATGCACACAATTAAAATGATACAGAAAACGATCCAGAACATCCCTCCCAAATGGCCATCCCATAAACGTATGGTCGACGTATCTCCATGAACAAGTTGGTTTAAAGAACCATGTTGCAATGTCCTCAATCTTCCACAAATTGGCGACCACGGGGGATAATGGACTCCCAATAGCCACTCAGTTTGTTTAAAACTTTTGTCATTAAGTAAAAAAATACGTCAACGTCAACACATGGCGACAAAGCTTGTTGTTTCTTCGTCCAATTTTTCACAAATTAACTGCAAAGAATCCTCAAGAGGAACTTTGGAAAACAGAGACGCAACATCAGAACTAAAGAGCCAATTCTTGGGATTGAGACTCAGAAGTCATATGTTGAATAAAAACCAGAGAATTGGAAATAAGATTATAGCAATTTCCGACAGGGGGACTGAGCATGGACGCTAGATACTTAGCCAACTTATAAGTAGGAGTGCCCAAATTTCTAACAAAAAGCCGAAGAGAAAGTACTTCCTGTCTACCTTAGGCAAACCGTATAATCTCGGCTGGACTGCAGAACCAGGTCGACGTTTTTCCCAGAACTTCATCAGATAATGAAGTCTCTTTTAATGACTGGAAGAGTCTTGAGAGTCTTGGGTTTTATACGGTGAGTTGGATAGTTCTGCAATCTTTGGTATGCCAAGTGTGCAAGAGAGAGATAAATTTTAAGCACATAATTGTCCCGCAAAAGAAGAACCGTTGAACTGGCCTTGTCCGCTGGAGGAATTACGAAATCTTCTCTGAAGGACCGGATTGCGGCTCTTTAAAGCGAGATGTTACCTCGCGGGGGTGGCACCTGACACAGCTGAGACACCTCTTACCTAACCTCATCAGCTAGATGGTCGGGAAACCTGGACACGACTTGTTCAACGGCAGAAATGTATTCCGTAATTGGAACATCACTGGGTGTATGGGTAAAATTGAATTCCTGTTCCAATACTGCAGGCATAGCATCGTTCACTCTTTCGTTGTGAGACTGATCACATGTCGACGGGTGTTATCAGTGTAGACTGCGAAGAAAACCGTTGAATTTTCGAAGATTTCCTACTGACGGCGTTTGCCTACACCCAGTCTGATATTGCCCAGGACGAACTGTCGACCCAATTCCAGGATGCAGCGGAAGCAGCGCTGAAACTGCCAAATGCAGATAAAATAAATCTTTGGATATGAAATCCAGTTGTGCGCGTATAAAACTATTGCGCTCCCTTAGTAAGGCAAAACCAGCACGCTTCTTAATGGTGTTGGCCATTCTTGTCTCAATGTAATCAACAATTCTGGCAAATTTAGGTATTAAAACTTCATTCCAGCATCTCAGCCAAAAAGCGAGGTTGCTCAGTAATTTCCCCTTCTTACGAAGTTCATGAAATACCCTTGAAAGTTGAAACGTCCCCTCACCGTAGAGGATCTTCATGTGATTCCGTAATCTCTGCCGGCGTAATAATTGGTTGTATTCATGTCGGGGCTCCAGATTCAAAACATCATCTGATCTGGCTGGAGAGCCGACATGAATACCCATAATCACGTATCAAAGGCCAATGATGCAAACAAAATGGTCTTCGTCTCTTCGGTTTGGAGTGATCATGTGTACATGCGTGAACTCGAGTACACAAGTTATGTGACTAGAAGTGAGACAGGGTCATACAGCATATAAATTCTCAACCATGCAGTTGAGAAAGATCCAAACACCATTTCAACCTCAATATTCACAATTTTCCATCGTGTTTAGCCTAGGATTATTGTTTGCCCTCAGATAAACGAAAAGTAAAGAAACACATAGTATAGGATGTTATGTTGTCCATACTGCAAATGAAATAAATCTTTGGATATGAAATCCAGTTGTCTGCTGTTAAAGTCTCAGCAAGCCTTAACAGGTAAAGTTCAGACATTTTGTTAAGGTCACGATGTCCAGAAACGAAAGGGCTGTTCTTAAAATTTCGGACAGTTGTCAGACAGGTATACACGGTGCTAAGTCGGAACTGTCCATTACCGCAACTAATTTCCAGCTGTATGAGGGGGCGAAAGAAGCAACACAAGGTACTTTGTTTCAGCAGTGTTCCGAAACGACAGGCAAATGATGTATTTATTATAACGAATGAAACATTGCACAAATAACTGACAGGACACTCAATATTTAGTCTGTCACGAATTACATGCGGGACACATCCAGAAATTAGTGAGAATTCTTAAATGGATGAAGTTTATCGCAGACGCTCATGGTGGGGAGGGAAGGGGGGGGGGGTTGGTGGCAAGTGCAACTCCTTGCTGTCTGTCCCCTGACGTCCCCCTCCTCCCTCCCCCCCCCCCCCCCCCCACTTCTGTAGCCTATGACTAAGTATAAATCTACGAAGTGTGACACTATGAATTAAATTTCAAAATAGGATATAAAAAAGTTTGCTCAAATGCGATTGCACAGATTAGAAATGGAATTCCTGAAAAACCACCCATGCTTTCTGAAAACCGGGGAAAGTGTTTTAAAAATATAGCTATGCTACTATCTGGGGAAAATCGAACGCATTTCTCGCAGTTACAGTGGAAAATTTACTCACAGAACATCCAGTAATATGCAGGCAGCACTGTGTGGTGGAAAAATTTCATAATTCACACAGTACTTACATGAAACTAAGTTTATTACTGTCTGCCAGCACTGAATCAGAAAAAAAGATGGTTCACCACTAATCTTGATAACCACAGAGAATACATGCAACTATCTAAATATGCTCCTGAGCTGTCCAGAATGCTGTGTTCCAATAACAGGTACATGGCTGTCCGGACCTCACTGCTGCTCCGTCCCAACACACGACGACCCGGAAATACTAGCGGTCGCTCTAAAGATAGTACGACAGTCCTCTTATCGATAAGCGCCGCTGGTGCCACTCACGGGCAGGCAAGCCAGCAACTTAGTGACGCCAGTAAATCTAATAAGAAACAGGACGGCAGTACCGCAAAGACAAGATGTTAAGCAATAAACGGCACTAACACGAGCCGCGCACGGCTCAATCAGGGTATGGTATAATGCAGGACAATATAATTACATGGTTTTCAGTGTATGTAGTATTGCGATCTTCGATTTGCTTCCTTACTTTATACCACTTTATAACGTAATAACGTAGTCCCGAAACATGTTCTGGTTATTATATCACACATTTAACAATTGACACGAAACATTGTCAGTACTGATTCATGAACCAGTTGTACGTTGCTTGACAATACATATACAAGCTTAGAATTTAGGACCTTAGCCACAGTCTTCCCATGTGGTATTGCTTCAGTTTATCCTGGTGTACAGCTGTGTATCCAAAGTACTGTCTGTTTTTTTAATTCATCTGTCTTTCGACTGGTTTGGAGTCCTACATCGCTTCCTATCTTCTGCACTACTTTTCATCTCTACAGGGTGTCCCCGAAATGTTGCGACAAAATTCAAGGAGTTGTAGAGGGTGTCTTGAGGAACAAATGGAGGATAGGAGTACGTGTCTAGAAATTTCATCCAACGAAGCTACAGAACGTCGAAGTCATAGAAGCCTATGTCTGCCACTAGGGCACCCCTTCGGCAGCAAATTCACATTGTACACTGACGAAATGCAAGAGGAACGCCTCACAATGTTATTTCTTATTCAGTGATCGCAACTGATTGCCATGATCGCCATTGGAGAGGATGGAGCTAGCTGCTGCGTAGACAGGCCTTGTCTCCAATGAATGCGATGTTCTGTTGCCTTGGTGGATGACTGTTTCGGACACGGGTTTCCATCTGTAGTTTATTTTTCTCCTGTATTTTAGAGGGTTCCAGGAGAAAAATAAACTGCGGGTGGATACTCGTGTCAGAAACCGCCACCAACCGAAGCACCAGAGCATCGTATTCATAGGAAACAAAGCCGTTCTAAGCAGCAGCTAGCTCCACCTTCTCCACTGAAGGTCGCGGTAATCAGTCGATCAGTGAATAAACAAACAACATTAAGAGACTTTCTGCCTACCGTCCTTCAGCGTGCAAAGTCACGTTTGCTGCCAGCGCCTATAACATCGGCGCGCTCTAGCGTCGTTGAACGACGTTCCCCAACACGGGTTTCTACCCGCAACGTATTCCTCAAGATACCATCTACAACCCCTCGAAGTCTGTTTCAACGTATCTAGAACACCAAGTTTATAATTTCTTTGTACTAGGACGCGTGTTCTAGTATCTGTCTACACCTACATTACTTTTTTCCATTTCTAATTCCTTCCAGCGCAAAATTAATTTTAGCGGCCTGCGTGGCAAATGTTCCATTAACGTGACCATTCTACTGGTAAGGCTTTCCCATAGATTTAATATAGGGCCTATTTGTTTTTTCAAAATGGTTCAAATGGCTCTGAGCACTATGTGCCTTAACATCTGAGGTCATCAGTCCCCTAGAACTTAGAACTACTTAAACCTAACTAACCTAAGGACATCACACACATCCATGCCCGAGGCAGGATTCGAACCTGCGACTGTAGCGGTCGCGCGGTTCCCGACTGTAGCGCCTAGAACCGCTCGGCCACTGCGGCGGGCTGTTTTTTCAGTACCTCCTTGTTTCGTATCCCGTCTCTCTACTTTACTACCTTCTTCGATAGTACCTCATCTGAAAGGATCAAATTCTCCCCAACTTCTGATCGTTTGAAGTGGCGTAGTGATGAAGATAAGGGTCTCGTACTGGGGAGGACGGTGGATTCAAATACTCGCCCCACACTGAGATCAGATTTTCGTGGCTTCCCTGAACCACTTCAGGTCACTGCATGGATAGATCCTTTGAAAAGCATACGCCGATTTCCCTTCACACCCTTCACACATCTCAGTTTATGCACAGTCTCTAGTCATGATGATGCTGAAAGGAAGCCAAATCTTCGGTCCTTCTAATTTATACTTCTCAAATTTTCGCTTGGTATATATTTCAGTTCCACACAATGATATGCTCCAGAACTTTCTTCAGGTATGCCACATCCACTTGACGAATCCACCGCTGCAAGAGCTGTCATCTGCAGAGAGGAGTGAGAGTGTTTGTCATACCAGGAACATAAGAATACAACCCTGTGAAAATGGCTGCTGTCATCCTGGAAGACGGGAGGGTCCACAGCATATCCATATCAAAATGTAGAGGGGTAATGCTTAATTACAGATAATGCAGAGATGAACATCGTGGTTTATTTTCATGGCAATGAATGGTCGCAAGTCACGGTGCGAAAACTGCCCCAAAACATCACAGAACCACCTCCGGCCTGATCCACAACTTCCACTCTTCAGTATGGCATGATTGCACTCCAGTCAACTACTGCCCAGATACTGTGTTGTTTGTCCAATTAAAGACGTCCAACTCCACATGCCGCTGAGAGCAATGACCTTTTGCGAAGTACCTCGTTTCGAAAGTCCATGGCATGCAGTTCCATTCGCAACGTTGGTTCGCTGGAAACTTGTTGCATTCTTTCAGTCCTGGATCCATCAGGTGGGAGAGGTGAGAAAGTAAGAAACTGAGAGCCCCCCCCCCCCCCCCCATTAGGATCCTACTGTGGATCCGTGTCTGCATTGAATGACTGCAGCAATTTCTGTCGGGTTGGAAAAATATTGTCATTGGCGAGGTGTGACATCCGTCACTAGTCACTGTCGGTTAGGGTGTTTTAACAATGGCTGCTCTTAACATGTGTTACATGACTGTGAGTGGTCCACCATTCCTTGTAGACAATCCACAATGATACACCAATCAACTTCTTCATCTCAGAAGAACAATGTCCTCAATTATTTGGTGCATATATTCCAATCTCTGTTTTCACCTACAGTTTTTACCTTCTACAGCTCCCTCTAGTACCATCCAAGTTACTGCCTAACGTCTTAACACATGTACATGTCCTATTACCTCGTCAACCTATCTTACAGCGCAAATTTCGGATAACTGAGTGGCACATACACAGAATTTCATTGTAAAGAGGCACTGTCCTGAATTAGGTCAGCAGTGGAGTGTCACACAACCATCTGGTATCAGTTCTACGTGACTTAGAGCGATCCAAAGCATTCGCTGTGAGCAGCAATTCCTTGTCATGTTTGAAACCGATTGTATCTGGTAGTGTATGACAATTGTCTCTGGTCCATGTCAGCTAAAGTCTTCTTACTAGTGTTGCTCCTACGCCGTACTACATGGCTGCGAGAGATCTACCATTACTGTCTTGATACATCAACAAATCGGTGGACTGCACTCACGATCTGATCACAGGAGAGTCCAAACACGATTACTACTAACTGCAATCCTGTCACTTCTCCATGTAGAGCCTTCTTACTGCGGTGTTCCTTATAACTAACTGGCACATAAACCATCTCATCAAAAGTATCTGGACACCGCTATGTGATGCGGAATTGGCGACTATATGTCACGAGAGGTAGACTCGACAGGGTAACTGGAGGTGGGAGCCATTGTCTTATTAGCAGAGAAACAGTACTGTAAAATGGGTTGTTCACGAGGGCTCGGTGATCTCGAACGTAGTGACTGGATGTCACCAGAGTAACAAATCCATCAGGGTCATTTCAGACGTTCTAAAGCTGCCCAAGTCGACTGCTAGCGATGGGAGTGTGCAGTGGAAGTGGGGAGGAAACTTAACAGCTAAACCTAGATGAAGCAGACATCATGTACTGACGGACAGGACCTCCAACCCTAGCAGACGGTGGTTGTAAGAAACCGCACGAAATGAGTGGAAGGGATCACTCGTGTGTTCCAAAGTACTACCAGTAGTCCAGCTAGCACAATGAATGAGAGTTAAATGGAATGGAGTACGATGGTCACGCAGCTTCTGTCAAGCCACAAATTTCTGTAATTAGTGCTAAGCAAAACATGGGGTGATGTAAAGAATGACGCCATTGGGCAGTGTATCACTGGAAAGGGGTGATTTGAAGTGAGGAACCACGCTACATACTTTGGAAATCCAATGAAAGGGTTTGTAGAATGCCTGCCATCATGCGTAATTCCAACACAGAAGTACAGAAGAGATGATGTTACAATATGGGGCTGTTTATCGTGCTTAGGGTGTCGTTCCCTCATTGCACTTAGGAAAACGCTATATGCAGAAGTATATGAAGACATTTTGTGGAGCTTTAGGCTGCATTCAGCACAGGACGTTTTCGGAGACTATAATTGTTTCAGCGTGATAGTAAACCCTGTTGTGCGGCAGTATCTGTGGTTTGTGAATAACAATATTCCTGAAATGGACTATGCTGCCCAGTGTCCCGACCTGAACCCAATGAAACTCATTTGGGAAGTGTTAAAAGATCGACTTCGCTCCAGAATCCAACATCACTACCACCTCTGGTTTCAGCACTTGAAGAAGAACAGACTGTCATTCCCTCACTGACATTCATGCACCTCACTGGAAATGTCCCCAGCAGAATTCCAGCTATCATAAATTAAAGGGTGGTCATATCCCATGAGTAATAAAGGGACACACACACACACACACACACACAGCCAACAGCCGACCCACCAGCCCTTCGCATGATCTCCGTCACAATTTCACCCAACCCCTCCCTCCCCCAATCACTCCACCCAAAAAATTATGTTATGTGTAGCGCTGCCCTGCCAGCCGACCAACAGAAGTTCATCTTTTGTCCCTGTAGTCACTCAGTAAAGTAGGTCGTAAAGTGTGTAGGCTGTACAGGAAATTGGTCGGTCGGTTGGTGTGTGTGCGCAGTGCCCTTTATGTCCATTACTAGATGCTGGACACTTTTGATCAGAAGGTGTACCCACCACTTGGCTGGCATGACATACTTCAGAGCGGTGGAGGGTAACGTGACAGCTTGGCAGAAGTCCTACACAGGTTGTTGTTGTTGTGGTCTCCAGTCCTGAGACTGGTTTGATACAGCTCTCCATGTTACTCTATCCTGTGCAAGCTTCTTCATCTCCCAATACCTAGTGCTACATACATCCTTCTGAATCTGCTTAGTGTATTCATCTCTTGGTCTCCCTCTACGATTTTTACCCTCCACGCTGCCCTCCAATGCTAGATTGGTGATCCCTCGATGCCTCAGAACATGTCCAACCGATCCCTTCTTCTAGTCAAGTTGTGCCACAAACTTCTCTTCTCCCCAATTCTATTCAAAACCTCCTCATTAGTTATGTGATCTACCCATCTAATCTTCAGCATTTTTCTGTAGCACCACATTTCGAAAGCTTATATTCTCTTCTTGTCTAAACTATTTATTGTCCACGTTTCACTTCCACACATGGCTACACTCCATACAAATACTTTCAGAAACGATTTCCTGACATTTAAATCTATACTTGATGTTAACAAATTTCTCTTCTTCAGAAACGATTTCCTTGCCATTGCCAGTCTACATTTTATATCCTCTATACTTCGACCATCATCAGTTATTTTGCTCCCCAAATAGCAAAACTCCTTTACTACTTTAAGTGTCTCATTTCCTAATCCAATTCCCTCAGCATCACCCGACTTAATTCGACTACATTCCATTATCCTCGTTTTGCTTTTGTTGATGTTCATCTTATACCCTCCTTTCAAGATACTGTCCATTCCGTTCAACTGCTCTTCCAGGTCCTTTGCTGTCTCTGACAGAATTACAACAATATCGGCGAACCTCAAAGTTTTTATTTCTTCTCCATGGATTTTAATACCTACTCCGAACTTTTCCTTTGTTTCCTTTATTGCTTGCTCTGTATACAGATTGAATAACATCGGGGATAGGCTACAACCCTGTTTCACTCACTTCCCAACCACTGCTTCTCTTTCATACCCCTCGACTCTTATAAGTGTCATCTGCTTTCTGTACAAATTGTAAATAGCCTTTCGCTCCCTGTATTTTACCCCTGCCACCTTCAGAGCTCCAAAGCGACGAGTTGAGCTTTTTTGAGGGGGTGGCTGATATTTTGTCCTGTGAGATTGTCTGTAGTGACGGGTGCCGGCGATGTGCCCGCAGGGCCCGACGTGGGAGTGGAGCGGCGAGCTGCCGCATGTGGCGTAGACGATCCAGCACCAACACGCGATCCAGGGCGATGTGACGGAGCTGCAGCTGGCCGCTGTGCGCTGGACGTCCTACTGCTGGCAGGCGCTGTCTTCGCCGCTGGACACTCGCATCCTGCTGCGCCTGCTGCAGGACCTGGACGCGCGCTGGCCACACGAGACGCTGTCCCGCGAGGAGGTAAGCGCTAAGCGGCCCGCGCGCGCCCGCATAGCTCGCCAGATACCGGAGGCCCATTTTCACTATCATATTCACACGTTGTCTAATTCGGCTCTGCTATTCCGATCAAATATCGGTTTTCCGAGCGTCAGTTGTTATACACCATGGTCGACCAAGTCGTGCAAAATTTCACTTTTGCACAATGTGCTGCTTCCAAGCGCTCCGAGGTTCGGTCTGTCTCGTCACTGTTTGGTACGTCTCGCCTTTGCTCGGTCCCTCTCGGTATAGCGCCACATTTCATACAGCAGAGCGATGCGACACTTCCTTCCAGCATTTGATGAGGCTTCTTTTGATCGACACGGCTTTCTTCAGCTCGCCAGGGTCTTGGTGTAAGCACTGTTTATCCTTCGCTATTTGTTCGTGGTATAAAGGAAGTTGGTCCAGTGGTTATTCGCACAAAAACAGGCAGTCTAGTGATCTATCGTCACAAGATGTGGATGGGAACGAGAACAGAAGGTTGAAATTCTCCATATCCATTATGCAGTCGCAGTAATATATGAGTAGCAGAAATTTCCTATGGAACATTACACACCACTCAGATAGAATTTAAAGATTTAGTTGACGGGCTGGCCGGGGTGGTCGAGCGGTTCTAGGCACTACAGTCCGGAACCGCGGGACCGCTACGGTCGCAGGTTCGAATCCTGCCTCAGGCATGGATGTGTGTGATGTCCTTAGGTTAGTTAGGTTTAAGTAGTTCTAAGTTCTAGGGGACTGATGGCCTCAGAAGTTAAGTCCCATAGTGCTCACAGCCATTTGAACCATTTTTTTAGTTGACGAGGAAAGAACCAGAAATTACAAAGATTATCAGACGAGATTCTGTGTTCTGTACATCAAAAAGCACTTTGTTTTAAATTAGCAGACGTAGCTGACGTGATGACATTGATGGTTCAAGTAGCAAATATTCGGAAGTAGAATACATTACTATGCCGTCAGGTATAACTGTTTCAGTGAAACTGTACGAAGAGTATGGAGACTAATCCATTTCGCAGAAAAAGTTCCAGGACAGGCTTTTTTTTATTTCTGAGCTTGCAATACCAAAAGGGAACAAATGTTGCTTTCATGTTAATGTGTGTGTCCTCTAAATGACCTTGCACGTGTTTCCGTGAAACTCACTATGTGGCAAGGCTGTGCTTAGCAACACCCTGTCTGGATTCTTGGCGCATTAGTTTTGGTGACACAATCGATGCTGATTCTGAGCAAAGAGTGAAAAATAAGATATGCGTTAAGCTGGGAAAACCCTAGTGAAATGTGGGCGATGATTAAGCAACTGCAGCGAGGCCCTTTCAAGAATGCAACTGAAAGAAAACTCCATCAAGATATCACATACATACGACAGCCTGTGACAAATGAGCTTACAAGCATAGAAGTTGAAAATTTCCCTGCTTTCTTTCAAGACCTCCAGAAACATTGGTAACTGAAGTACAATTTTCTATATTTTTTTTAATCTGTCCTGTAACATTTCTGACAAAGGGAGTATATTCAGGATGAGTCATGCACGACGTAATACCCCTTTTATTTCGTGAATGATTTTAGATACCGAAGCTAGGTTTTGGGCCAATGATAGCACGCTAAGGGACACGTAATTTGGTGTGTAATACAGAATCTTCACTTTTGTATCGATCGTGATTATGAGGCAAGTATAATTTTTTAAAGAGAATGATATACTTTCTTAACGGCATCCGAAAGCGCATGAGAAGACGACTGCAGTGATACAATGCTTGTTAATTTTGTAGTAGAAATTCCTTGCAAAAGAATGAGAGAAATATTCTAAAACTGAGTCATCCGGAATCAGATATTACATTGTAAACATGGTCATGCCAGTCTACATCGTTGTATTAAGCTTTTCGACTGTTTACTTCTCTGTGCCCCAGAACTAACAAAACTGTGTTGTCTGTCAGCAGATCATTTATGATTCATAATTTCTTGCATGCTGACATGTACACCAATGTGCAAAAGTTAGACACGCTATTATGAGACGAATGTCAAGAAAATTCTGTGAAAATAGTAATGAAAAACTGCTCGAAAAACTGTAGTTGTTCCAACAAAAACCTGGAAAAGTACGTACAATTGAAACAGCTTTCCTTAGTCCCATCTGATACGCCAGAAACTAGCATATGCCATAGTCTCACAAAAAAAATCGTAGGTGTTTCTAGGTCGTATACAAAATGAGGTTTTATTTTAGTAGCGAAGGCGTGCCTTGCTGCATCGGCATATAACGGCTGAGTCTGGTCTGAGAGCTTGGTGTTATTTCACAGCAATGGCCTACTCTCGCCTCATTGCTTCCCAGTTTTAGTGCATTTCTCGGATTCTCTTGCGAAAGGCTTCAGTGTCAGTAATAAAAGCGCTATATCATCGTAACTGCCTTTCCAAGACCTACTGAATATAGTTATGAAAAGTATACATTTCCATTAAAAAAAATCATACTTGTATCAACATCTTGGTTGATGCCTGATATCAGGGCATTATCCATACAAAACAGTGCCCCTCAGGGTACTATCAATTGCACGAAACCTCGTTTCGATATCTGTAACCGTTCAGGAAATTAAAGGGGTGTCAGGTCTTTTTTAACTGGACTATATTATTTCAAAGTACGTTGGTTAAGTCAAGGGGCATGCCTGAAACGATTTTTCAAATTGAAACCCGCTATTGTTAAATTTATGAAAGAAAAATGAAAGGAGGAAAGAAAATTGGAACACCCAGGATGGGCTGAAGACTTTGCATTTTACGTGGATTTGACTGCACACTGCCCACAGTAAGATGTTGCAAGGTGAGAAATAATCTATTTTGGATATGACGGGGATATGTTTAAAAAAATAGCATTGTGCGGGTGATAAATTATGAAAAAAAAAACACCGTCCATTTCCCTAAACTCACTGGTGTTAAAGAAAACATGAATTTGAACAAACTTCTGTCTCGTTAAAAGAATTACAGAAATAGTTTTCCAAACATTTGAGCACACTGCCAGTTCTAAATTTCCTTGTGATCTCTTTTAGAGACCGTTTTGCATTTCATTTTAAAGCGCCCCTGGGCAACTGCAGATGGAGCTTATCGATCTGCAACGTATTTCCCGTTTATAAGCCAAATCCATCTGTGTTGAAACTGTCCCGAAGCTCGACATTCCACGTCCACATAATGAGATTGCAAACGTGATAACAATGTTTTGATCAACATAAATGCATGAAAGACTGCTTTCGATTATGAAACTAAATAAGTCACGATTACGTGGCAGCCTGTGATGTAATGTAGAGCTGAATATAACACCAAATATGCAACGAACATTTTATGAAGGTTTGAAACTCGCAATTCAATGGTGTGTTCCTGTAAAAACCGTGTGCCAGTGCTGAAGAGTATCAAACATTAGTATCATCAGTGGACTTGAGTATCGACAAAGCATTCTACCACAGACGTGGTATGGAAAAGAATAAGGGCATTGGAGACTTACGTTGAATCCATTCAATTGCCTCAGAATGCTGACAGCGTGAGCTTGGTTCAACCACTGAAACATGTGGATTATGAGAGGAACAAATGCCTGGGCCATAAATGATGAACCTCCTCACCACAGTATCAATGGTTCCACTATGCACAAGCCTCAGCACACCATGTTCCAGCAAAGGGATGAACACTTTTATTGACTTTGGTAAACAAGTGAAACTGTAGCACATTCATGGACAGTTCAACTTAACAGCAGCATTAACAAACTCAAGTGCGCCTGCACCATATTTCATGTGAGGTGAGCACTCTGGACGATGCCGCAATAGCAGCAGTTAAATTCCAATAATCAAACTACAGACTCTGAATTCAAATGTGCCTGTTGATGCAACCTTTATTTATTCATTTATTATTTTGTAAATAGCGGTAGTAATAATGTGTAAAGTGTACATTAAACAAAATTAGATACAAACATTATGTAATGGCATGTTCTGAGAGTACATAAGGTAAACTTGGGCACAAATGAAGGTCTCAGTACAATGGCAGGCCAAGAGTTTAAAGCACAGAAAAGTTAAATGGTGTTAATGCACCACCACTGCATACTGACATCCAGCGACCAGTGATATGGATCACTCCAGTATACAATAAATGGGGAGGGGTAAGGGGTAAGGGGTGGCAAGGGAGGGGTGGGGGGGGTTGCAATTGTGTACGTTCTTTAAATGACCTACACATATCAATAAAAAGTCGCACCATCCCCACGTGGCAGAGATATCATAGGGAGGTATGATTACATCTACGTTGACAGAAAATTTAAAAACAAAACTATCGATTTTTATGTACCTCTTTATGTATATATGTCTGCTTGTGTCTGTATATGTGCGGATGGATATGTGTGTGTGCGAGTGTATACCTGTCTCTTTCTCCCCCTAAGGTAAGTCTTTCCGCTCCCGGGATTGGAATGACTCCTTACCCTCTCCCTTAAAACCGACATCCTTTTGTCTTTCCCTCTCCTTCCCTCTTTCCTGATGAAGCAACTGTGGGTTGCAAAAGCTTGAATTTTGTGTGTGTGTTTGTTAGTGTGTCTATCAACATACCAACACTTTCGTTTGGTAAGTTACATCATCTTTGTTTATATATATACGAGGGCCGTTCAGAAAGTAACCTCCGGTTGATTTAAAAAAATACACCAAGTTAAATAAAAATATTTTAATATATACATCTTACAACTACATCTTTGCACTATTTTTCTACATAGTCTCCATAGCGATTGAGGCACTTATCGTATCTCTTCACAAGCTTTGAAATTCCTTCTGCATAAAAATCACCCGCTTGTGCCTGGAGCCTGCCTGTCACCGCATCTTTGAGCTCTTCGTCGTCATCAAACCGCTGTAACCCGAGCCATTTCTTCAAATGCATGAAGAGGTGATAATCACTTGGCGCCAGGTCTGGGCTGTAAGGTGGATGGTTGATAACGTCCCACTTGAAGGACTCAAGAAGGGCCGTTGTTCTGCGAGCAGAGTGAGGACGGGCGTTATCGTGCAAAAAAACGATACCGGAAGTCAGCATACCACGGCGTTTGTTCTGTATAGCCCGTCGTAACTTTTTTATTGTTTCACAGTACACGTCTTGATTAATGGTCGTACCACGTTCCATGAATTCAACCAACAACACCCCTTTGGCATCCCAAAACACCGTTGCCATCAGTTTTCTGGCAGAAAAAATCTTGCGAGGCTTTTCTTGGTTTGGTAGGTGAATTTGAATGTGCCCACATCTTTGATTGTTCTTTTGTCTCAGGGTTCACGTACTTAATCCAGGTTTCGTCACCGGTCACGATTCTGTTTAACAATGGTTCTCCTTCGTCCTCATAACGTGACAGAAAGTCTAATGCAGAGGCCATTCTTTGAGTTTTGTGGTGGTCGGTAAGAATTTTGGGCACCCATCGTGCACAGAACTTACGGTAACCCAATCTTGCTGTCACTATCTCGTACAAGAGAGTCTTAGAAATCTGTGGAAAACCAGTAGACAACTCCGACATTGAGAAACGTCGATTTTCACGAACTTTTGCATCAACTGTCTGAACGAGTTCGTCAGTCACCAATGATGGTCAACCACTCCTCCCTTCATCATGAACGTTTTCTCGTCCACTTTTAAATAAACGTACCCATTCACGGACAACTCCTTCACTCATAACTCTTGGTCCGTACATGGCACAAAGCTCACGATGAATAGCTGCTGCAGAATATCCTTTGGCTGTAAAAAACCTTATGACAGCACGCACTTCACATTTGGCGGGGTTTTCTATTGCAGCACACATTTCAAACTGCCACAAAAACTAAACTAGCCCAGGTACGGCGTTCACTCGACCACGGCTTGATGCCGACTGACCTGTTGAGTGCGTGAACGCACAGATGGCGTCGCTACTCCCCCCACAACCCACACTGTGACCAATCGGAGGTTACTTTCTGAACCGCCCTCGTATATATATCTCGGTGTCTTGTTGGTCTTTTGAGCTGGTGCAATAAAGACGTATGTAATTGCACTCTACCAGTATTCTTTTAATTAAAAGTTACAATATGCAGAAGACACAAGTTTTCATTCTCGTACCTAGCTACACCTTATTTTCTACTTCCCAATGTGACAAGGGCTTGCATTTTTAAATGGACCTTTTTGGAGATGAAGTCAACCTGAAGAGAGAATAGCCGCCGCAGCCATGTTGTTGTACATCGTTGGGGAGAAAAGGTAAATAGCACGACGCGCACCCAAACTAACAGGAATTAACATTTATTCAATGCCACAATGTTCTTAACGTGTACGCATCTATACCTGTGCGCATTTATGGACAAGTTTTGCTGCGGCTAAATGATAATTACTTCAGATCTGGACAATTCACATCATCTCTCCCCCCAACCACTATAATTTTAAAGAATTGTGATAAGTAATTCTTTTTTACACACAGTGATTTACATTCAACTACAGTAAAACACACACACACACACACACACACACACACACACACACAAAATATAAACTTACATTTTTTTTAAAATTCTATGTAGTAGAAGCAGTTGTCAATCAAGTATAGCAATTTTGGTTTCTGCTTGAAGTTAATCTGGTTGTTACTACATTTTTTACTAATAATATTGTTCAGTTTTTACTAAAATGATAAACACTGTAACCAATTTTGATGATTGTATCGTTAGACGATCATTTTTTTGAGAAAAATTGTACTTAAAAAGTCTTCACAAAGCCGCATCAGCTGTTTTCACCTTCTGCCGTCACAGAGGTTATAGCTGTGGAGCAACATACACAACATAGTCAGCTCATGTCTCGTGTAGACGACTAATGGAAAGAAATTACTAGCCGAAAAAATATGTACTCGCATCTCAAAGAAGAGTGAAGAAAAAAGTATAAGTGACAAACAAACGGAGATTAAGAAGTGCTTTAGACAAGTTACAAGCTGTGCCATCTGCCAAACAGTGTGGTTTAAACCGATTAGGTGAGAAACAAACAATCAAGTCATCAGCCAAACGAAAATTACGAAATGGTTTAAACTGAAGAGGTCAGATGTGGATGAAGCAAAACTTATACAAGCTCCAGAAGTTAACTAACCTACTGATTGCCACCAGAAAACAGAAGCCATACACAAGAAAGGTACTGAAAATTTTTAGGGTAAGTGCTGTATTAGAAATGCCATTGGATAAAGAATCAGAAACCATTTCCACTAAAGTTACTAAATACCCAGGGTTTGCTATCGTACACCATAATGTTCAGTCACTCACAAATAAAATTTCCATGTTGGAAGCACTACTCCACTATGCACTAAATGTAGATACAATTTGCATTACTGAACACTGGCTATGAAATGCCGAAGTAAAATTAACCTCAATCTCAGGATATAGATTAGCAAGTCATTTTAGCCGAGAGTTTTCCAAACATGGTGGCTCTGCTATCTTTGTGAAAAAAACAAATAAAGTTCTGTGATGTCAGTAAAAGTTATATTGACCCGATTGATCATTATTACTGATTATTCAAAAGCCTACAAAAGAATCTATGGTAGAGTAGTCAAAGAGGCAAAAATTATGTGGAATGACAATTTGATAAGAAACTCATCTAACAAAATGAGATCCACGTGGAGAGTTATAAAGAAAGAAACTTGTAGTTCAGCTCCAAAGAAAAAGAATGTATCATTAACACTAGAAGACTCAAAAGTCACAGACCCAAATTTGATAGTGGAAAAATTCAGTGAATACTTCACTTCACTGGCTGAAGACCTCATTCAAGTACACTGTCAAGGACCAGTCCCAAGTTTCTCCAGCAAGTCAGTGATCTTGACTGCTTCTATGTATGTTTATGAAACAAACCCCAATGAAATTATAAGTAAAATTAAATCATTAAGCAATAAAATGTCAAGTGGTCTTGATGAAGTACCTGATTTCATATTAAAAACATGTGCTCACCACATAGAAAACCCCTTGGCAAAAATTTTCAACCTCTCTTTAAAAACTGGTGTATTTCCAGATGTTTTTAAAATAGCAAAAGTTACACTAATGCTAAAAAAAAGGGTCTTCGGAAAAAAATATCAAACTACCGACCCGTGTCACTGTTAAGTTTCTACTTAAAAATTCTAGAAAAACTCTTCTATGACAGGCTTCTAAGTTTCATAAATAAATATGCACCACTTACAGTACAACAACACGGTTTTAGAAAGTCTAAATCTACACAGACACCAATTTTCGAATTCTTAGACTGCATTTTAAAATCCCTTGATCAACATAAATTAGCTGCAGGTATTTTTCTAGATCTATCAAAAGCCTTTGATATCCTGGACCATAACATTCTGCTCGAAAAATTAGAAAGACGAGGAGTAAGAGGTGTAGCACATAGCTGGTTGTTTTCATACCTAAAAAACTGCAGGCAGAAAGTATCACTTCAGTATGAATTCAACAAAATTAATAAAATAAGAAACAACTCCTTACTTTCTAGCGAATTAACAATAAAACTTGGTGTACTGCAGGGCTCAATCTTAGGTCCATTACTCTTCTTGATTTATGTGGATGGCTTAGTTGAATATACGAGTCCCACAAAAACCATCCTGTTTGCCGATGACACCAGCATATTGCTCACTGGATCCAATCCAGAAACTTTGCAGTCCACAGCAAAAAGTTCTATGGAAAGACTTTCTGAGTGGTTCACAAAAAAACAAACTCATTATAAATACAGAAAAAACTGTGTGTGTCGATTTTCATTTAATTCCTCCAACTAATCAAATGTCTATTCAAGCACAATTAAAAAATGATACCCTAGAAAATGTAAGTGTCACAAAATTTTTGGGTCTATTGGTTCAGCAGGACTTAAAGTGGGGCACACATATAAATAACTTGTCTAGAAAACTATAATCTGTGTGCTATGGCCTAAGAATTTTAAAGGCTACAACAAGCAAAACAACAGTACTGCAGGCATACTATGCACAGTTCCACTCACTAGTCCAATATGGGATCGTTTTCTGGGGATAGTATAAAGGTTTTTAGAATGCAACAAGGGCTCTAAGAATAATTTGTGGCCTTAAAAAGATGGACTCCTGTAAATCCCATTTTACTGAGCTTAGTGTTCTAAATGTTCCAAGTTTATTCATTTATGAAACTGTCTTGTTCACTAGGGACTACCTCCTGAAAACAAGCAAACTGCTACAGAACAAAAATGTACACAACTATGGTACCAGAGGGAAATCAAATATACATCAAAAATATCACAGAACAACCACCTATTAGAGGAGCATAATTAACATTGGTGTAATACTACATAATAAGATAACAGAGGAAATAAAAAATGCTACTCATCCAATATTTAAAGCTAAACTAAAGGCATTTCTAATAAAGCACTGTTTCTATTCTGCCAGAGAATTTCTGAATACGTAACAAAATTAATTGTAATAGGTACCTATTTTTAATTTGCCTACTATTTTGCTTATACTATGTATTATTGTAACTTATATTTGACCTGTCCAATATCAATTGTACAATTTGTGCTGTATGACAAAACTGGACCAATAAAAAATCAAATCAAATCAAATCAGATTTTAAAATTTGTTGTTCCACTCACATATTTGAACACATCATCAGTTTTACTTGCTATCTGAGGCAATGTAGGAAGGGTCTCACCCAGATGTAGATGAATGTAGGTTGAAGCAGAATATTAGCTTAAAGGAAAAAACAGGTTGGGATTAAATTAGAATAGGAAAAGAAGAATTCTGCTTCTAGGTAGCAGTCATGGGAGGGGTGTAGGCCAGCGGCTTCAGGACGAATTAGGCGCAGGGTAATAGGTCACAAGTTTTGTGAAACCATGTGCTAGCCTTAGCCAGGTGACAGCAAACTTAGGTCAGTTATGCAGGAACTCTGAGAAGGAACATCAGGTTATTATAATTGGAGGAGCAGGAGACAGCCTGGCTATGAATCCAAGATAAATCATTAGGAGTGACCTGGATAAAACAGGAGCAGAAAATGGGCACACAAATGTGGGGTTTGTGGAGCTCTTTCTATGCCATGATCGGCTCTGGATAAACACTGCTATAAGGCACGACTGGACAGGATGCCCCAGACACCGGCAAAATCTCATGTAAGTGTTGTTCCAGTTGATGCTATTGGTAAGTGGGAATACACCTGCACCTAAATATGAAGGGGAAAGACAAGGTCGCTTCTCTATTAGTAGATACTGTAAGGAGGGCCACAGTTACACATGGGACGATCGCTGTGGTTAATGGGACCAGGCAAACAGGTTCTTTAGATTAAAGCCAAAGTCCAGACAGACAACAATCAAGAAAAATAGTACAAATGAAGCCATATGTACAGCAAATAGAGATAAAGCTATGGGTACTATCAACTTACTTCACCAAAATATCAGGGAAACAAAAAATAAAGTAGATGAGCTATTAGTGTGTTTAGATGATCTCAAAAATAAGAATGTGATTGATATACTTTGTCTGTCTGAACACCATGTAACTGTGGGGATGGAAAGTGTCAGTACAAATGGGTATAATTCAGCATCTTACACTTGCAGATCTAGCATGGATAAAGGAGGAATTGCCATTTACACAAAACAAGGGTACAAATACAGAACTGTAGAAGTAAGCAAATTTTGTGTTGATCAGCACTCTGAAGTTTGTGCATGTGAACTACAGCTAGCTAGTGTATGTTGATATTAGCAACAGTGCACAGGTCCCCATTAGGAGAATGGGAGCTATTCATAAAAAACGTTTGACTTCCTATTATGCTGTCCGTCAGACAGAAAGAAGAAGTTATTAATCTGTGGTGATTTCAATATAAACTTTCTAAGCAACTCTGATAGGAAAAGTGAACAAGAAGTGTTATTAATGACATGTAACTTAGAATCAATGATCAATTTCCCTACACATATAGCTCAAGACAGTAGCACTCTAATAGATAATGTATTTGTAAAGCAAGAGGATGCAGAACTAACACATGCTTTCCCTGTGACAAATGGATTATCAGACCATGATGCACAATTGATTAACTTACAAAACCTAGCAGGGTGTACAGTTCAGAAACCATTAAGTAACAGTGTAAGGTTGCTCAGTCCAGTACCTATAGAGCACTTCAAAGAAAGTTTAAGAAATGTTAATTGGGGAGATGTACCTATATAATGAGCCAAATGCTAATGATAAATGCAACATATATCTTGATAGGTTTATATCCCCTTCTGAACATTGTTGCCCAAAAAAATTACTAAATGTAACACCATTTTTCAAAGAAACCTTGGATTGCTAAAAGTATTAAAATGTCTCCAGAAAGAAAAAGAAAACTGTATGAGATAGCAAGAATTAGTATAGACCCAGGAGTAATTTTACACTATAAAGTTATTGTAACATAGTGAAAGAAGTTGTCAGAAAATAAAGAGATACGTATGTTAGAGATGAAATTAACAACTCGGGCAATAAAATCAAATCAATATGGAATGTTGTTAGAAGGGAGACAGGAAAAGTAACCACGGGGGTATGTAGTATTACTATTAAGGGGAATGAGACTATTTTAACCAACAGTACACAAGCAGTTAATGTATTTAACAACTACACAAGCCGCTAATGTATTTAACAACCATTTCTTAAGTGTAGGTAAAAAACTTGGTGAGAACAGCTCAAGAAAAAAAAAACAAGCAGCACGTGGAAGAGTCAGTTTGGAGAAATCTTAAATTAATTTTCACCTAACAACCTCTTATGAAATAAGGAAAATCATTAAATCTTTGAAAAATAAATGTTCAGTTGGAGTAGATGACATCTCTAACAAGATATTAAAACAATGTGGAGAATTTACAACTGATGTTCTGAGTCACATATGTAATGCATCACTAACTCAAGGTATTTTCCCAGACAGTTTAAAATATGTCATTGTCATAGCCTCTCTAGGAAAAATGGGACACCACATATGTCAATAATTACCGGTCAGTATCCTTGCTTACAGCATTTTCAAAAATCACCAAGAATGTAATGTACTCAAGAATGGTTAGCCATCTCAACAGTAATGGGATACTTAGTAAATCACAGTTCGGATTTCAAAAATGCTGTTCTACTCAGACAGCTATATACAATTTCACTGTCCATGTAATAGAGTCTTTAAATAGTAAAATATCGCCAATAGGAATTTTCTGTGACTTATCCTAAGCATCTGATTGTGTGAACCGTGACATTATATTACAGAACTTGCAACTCTACAGTATAAATGGAACAGCATATGAATGGTTTAAGCCATATCTACAAAAGAGGAAACAAAAAAGTTTCTTTCTATGGTTTAGATGATTTAAGGAAGTTTGCCACTTCATGTAACTGGAGTGAAATTACATTAGGTGTTCCACAGGGTTTGATCCCGGGTCTCCTTCTGTTCTTGATATAAATGAATGATCTTCCTACCTTCTCTGAAACAAGAAGCTAACCTGACACTATTTGCTGATTATGCAAGCATCATTATTTATCCAGTAAAAGAAACTCCAATAGAAAATGATACAACTAATGAATTTGCAAAAGTTGTTCATTGCTTTTCTGCAAATGGGCTTGCTCTGAACTTAAAAAAAAAAAAAAAAACACAGTACATCCAATTTTCTGCCACAAGGAGTACAGTTCCTTCAATAAAAATAACACATCAACAGAAGTCAGTAGACAGGGTAGAGCATACTAAGTTTGTAGGTGGACATATAGATGAGATTCTTAATTGGAAAAATTCATATTTTGGATCTCCTAAAGCGACTAGGTTCAGGAACTTTGCAATCAGAATAATTGCCAATTCTGAGAATATAGAAATTAGTAAGCTAACATACTTAGCACAATTTCACTCTCTGATGTCATACGGAATTATATTTTGGGGTAACTCAACACTTGGGCAAATGTATTCACTGTTCAGAAGAAAGAGGTTAGAATAATTTGTGGGACTCA
Organism: Schistocerca americana; assembly: GCF_021461395.2. Classification (NCBI taxonomy): domain Eukaryota; kingdom Metazoa; phylum Arthropoda; class Insecta; order Orthoptera; family Acrididae; genus Schistocerca; species Schistocerca americana. The sequence continues at coordinate 1,129,113,764 of NC_060120.1, read as the reverse complement.
TAGTCGCACATCTAGGCATCTGTTTAAAAGGTTAGGAATTCTTACAACAGCCTCATAGTACATTTACTCACTAATGAAATTTGTTCTCAATGACATGGACCATTTTAAAAACAACAGTGACATTCATGATTATGATACTAGAAGGAAGAAAGACTTACACTCTCCTCTTCTTTACCTATATTTGGCACAGGAAGGGGTAAAATATGCTGCTGTAAAACTTTTTGATAAATTACCAGATGAAATAAAATGTTTGACAGACCATACATGAATTCTTGAATAGGAATAAATAAATTTATAGGTATAATATATGAGTTTTGTGCCATTTAATAATATGGGGTACATGATAAAAATTTTAAGCATAAAAAAATTGATTCATGTATGCATTTATTATGCACTTGACACATTCCACATCATAATGGTTACTGTGAGAATGATCAATGGAACACATAACCAAAACAAATGAAACTGATTGTTGCCCACAGCAACAAGGTCTTGCAATGCAGACTTTGTCTGCCCACTCTCTACTGCCTTTCTTATGTAAATCTTGTCCCCTCCACACTTCTCTACTGCTCCACTTCACTGTGTGATAACACCTTCCTACATGGGCTATAGTTTCTGCAAAAATACTTAACAGCTATTTAAGAAGCATAAAAAAATCGAAAAATTGTGTAATTTAAGACAGAAATATAGTGAATACACATCTTTTATGAGTTTTTATTGTTTTTAAAAATTTAAGTGAAGGTACTCTATTTTGCAGAAACATACAGACAGAATAAAAACATTCTTGTATTCAGATTTGGGTCTGTTCGCTACTTAATAAATTCATGAATTTCATTTACAGTTCGGCACTGGAATAGACATTCCGGACATTTCTTTTGAAATCTGCCTTTAATGTTAAGGACTTTTGAATCACAGAAATTATTCAATACTCGAGATGAGAGTGAACTCAAGCACAGTTTTATAAAAAATGTCAATAATCCACTCACTCTGCTACGGTCTGCTATAGGAGGAGATCAGTACAAGGAATCAGCTTCAGTTATATATTTGGCAGGATCTAATATAGATTAAGGCATGCATGGCAGTTAAAGTTGAAAAAGTCAATTTGTTTTCACATTGAAACAATAAGAGGAATTTATAACCCACTGCCTGCCATATTGCCATATAACAACAAGGGAAATTTCTGGATGAACTAAAACATAAAATAAGGACTGTAGAGGACTGATGTATCACACATGTAAACACGCAACAGAAAACATTATTCACACTAGTTTTTGAGCTCTTTACCTTCCTCCAGCAAAAATGCACATATTCACACACACAACCACACAAACTCCCTAGCACACTCTCCCACAACTATAGAAAGGTTGACTAATGATTATTGATTATTGAGAGCAGTTGCCTGCACAGCTGCAGGTGCTGAGGATGTAGAGAAGGACACACAAGGCAAGGAGGGATAGTGGGATTAATGTGGGGAAGATCTTTCGACAGATGACTCAGTGGCTGCACACCAAGACAAAAGTAGTGCAGAAGATAGAGGGGAAAGGAAAGGGGGACAGGGGTGAGAGAGAGGGGTGAAGTGGGAAGATGGGGAGGGGTGAGAGAGGGGAGGATATAGGAGGGGGAGGGAGTGAGAGAAGAGGGATAGGGGCAAGAGAGGGAGGGGGTGGGAGGGGAAGGGGGGGAGAGAGGAGTGGGGAGGGGAAGGGGAGTGAGGAGGGAAGTGGAGAGGGTGCGGGTAAGAGGAGGGGAGGGGAGGTGGCAGATGGGGGAGGTAGACTGGGAGGAGAGGGGGAGGGAGAGGGGGAGGGGGAGGGAGAGGGGGAGGGAGAGGAGGAGGGGGAGGGAGAGGTGGGAGTGAGAGAAGGGGAGGGGAAGAGAGGGGGAGGGGAGTGAAGAGGGGGGAGAGGGGAGGGGAGAGAAAAAGGGGAGGGAGGGAGGGGAGAGAGAAAAAGAGAGGGGGGAGGGAGGGGGAGAGAGAGAGCCCACTTGACACGACACGAGGCAGGAGGAGGGGGGGAGGGAGCAGCAGGACATAATCTGGACAGGAAACGAATGCTGTAGACAGATGAGAGAAGGGAAAAGGTCAGGTGAGGCAGTGGTAGACAGTTAAATGGAGGTTTAGGCCAAGGGGATTGTACAAGTGCAGGATATGGTGGAGAGACAATTCCCACCTGTGTAGTTATAAGAAACTAGTGCTGCCAGGGAGTATCCAAATGGCTCCCTTAGTGAAATAGTTGTGGGAGTCACCTGTGTTGTGGTGCACAAAATGTTCGGCAACTGGTTGGTCATATTTGCAGTTTGCCATAGTTTGGAGGTAACTATTCATGCGAGTAGATGGTTGATTACTTGTCATGCCCACATAGAACACTGGGTAGTAACTGCAGCATAGCTGACACAAAACATGGTTGCTTTTAAATGTGGCCCTGCCTTTTATTGGCTAAGAAATGCCAGTGAGTGGACTGTGATAGGAGATGGTTAGGTGTGTGGGACATATTTTGCACTGGAGTTAACCACAAGGGAATGACCCATGGGGTGCATTCGGAGTAGGTTTGGAATAGGGACGGATAAGTATACTCTGTAAACTGCGTGGGCAGTAGAACACTGCACGATGTGAACAGGATACTGTCTGTCAATAAGGTTTTATCAAGCTAGTCCACAGACAGATCTGCTGTGTCATCTCCTGAAACACCAGTAAACCTGTTAACCAGCCACCGACCAGCACTCCTCTGATCTGCTAGTATCACCTTGGCCTTGAAAAGATCAACAAAAAGCTCAACCACACCCTTCACCAGGTTTTCAACTACCTCTCATTACACCCTGAGATGAGGGACATTGTACCTTAAATCGTACCCACATCAACCAAAGTAGTGGTTTGCCAAGCACCAGACCAACAGAATATCCTTGCCATACAGCTCCCAATCCTGCACCCCATGGGTCATTTCCTTCTGGTCAACACAGGAGCAAGACACTTCCATACACCAACCCACCATCCACCACCTCGTACTGCAGTCAAGTCATATGCATTGTAATGTTCTGATATAGGCTAGATGAAGTGTATGAGAACTTTAGGGGAGTTTCAGGTGAGACATAGTTTTCGAGCAGTCAGGAGCAAATGCCGAAAGACAAACATCCAGTGATAGCAGGTAGCTCCTTGGGTCAGCACCAAACACTGTCACAGGGAGCACCTACAAGTGGTGTGGATTTTGCGACTCTTGGAGGATACTTGTAGGAGATTCAAACAATCGAAAAGTCAGGATGGAATGAAGACAATATTATGAAAAGGATAATTGCTACTCACCATATAGCAATGATGCTGGGTCAAAGATGTGGACAACAAAACAACTTTGCGACAGTCTTTTTGTTGTGCCTATCTGACTCGGCATCTCCACTATATGGTGAGTAGCAACTATCCTTTCACAATATTATAGGAGACTCAAGGAATTCTAGAGTTTCATAACAATCAATTACTTTATTCCAACTTAACTACTACACTGAAGACCATTTATAAACATAGATGAGAGATAACAGAAGAAGAATCACCCAGTGCTTCATTAAGTACAAACATTTGAGAGCAACATTAAAAGTGAGAAAACAGACTTAAATTGGACATTACCCAAGGTTGGTGTTGAGCAACACGTAATCCCAACACTCTGACTGACAAATACTTGGAATACGAAAACCTGAGGCTTTAGAAAGTATTCTGACAGCACAATGTTTCTGCAGCCACCCCACTAACACTACTGGAATGTTACAGTCATTTGCCAGTCTAACATGGGGCTTTTCTCCTTCATGGTGCCTCCAACCAACTCCATTTTGCATCCTTCCCCTTCTTCTTCTCTGCTGGATGACTGCTTCTAGCATTCAGACTAACAAGCTGTACATTTGGTAGCAACAGCATCCAGCTGAAAGCTAAACATCACTGCCCTTCTTAGTACGGTAAGGAACAACAGTGTTTTACATCGCCATGCTTCACCCTGCAGACGCAGGCTTCTATCTCATGAGCAGAGGCCTCTACTTCAGCAGTTTTCTTCATTTTCCCTCTCAATCTAACTTCTGTGAAACTACTGATGCGGCTATTCTTAGGTGTAATGGTCATTCTTGCTGCATGTGCTAAGAAATGCCTGTTTATGATTATCGCCTACTTACAACAACATGTAGATGGTTGTGGAGATACTAATTAGTTCTCTTTATCATGACTTATACCCTGGGACAGCTGTCCAAGCATTTGCAGTTCGTAAGTTTCCTCCATTACTATTTCCCTAGAGTAACCTAAAAGCTACGATTTACGCCTGTACCTACAGTGTGTCTCTGGTTTCTTGCCTCGGAGCACTCTTGCTGACTCTCAACAGTCTCAAGCTTAACAGTGAATGATTCAATAAGTTGTTAATATATGACAGCATTTCCTTTCCAATGGCCAATGGCCTTGCCACACTGATAATACTGGTTCCCATCAGATGACTGAAGTTAAGTGCTGTCAGGCTTGGCTAGCACTTGGGATGTTGGTAAGCGGGATGCACTCAGCCGTTGAGACAACCACGTAAGGAGCTACTTCATTGAGAAGTAGTAGTTACGGTCACAAAAACTAACAATGGCCAGAACAGCAGTGGGCTGACCACATGCCCCTCCACAACCACATCCCGTGACGCCTATAACCTGCTGTGGCAATCACTTGATACCATTTGGGCCCCCCAGGGCCCATCCAGACAGAGAATTTCCTACCCAATAAAAGGCAAGGTCATGTGTAAAATCCGAAAAGTTTACATCAGCTATGCTGCAATTACTCTGCAGCATGCTATGTGGGCATGACAAGTAACCAATTGTCTACTTGCATGAGTGGCCATCGTCAAACTGTGGCAGTCTGCAAACTTGATCATCCAGTTCCCGAACATGCTGTGTACCACAGCACAAATGACTTCAACAGCTGCTTCAGTAACTGCGCAAATGGATTCCCCTACCAGAATAGTTTCTCTGAACTACATAGGCGGGACTTCCCTCTCCAACACATCCTGCACTCACGCAATTCCTCTGATCTAAACCTCCGTTAATCAGTTCCTCATTACCTTTTCCCTTCTCTCTTCTGTCCTCACCACTCCTTTTCACTCCAGATCATGTACTGTCTTCTCCCAGCACTCTCCCCCCACCCCCAGAGGTGGCATGCATTCTCTCTCTCTCTCCCCCCCCCCCCTCCCTTCTACCCTTTTCCATCCTTCCTCCTTCCTTCCTGTCTCCCTCTTCATCTCTACCTTCCTCTCCCTTCCTCCCATCCCTTTCAACCCCACTTCCTTTCTCTATCTCTTACAAACTCTACCCTCTGAATTTCTTTTGTCTTGTTGTGCAGACACTGAGTCATCTGTCGAAAGACCTCCTTCACACTATCCTACTAACCCCTCAGTTCTAGTGCATTCTTCTCTCCTCCCTCCCCACCACCATCTGCGCAGGCAAGTGCTCTCAATAAGTGATAATCAACAGCCAGTCTCACTGCAGGAATGTGGTTGGGTGTCTGTCTGCCTAAATATGTGTACTTTTTCTAGAGAAAGCGTAAGAGCTCAAAAGCTAATATGAATACTGTTTTCTACTGCATGTTTCTATATGCCACACCTCACTCCACTGGTTTCTCTTATATTATACTGTTGTTTAGATCTAGCAAGTACACATTAAAAAGGGTTTGAGCCTATTCCTCGAGCCACTATGACATTTAAAGTTACATGCAGCAGTTTAAATAATAAAATGTGTATTAAATAAAACACTCATACTCAAATGTTTACAAGGAAGTAATCAGTTTATTTTAACTTCGAGTCTCTACATTACATAACTTACCCCACCATCTATTATGTATAATCCTTTGTCTTTCTTCACTATATTGCAGTGAGACCTTGACACATACATTGATAGGCAATTGATTTCATTATATTGTGCCCTTCCAACTCTGTACTGTAAACAGAATTTCAAACTGTTATCATATCTGTGTTACATGATATGGAGTATGTGAACTTACACTACATCTTACTTGTTGAACATGTTATACTTGTTGGATAATAGATGAGAAGCAAATATGCCTAAAATGATTGGAGTTATAAATAAAGATGTTTTTGGTTAAAATGAAAGCATGTACTGGAGATGTTATGGTAATAAAACAGTGAGACCACAAGACCTAGAGAGAGACGTAAACAAATAAGAATTGTTTCTTCTCTGTAACATCTGAGATTTATAACGAGGTGCACATTTATAAGGAACTATTATAACATCTATTATTTTTGCTTATATAAGGTTCCAACTGTTTGAAGAATAAATTATGACTTCTCAATTAGATATTTTAGCTGTTGTTCTTGTTGTTGTTGTTATCTTCATTCTGAAATATGTCACAATTTTGTACAATAATAGAGAAGCAGATGTGCCTAAACAGAATGGAGCTTTAAATGAGGATACATTTGCTGAAAATAAAACCATATTTACAGAACTTGCTAATAGTGATACAAGGGCAGGATCATGTGACACACAGAGCTATGTAAACAAATACGAAATGTTTCTTCTCTGTAACATTGGGGATTTATATTGTTACAGCTATTATTTTTGCTCATGTATAAGGCTCCCCACTGTTTCAAGAAAATTCCAACTTGACAATTAGGAGCAGCTGCAAAAGTTACAAAGTGTAACATAAAACAAACAAGGTATCTGGCCTTGTAAGTAAGATATGGACATAATGTTGAAGGAAATCACGAGTTTACACAGCACACAACATTGTCTTCACTGATAATGATAAAATATTTTGATAAGCTAGATGTTAAAATGATTAAAATAAACAAATACGCCAGGATGTAAAGATCACGATAAAAAGAAAAAGCTTAGCATTGCATGAAACTCTCTCTCTCTCTGTCTTGTAAATTCTTGATTGCCTTCATCATGGTGTCCGTATTCTACCTACTAGGTCCAATGGCCTATTTGTTTTTTCTTATACTTCATAACTTTTGTTGCTGCTGATTGTGAAGTTAGGATTATTTTTTGAAACAATTGGAGCCTTAAGTGAGCAAAAATAATGAGTGCAATAATGGGTCCCTATAAACATCCACCATGTTATAAGTCCCCGATGTCAATGAGAAGAAACAGTTCTTATTTCTTTACAAATCTCTCGGAGTCACAAGGTCTCACTCTTTTATCCCTACAGCATGTCCTGCAAATACATTCTCATTTTTAGCAAAAACACCCTAATTTAGAATTCCAACCTGTATACATTTGTATGTGTGGCAATGAACATCAGACAAAACAGAGATGAGCTAAGCACACTGAAAAACATTAAAGCATCAGCTTTGAAAGACTGAGAAATCAATCAGGCAAAATACAGTTTTAAAAAGAGATCCACAGCAGCTGCATCAACCATAAAAAAAAAGAAAAATATAAAGAAAGAAAGAAAGAAAAATAAAGAAAGAAAGAAAGGAAAGAAAGAAAAGATGCGATCTCCGTTTATCACAATTCCCTTGTCTGTTGTCTGAAAACAGAATGCACCCAGTAAAATGTAATGCACTAACTGTAGAGGGAGAACAAGGCTTGTATACAGTAAGCAGATTAAAGTGGATATAGGTTGCAGTGGTAATGCAAAGATGAAGAGGCTTGCACAAGGTGGTCCATGTGGAGAGCTACATCAAACCAGTCTGAAGATACATCATCTTCATCAAATCATCATCATTGTCAACAACAATTAAAACATAAATAGACAGACCAAGGCTACTGTATTTTCTCTGTCTGAGTGTGCAGATGATATTACATCATGGCAGCAGTATATCTACATGCACACCATAAGCTGGGTGTTCCCAAGTTAGATGACAACCAGCATCCATGTGAAAGTGGAAGTGTCTTTTTCATGACAAGTTATGCAGATTATCATCATCTTGCCTTTCGCTGCTGTGGGTGTGTATACATGCCCTGCTACATTGCTGCTCAGGTGAATAAAGAGCTAGTTGTGTTTCACAGGAACGATGTTTTCTGAACCCATGTTGACTGTGTGTCAATAGGCATAGTGTTGTGGAAAACGGTGGACAGCATACTGCACATGTTTTGCGCCAGTCACATGGAAATTAATAATACGATTTGATTTTTATTGATGCTTTTTATGTGCTTTTTTGCTTCTGGACAATTAAAAACCGATGTGATTGATCCTTTTTATGCGGTTTTTGGCTTCAGGACAATTAAAAACCGATGTGACTGATACTTTTTATGTGGTTTTATGCCTCAGAACAATTAAAAACCCATGTAAGTGATGCTTTTTATGCGGTTTTGACCTCAGGACATTAAAAATAGATTTTTCCCATCTTATGAGATATGACCTTGCCATGGTGGATGGGCTTACTTAACTAACAGTATCACAACTGTACACCCATGCACACTGAGTAGTACAGTTTGTTTAAAGTCAAACATACACCTTAGGTATCGTTGTATGATTCATTCTTCATTTTTAGTTGACCACTATTAAATCATGATGCTTACAGCGCCCTCTTTTGCTACATTTTGTAACTATTTGTTTTTCTTCTGCCATAAGTTTTCCCCCTTCTCCGATAATATTCCATATCAATTTGAAGTTATTCTGACCAGTGGTGTTATTTCTACAGTGGTTTGAAAGTTGAACTTTAATTATAATGTTTCTGTATTTTTAATTATTTCTAGTTCATATTCCACATCATGGTCTCTATCCCATCTCCTTGGATTATCATTAACATAAAATTAGGTAGAAGCAGAAAGTGTGAAAAAGCTATCTATGATGTTAATGTTACTTAACACAAATTTAATCTTTCATTTTGTTGTCACAATGCTACAAAGGCCAGTTCCCCTGCTCTTGGTAATCAGAAGTCCATACCTGGCTCTAAAGCTGGGTTTCTACTGGCATGAATTTCTTACAAGTAGATCCCCTGCTACCACTCCCATAATTCAACATACGTGTGGAAACATGCAATTTGCATGTTGTTATACCAACTTACACCTAACTTTTGAAAGTTAAGTGGCGTTCTACCTCCTCCACCATCATCTACAAGTTTCAGCAACTATGATTAGTGGATCTGCTCTCATTCTACTCTGATTCATTCAACAGCACAGATCTAGAATTGTTTGTTTATTTACGTGAAAAGTTAGTATCATACCAAAATAATGTGCTTGTTCTTCAACTAAGTTAATGAATACCTTCTAAAGTGACAAAATATTCTTAAACTATGTGACAGGGACATCTTTTTAACATTCAACAACTCTTTATAATCATTTATTTGTATCAGAGTAACATATCATCTTTCAAAGCGACGAAATGATTAAACAGTATCGTTACTGGCAGAATGGACTTGTCGAAGTTCATATTACAGCAGAACACTCAATACTGTAAAGGTATTTTTTATTTCAGTATAGTGATAATAAGGTCTTGCTTTAGTCATTGAGTGTAAGTATTATGGCGAAATAGAAGTTTATTTTTAACTTTAGAGAATTAAAACTACTCTTGTCCATCATTAAAATCCTATGCAAATGTGACAGTGTTCATACTGGCGCTGTTACTGAGTGATTACTTTTCTCCACAGCTTTATAAATTCTGATTACAAAATAAGTGCTGCACCAGCGAAACAAACATATACAAATATTGCAGTGACATCAGTTTGCCAGATGTGTCAGTGTTACTTCTAATTTAATGTGAGGTGGCATGACAGCTTGCATACGTGTACTAGATCTTGCTACAGAGCCACAAATATAGCTCAAAAAGGATTTCAAAATTGATGTTACTCATTCAAAAATGATTTTAAAATGAATGCTGTCTCAAGCAAATAACTTCCTCATTAGCATACTGGATGTTCCCAAGTGATTGCTACAAGATGTTCACTCCCATACCCAACTTTAATAAAAAAAATATGACCTTTTAAGTTGAAAAAACTTTTTGAGTATCCCATTCATCAAAAAACAAAGTTCATTGTATATTTTATTTTTAGTTTCAGAAATGTTGATGTGCGAAATCAGATGATTGTTTTTATACACACTGTTTATAATTCACTAGGTCTCAGTGTGGTTTCAGGCCCCAATGGTTCATATTCAAAGATGTGAAAATGTTATTTCTTTCGTGCAAGCTTCTTTTGAATCAAAAACATCTACTGAAGGCACTCTAGCTGATCTGATTAATGTATTTGATTTAGTAAACTGGAGATACCAAGGCATTATGGCATCCACGACTTGGAACCTTTGCCTAAGGATCAATTCTTCAGTCACTGTCATTTGCAATGTTTGTTAATGATCTTCAGAGTAATTTGTCATGTATATCTGTACATGATGCAGATGACACAATGACTGCAAATTCTGGAAAAGATGTGAACAAACTGAAACTACAAAACGGTGAGTCCTTCAAGTTATCAAATACTTGGTTTAATGCCAATGAATATCTGGTAAACTACTTGGCATGTATATGGATGCAGATTTTATCTGTTGAGTAAACTACATAAATGTCTTTCTGAAAAACTGTACCTTTGTTCATATTGTGCATTCTTTCACTTTTATATAAGATTTGGTTTTGTTGGGTGGGGTGATTCTCCTGGAGAAAAAAAATGTAGCAGAAGTAGAGCATTAGCTGTTTCCATAACTGAAACATCTTGTGGGCCTAATTCCAAACAGTAAATTGTATTAATAGTTACATGTCTCTTCATACAGAGTTGTCCCTTTGCTTTAAAAGAAAACCACCACCAGTATAGCCTAAGGCAGCCTGTGCACAAACATAATACTTATCAAATATTAAAAACAGATACACAAACAACTAGAGAAAACGCAGTGTAGTTACAAGTGTCTAGTTACAAGACGTTTTAGTATATTACCTTCATAGGTACCACAGGTCTCACTAAAGTGGCTGAAAGAGAAGGTCTATCTTAAACTTGAAGAATATGAGAATTGTGTAGCGGTTGATCTTAATTAATAATTAATTAACAAAGTTTACAGCTTCCACCACCTGAGGAGGTGCAGTGGGGAATTAGTCCACATTAAAGAAGAATTACATGATTGTCAGAACACTCAATAAAGAAGTAGATCAGAAATTGAAATAATGGCCGTAATCTAAACATACTGTCTCACAAAAGGGAAAACACTTCATCCTGACAACTCATTGAAGAGCCCAGACTACTTCTGTGCTGTAAATCTGAATAAGAAAAATAAACAGAAACCCAGGAAAAAATAACGATTTTGAAGGGGGTTTCATCGAAAAATATTGTTGTTGTTCTTAACTACGTGACCAATAGTTGAGATTATAGTAGCACACGAGCCATTACCAGCAATTCAATAAAGAAACTTTAGAATACCTGCTTGGTTGATGAGTAATTATTAAAGCCATCAACTCTGCTGTTGAAGAATGAGTGGGAAGACCGTCAATCACAATTTCTAAGGACTAAAACTGTTTCATTGGTTCCACAACTATGTCATAGAATTGAGAAGCAATGGAGTCCACCTGGCACAGTGATCCAGCTCGCCATCAGTGTCCGCTACACACCATGCTGCACAGCAACTGTGGTGAGCTGTACTTAATTCATACTACTTTTTTGTGACAGTAGTACCTACTGTGAAATAATTTAAAAGTGTCTACATCCAAAAACAGAGACGTTGAACGAAATATATATACGCCAGCTTGACAGTTCATGGGGTCGCGGGTAAATATTCAAATGGTCATTTCTTTTGTTATGTAGTTATGAATAAGCACTTAAATTTTGTGTGCATGCTTTACACCTTCCTTTGATATTTACAAGAGCCTGGAAACTACTTTTGCAGTCTGGCAGAAAGTAGTGGAGAACATACTGAGCATAATTTCCAGTCTGCAAGTCCAGATTCCTCTTTATGCTCACTGAAAGAAAATGTGCCTCTTTGCTGTTTACTCAGCAGGATCAGGAACTACGATTATTAGTAAAACTTTTGAGTTTTAACTGATTGCTATATTCTGTAAAAGTTCACATGTACAAAATATAATAATATCCCTGATAATAATAATAATAATAATAATAATAATAATAATAATGGTAACGACACTGCTAGCCAACTGGAAAATGATTTAAATCCAAATAGAGGTGTTTTGCAGGATATGCTTCCTGCAACCACCCTAGAAGGAAAACAAAGACAGAGGATGAGATGGTCAGATGAAGTTAATCGACACCTCATGTTCTGTTATTACCAAGCAACAAACCTAGGAACCAACACAACTGGATACAGATCACAAGTATACACAACATTTATTACCAGATACCCAGAATTAAAATTTTTAACAGAACAACGACTAGCTGATCAGATCTGTGTAATAATAAAAAATAACAGGATACCCCAGTCAGAATTAGAAAACATCAAACAACAAGTACAACAAATACTGGAACAAAATAATGTGCAATCAGAAGAAGAAGAAGAAAATACAGTAATGGACTCAAACATCCCAGAGCAAACAAACAAAGAACAACACGCACCAATTAAACAATTAGAGGAAAACGAAATCTTAAGACAGCCAACAGAACAAGCACAAATAGAACACGAAGTGACACAGATGTTAGATATAGAAGAAAAATTTCAGCTAACATATATAGAATACAAAGACACAAATACAGACATTAGACCATTCTTGCATAGACCACCAAATAACCCACAAGTCGAAACAACAATAAAAACTATCAACACAATCATACACAACAAAATAAATGAAAACACAACTATGGAAGAGTTACAACTACTGGTTTATATAGGAGCACTCACTACACTAAATATACACACTAGGCAGAGATCAGAACCAACAAACACACAGAAGAAACCCACAAAACCAGCATGGCAACACAGGCTACAGATCAAAATAGAAAAACTGAGAAAAGACATCGGACAGCTAACACAATTTATAAGAAATGAAATCTCGGAAAGAAAACAAAAAAGGTTGGGTAAAATCTCACAACAAGAAGCAACAGAGCAATTAGACGAAAAGAAGCAGAAATTACAAGCATTAGCCAAACGACTCAGAAGATACAAAAAAAGTGAAAATAGAAGGAAACAAAACCAAACATTCAACACAAACCAAAAGAAATTTTACCAGACAATAGTTAACACACACATTAAAATAAACAATCCACCAAACATAACAGACATGGAACACTTCTGGAGCAACATATGGTCAAACCCGGTACAACATAACAGGCATGCACGATGGATACAAGCAGAAACATACACATACAAAATGATACCACAAATGCCTGAAGTGATAATTTTGCAACATGAAGTCACCCAAGCAATTAATTCTACTCACAATTGGAAAGCCCCTGGAAATGATAAAATAGCAAATTTCTGGTTAAAGAAGTTCACCTCAATTCATTCACATCTAACTAAATTATTTAACCATTACATTGCAGACCCATACACATTCCCTGATACACTTACACACGGAATAACATATCTGAAACCTAAAGATCAAGCAGACACAGCGAACCCAGCTAAATATCGGCCCATAACATGCCTACCAACAATATACAAAATATTAACTTCAGTCATTAAACAGAAATTAATGACACATACAACACAGAACTAAATTATAAATGAAGAACAAAAAGGCTGTTGCAAAGGAGCACGAGGGTGTAAAGAGCAACTGATAATAGATGCAGAGGTGACATATCAAGCTAAAACTAAACAAAGGTACTACACTACGCATACATTGTTTACCAAAAAGCTTTTGATAGTGTACCCCACTCATGGTTACCACAAATATTGGAACTATACAAAGTAGATCCTAAATTGATACAGTTCCTAAACATGGTAATGAAAAATTGGAAAACCACACTTAATATCCAAACAAATTCAAATAATATCACATCACAGCCAATACAGATTAAGCGTGGAATATACCAAGGAGACTCATTAAGTCCTTTCTGGTTCTGCCTTGCTCTAAACCCACTATCCAACATGCTAAATAATACAAATTATGGATACAATATTACTGGAACATACCCACACAAAATCACACATTTGCTATACATGGGTGATCTAAAACTACTGGCAGCAACAAATCAACAACTCAATCAATTACTAAAGATAACAGAAGGATTCAGCAATGATATAAGTATGGCTTTTGGAACAGACAAATGTAAGAAAAATAGCATAGTCAAGGGAAAACACACTAAACAAGAAGATTACATATTGGATAACCACAGCGACTGCATAGAAGCGATGGAAAAAACAGATGCCTATAAATATCTAGGATACAGACAAAAAATAGGAATAGATAATACAAATATTAAAGAAGAACTAAAAGAAAAATATAGACAAAGACTAACAAAAATACTGAAAACAGAATTGACAGCAAGAAACAAGACAAAAGCTATAAATACTTATGCCATACCAATATTGACCTACTCATTTGGAGTAGTGAAATGGAGTAACACAGACCTAGAAGCACTCAATACATTTACACGATCACAATGCCACAAATATAGAATACATCATATACATTCAGCAACAGAAAGATTCACATTAAGCAGAAAGGAAGAAGGAAGGGGATTTATCGACATAAAAAACCTACATTATGGACAGGTAGACAATTTAAGAAATTTCTTTCAAGAACGAGCAGAAACTAGCAAAATACACAAGGCAATCACTCATATAAATACATCGGCTACACCACTGCAATTTCATAACCACTTCTACAACCCTTTAGATCACATAACATCAACAGATACGAAGAAAGTAAATTGGAAAAAGAAAACACTTCATGGCAAGCACCCGTATCATCTAACACAGCCACACATTGATCAAGACGCATCCAACACATGGCTAAGAAAAGGCAATATATACAGTGAGACAGAAGGATTCATGATTGCAATACAGGATCAAACAATAAACACCAGGTATTACAGCAAGCATATTATTGAAGATCCCAATACCACAACGGATAAATGCAGACTTTGTAAACAACAAATAGAAACAGTAGATCACATCACAAGTGGATGTACAATACTAGCAAATACAGAATACCCCAGAAGACATGACAATGTCACAAAAATAATACATCAACAGCTTGCCTTACAACATAAACTTTTAAAACAACACGTTCCTACATACAAGTATACACCACAAAATGTACTGGAGAATGATGAATACAAATTATACTGGAACAGAACCATTATAACAAATAAAACAACGCCACATAACAAACCTGACATCATACTCACCAATAAAAAGAAGAAATTAACACAACTAATCGAAATATCCATACCCAATACAACAAATATACAAAAGAAAACAGGAGAAAAAATTGAAAAATACATCCAACTGGCTGAGGAAGTCAAAGACATGTGGCATCAGGATAAAGTTGACATCATACCAATTATACTATCAACTACACGAGTCATACCACACAATATCCACCAGTACATCAATGCAATACAGCTACATCCAAACATATATATACAACTACAGAAATCCGTAATTATTGATACATGTTCAATTACCCGAAAGTTCCTAAATGCAATATAACACATACCGTACAGTTAAAAGGAAGTGACGCTTGATCAAGGTCCGCGTCACTCCATTTTTAACCGGACTTAACGTCTGAGAAAGTGAAGGAAATAATAATAATAATAATAATAATCGTTTCAGAAACAGCACTATTAACAGTGCAGAGATGACCACTGTGGGAACTTCCAAGTAAAATGGTATATCATCCTGATTTCTAATCACCAAAAGTTACTTCCTTGCCAATATAGCGGAAAAATAACTTCCTCACTTGCCACGTGGTTTTGTCAGCATTGTGGGCGACACACGGTTACTTCTGTGAAATTTAAGGGAACCAGGATAGTGGAATATCTTCACAGGTTCACTTCCAGCTTTTATGGAAAATCGCATTCAACTCTGCCAAGCTCTGACGTCGTCCAAGACACCAGGCAAGCAGGCATTTGACTGACATGAACATATTGATATCCTGGTTCAAAGTGTCTCTCCTAACTGCCTCTCAGGCCATATTTATATATGGCCACAGTGGACCACCAAAGGGAACATCTGCTATCAGTCGTCCTAGGGACAGGGTCAGAATCTAAAAGGCCCATTTCTCGGACACGTATTAATTAATAATAATTGTTTAACAATTTGTAATCTTCTCAATTTGTATATAAATAGAATTAAGTTTGGTTTAGTTATTAAAATGTTTTAGCTGGCTACAATTTTTTAAAGCGGAATCGACAGTAGAACATGACCTCTGAACTGCCTTTTTAAGATTCCTTGTTCTCATAGTTATTTATGAACTGTCCCGAAACTTGCTATAGCTGTATTACTGCACTATTGCAATCGCGTACTGTAAGTACAACTTTCTATTACAAATACAAATGATAATCAATTATGAGTAAGGACTTCATTTCAAATTTGGTTTTTAGTAAATAATTTGAAAACCAAAAGAGGTAACATATTGGTGCTACATATAGAAGAAGTTTACATCTTACTGAGGATGTTTCTAAGTCTAGTATTTAGAGCCTTTAATTTTTCATAAAAACCCAAATAACTTTTGATTGTGATGTACATGATGTGCATTTGTATATTATGACCAGTTTTTAGCTCTCTAGTTCTATTATTTAGTGCCACTATTTTTTCTTAAGGTCATATATTTTGCCTGACATATGAAGGGCTTATTTCAATAGTATAATTGAATATTTCTGGTATCTCAACTGCAGATTTTTCAGCGCTCATTTAATTTTAGGACTCTGCATCTCAGAATGAACAAAAATGTACTTGTACGACTATTGAAATAAGCCCTTCATATTCATTTGATCATTCTGAGACCTTAAAATGTTAAAAATAATATACTTAAGCCTACACTGATCAAGTTTGGAGCATTTATTTTAGATTTAATGTCACAATTATATTATGGTGTAATCCTTTGTATGTTAAGCACAGATGTTATGATGATGTGACATTGGTAGTAGTGAATTGGAGTAAACCCCTGCACACTAGCTTTCCCCTATGCCTCTTATAACGATACAGCACTTGTTTAGCCTCAAGTTAGCAGCAGTAGAATATTAGGTGCAAACTCGTTATGGTTTTACCATATGCCAATATGAGATGGAAGAGCTATTCAAGATTTTTGCAGAATTAAAATCTTACTTTAATAATAAATTGGATACTACTTATGCAAATATTGAAACTGGAGGTATTAAGTTAAACCCAGAGGCAGATGTACATTCTACATGTTTTTAAAGATATTTTATAAGTCCCTGCTTAAGTGTTGTGATGAATCCAAAAAACTGATTTTTCCCTGAGTTATTTGGAAGAGGATGATGCTAAATGAGGAACTGGTCATTCGAAGAATTCCCTTCTTGGAATGATTTTCAGGAAATGTTTAAGAAGTACTGGTTGTCCAGCACACAGGAAAAGTTAATGCTAGAGTTATTTGGCCCAAAATATTATAGTAATAGTTGGCATCCTGGTAGTTATAAGAAATACAGAATGTCCCAAAATAATGTATACATTCTTTGAAACTGAACATCTCTTTAATGAAAGGGGTTAGAAATACAATTTTAGTGGTACTAGGTGCCTCATGGCCCGACTTAAGATGGTAAATGTTCAAAGTGGTGTCTGTCCATCGCAATACACTATCGACAAAGACTTACAACTGAGCGACATGCCAATGTTATTGTTTCCAATGGAATAGCAGCACAGACTTGTTTAATTTGCTCTCTAAGGTCATCCAGTGTGTGTGGTCTCACAGTGTAAACTGTATTCTTGAGAGTACCCCAAAGAAAGAAGTCTAGAGGAGTTAAATCTGGAGATTGAGTGGGATACTCCACACTCCATCTTCGTCCTATCCATCTGGTACGGAATGTATGATTGAGAAATGTCTTCACATCCAGGTGAAAGTGAGGTGGCGCCCCATCCTGTTGAAAGTAATAATCTTCCATTCCAGACACAACGCTAAGACCAGGAGTTATCATTTACAACATTTCCAAGTACGAGTCACCCGTGACAGTGTTGTTGAAGAAGTACAGCCTGATTAACACTCTAGAAGACAGACCACACCAGACTGTTACTCCTAGTAGATTAACATGCCTTTGCTCAGTTACGTATGGATTCTCCCTGGCCCAGTACACGCAATTATGGTTGTTAATTGCTCCATCAAGTTCAAACGTCGCATCATCTGACCAAATAATTCGATCTTGGAAACATTGCTCTTCTTCACATCTGTTAATGTGCCACTCACAAAATTCGCTTCGCCTATCAGGATCATCCTCGTTAAGAGCATGGAGAAGTCTTGGAATGTAAGGCTTAAAGTTCTGAGATGGCAAAATTGTATGACCCCTGCTTCTGCAGATCCCAGTCCCATGAGAGCATTGCCTCACATATTTCTTCGGGGATCGTGTGTATGCCTGGATTACTGCATCAAAACCCTCGTTGTCTGTTGAACTTCTCTTTCGTCCGCTATTTCTCTTCTTCTCATTCTGCACTGTTTCTTCGATTTCAAACCTATCTCTGATTATTAGAATTGTTACTCTTGTTGGTGGTGGTATTCCAAATTCAGCTCTCCAATGTCTCCAATTTTTCCCGAGGACATGCAGCTTTACTGTATGATTAAATGATGATGGCGTCCTCTTGGGTAAAATATACCGGAGGTAAAATAGTCCCCCATTCAGATCTCCAGGTGGGGACTACTCAAGAGGATGTCGTTATCAGGAGAAAGAAAACTGGCGTTCTACGGATCGGAGCGTGGAATGTCAGATCCCTTAATCGGGCAGGTAGGTTAGAAAATTTAAAAAGGGAAATGGATAGGTTAAAGTTAGATATAGTGGGAATTAGTGAAGTTCGGTGGCAGGAGGAACAAGACTTTTGGTCAGGTGATTACAGGGTTATAAATGCAAAATCAAATAGGGGTAATGCAGGAGTAGGTTTAATAATGAATAAAAAAATAGGAATGCGGATTAGCTACTACAAACAGCATAGTGAACGCATTATTGTCGCCAAGATAGACACAAAGCCCATGCCTACTACAGTAGTACAAGTTTATACGCCAACTAGCTCTGCAGATGATGAAGAAATAGATGAAACGTATGACGAGATAAAAGAAATTATTCAGGTAGTGAAGGGATACGAAAATTTAATAGTCATGGGTGACTGGAACTCGTCAGTAGGAAAAGGGAGAGAAGGAAACATAGTAGGTGAATATGGATTGGGGGGAAGAAATGAAAGAGGAAGCCGCCTTGTAGAATTTTGCACAGAGCATGACTTAATCATAGCCAACACTTGGTTCAAGAACCATATAAGAAGGTTGCATACCTGGAAGAATCACGGAGATACTAAAAGGTATCAGATAGATTATATAATGGTAAGACAGAGATTTAGGAACCTGGTTTTAAATTGTAAGACATTTCCAGGGGCAGATGTGGATTCTGACCACAATCTATTGGTTATGAACTGCAGATTGAAACTGAAGAAACTGCAAAAAGGTGGGAATTTAAGGAGATGGGACCTGGATAAACTGAAAGAACCAGAGGTTGTACAGAGTTTCAGAGCATAAGGGAACAATTGACAGGAATGGGGGAAAGAAATACAGTAGAAGAAGAATGGGTAGCTCTGAGGGATGAAGTAGTGAAGGCAGCAGACGATCAAGTAGGTAAAAAGACGAGGGCTAATAGAAATCCTTGGGTAACAGAAGAAATATTGAATTTAATTGATGAAAGGAGAAAATATAAAAATGCAGTAAATCAAGCAGGCAAAAAGGAATACAAACGTCTCAAAAATGAGATCGACAGGAAGTGCAAAATGGCTAAGCAGGGATGGCTAGAGGACAAATGTAAGAATGTAGAGGCTTGTCTCACTAGGGGTAAGATAGATACTGCCTACAGGAAAATTCAAGAGACCTTTGGAGAGAAGAGAACCACTTGTATGAATATCAAGAGCTCAGATGTCAACCCAGTTCTAAGTAAAGAAGGGAAGGCAGAAAAGTGGAAGGAGTATATAGAGGGTTTATACAAGGGCGATGTACTTGAGGACAATACTATGGAAATGGAAGAGGATGTACATGATGATGAAATGGGAGATATGATTTTGCGTGAAGAGTTTGACAGAGCACTGAAAGACCTGAGTCGAAACAAGGACCCCGGTGTAGACAACATTCCATTAGAACTACTGACAACCTTGGGAGAGCCAGTCCTGACAAAACTCTACCATCTGGTGAGCAAGATGTATGAGACAGGCAAAATACCCTCAGACTTCAAGAAGAATATAATAATTCCAATCCCAAAGAAAGCAGGTGTTGACAGATGTGAAAATTACCAAACTATCAGTTTAATAAGTCACAGCTGCAAAATACTAATGCGAATTCTTTACAGACGAATGGAAAAACTGGTAGAAGCAGACCTCGGGGAAGATCAGTTTGGATTCCGTAGAAACGTTGGAACACACGAGGCAATACTAACCTTACGACTTATCTTAGAAGAAAGATTAAGAAAAGGAAAACCTACATTTCTAGCATTTGTAGACTTAGAGAAGGCTTTTGACAATGTTAACGGGAATACTCTCTTTCAAATTCTGAAGGTGGCAGGGGTCAAATACAGGGAGCGAAGGGCTATTTACAATTTGTACAGAAACCAGATGGCAGTTATAAGAGTCGAGGGGCATGAAAGGGAAGCAGTGGTTGGGAAAGGAGTGAGACAGGGTTGTAGCCTCTCCCCAATGTTATTCAATCTGTATATTGAGCAAGCAGTAAAGGAAACAAAAGAAAAATTCGGGGAAGGTATTAAAATTCATGGAGAAGAAGTAAAAACTTTGAGGTTCGCCGATGACATTGTAATTCTGTCAGAGACAGCAAAGGACTTGGAAGAGCAGTTGAACGGAATGGACAGTGTCTTGAAAGGAGGATATAAGATGAACATCAACAAAAGCAAAACGAGGATAATGGAATGTAGTCAAATTAAATCGGGTGATGCTGAGGGAATTAGATTAGGAAATAAGACACTTAAAGTAGTAAAGGAGTTTTGCTATTTGGGGAGTAAAATAACTGATGATGGTCAAAGTAGAGAGGATATAAAATGTAGACTGGCAATGGCAAGGAAATCGTTTCTGAAGAAGAGAAATTTGTTAACGTCGAGTATAGATTTAAGTGTCAGGAAGTCATTTCTGAAAGTATTTGTATGGAGTATAGCCATGTATGGAAGTGAGACATGGACAATATCTAGTTTGGACAAGAAGAGAATAGAAGCTTTCGAAATGTGGTGCTACAGAAGAATGCTAAAGATAAGGTGGGTAGATCACGTAACTAATGAGGAGGTATTGAATAAGATTGGGGAGAAGAGAAGTTTGTGGCACAACTTGACTAGAAGAAGGGATCGGTTGGTAGGACATGTTTTGAGGCATGAAGGGATCACAAATTTAGCATTGGATGGCAGTGTGGAGGGTAAAAATCGTAGAGGGAGACCAAGAGATGAATACGTTAAGCAGATTCAGAAGGATGTAGGTTGCAGTAGGTACTGGGAGATGAAGAAGCTTGCACAGGATAGAGTAGCATGGAGAGCTGCATCAAACCAGTCTCAGGACTGAAGACCACAACAACAACAACAACATGTCAGCATACGACACTCACATTCTCTGTTTTCCAGTAACACTATAGCATCCATTTCCTTTGTTCAAACGATAACGCCATGTTCACTGACAATCCTGAAACAGAAGAAATCATTGTTATGTTTTTCACCGCCTTCTTAATTATTACCCATAAAAATTGTACTTCTGTCTCCTGTAATTAACGATATTCTCTGTTTCAAAGAGCGTATACATTATTTTGGGACACCCTGTATATTGAGTGGTAGCTAAAAAGCTCAAAATACGTGGACAATCCTATAGAGGACAGCCTGTAACTAAAGTGTTGGTGCAGAGGATACCTTACTATGTCAAGAAAGATATATAATATTTTAGCAGATGACGGCAAACTGTTTATTGACATTTATCAAAGGTATTGATATACTGAACAAAGAATGAGGAGACTACGCACAAGGTGACAACTGCCAACCAGACAATAATGAAGAGAAAGGTATCCACACACATTTTAATGAAAAAGTAATACGAAGTATTGTGAAGTAAGGATGTGGAATAATAATAGGAGAAATAATCAAGGAAGTAACGAGGCATAGACAATTCATTCTAGTAATGTAAACAACATCATCAGGAACTAGGTTGACACTTAGTGTGGTGGCTGATGTGAAGGTATCTCCAGCAGCTGTCGCTCCCATCAGCCACCGTGCCGAGTGTCAAATTGTTGTGTGAACAGTAATGTAAGTACTAATATGCTGATTGACTGGAGAACACCTTGCAGTTTGTTGTTCACTTTATTGATCAGATGAACACGAGCTCAATGCAACTCACTTTGCTTGTGTTGCACAATAGACAGGGCATCACACAGTTGAGTACCATCAGCTTACAGTCATGTGATGCCTTTTGATACCACTGGAAAGTTGGCGTTGTTTTGCAAACTCACATCACCAGTTTTGTAAAGGGCTCGTCGATACTGTTGTGGAGGCCGAGTTGCCACCGTGTTACGGCAGGCCGAGTTTGAGAGTTTGTGGAATGGCTTCTGGTGCAGTACACCGCTAAGACAATTTGTCCCTGCCACTATTACACAACTGTGCCCCAGGGTCAGGTGACAGGATAGGTGAATGAAGGTTCAACAACACTCCAACAAATTAGCAACAAAGTCACACAAATGAGTTAAAAAGGTTTACTTGTCTTTGTGACTTGTTGAATGATTAAGTCTGCAATACTGCATGTAATATAAGACAAAAGAGGCCCTCAATGGCTAAGTGCAAATGATTGAAGGTAAACTTCACAGTACATAGCAAATGAAATTTTTACAAGAACTGTCTGTTCACTTTTAAGAGTACACTAAATGACGTTCCCTGTCCAAGTCAGCCCTGGACGATGATCTATAAACAAGTGGGCGAGAGCTGCTCTTCTATCGTCCGAGCGGGCTTCTTTCCGTTGTCGTCTGGTCATTGGCGGACGGTAATCGGTCAGCAATTGGCTGAGGCGAGGTCGATATCTTTACCCTCAGCGCCATGGAGGTAAGAATAAGGGGAGATGGCGCTACGTATCCCAGCCGTACTACGTTTTGAAGCCATGGGGGCGTGGCTCACTGCCATGACACTCTGACCAAAACATTGTCAGTGTGCTATAGCGCTGCGTGTATTACAGTCGCTAATTGCACCATATACGCATGTAACGTCATCAGATTGGTTGTTTCAAAGTTTTTGTTTAAAATAAAATCTCGTAAAGGCGAAATTCCGCATTTCTTCTGATTAAAAATAGTTTTTAATGTAATATTACGAACAGCTAGCCTTCAATGTAAACGATACAATGTTGTTAATTCAGTAATAAACGTGTATCACAAACTAAATAATAGAAACTGAAAACTAAGTTAGCTATACCCTCCCTCCAAAGACCCATAAATACATCTTGTTTGTAATACATGCTGGGACATTTCAGTTACGTTACACTACTGGGAAACACTCTTCATTACCACCAATATTTACTGAAATGAGGTACATAGAATGGCAAATCTACACAGTGTCCTGTTTAGGACAGTTAATGTAGTGTTAGCTTTTAATTTGGTACATCATGAAGACAAAGTGAGTTACTCAACACTTTGATTATCGACGATACGTACGTATTATACTGAAATGTGAACTTGAAAACTAAGAATTTAATTCTTTGAATTAACATACCTTTTGCAAATGTTTTGGGTGTGTAGGGAAAACTGATGGTACAGCATTTTCTCGGAGCCTTACTGTTGAAACGGAAGTTCGGTCTATGTCCTCTTCTCGGAAATGCTGAGAACATATAGTGCTCCATTTCGACGCACACCAATTCTTCCTCCTCACGGCATTCTCCCACAGAGCTTTCCGACTTTCATTTTTAGGAAATCTACAGGAGAAAAACACGCTATAGTACAAGTATCGATGTAGCACACGTTCATTCACAATGAAGTTGTAAAATCACACTTAACGAGACAACTTACACATGAAATGTTATTCCCTTCGATTTCGCATCACAATCAGAAAGATTCGTACATCCGAACACCACACAAGTCACCATAATAGCGCAAAATCCTTCCAAAAGTGAGCGACAAGCCTATGCACACAAGTTTACAGCAGCAATGTTTTGGTCGGATTGAGATGACTACCCTCGGCTTCACATAACTTCACAGCTGTGACATCACGGCGTCTCCCTCTATTCTTACCTCCATGCTCAGCGCCGACAGTGGCGCAGGTGGAACTTGCGCAAGTGGAGAGTCTCTATGGCACTGGCACCAGCTCGCATCTTTGCATCTGTGTCTTGTTCGGATGACACAGTGCGTTGATGTATGTCAAGTTTAGAGACAACGTATCTGTAAAGAACTCTTTGGCAGTTCTGATAGCACTTTATTAATCACTATCAGGCTCAGAAAAGATCGTCTTGTTTTGGTGTAATAGGTACAGTAATACTCAACAACATTAACCCAAGAACCTCATTGTGTAAGTACAAGCTGAGGGGGAAATGGAGGGAAGCTCCCTGTTCTTTAATTTTTGTACTCTTAGTGGAGCTTTCACATAGATTTTCTTGCTAGAGGAGATCGGTTGGCTCACATCAGTGCAATTTAATTTCACCTCTTCTACAGCTCTGTACAATGCGTGTGCAAGGCAAGTGATGTGTGCCACACTGGGATAGAGACTCTGAACTCTGTAGGCTGCTACAGCCATGTATGAAGCACCATTTATTGGTCTCTATTCACACCAACAGTGACAGTAGCTTCATTGAGTTGTCAAACGCAAAGGCAGTTGTCGAGCTGTTTATTCTGCTGAGAGCTTCACACCCTTAGGAGAAACATTTCTCCAGGTCCGTCAACTTTAAGGACACCAACAAAAGTATTTACAATTTAACCCCTATCCAAATTGGTGATTTCCGATAGACGCCCTAATCTCTTGGTCAACAACTTTAGTTCGTATTTTGTCGAGCACTTCCTCGTAGCACACAGATAAATAGTCGTTTCTCAGCGTAGCTTCATCTGGAACTGGATTTATTTTGTACTTCAAGAACTGTCTGAAGCGGGGATTCTTCAGCTTCTCCAATAGGACATTGCAAGACACCACCATCTTAAACAAGTTCTTGCACCTCTGAAGATGGACATGTCTACTCAAATAACAGCGTTCGTCTGCTGTCCTTCTCAGCACTTATCTTCGTGCAGCTACTGTGTTTGGAGGTGTTGCAGTGTTTTTACACGTTAAAGCCATTTCCCCCATTAACCTTAACTTCATATAGTTTATAAAATAATATTTCCTTGTCATTGCTGAAGAATTTCTCCCCTGGTTTCGTCGAATAGGACTAAGTTTGTATTCAAACTGAATGGGGCGACTACTTGTGCTATGTTTATTGCACCAGAAGCCACCCTTGTTGGCTTCGAGAATGTTTTGTAGACTCTGTGCAACAATCTTTATATCAGTGAACGGACTACATAATGTGTTACACTGCTTGTCTACTATAAACCCGATAAATAAATCTTTGTAGTAATTGTGTTTAATTGTGACAACATTACCTCAAACATTGTCATGTGAGTAAAATTTTCGTGTTTATATTCTTGTGTACTTCAAAAAAAACGACAAACATTTGGATTTCTGGAAAAAAATTTGGTCGAAATATGATTCATTATGGAAAAAGTTGTCTGAAATTTGACCTATTACTAAGAAAGATATAAACATAATTTTTGCTACATTAAAGCTTTGTGGATGAATTGCTGTAAAATTCACCCTAAAGTTCAGGAAAAAGATTTGACACTAAGATCCATGCCAAACTAATAATAGAATAGTAGGCCCTCATTCAGAGAAGACAGTAATCCTCACATGGTTGAGACCTATTCTTGAGTAGTTGTTTAAAGAAGGAAAAGTAACAGCTAAGGGAGAACATTGTAAACCAATAGTAGTGAGTGACATTTTTGGAAATAAAGTTGATGTTCACCTATATTCTGTGCATAAAATATCATTAATCTTACACCATGGCTAGCGCTAATGAGGAAGAAATATTGTTGCCTCCTAGTACCAGTAATGGGAGTGTGTGTTACCGGAACCCCCTGTAATAAAGGGAAGCAAATTAAAAAAGAAACATGACTACCAGTTACGATTAAAAAGTGGAACTTCCATCAAACATTGTTGCTAGTGCCATAGATCCTGTTAGGATAAGATTGGTTACTTGATAATTATTATCGATTGGATTTCAACCAGAAAATATTTGTGTGGAAAATAGGTAAAAAGGTAGCTAGCATAGCTTTCCAAAGTAATCCATTGAAATCTAAGCAAGGCCCATCATCAGAGGAGCATATTCATTTAGTTGTGTTTACTGATATTATTGCAACAGATGAAAATAAACAAGAAAAAGAAGGGAAGTATTAAATCAAGAGGAGTTGGCATTAAATTGATAGCAAGAGAATCACCTGTAGTGCCAGAAGAACAGAAATCTTAATTAGAAGGTATTCTGTTAACACATAAAGATGTGGTCACAGATAACTTGGGACTAATGAAGGAATACTTCTGTAAGTTTAAAGTAAAAGATGACACAGTTTTTTTCCTTTTGCAAGTCGTATCCACTACCAATAAACCTTCGAATTGCAGTGAGAGATGAAATATGAAAGGAGATAGACAGCAACATAACTCAATGTATTTTTAGGGTCTGTTGTGGGTACTTAAGAGACTTGTGGTAGGTGTTCATTTAGTTTTAGATTCATGATCACTCCATAAACACAAAGAGACAGAAAGGGTTAGAACCCTGAGTACAGAAGTGATGTTATCTAACTTTGATGAAGCAGAATTTCATATTTCCATAGATTTCATGGAAGGATACTGGCAGGTAGCATTACATGACCACTCAAGGCCATACACAGCCTTCTTATTTGAAAGAAAATCTTTTCAGTTTAAAGTAAATGCCATGGAAGTATTACAATTCGCCTTGGGTTGTGAGCTGTACCAAGGAGAATGGAATCCAAGAGAAGGTGATCACAGAACAACAGCTTTCATTAGTTGAAGTCTTGGCAAGCATGACTGAATTACTCCATTACCGAATTGGACATTCCTGTGTCAGCTTTCATTCCTGCTCAATATTTATTAGGGAGGGAATTAGTGCAAGAATTAATAATGTATGTCAATGATTTATTAATAGTCTACAAGACTTGGGAAGACTGTTGACAATTATTGATATATATTTTGAGGTGACTGGAAGAAAAAGGGTTACTAATAAAAGTTTCTAAAACATACTTTTGGTGACAAGAGTTGACTTTTTGGGACACAGTGTGAGAATAATGGGAATACAACTATGTCCAGAAAGAATGCAAGTTATAAGAGACTGTCCAGAGACTAGAAATATTAAGCATCTATGATCACTTAGATTTGGCTGGATT
Source organism: Schistocerca americana (assembly GCF_021461395.2). NCBI lineage: Eukaryota > Metazoa > Arthropoda > Insecta > Orthoptera > Acrididae > Schistocerca > Schistocerca americana. Next base: position 1,129,086,370 of record NC_060120.1, on the reverse strand, counting down.
CTATAGGAGCTTTGTAAGAGGCTAGGCTATGAAAGATGCTCATTTATCGAACTTATTGAAATAGAAAACTATCTGGAACTGTGATGAAAGTACAAAAGAAGACTTTAGCAATATTAAGCAAGCTAAAGCAAAAGCATGGAAATAAGACAAGTCACTATTTCGCACTGACTATGAACTTCACTACATAATAGATGAGAATAAATATTTTATGAGTAATATCTAGATAAGTATGCATGAGAAGATAGCATTTACTATTAAGGAATTACTCATTACTCACAGAAGTCACCATAATTTACCACAGCCCACATTTAAAAAGAACAAGAGATCAGAAGAGACATCAGAACTGAATAGATTCTCTCTTACATGCATAGCCATCACCACATAGAGAGATGGTAATAAATGGCAAGAATATCCAGATTACATTCTAAGTCCAAAAAGGCTACTCTGTAAAAGGAACAACATATATTTTGTCAAGGACAACCTTGTTCTGTAAGTTCTAAGCTTTTCGATCTCTGATAGTGGCAGGAGCTGAAGTGGTGTAATAAATGAAGAAAATTTTAATATCGGTCTAGACGACTTTACTCAAAATAATGTTTCTTGCTCATGCTGAGTTGAACAAAGAGTAGTATATTTAAGAGACAGTAGTATATTTAAGAGGAAGCTCAGTAATAAGGTATGGGTTCAAAATACAATAGAATTAAGGTAACTAAAGTTATAAGAGGGAAGACGAGAAAGTAGCAGTTTAGTGGGAGTGATGTAATAATGAACAGGCTATGATACGCATATATACATGAATTATATTATGAATAGTGCAGGTGGGATAAAGGGAGTATTACTTAAGTTTAAATGGAGGAAAAATGGAGGCATATATATAGGGCCAATATAGCTATAAAATTTGAATGGTCTTTATGAAGGATTTTTCTGTAGGAGGAGGAGTATTTATGGGTTTCTGCAGAAGTAGGATACTATTAGCTTTGAGGATTACTATAAAGTTGCAAAATACAGGAACGAACCTGAGTTTTGTGGTCTAATTCTTATACTCATTTCAGAAATGGATAACTAGGACAGAATTGTCTTAACTTTGTGTGCTGCTCTTAACACAGAAAGTAGGAAGTTAACAAGTTCACTACACTAGTTGTTCTCAACATTTATTACATTTGATTGTTTGAAATTGACAGATTAATATATAAACTCCGAAAAGCTCGAAGTGTCTATGGAAAACTATAATTTGCTGTCAGAACTGAATGGATACATCCAACGACTTGGGATGTTTGCATGTTTCACAACTATTCCTTAGAATTTTTTGTACTTTTCTCATGGTTAGCAGTACCTTTGTTTGCTAGGAGCTTTTTACGAGGGGAATTTTTACTTATTTTCGATGGTTAAATCACATGATTTAGTTTATACACATTTTTAGGGAATGTTAGCTTAACTTAGAATAAGTAGGTTAACTGCCTGCTTACCTTATCCTACTTGAAGGATGTGTAGAGGAAATAAGAAATGAGGCTCCTAAGCCTATGTTTCCTCACAAGTTTAGTTGGTAATCCAGATGAAGATACAACTATGATCAATTCATAATAGGAATTAATAATTACTCCATGTCCAGTCAGCATGATTAGGCTACGAATACTCCCTGTGTCTGAATAGACCATTGATAATTAAAACAGAGGTACAGCTGGTTTACCAGCCACCATTGTGGCTGGTCCACATACATAGAGAAATAGAGACAATGAAAAAATAATATATGGTCATAACATTTTAAGACTATAACTTACTTCAAGAATTCAAATTCCTATTGAAGAATGGTTACTTTGCACCAGTGTTTATCCGACCTCAAGCAAAGTATTTGAGATCAGATACATTGAAATGATAAATTTTTACTGAGTCTTTGTAAGTAATCCACAAGTAATCATTAAGTAACGTTAGGGCTATGTCATGAGTAAAGATGTTTTGAAATGGAATTATATGAAATATTACTTAGTTCAAATACCATAAGTAAAGGGTTTTTATTTTACAAAGTTTTAACAATTTTCGTTTCTGAAGACAAATGTACAATCTGAACTAGCAGTATTATTTATTTCTCTACGTCCTGTGGTTGTGATGACATCATTTACATACACAAAAAGGTGACATACAGTATAACATACCACTTGGGTAAGGCAATGTGTTGCACAATGTCTACCAGGCCGACAAATGATGAGTATCATAGTGAGCATACCGGTTTTTTATAAGTTTGTTGTTCTAGAATAGCATGTTGTTTGGAAGTTTATGACTGTCTGTGCATGTACATGGGTAAGGATGGGCGCCACATGCCTGGAAGGTGGAATGACGGCAGCTGCTTTACTATACTTTTGTGGTACTTGCTGGTTCGGCTGTTTATTCCATCGGAGATGTGACTTGCCATGAAACTGCATACTCTGTGACAATATGAATTATTGCATGCAGAGAAAAAAACAAAACAAACATTTTTTATACGTCAAAATGGATTAAGATAACTTTCATTAAGGTTAAGCAGAATGCATGTAACATTACAGCTCATATTTGAAAACAAACCTTTATGAAGTGTTTTTGCATCATATATGAATGGTCAGTACAATTGTACTTCCAAAGAAATGCTATTTCCTAATTAGCAGAAAGTTACTAATTTGAGAAAAATATACAGCTTACAGCACCAGAAAAGTTACAGTGAAGAGAAATCCATATTAACAAATAATTACACAGACCAACAATGGAAAACTTTTTGGTGAAAATACCTTATTCTTTTTATTGTTAGGGTGGGAAATCTAAATATGATACTTCAAAAACTGTATCACCCACCATTTCTTCACACTTTACAGTTAAATTTATTAAAGTAAGTGATTTTTTAAAGAATTTAACAGCTTTTGTATAGTTAAAATAATTTAAAATGAGGTGTAATAAATGTAGATGAGAAACATTTGCTGGCACAAAAGGTCAATTCTATTTTTGTGTTAACAGATGGTGGTTTGTATACTGTCAATCTAACTTCACTTTCTCGTTTCCTGTACATGTGCTCAATACAGTGTTTAATCATGGTTGTAAAAACTCTGCTGACAGTTTTTGTTATATTTGTGTTGAATTTGTGATTAAAAACACCAAAGAAACATTGTTGACTTTTTGAAAAAGGTTTATTTATCATACTTTCGATCTAAACTTGATCATCAAGATAAATTTTAGGCGCCACACAAGGTATATTGTGTGTGTGTTGGAGACCTGAGAAAATGGTTGAAAAAGGAGAGAAAAGCCTTTAGATTTGCTGTTCCCATGATATGGAGGAAGCCAAGAAATCATTCCGATGATTGCTACTTTTGCAGTGTTGATATTACTGGTCATTATGCGGAAAACAAAAAAGGTAATAAGCTACTCTAACCTTTCATCTGCCATCCGACCAGTAAGGCATGGTGTAGATTTGCTGTTTCCTGACCCACCAGATGATTTAAATTCTGTTCTAACAGAAGTATTTTCTGATGCACAATGTGATTTAGATGAACCAGACGATGATGAATTCCAATGTAATACAGAAAGTCTAGAGCCCAAATTGTTTACTGAGACCGAGCTTAACGATTTGGTTAGGGATCTGGGCTTAATGAAAGAAAAAGTTGAATTGCTTGGCTTTAGATTAAAAGAAAAGAACTTATTGGCAGTTGAAACCAGCATATACGTGCATAGAAAGAGTGAGCAGCAATTTTCCAACTTTTTTCAACAAGAAGGTTATTTAGTGCACTGCTCAGACATTCCAGGTCTGATGAATGAGTTTGGTACTGAATACAACAAGGAAGACTGGAGGATGTTTATTGATTCATCCAAAACTAGTTTTAAGGCTGTTTTATTAGACAATTGTAACATGTATGCATCTATACCTGTTGGACATTCTGTACACATGAAAAAAAGCTATGAAAATCTAGAAATAATGTTAAATGAAATAGGCTATTCTGCTCATGGTTGGATGAAATGTGGCGATCTAAAAGTAACATGGATGCTCCTTGGTCAGCAAGGTGGCTTTACCAAATTTCCATGTTTCTTGTGTGAATGGGACAGTAGGGCTAGGGATGAACACTGGTACAGAAAGAACTCGTCTGTGAGGAAGTCTTTAAAACCTGGTGAGAAGAACATTCTACACAAAACCTAGTAGATCCAAATAACGTCCTCCTGCCACCTCTACATATAAAGTTAGGCATAATGAAATAGTTTGTAAAGGCTTTGCCTAAAGATGGACTACTACTTTTTCTCGATCAGTCGATAAAAGCTGACGTCGAGAGATTGTGAGTAAGATATTGGCCACGCCTTCTTTGCCAGCCTCCTCCACTTTCGTCTCGCACGCCACTGCTACGTAAGACCACCATGCAGCAGCGAATACTCGATCGCTGCTGTCCTTCGTTTTACAACTTATTGTTAAACCTAAATCGCACTACACTGACTTGTGTCCGCTTTGAGTTTCCCGTCGTTTCGCCTCAGACGAAACTCACACACAGGAGTGGGTATGATGACAGTTTTTCATACCGGAAATTATCAGATTTCTAAATTACCACGATTAGTCGTAATTTTTTCTTCATACTTTGTGTTTCTTCACTCATGCCGTAACCACGGCTATAATGGTTCTGCAAACAAATATGCTGCATGAGTGTGGAAAACCACAGGATGGTTGTTATTTGTCATGATTAACATTTTTTTAAAAAACTTTCGAGAAATCGTGTTTTCACTAATAGAAGCAATAGATTTCTTTTATGTTGCCTCATTTGGTAAGAGGGTTTGAGTTGATTTGGGGTGAGGGGACCAAATAGCGAGATCATCGGTGGTCGCATTGGATTAGGGAAGGACGGGGAAGGTAGTCGGCCGTGCCCTTTCAAAGCTGTCACCCCGGCATTTGCCTGAAGCGATTTAGGGAGATCACAGAAACTTCAATCAGGAAGGCCGAACGTGGGTTTAAACCATCGTCCTCCCAAATGCGAGTACAGTGAGCTAACCAATGTGTCAGCTTGCCCAGTTGTATGGCAAGAGTATTGCGCAAAAGAAACAGGAAGGACAAAGTCCCGTAGGCTGCCGTCATTCCGTCGGTCACGTGGCGACGTGCTGACACGGGATTGGCTGCCTTGAAGTGGCGTGATACTCTCATAGCAGTACAGAGCAGGGTGTGGTCGCATCCACATCATCTCAGCACACAGATTGTTGGAAAGAGTGATATTGTATTTCTCTAAACACAATTTTAATAACATTCTCCGATTAACACATCAATTCAAAAATGCAAAATTAGCCTCTCAGACAGTGCAATCTTTATGGTTAAAGCCTAACACAACTCCGAAGCTAGTAGCAGTATCCATTCCCTTTGTTTCCAGCGTCTCAAGCATAGTAATAAGGAAAATATAATAATAATAATGCTACCAATAAAACGTGATGTAGTTGTTGATGTGGTCTTGAATGAAAGATTGGTTTGTGCAGCTCTCCACTTTACTGTATCCTGTGCAAGCCTCCTCATGTTCGCTAAATACAGCAACCTCCATTTGAATCTGCTTAACTGTATTCATCGCTTGGCCTCCCTCTACAATTTTTACTCAGCACACTTCCCTCTACTATCAAACTACCGCTACCTTCATGCCTTAGGACATGTAGTACCAAATGGTCCCTTCTTCTAGTCAAATTCTTCTATAAATTTCTTTTCTCCCCAATTAGATTCAGTACCACCTCATTAGATACTCGATCTACCTATCTAATGTTCAGCATTATTCTGTAGTACCACATTTGGAAAACTTCTATTCTCTTCTTATTTGAACTGCTTGTAATCCACATTTCATTTCTGTAGAAGGCTACACTCCACACAAATAGCTTCAGAGAACACATCCTGACACTGAAATTTGTATTAGATGTTAACAAATTCTGCTTCTTGAGAAATGTGTTTCTAGCTACAACCAGTCTGCATTTTATATCCTCTCTGCTCCCGCCATCCTCAGTTACTTTGCTGTCAAAACAGCAAAAATCAACTAAAACTTTTAAGTGCCTCATCAGTAAACCCATCACCCAATTCTTTAAAGATTCAAACTCATATGTATGAAACACCTTCAAACGTCTGATAAATATGAGAATGAGGTAAGGTGTTAAATATTTGACACTAACCATGTAAGGGAGAAAAAATATAACGAAGATTTAAAATTACGTTTAAATTTATGTTTCATGCTCTTCGATTTGGGAGCTTAGAATGCTGACTGTGGGTTGCACATTATCCAAACAAACCAAAAAAGAAGCTTCATTTTACTTTAATTATGCAGGTCAGCCCTAAACACTGGATGGTGTGAAAATAATCTAATAAATCCATTCACATGATCAGACTTTACATTTTGTAAGCCAGATGACTTCAAAGTTACTATTTTAATCAGTCACTTTTTATTGTTAGTTTTGTGATATTCAACAAGGTTTATGTAGCCTGTCTGACTTTTTCGTTCTATTGCAGTATTCAGTGACAATCTTAACATTATAACTATATGAATGAAAATATCTTTAGTGAATATTGTCTGCCATAATTTCCCGATTTGTTGAATCATATGCAGATGTCATTTTTGATCGTTTAATTGAAAAGAATGTATCCATATTCATTATTACTAGTACAAAAAGATTTACTTTGCATTTATTTATGAAATATGCTTGCCTTTTGGGTTATGAAAGTAGTGTGTTCTTCAAAATATACTGAGTCAACTACCAATGCTTTGAGATACAATAAAACTGATAATACCATGTTACAATTTATTCTTAGGGTATAATTGTCTGCTGAGGACCACATCAAATACAAAAATTTTAAAACCTTGACCACTCCTGAATAAATTTCTGCAAACATCCACGTTTGCTGCATTTAAATATGGCTGCCATCAATGTTTGCACCATATCATAGCTCAGAAAAGGAAATACACACTGTCATCTGAAGCTGTCAAACCAAACAAATGTGTCCCTTATTAGTTGGTTAGTAGATAACTGCCTATAACAGCTAATTTTACAATGGTGATGTGTAATGTCGTTCTTATGGCGTCAGGTTAGAATTACACAATGACTTTTCAATCGAATTATCGTTTAAACAATTTCAAAGACAACCAAAATGATGTTCAGGTATCCTTACACTCTGTCTCTGTTGTTTCGAGGCAAATCGTGTTTGTAATATATTGACTAAACTGGTTTGGTGTGGGGACAGAAGGGCTAAAAGTTACAAAAACAATAATTACTACAAAATCAAAATTGTACATAATTTAATTGGTATATTAAAAGACTGTATCTGATTAGCACATTACGTATTAGGCGTCGGATTTTGTAAGGTTGAGTTATCTCGAAATTTGCTGCTACATCCTTATTTCTGCTTTAGTTAATTAATAATGACTAAAACATCTTCTTTTAGATTAATCAGATCACTTCCATCACGGCATTTTGACCTCACAGTTTGATCAATCTATCTCATATGCTTAAAAACTATATTTAACGAAAGTACCAAAAAGCAAAGTGAAACACACTTTCGTATCAGAGTTAGTGGGATTAGTCCATAGAAGCCATCCTCCACACACATAATGTTACTGTGGGTGGTTCTGATATCCACTAAGTGTTAGTAATGCTGATGATAGTTTCTAAATAAGAAAACTTAAATTACAAAGTGAAAGCTGATAAAGTAGATATAAGTGAAAAGATTTATATGAAAAGACACAATAACTGATAGCATTTTTATGTTGTATTAGGGACTGTTTCTTATGCTATGAGTGACTGAAATCAGGAAGTACCACAGTGTGTGACTGGCATTTGCATGAAATCAGACTGTGACATGATGTCTTTCTCCCAGTGTAATGTGCTCTTTGTCTTGACTACCACATTTATGAAAGCGCTGCTAAAGATTCGATCATAACTAAATATTTATGACAAAACGTTCAAATATATGTGAAATCTTATGGGACTTAACTGCTAAGGTCATCAGTCCCTAAGCTTACACACTACTTAACTTAAATTATCCTAAGGACAAACACACACACACCCATGCCCGAGGGAGGACTCGAACCTCCGCCAGGATCAGCCGCACAGTCCTTGACTGCAGTGCCTTACACCGCTCGGCTAATCCCACGCAGCATTTATGACAAGCAAAACTACAAATATGATTGCTGCTCATTTCATTTGCACCAATTTAAGCTGTGCTCTTAGGTTTGTGTATAACCACACTCTCAAAAATCGTGGCTTATTTCAAAGAAATCACAAAGCATTGGTAACAAGCAAGACTATACATATGATTGCTGCTCGTTTCACTCGCAGTAACTTAAGCTTTACTTGTAGGTTCCCACCTAACCACACCCTCAGGAATCATGACATATTAAAAAAAAGTCAATTATTTGTGATAAGAAAAAATGTAAATTTCATATGATGTAAATGTCTTTACTGCTTGTTTCACTAGCAGCAGTTTCATCGTTCATTTTTTAAGCTTGAAGCCATGAAAGAGAAGAAACTCATTTCATGTAAATAACATCGAATATTGTGGGACATGCTTCTATTACATAAATAAGAAGACCCAGAATGTGTTACAAAAGCAAAGCTGGAGAGAAAAGGTATTAGTGTGTTCTAGGATATTATCCTACTTCTTTCAGTTCTGTAACACTACGTCTCTAACCACAGTGAATGCATTTCATCTTGAAATCTCTTAAGGACTGATGTGTCTAAGAGATATTTAATTATAACAAATTGTATATAGAGTGATGTGTTTGTGATAAATCTTCTATTTGACATTGCCTTCAAATTGCATACTGTCAAAAAATCAAAGTTATAACATGGAAACAACGAAATATGATGGATACAATACTGTGTCTCAAAATTAGTGAGTGAGGAATGTCACATGACCGATTTCTGATTTCAACCAAACACTAGCCACTAATTTCTGATTTCAGCCAAATGCCAGCCACATAACATAATACTTCCTAATTTTAGTGACTCACAATACGTTATGTCATAACCAGTGATTAGTATGTGAAAATTTATGTTATGATGGTACCACTTTTGTTCCAGCTGGTAAAAATTGAGGAGCATTAAAGCAGTAAAGTAGGGATCATTTCAGAGCAGCCAGTAAGTGGTTCCATCTCACTGAATTTTGTATTAATACTGACAAACTGTAAATATTCTCTTTACCTTATCAATTAAAGAGGATGGCAATAACTGCTTCAGCTAAACTTCTTGACTTCTGTCTTCACACGAAATTAACATGGAAGAATTATACCAAATATATCTCTACTAACTTAGTATGTGCTACATATTTGTTAGGTAAACTAAGGTCATGTGTTAATGATAAGCTATTGCTAAATGCATACTATACCTTTTTCCAAGCACAATTGACATGCCATTGTGTTATTGAGGAATTTCCCTGGAGCAAAAAAAGATCACATTTGGCAAAAATAAGGAGTTCAGATGCATCTGTGGGGCTATAAATAATGTCTTGGCAACCCTATTTAAAAAAAAAAAATATATATATATATATATATAAATAAATAAAAATACCCACAGCTACATTCCTCTTCATATTAAGTTGTCTAATACATACAAAAGAAAACTAGCATTATTACAAACTAAAACACTCTATCCATTGATGCTATTTTGGAAATTTGTGGTACGTTCCTATTGGGACAAACTGCTGAGGTCATGAGGTCATTGGTTTACACACTACTTAATCTAAAACTATCTCACGCTAAGGATAACACACCCATCCACGCCCGAGGGAGGATCCGAACCTCTGATGGCGGGGGGGCGGGGGGGGGGGGGGGGGGCGCGGGGGGGGGGGGGGGCGGAGCTCTGCAGGAACTGTGACAAGGTGCCTCGACCCCGCGGTGGTGTAGCCTCGTGGCCCGTCAATATAATACACACCTAAAACAGAAGACAGACATCACAGTCGCTAGACTTAAGGAAACTCTAGACAGTTACAAATACATGAGGGTAAAACAGTTTAATATGTTGTCACTACAGGTACACAATGTGTCACCAATATGTTTAAAGACGTCGCACAGTTGTGGCTTTGAGAGAAAAAGCATTTTATACAATAGAAGAGTTCGAAATAGGCTTTAAAAATTATCTCAGACAGTAATATAGTTTCATTACATTAAACTTATGTATGTGATTCTACATAATACATCATGCGCAGTATGATGGACAATTTAATGTCGAACAGTAATTACGTAAAATATTTTTTAGTCTGTGCGTGTTATTTATGTAATTGTATTGCTACGTCTGTGTACACAAAAGATTATGTTGGTTGCATTTTTAAAGGTGTATAATAAATAAATAAATGAAACATCCTTCATCTGAAGCACTTGATTAGATAGAAAGTGTGTATTTGTAATTGACCTTGATCTTTTTTCCTTTCAGATAATTTTGCAGTTACAGTCATCTCGAATACAGGCTGCTGTGGCAGACTTATATCCATTTATGGTATTTACCAAACTATTCTATTCGTTATGTTCGGCTGACGTAGAGACCCATAAATCTTCCTGTCTATTCCAGAAATTGGGAATCTAGCACTTTCTGCAGTGTTTGGTTATTTTTACATGACATCCATTTTCTCACTGTCGTTTCTTGGGGTGGTAGATTTTATATTGCCACAATATTATTTTCCAACTAATGAGAACTAATCAAGTAGATATATATGCAAAACAGAACTAACAGCCCCTTGGTTTCCAGAGCTCTTACTTCCATAACATAAGGTGTGCAAAGTTAACGTATCTATAGAAATACCAGTAACTTGATGTTTTTAATTTCTGGATCTGTGTCGTTTACCAGTCATGATTGGACAGACTGTGTGAAGATTAAATATGCAAGAGTTATTTATCATTTTTCATATATATAAGGAAATATATATGATACACACACTGAAGAGCCAAAGAAACTGGTACACCTGCCTAATATCGGGTAGGGCCCCCGCGAGTATGCAGAAGTTTTGCAGCATGACGTGGCATGGACTCAACTAATGTCTAAAGTAGTCATGGAAGGAATGACACCATGAATCCTGCAGTGCTGCCCATCAATCTGCTAGAGTAGAAGGGGGTCGAATCTGTACTGAACAGCTTGTTGCAAGGCATCCCAGGTATGCACAAACATGTTCATGTCTGGAGAGATGGAGGCCAGCGGAAGTGCTGGACGTGTGGGGTGTTGGATTGACCTGCTGGATTTTTCCAAGTCTGTCGGAATGCACAATGGACATGAATGGAGGCAGGTAGACATGATGTTTACATATGTGTCACCTGTCAGAATCGTATCTAGAAGTATAAGGGGTCCCATTTAATTCCAACTGCACACGTCCCACACCATTACAGAGCCTCCACCAGGTCGAATTGCGTGAACATAGGCTTGCAGTGCTGCAGTCTTTAGCTTGATGCAAATATTCTGACTGCTTTTTTTATGTAGCACTGCCACATACTTGCAGCCTTCAGAATATCCCCATAACAGTAGGCCATGATTGATGTGGCTATTAAATATTGCATAATGCACTGTTATAAGGTATGGGTCAGCTAATACACCTTCTGTTCTCCTCAGAAGGTATATTACTGTACACACAAACTAAGTTGACACTCGGCGCGGTGGCTGAAGCGAGTGACAGTGGAGGCATCTCCCATTTACAGTCATTCCCATAAGCCACGGCGCCGAGTGTCAACTTACTTTCTGCAGACAGTACATCAGAGAGCTGGGAGCACACATACACTGTTTGTTCATTCATTATTAATTTGCTGTCAATCAGGAATCCCAGCAGTTTGATAGCCTCCATATTATCGGGGTATGCCACATTTGTAAGGCTGCATGTAAGATTTTGTTGTGTTATTTCTTCATTCGTTTTCATTTTATTGTTGAAGAACCATTGTTTGATGTTTTGTAAGATCACATTTGTTGTTTGCAGAGCTTGTGCAGCAGTTTTTGTTTTCGCAGATATTAACAGTGCACTGGCAAAAAATAAGTTAAAATCTATGTGAATGATCATTGCTCCGGTATGTCTGTACAAACAAAACACAGAAGGAAACATATACTGGAGACTGCCCAACCGAATGAACTGCTGGACAAGGAAATATGCATGTGTGGTTGGACATTTAAAAAAGTCAAATTCGTAATGTCCTGTTGGTGCCGAATTCACTGAAGACATGATACATGCACGGATTGGAGAAGGATAGAACTGTCTCTGTTATTTTCCTTGAGTTATTTAGTGAGATTACAGAATGCATAAATCTGGCAAATGAGTCAAGGATTATACACTTCAGAAAAGTTGCAGTAACATTTTCAGGGATCAGACCACCGCTATTGTCGCAGGTTCGAATCCTGCCTCGAGCACGGGTGAGTGTGATGTCCTTAGGTTAAATAGGTTTAAGTAGTTCTAGGGGACTGATGACCTCAGAAGTTAAGTCCCATAGTGCTCAGAGCCTTTTGAACCATTTTTTTAAACTAGTAAAGAGTATAGGAAGGTGTTTTGTACTGAGTGACTAAATCGGTCAAACAACACTTCGAAAATGTGCCTCTGTTTAATGGTTTCGTTCAAATTTAAATAAGAAACTCTCGTATTACAACGAGCCAATAATAGCAACCAAAGCATTAAGCCGTAAAAATCATATGCAAAACTTACGATAAAGATAGTGACATTTATAATAAGTATCCTTTACTTCGAAAGCAATTCGTATTTTCTCCTTGAGTTTCATTCTTCTACACATTTTTCTAACGCACACTGTGGACATTTTTATAAGCGGAGGTAAGTTTCTGGAAATTTCTTGTTTAGTTATTAGTGTAAGATCTACGATCTCTATTGGATTGGATTGGCTTTGTCAATAATGATTTTTAATTCTGTCATCAAATGCCCCCACTTTCGAAGTCAGTACTTTAATCTAAAAAGCCATGGATTCATGTCAGCAAATAACAAAACATTTTAAATTAATCAAACAAACTGGCTTGTTCTAGTGCGTAGTTCAGTTGCTTTGTTGTCTTTGGTTGTCGGTATTATTAAAATCCACTGCTCCGGTATGTCTTCATTTATTAAAATACAATCTCTGAAAAGCAGTTTGTTTGGAGGCGTACGAAAACCGGTGCTGTGTTCACCTAGGTTTGTTATTTTGAGTATGCGTATGGTGTCCATTGTCATGTAATCGTATCGTGTTAAGAAGTTATTTGTGTGTTCGAAGTTTGGTTGCGCGTTGCGCGATTACTTGCTAGTTGCAAGCAGTTATTTTTATCGGTGTACTGCTACAAATTATTCGATTGTTGTAAAAGACGTCTCCAGGGCTATTACGAGTCATAACGTCTCAAAATTGATGAAAATACGTCCTCAAATAATCTCCCTTCATTGTCTCATACCATTATTATATATACTGTCTGATGTTTTGGATTCCGGGGGAGAAAAACCGGTAAATTAAATTTGTAATCATTTATTTGATGGTTGCAGGTGCATTAGTAACATCCAGTACCGGTATGTAATTTCACTGATAAAATAAAACCATTACCGTCACACCCCTCCAGTTCTGTAGGACTACGGTTTTGTTGAATACACATTTTTAATATTGAACTGTATTAATCATCCCTTTTATGTGTAATCATGCTTATTTCTAGACCTCGGTATATTTATTTTATTACGCATTTTATCGCAGTCATGTTTTACGTGAAGTTTCATTGCTCACATCGAAATAATTGTGACGCATTGGCATTATTTCACCTAAACCAAGTACGTAAAGATCTGTATTTACGAAAACCGGTACATGAAATGTGTAGCTATTGTAATTGGAATTGTGAATAAGTTTTGTTTTAATTGTAGCGTAAATCATTGGTAAGGTTGAAATATGGCATCCCGGCTAAGACACAAGTTGAAAATATGATCACTATTTTTTATTTACTTAAATTTGCCATATTTCGTGACAGTGCCTTTTCCGTTACACATTTGCAAGGCGAAATTAGTCTTGGCTTCAGTTGTCTAAGTATGATTCTACAATGTATCATTGTCGGCTGCAGAAAAGACGTGGTTCAACGTGTTTCTCTCATTTTGGTGTTTCAAATACAGTTTCTTCAAATGTAGTTTCTTCTTTTTAGTTAATACAAAAATAATAGTAACATAATTCAAAATTATTTATGACGGCGACCTTCACATTGTTCTTCCGTCAACATACACCAAGAGTTAGCTGCCGACTAACTATAGTCAAAGACGACTCCAATGTCAAAGATATTTTACACAATTCACAAGTTTCCACTTGTAATCAGTCTCTTTGCTATTCTTCGATACATTTTCTAATAGTAATCAATATGCTTTTACTCTCAAAAACAGAAGTAAATTAACATATAATAAGACAAATTATAATAAATTCTGACAAAAATATAAGAAAACATTTACAATTCGGTATCAACAAATACGGTAAAAAAATAACATCTCCCAGATCCATTAAACTGCTCCCCAGGGCTTTTGTTGTTATGGACATATACAACAAAATCCCGACAACACTCAGTGATGGATCTGTATTACACAATTAGTACATTAATGATGCAGTCTGATAGCCTCTTCCAAATTTGGACTCTTTGAATCTGTGGACTTATTACTGGCTGTTGTTGCAATGATACTTCCCCATCAATCCCATACACAAAATTTTCAAGTAAAGAAATTATTTAACATGACAAATATACATGGTATAAAACATACATGAGAAATATTCTAACATACAGCATGCAGATTGAAAATAATAGAAAGGTAAAACTCATTTCCTAGAATAAGTTTTAATTTTTTTTTAAATATTAATGTTAATTTCATTATGCTTACATATTGTACAGTAAAAATGATATTGGACATATATAGTGTAATGTGTTTTTCTCTATATTTCCCTTTTATATATATATATTTTTTTAACATCTGATTTTTTTTTAATTTTTATATTTTTTTTATTAGTCATGGATTTTTTTGTTTTTTGTATATTTTTTTTGCTTATGATTTTCTTTTTAAATTTTTTTACTTAGGTTTTTTTTATTTTGTATTTTTTTATGATTTTCTTCTTTTAGTACAGCTAAAGATACATCAGTATTATCTAAATTTTTTGCAATTATTTATGTACACTTTCCTCTCTACTACAATATTACTACAAGTTACATTCTTGTGAAGAGTACTTTTGCTCCCCACAACATCAGTATAAACAACAATAAACTGTAGGTTTGTTTATAAATAAATACTTCTGCTACCAGTCACGATTTTCTTTATTTTACTATTTGCACGACGCGTTTCGAGAAATAATTCCCATTTTCAAGTGCGTTTTTATGATGTGTGTTAAGCCATTTCTTTTGATGTTGTCAGTGTGTGTGAGTCTGCTTCACTTTGTTGACTTTTACTGTAATACATAAGAAACGCGATTTTTAGTTGGGTGTCAATATTTTCTGTGAGGTTAGTGGCTAAAGTTTGAGAACAATTTGTACTTACAATTTTCTAATGGTCCATTTGTGTAGAGAGTCACACACACTTAACATCACACACAACTTGTACATTTTACACATCGAACATATCTGATATAAACAAAACAGTTGCAAAGATCTTCTTATAGGTAGTTCACAGAGATAACATTATAGGTCTTCCACAGATTATGATATGCTTTTGTACAGAGGTTAATTTATCTTTACAATTTGGCTCATGAATTACTTATACTGATTTTACATTTTTGCTTATTTCTATGTTTTACTATTTTTATTTAAGTATATTATCAAAACATCTGAAGAAATTCACTGATTCATTTTCAAGTTTTTCATTTAATATTTTATCTTCATATTTTCTATAGTGTGAATATATCTCCAGTTCTTCAAGCAAATCCATTTTATGTCCTTTATCTAGTCGGTGGAGTACTTTGACATTTTGCTCTATTTTTCCAAATGGGTGTCCTGTATTATGTATGTGTGTTGCTATTGCTGATGTAGCGTGTTTGTTGTGGGTGTATGCTCTAATGTGCTCTGTGTACCTGGTGTTGATATTTCGGCCTGTTTGTCCTATGTAGAACTTGGAGCATTCCTGGCATGTTACCTTGTATATTCCAGAGTCTGAATATGGATCATGATTACACTTTATATTATGTATTAGTTTTTGGTGTAGTTTATTGGATGTAGAAAACCCAATTTTTACTCTGTGATTTTTGAAAATATTTGCAATCTTCTGTGATACATTGCCTATGTATGGAATGCTAGATATATATTTGTTTTTCTCTTTTTCTTCTGTGGTGCAGTTTGTACCTGGGTTTCTCTTCATTTTGTCTAAGATTGTGTCAACCATGGAAGCATTGTAACCATTGGCAACTGCAATCTTCTTCACTGTGTTTATTTCTTGTTGCATATTTTCTTGGTTCAATGGTATTTTTGTTGCCCTATGCAGCATTGACCTGTAAGCTGCCTGTTTATGAATATTTGGGTGACATGAGGTTGCAGGGATTGTGGTGTCAGTCATTGTGTTTTTCCTATAAATTTTGAATGTGCATGTGTTGTTGTGTCTTGTAATATTTAGGTCCAGAAAGTTGATATTTTTATTTTGCTCATGTTCCACTGTAAATTTGATTTTCTCATTTAGATTATTGAAATGATTAAGAATGTCTGTGATGTCTTTGGTATCTCCTTTCACTAACAGTAGTGTGTCATCTACATATCTCCTATAAAATTCTATTTTCTTTAGGCAGGGTTCTTGGCTGTCAAATAATTTTTGTTCTAAGTGATTTAAGTATATGTCAGCTATGGTACCGGATATACATGATCCCATTGCTAGGCCATCTGGTTGCTTATAAATGTTGTCATTAAAGGTAAAGTAGTTGTAACTTAGGGTTAGCTGAAGGAGTTCCATAAATTCTACAATCTCTGTGTATGAAAGTTTCTTGTGTTGCATAAGGTTCTTTTGTATTACTGTTAGAGCTTCTTGTATGGGTATGTTTGAATAAAGGTTGGTGATGTCAAGTGATATAAACTGTGCATCTTGGGGGAGCTTTCTGGTTCTTAGTTCTTTGGCTAGAATCATGCTGTTTTTTATGGCATATGTTGTTTCATATGTATAATTTTTCACCAGTATGTTGTTCAGTTTTTGAGACAGTTTGTATGCTGGGCTGTTTATAGAGTTGACCACAGGACGTATCGGGTATCCATTTTTGTGTATTTTTGGTTGTGCTCTTAGGCGTGGTGCTTTTGGATTCATACATGTAAGGTATTTCTTTTCATTTTCTGTCAACAGGAAATGTGTGTTCTTTAATTGTTCCTTAATTTTACTTTGGAATTGTTTGGTTGGGTCTTTTTCAATGTGCTGAATGTTATTAGCAGCAAAAAATTCATTTGTTTTGTCTATGTATTCTTTTTCTTTCATCACAACTAATGTATTACTTTTGTCTGACTTTACAACTATGGATTGGTTGTTTTCCAGTTTATTGTTTATAGATTTTAAAGTTTTTGTATCATTTATTGTATATTTAGATCTAAACTTATCTTTATTCATTTCTTTCTCAAGAAGCTTGCTTACTTTGTGTCCTATTGCTGCTTTTGTATTTGAATTTAATTTTGCAGCATCTGCTGCACTTTTAGTTGCAGCTATAACCTGTTTCAGTGCATGGTTGTTGAGGTTAGGTTCTATGTTGTATTTTAGTCCTTTTTGGAGTAGATCGTTTTCTCTTTGGTTGAACTTTATGTCAGTGTTGTTTACCACTCTACTGTAAAATGTGTGTTTGTTTTTGTCAGTTATCTCAAGGTTGGATCTCTTGTCTTGTTTGGATGTCAAGGTCTGTAGTTTCTTGTTATGTGTGTTGCAAATCGTCAAGTACTCTTTGTCGACTACTTCCTGGATATGCCTGCAAATTCTGTCATAAACTGTAGGTTCCATGTTGTTTGCTGCTTCTATCTGCATGTTGAGTAGCTTTCTGTTTAGTAAGTCCTTTTTCTTATGTAACTGCCTTATTTCGGTTTTCAGCCAGAGTTTTTCTGCTTTATGTTTTATAAGTTTTGCTATGTTGCTGCTAGAACATATTTTCACTTTTATATATTTCGGAATTATGCCTAGTTGTTGACAGTGCTTGTTGAATCTTATGTGTGCAACTGTTTTTAGTACTTTCATTTTGAGGTTTTTGTATTTATATATAGCTTTCATTGCCTGGCTTGGCACTAATAATCTGATTTGATCCATTATAAATGGTTTTTGAAAGCCTGCGACTGTAGATACAATAGGTTTATATAAACAAACCTATTGTATCTACAGTCGCAGGCTTTCAAAAACCATTTATAATGGATCAAATCAGATTATTAGTGCCAAGCCAGGCAATGAAAGCTATATATAAATACAAAAACCTCAAAATGAAAGTACTAAAAACAGTTGCACACATAAGATTCAACAAGCACTGTCAACAACTAGGCATAATTCCGAAATATATAAAAGTGAAAATATGTTCTAGCAGCAACATAGCAAAACTTATAAAACATAAAGCAGAAAAACTCTGGCTGAAAACCGAAATAAGGCAGTTACATAAGAAAAAGGACTTACTAAACAGAAAGCTACTCAACATGCAGATAGAAGCAGCAAACAACATGGAACCTACAGTTTATGACAGAATTTGCAGGCATATCCAGGAAGTAGTCGACAAAGAGTACTTGACGATTTGCAACACACATAACAAGAAACTACAGACCTTGACATCCAAACAAGACAAGAGATCCAACCTTGAGATAACTGACAAAAACAAACACACATTTTACAGTAGAGTGGTAAACAACACTGACATAAAGTTCAACCAAAGAGAAAACGATCTACTCCAAAAAGGACTAAAATACAACATAGAACCTAACCTCAACAACCATGCACTGAAACAGGTTATAGCTGCAACTAAAAGTGCAGCAGATGCTGCAAAATTAAATTCAAATACAAAAGCAGCAATAGGACACAAAGTAAGCAAGCTTCTTGAGAAAGAAATGAATAAAGATAAGTTTAGATCTAAATATACAATAAATGATACAAAAACTTTAAAATCTATAAACAATAAACTGGAAAACAACCAATCCATAGTTGTAAAGTCAGACAAAAGTAATACATTAGTTGTGATGAAAGAAAAAGAATACATAGACAAAACAAATGAATTTTTTGCTGCTAATAACATTCAGCACATTGAAAAAGACCCAACCAAACAATTCCAAAGTAAAATTAAGGAACAATTAAAGAACACACATTTCCTGTTGACAGAAAATGAAAAGAAATACCTTACATGTATGAATCCAAAAGCACCACGCCTAAGAGCACAACCAAAAATACACAAAAATGGATACCCGATACGTCCTGTGGTCAACTCTATAAACAGCCCAGCATACAAACTGTCTCAAAAACTGAACAACATACTGGTGAAAAATTATACATATGAAACAACATATGCCATAAAAAACAGCATGATTCTAGCCAAAGAACTAAGAACCAGAAAGCTCCCCCAAGATGCACAGTTTATATCACTTGACATCACCAACCTTTATTCAAACATACCCATACAAGAAGCTCTAACAGTAATACAAAAGAACCTTATGCAACACAAGAAACTTTCATACACAGAGATTGTAGAATTTATGGAACTCCTTCAGCTAACCCTAAGTTACAACTACTTTACCTTTAATGACAACATTTATAAGCAACCAGATGGCCTAGCAATGGGATCATGTATATCCGGTACCATAGCTGACATATACTTAAATCACTTAGAACAAAAATTATTTGACAGCCAAGAACCCTGCCTAAAGAAAATAGAATTTTATAGGAGATATGTAGATGACACACTACTGTTAGTGAAAGGAGATACCAAAGACATCACAGACATTCTTAATCATTTCAATAATCTAAATGAGAAAATCAAATTTACAGTGGAACATGAGCAAAATAAAAATATCAACTTTCTGGACCTAAATATTACAAGACACAACAACACATGCACATTCAAAATTTATAGGAAAAACACAATGACTGACACCACAATCCCTGCAACCTCATGTCACCCAAATATTCATAAACAGGCAGCTTACAGGTCAATGCTGCATAGGGCAACAAAAATACCATTGAACCAAGAAAATATGCAACAAGAAATAAACACAGTGAAGAAGATTGCAGTTGCCAATGGTTACAATGCTTCCATGGTTGACACAATCTTAGACAAAATGAAGAGAAACCCAGGTACAAACTGCACCACAGAAGAAAAAGAGAAAAACAAATATATATCTAGCATTCCATACATAGGCAATGTATCACAGAAGATTGCAAATATTTTCAAAAATCACAGAGTAAAAATTGGGTTTTCTACATCCAATAAACTACACCAAAAACTAATACATAATATAAAGTGTAATCATGATCCATATTCAGACTCTGGAATATACAAGGTAACATGCCAGGAATGCTCCAAGTTCTACATAGGACAAACAGGCCGAAATATCAACACCAGGTACACAGAGCACATTAGAGCATACACCCACAACAAACACGCTACATCAGCAATAGCAACACACATACATAATACAGGACACCCATTTGGAAAAATAGAGCAAAATGTCAAAGTACTCCACCGACTAGATAAAGGACATAAAATGGATTTGCTTGAAGAACTGGAGATATATTCACATTATAGAAAATATGAAGATAAAATATTAAATGAAAAACTTGAAAATGAATCAGTGAATTTCTTCAGATGTTTTGATAATATACTTAAATAAAAATAGTAAAACATAGAAATAAGCAAAAATGTAAAATCAGTATAAGTAATTCATGAGCCAAATTGTAAAGATAAATTAACCTCTGTACAAAAGCATATCATAATCTGTGGAAGACCTATAATGTTATCTCTGTGAACTACCTATAAGAAGATCTTTGCAACTGTTTTGTTTATATCAGATATGTTCGATGTGTAAAATGTACAAGTTGTGTGTGATGTTAAGTGTGTGTGACTCTCTACACAAATGGACCATTAGAAAATTGTAAGTACAAATTGTTCTCAAACTTTAGCCACTAACCTCACAGAAAATATTGACACCCAACTAAAAATCGCGTTTCTTATGTATTACAGTAAAAGTCAACAAAGTGAAGCAGACTCACACACACTGACAACATCAAAAGAAATGGCTTAACACACATCATAAAAACGCACTTGAAAATGGGAATTATTTCTCGAAACGCGTCGTGCAAATAGTAAAATAAAGAAAATCGTGACTGGTAGCAGAAGTATTTATTTATAAACAAACCTATTGTATCTACAGTCGCAGGCTTTCAAAAACCATTTATAATGGATCAAATCAAACAATAAACTGCTCATATATCATGAGGCTTTATCTAAAATTGGTTTTGAAACTTATACCTTTGCATGCATGTCCTCACATGCATGCCTTCACCCACAGGGAAGACTTAGCTTCCAAAAATTAGAAAAATTCAGAAATGCTCACTATGGAGACTTTTTTTTGTAAAAAAGTAAAAATAAATCTTTCTCTCATTCTTTGTTAGAACAGTGTTTTTCATCAGTTTCAATTAATATGTGACTTCAAATTATTAATTTATACATGCAAATATACACACTTCGTTGTACAGGCAGTTTTGTTCTAACAAGCGTATTGCAGTGGAGAACTTTTGTTTTAGATGATAATAGGTTATTTAAATTTTGAAATTATGATTTCTGTTTATACAGTTTTTAAGAGACAACATTCCTGAGACCAAATAATTTCTTTGACTTAGGATACACCAAAAGATAAGCATTAGGGTGTGGATTTTCTATGACTTCAACAGGCCCAATACAGATATCAACGAATTTTTTAATTTCTGAAGTTAACATTTTTGATTTTTCATGAGATTTGACCAGAACAAGATCCCCAATTTTAAAAGTGGTTAATCTTACCCTATTGTTATATCTTTTATTCCTCTTTTCCCCTTGTTTCCTCATAGTTCCCCTGACAATATCTTCTCTCTCTTGCATAGTTAAAGGTGGACATTTAGGAAATTCAATAAGTTCTGATATAAGATTTGGAGGTCTAATATTAAACATAATCTCATATGGTGAAAATCCTGTGGAACTATGTTGTAGGCTATTCATAATATCTTCAAAATTTCGAATGTGCTCAAACCAGGTTGGATGCTTATGGCTACAATAGTTTCTACAAAGTCTCCCAATTTCCCTCATATATCTTTCTGCAGGATTGGTGGACGGAGAATAAACAGATATAAGTATATGCTTCAATTTTTATCTTTCAATAAACTTTTTCCAAATTTTATAGGTGAACTGTGAACCATTATCTGATAATATAGCTTTTGGTTTACCCACCTGTTCGAAATAATCTCTTTCAATTTTTATTATAATTTCATGGCTAGTAGCTTTTTTCACTGGATATAGTTTAATTAATTTTGAAAATACATCTACCATAACAAATATGTAACAGTAACCACCTTTACTCTTTGGTAACATTCCATATACGTCCACTGCGATAAGATCTAAAGGTTTTTCCGGAATAATGTTTTGCATCTCTCCACCACATCTTTGATTGCTCACTTTAACTCTCTGCCATTTGTCACAGGTTGCCAATTCTTTTCTTACCTTCTTTCCAATATTGTAAAAATAAACATTTTCTTGTATCTTTTGAATTGACTTCTGTATCCCACAATGACCGAAACTTTCATGTATGTAAATGATCAGCTTATCAGCATCTGCCTCTGACCAACACAGTTTCCAATTATCAGAATCTACATCTGTTCTCCGAAACAAAATCCCCTTATGCAATTTGTAAAATTTATCAAGTTTCTCATACCCCTTCTTGCCTAAACATTCTTTGATTAATTTCCAACTCTGATCTAAATTTTGATTTTTTCTAATTTTGTTACACATAGCTCTAATTGTTTTTTCATTTTCCACCCCTTTCAAGTATCTAATTTTAAATTGCTTTTCCTCCTCTTGTTCAAAAATCTCCTTTTCTCCCCCAATTGGTAAACTTGAAAGTGAATCAGCTACTACATTCTCAGAACCTTTTATGTGTTTGATTTCAAAGTCAAACTGTTGCAGTAAAATTGCCCATCTGGTCAATCTACTGTGGTATAATTTGCACTCTTGTAAGTAACTCAAAGCTTTGTGATCCGAAAATACTATGGTTTTATGTCCAACAAGGTAAATTCTAAATTTTGTAAAAGCCCAATGAATTGCCAAAAGTTCCTTCTCTGTGACTGTATAATTTTTCTCATGCTTGAGCAACATTCTGCTTGAAAATGCTATGGTACAATGTATCTTAACTCCATTCTTTACTCTTTCTTGAAATAACTCTGCTCCAAGCCCATAATTACTGCTATCCGTGTTCAAACAAAATGGAAAACTAAAATCAGGTCTGTGTAATAAGTGTTGCTTTCTCAACTCTTGGTTAATTTTATCAAACTCTTACTGACAACTTTTATCCCAAACCCAAACAGTGTTTTTCTTAAGTAATTGGCTTAAACATGGTGCATTCAGACTCTGATCACTTATATGTTTTCGGTAATAACCGCATAACCCAAAGAACGACTTTAATTGTTTTTTAGTCTTACGAATAGGAATTTCTGAAATTGCTTTAATTTTTTCTGGATCTGCCAAAATTCCCTTGTCTGTGACAACATGACCCAAAAATTTCAATTCAGAAACTGCAAATTTACATTTCTCTAATTTCAATGTCATCCCCCCTTTTCTAAGTTTTTCACAAACTGACTTCAAAATCAAAAAATGTTCCTCCCAATTTTGCCCTGTAACCAAAATGTCATCTACATAAATTATCAGTTTAGACGCAAGTTCTTGCCCCAGTACATGATCCAAAGCTCTTATAAATTCAGAAACAGAAGAATTTAACCCAAATGGCACAACACAATATTGGTAACGGTAACTCTTACCATTGTACAAGAAAGCAGTATATTTTCTAGGATTAACCGAAAGTGGTACCTGATGAAAACCCGAAGTTAGATCCAAACTTGACATATATTTTAAATCCGTAAATTTATAGAGTAACTCATCAATATTTTCAGGATGGTCTATCTGTCTGAACAAAATTTTGTTTAAGTGTGTAGAGTCCAAAACCAATGTTACTCCACCATCTTTTTTCGAAACTACTACTAGAGGATTATTATATGCACTGATACTCCTTTCTATTATGTTACATCCTTCCATCTTTTTCAGCTCTTTCTCAACACCAGGTCTTTTTGATATTGCAATACTGTATGGTTTTATGAAAAATGGTTCATGAGGTTTTACCTGAAGCTCACACTGACAACCCTTTACCCTTCCAGGTATGTCACTGAAAACATCACTGTATTCCCACAGCAGATTTTCTAACTGTTGTTTTCGCTCCCCAGATAAATTTTGTGTTTCTGAAATTTTCAAATTTACTAAATTCCCAAATTCAACTTCATTGGTATCAAATCTATGAGTTTCAATATTCTCCAATCTTTTTTCTTTTAGTAAATTGATACTGTCAAAATTTCCATTACTCTGATCACCAAGTGTGTTCGCAAAATTTGTCTGAATGTACTCCCTTTCACTAGTTTCTACAAAAGTTTTTTTCCAACCCAATCAAATGCTGTATTTGCTTCTACTATCCAATTCATACCCAAAAGAAAATCCTCATTAAATTCCTGAATTACGAAACATCCATGTGTGAACAACTTGCCTCCAATTAAAAATGTCACTAAAGCCTGGCTTTTTACCAATTTACTGCTCTTCCCAGTAGCACCTTTTATCTTTACCCCAACAACTGGCATTTCAACATAATCTTTCCCCACTTTCAATTTCTTGCTTAACCTTTCAGATATTCCCGAGATCTCACTTCCTGTATCAATTAAACATTTACCAATCCATGACCCAATTTGAACTTTTATATAGGGACTGCAAAATTGATCACTTTTCTCAGAACCTGTATCCTCATGTAATAAATCACTTTCAATTTCCCCAAACCTATACTTATCAGAATCATATGGCATATCATTACATGTATTATTTGTCACAGTTATAAAATTTGCACAAGACACAAAATTGTCATGAGTACTCTCTATTATCTCAAATAGCCAAGAATTTTCATCCAAATCACATTGTATACTATTGAAGTACTTATCCTTCAGCTTTTCAAAAATAAAATATCTCATCTTTTTCCACCACTCAGGACATACAGTTTCACATACATTAATAAGCATCTTTCTAAAGTTCTTGTCAAAAGAAATAGTTTCACTGTTGAGCCATATATTCATAAGAAATGTGTGTGTATCATTAGTATCTGTAAAAGTTTCACTTAGGTTAAAGTTATACATGTGTCATTGTCATTTGTGTAGTCAGATTCTTTATCAACAACATCAAAATTCACACTTTCACATACATCCAGCTTGTGAGCTTTATTCATCCTGGTAACATCCCTGGGAATTTCTATAATATTCTCACTATTTAATCCATTTTCAACCATGTATATACCCAATTCCCTATTTAAACTAATGAAATACCTTTCCTCAACATCATCATCAATACCATTACCATCATTATCAACTTTATCAACAACATCATTATCATTACACATATTCAGGTCATACACATTCAAATTATTCCCCAAAATATTATTTCCCCTTTCTAAAGTTACCAGATCCCTTTCACCAACATTTTCATTCTCACAGCATGCATTCTCTCTTTCATTCACACACATCTCTGAACTACTACAAATTACATCATCTGACAAAGTGTTGTTCTTTTCTGCCCGAGTGTAAAACTCTGTTAAATTAAATGAATCACAATTACTTTTATCTACTGTATGTTCTTGTGTACTGAAAATTTTATCTTTATCAATATTATTTTCCTCTTGAAATTTTTTCAATAAGTAACAACTAATAACCTCATGTGATAGCTTAGGTTTGGAACTGTCATGTTTGGGTTTATGATAGTCACATCCATTGGTCCTTTCATCATGCTCACCTTCTGCCTCAACCTTGCGGACCTTCAAGGGGGCGTCTACTCGTTTTTTATTTCCGGTTCCTGTATGAACTGGTGATTGTGGTTCTGCCAATGTCTCTGATCAACATTTCTGGTTGGTTGGTTTCGGGGAAGGGGACCAGCCAGCGAGGTCAACGGTCTCATCGGATTAGGGAAGGATGGGGAAGGAATTCGGC
This sequence comes from Schistocerca americana, assembly GCF_021461395.2. Classification (NCBI taxonomy): domain Eukaryota; kingdom Metazoa; phylum Arthropoda; class Insecta; order Orthoptera; family Acrididae; genus Schistocerca; species Schistocerca americana. Next base: position 1,129,060,257 of record NC_060120.1, on the reverse strand, counting down.
CGTGCCCTTTCAGAGGAACCATTCCGGCATTTGCCTGGAGTGATTTAGGGAAATCACGGAAAACCTAAATCAGGATGGCCGGACGCGGGATTGAACCGTCGTCCTCCCGAATGCGAGTCCAGTGTCTAACCACTGCGCCACCTCGCTCGGTTCAACATTTCTGATCCCATTCCTATGCCAAACATTACCTGATTGTTGGTAGTTCCTATTGTACGGACCTCTATCAAAATTTCTGTGATTTTGATCCCTAAAGTGTTCTCTATTTTGTTGATTATTAATGTGAAAATGTTGTTCTTGTTTTGGATAAAATTTATGGTCCTTCTTTTCAAAATTGTTATATCCCCCTGAATTTTGACTGACGCCATGATAATTGTTTTGTTCCCTTTTTTGAAAGTTGTCATTTCCCCAATTTTGACCTTTACCTTTCTGAGTAAACCCATCAGGACAATGAACTAAACTCAACTGCATTGCTGATGGCAATCTTCTCTTTAAGGTATCAATTTTGATCAAGTCATCCAAAGGTTTTGTTAAATGAATAAGTTTTTGAAGTTCACTTTTGCAAAATTGTTTCATGCTCCCATCTGATTCTCTATAGTTTCGCCCATTCAAAAATTCACTTTTGATTCTAGTTTGTTTAAGATCATCCCAAAATTTTTCCAGAGTTACAATCTGGTTTGCCCAAGTCAAAGCTTCCCCTTCTAAGAATTTTTTCACAAATTTAATTTTTATTTCATCTGGTGAGTGAGGTAAAAAACAATCCTTACAATACAGCATAAAATCAACAGGATGTAAGGGTCCATCTACCGAAAAGTGCTTCAGTGGAATATTAGATACAAGATTACATGTGTTGACATTGTAATTTTTGCTTTGAAATTCAATGTTAAAACTTTCAATTTTTTCGCTAAGTTCTTTGACAGATTTTTTGTTTTCTAAATCATTGCATTCTACTTTTTCTTCTAGAGTAACCAAACGATTGTCAAACTTTTTGTATTCTCATCCAAATTTTTTATATCCCCTTTTATCTCATTAAAATACATTAAATTTCGTTCCCTATCTACCAGTAAGTCATTTTTTACAGTATTAATTTCACCGCTCAATTTAGCATCAATTTCATTTACTTTTGCTTCCACAGATTCAATTTTTTCCTCAACACTGCCAACTCTGTTCGAAAGCTCACCCACTTGGGTATTGACTGCTTGGACTTGCAACAAAATGTTATCAATTTTTTCATCCCGGTAAGTCTTATTGTCGTCAACTGATTGTTTAATTTCTTTCGTGAAATTTACAAGAAAACTTTTTAAATCAAATTGATCGGTTCTTTCTCTTTGATTTGACCTGTCCTGATGTTCGAAGTCTATTAAATTACTACTTTCTACTTTAGGCACAATACTCTCGAAAAACTCGTAAGTCATTGTGAAGAACAAAAATTTATACACAACAATATAAAACAAGATAAAAATATTGTATTAACAAAATACGAGGTTTTCGTGACTTATCTGGAACACTCTTCTACTGTTGCAAAACCACGTTTTCCATCCATGTGATTGTTGACCAAAATTCTTGAAGTATTTTCTTCTGTCGAAAATTATATTTTTTGCCGAAACATTTCTTCTCCAAAACTTTTACTTCCCGATGAACACAAACACTGTAACACACATTCTGAAGAAACAGGTATTAACACACAAAACTGTTCTTCCTCGTAGCACTGTTCAAAATCTCGTGAACACAATATCCCGGCTACAGTCCCCAGTTGAAATATGGCATCCCGGCTAAGACACAAGTTGAAAATATGATCACTATTTTTTATTTACTTAAATTTGCCATATTTCGTGACAGTACCTTTTCCGTTAGACGTTTGCAAGGCGATATTAGTCTAGGCTTCAGTTGTCTAAGTATGATTCCACAATGCATCGTTGTCGGCTGCAGAAAAGACGTGGTTCAACGTGTTTCTCTCATTTTGGTGTTTCAAATACAGTTTCTTCAAATGTAGTTTCTTCTTTTTAGTTAATACAAAAATAATAGTAATATAATTCAAAATTATTTATGACGGCGACCTTCACATTGTTCTTCCGTCAACACACACCAAAACAATAGTCAAAGAAGACTCCAACGTCAAAGATATTTTACACAATTCACAAGTTTCCACTCGTAATCAGTCTCTTTGCTATTCTTCGATACATCATAACAGTAGCGACACTTCTCCTCGATTTTGTTGCCTACAGCGCCAGCAGCGCCCCAAGAGGCTGCTGCGTTACACTGTGAATTCGCCGCGATCGTGAAAGAGAATAGTGGTTGTTTATTTCGATTTATACAATGGCTTTTACTGGCGGGAGCGTTTGTAGCGCAATAAATTGCACTAACAACAGGAAGAAGACACCACAGCTGTCTTTTTTTAGGTTTCCTAAGGATCCTGAGAGGTATATACCATCATGTTACTAAACTGTATCGTCAGGATTCACTTGCAAACTATATGTGTATAAATGATGAATGTTTCGTTTTAGGAGCAGAAAATGGCTTGTTAATAGCAGGCGAGAAGGCCTCATTAAGAAAGAACCAGTGTACCTGTATAATAATATTAGGTTTTGTTCGCCACATTTCGAACAAAACCAGTTCATGAACGCAGACAACAACAGACTCGTGTGGAATGCAGTACCCACACTGTTTGACATTCCAAGTAAGCCACCTCAGCTGACGATGAAGAGGAAACTGCCACAAAGATTCGACAGTCAATCTAAAGCAGTAAAACAGTCCTATGACACAGAAGCAGCCGGTTCAACTCTGCATGTATCAGTGCCAGATTCGTGTGAATCGTCAACACAATTTGCTTTGACGATGAAGTGGTTAGATTAAGTGCAGCTGTTCGTGTCTTACAAAAGCGTGTGAAGTGTCAGAATGTGCAAATCGCTAGACTTTGAGCGAAACTATTACGGGACAAGGAAAGTGCCTACAGACAGCGACAGAAACTGTATCAGAAGGAGCAAGTGAACAAGGACAAACGAATGTTAAAGACTGTAGGACCCCGATATTTAAAAAAAGTGCCCTTGACTTGTTGGTAAGCCAGATTACCATGCCATTGAGAGAAAAACGTGCTGCAAGATGGAAAGACGAAAATAATCTGTTTCCTCTAAATTTATTATATTACAGCACTCAGGCATACAGGTTTTTGTCAGAATGTTTTATGCTTCCATCAGTGCGTACATTACAAAGGTATGTGGAAGGCATACAAATAAAATGTGGGATAAGTGACTATATATTCCATCTTTTAAAGCAAAAGGTGCAACATTTTTCTTATATTGATAAACTTGTGAATATGTCATTGGATGAAATGTCTCTAATGGCAAATTTGACATATGAGGCACAGTTAAAATTGCGAACAGTGTGTTGGTGATAATGATTAGTGGCATTTTTTCATGTTTCAAACAACCATTGCTGTACTGTTTTTGTAAAGGAACAGTGGGAGCTATGCATTTGACTGCTATATTTTATGAAGTACTCAAGACACTTAAGGAAATTGGCTTGGTTGTAAAGACCTGTGTGACTGATCAGGGTTCAAATTTTGTGGGCTGTAGAAAGAGACTGGGAATTACACAAGACAATCCAAGTTTGGTATATGAGGAGCAGAAGATCTATTTCTTCTATGATACCCCACGTTTGTTTAAGAGCATCAGAAACAACCTATTTAGGTATGGCATAATTCATACATCAAATGATGGTTTGGTTGGTACTGCTTCTTGGAAGGACATTTCTCAGCTCTATTCAAATGACTTGCACAGGAAATACAAGTTAGCTCCGAAGCTGACTAAAAAAGCTGTCAAACTGCCAGCTTTTTCAAAAATGAAAGTGGGTGCTGCAGTTCGTGTGTTAAGCCACACAGTGGCAGCTGGTATTGACACACTTGTATTTTGTGGTAGTATGCCATTATCTGCAACTGGCACTTCAGACTTTTGTCAGAAAGTTAATGACATTTTTGATTTCTTTAATACATACAGTGTGAAAGGGCCTGTGCATCTAAGAAACTGTATTAGGAGTGATTCAGAGCATCTGGATGTTCTACATGTGATGAAGCCATGGATTCACTCTTGGAAATTTGTAGGCTCTGATGGAAAAGATTACTCCCTGAGGATAAAATGTGTAAAGGGGCTTCTAAGCAATATATGTGCTTTGGAAATGCTTGCTTTCGAGGTACTGACTGGAACAAAATTGTACTTATTCTCACGTAAAATTAACCAAGACACATTGGAAAACTTTTTTTCAACTATGAGGCAGAGAGGTGGTTTTTGCAGCAACCCATTTCCAAGGCAGTTTTGTGCTGCATTTAACAGCTGTACACTAAGCAAACTGATAAATTCCTCTAATGTGGCAAGCAGTAATTGTGAAGGAATTGACTGGGGTCAGGCAATACTGGACATGAAATCTGCTCAAACATTAAAGGTCTCTCAGTTGTTGTGCAGTAGTGATACACGTTCTGCAACAAAGCTACCAAATGTGGAAGTTCCAGCAGACCTTGAAGAACAAAACAGAATGAGATATGTGTTTGGTTACATGTTGAAGAAACTTTTTTCTTTACATAATTGTGTCAAGTGCAGGAATCTACTTGTAGACAACAGCCAGGACTTAGATGCAAATGACAAATTTTATTGCCATTTCAAAAGTTACGAAGACAATTTTGAAGCTTGGTTATTTGCAGTGAAAATATTTGTTTATTTTTGAGGGATTGTGAAAATCAGATGGCATCAGTTTTTGATGAACATTCTCACAAGAAAAACTGTGGTGAATTATATGTAAACTTGTTGCTGGCTGTCCCAAGTTTTCCCCCTGGATGTTGTGAAGAAACTAAGCTGCTGTTAATCAAGATATTTGTTAAAGTGAGACTTGTTTACCGGCTCAAATATTGGAATCAAGACTTAGTTTCTAACAACAAGAAAGCAAATAAGAAACTGAAGTAGTTGGCTCATTTGGGCTGCTGATTTCTTTGGTATGTATTTCGTTCACTTCTGTTGTTAGTCACCTAATTTTCCTTGCTTCTTTCGTGTGATGACATTATTTTGTCAGCACCTTGTGCACTGACTGATTGATTGAAAATTATTCAAATATTTGGTTTTTCTTGAAATGTAGTGTAATCAGCTCATTATAATGTTTTTAGCATATTTCTCCCGCTATTTTGCAGTTGCTTGTGTCACTTAGAATAATATAAAGATGAAGGTCGTACTTGTGGCAACGGGCGAAAATGACAAACGCAGTAGGCCTACAGTACGATAAACGAGCTGTCGGTCGTTTTTGCATGTAGAGGTACATGTATGTGCTTCCTACATGTGAATCTGTGTGTTTATAATCTTTTGATATCAATGTGGTAAGCTGCAATTCTGTCCAATGTCAAAAGTGTTTCTTCACGAATGTGTTGTAGCTTGCCACTCTATTCATGATTTTTGTCCTTACTTGCGCTTTTTTTAGAATCATTTTTAGTAACATATATGCCTTCTGGTACCACACAAACCCTTGGAGCCAAGAAAATAACTCAAATAATTCGGAAATGAAGAAGGAAATGGATGCAAACAAACATTATGCTTACGACGCGTCTGACGTTCACCTTACCTGCCACTTGGAGCGCTAGTGTCGCTCCATCTGTCAAACGGCAACAATTTTTACAGCAGTGAGTGTCGCGACTGTTATATTAGACTGTGGATACATTTTCTAATAGTAATCAATATGCTTTTACTCTCAAAAACAGAAGTAAATTAACATATAATAAGACAAATTATAATAAATTCTGACAAAAATATAAGTTAACATTTACAATTCGGTATCGACAAATACGGTAAAAAAATAACATCTCCCAGATCCATTACAAGGTCTTGGTAGCATAACTATGACTGTGTAGCTAATATCTAAACCCCAGAAAGCACCAAGCTGGTATTCCGAAGGGGGTGTGGAATCTGAGAAACAACCAGTATTCAAGAATATTGCTATCAAAAAGATGTTTTTGGGAGTTAATTTGACAAACTTAAGCACGATAGCCTCATGATACTTATTCAGGAAACTGGACTAAGCAATAAATGCTTGTGTGTGAAAAAATAAACGTGTTTGGAGTCCAGTGAACAACATGAGCCATAGGTAGCCTATATGAAATGTGATGTGATATGGCATCTAGGATATTTCGTTTGTTTCAGTGAAATATTTTGAGTGTGTGTTTTGATCATAATATGAAGTTTATTTTTTGTGGCTGGTAGCTTAGACTGTATTGTTTGCTAGGTGTACTTTAAGTCTAGGCCTACTGGAGATTGTGTTCGACTGGGGGAATGCTTGTGACATACAAGATGTATATATGTGTTCATTTACATTGACAGGCTGATCTGTAGACTGGTGTAAACATATATCTAGGATAGGTTGGGTTGGTAGGTCATTCCATAGATACATTTAAGTACCTATGTGTGGCTCCATTTTCGAATTGGGGTCTGGTATTTTCAAGTTTTTAATATATTTGAAGGACTAATAGAAAGAACATCCTGGGCCCAAAACTACCTTTTCTCACAGAGATCCTGTTAGTCCCTAGCATTTTATTTCGCTAACATTTACGTGTTATTAGTTAGGTGAGCAGTTGATCAGTTCTGTGTCTTATATCTCCACCACGTTAAGGGTGTTGTCGTTCATAAGCTTGGTATCACATTTTTAACTAATCCTGTTTTTGGCATTTCAAAGATTGATTTGGACACAACAGTTCATAACCAGTTCTTTGTCTTGCCTTTCTCCAACCAGTCAGTTATAGAGAGGTCTGTGGTTTAACATGAACCCTAAAAACAGTGCAGTTTTTATATTAACAGATTGTTGCCAGAGGTTAAAGAGTGATAAATGACAGAAGAAAGGGGTTGTGACATTTTGAAAACTTAAAGTAAGTGCAATTTTAGGGTATGCCTTCTTGGTCACTGTCCACGTTCTCAGACTAACATGTAAAAATCATTTTATGTACTGTGATATCATGTCTTAGAGTTCAAGTTTGTTGTCTAGATAACAATAGGGGGAACAATCTTACACGTGAGGTGACATCAGTGCAAGAATCCAAATATTAAACAATGAAGTTATTAAGGAATTGTTTTATAAAGAAACAGTATGGCTGGTCACTACTGATAGTCAAGTAAGCAAGATCCCAGGATTCCCTACTGCTGATTAACACTTTTAAAAGTGAAACACTAATCTTATTTTTCAGAACTATTCATTCTTGTCCTCACATCCTGTCTGTCTGCGTGAGGTAGGAACTAAGTTAAGGGGCCATTGGAAGTGTTCTATTCCACCTGTCTCCTTTGACCCATGACATAATGGTGTTGTGTGTGTGTTTTTGAATTGGTTTGTGTTTGTTGAGTTTAACATGTGATATTGGGTTCATTATCACTATGGTAACATGGGTTTATTTGAGTCTGGGTAGCCAGTGCTGCAGTGTGGGTTTGGAAATCTTCATTTTTCAGTGATGGTTTTTTATGTGTGTGGCATTTTGTTAGGTTTGATTAGTTTTGTGTGTGTGTGTGTGTGTGTGTGTGTGTGTGTGTGTGTGTGTGTGTACTGGTAGCGGCGGTCAACCTAGGTGATTTTGTTGCATGCTTTTGTTGGTAATAAACTTTTATTTTGGTTTTAATCTGTAGTAATTCTGATGTTCTGTCTGTTTTACATTTATCGTACTTTGGTTGGTTTTAATTGATCTGGTGTATATACAGGTTTTTGCGTTTTCGAGTTGTTGAAGGTTTTGGTTTTTGTGGTGTTTTTTGAGTTATGTTGGTGTGTGAAGTTTACATTGTTTTCATTATTATTATTATTATTATTATTATTATTATTATTATTATTGCTGGTAGGTATTGAGAGCTGCATTTGAGCTACATAGGTCAAGGGAAATGTCTGATTCCACTCTTCAGGTTGTAGCTATTGGTTCCTTGGTATCTGGGCTTCCTTTCAGCTGTATTGGTTCCTTGCTATCTGGGCTTCCTTTCAGCTGTAGAGGTCGAGGGAAACATCTGATTCTGCTTTTCGTGGCACTTAGGCAGTCTAGGGAGTACATGCGCTGATCATGAGAAAAGTACCTATTTTTGAAGGAAACACGTATTTCTGAAGATATAAGCATATATATGCGCTGAATGCCAAAAATTTTTTTATTTCAAAACTTGAGTGTTACAGTCATATCTGACGCGCTCTTCACCAAAAAAGTACTTATTTTTCATTTGGATGCAAAGAAAAAAATCTGTTAACTGTCTCAAAAAATTTTTTTGTATCAAAATTGACATATTGCATATGTATGCACGGAATTTAATTTTTTTTTTCTCCTCTCTCTCTCTCTCTCTCTCTCTCTCTCTCTCTTCTAGAAAGGTGGAATTAATAACAAAATTGTGGAATGGGTTTTCCCCAAAACGTTGACACCAGAGAAATTCCGCCAGGTAGTTATTCAGCATAGCACAGTGAGTTCTGAAAGGCCTTATAGGATTTTTTTCTTTAGCTTTTTGCCAGACTGACTCCATGTGATTTGTGGTTGCGTTTGTAAAGGGATCGAGAAAATAGAAACAGTGAAAGTAATCTTACTTCAATGATAAAATGAAACTACATAACAACCGCGGGAAATAGGGGGTCTAGCGCAAGGACAACCTAATTTTAACAATACAAAACATCACATCACATCACCCCTAAAAAAAGTCTCACCCTACGACATAATGCTACAGCCACAAAGCCAGCAGGAATCGTACAGTTCACTCGACCTATATAGCTCAAACCAAGCCCACAATACCAAAAAACAAACATCTGCAATAACGAAAATGGCACTTACGCAGTTTGGGGGGGTACATGCACTGATCATGAGAAAAATACCTATTTTTGAAGCAAACACATATTCTTAAGATATAAGCATATATATGCACAGAATACCAAAAAAGTACTTATTTTCATATGGTGGTGGGGGGGGGGGAAGATTAATTAACTGTCTGCTTTCACCAGCTTATTCATGTTGCTATGCCAATATGCTGCAGACATTTTAATATATTTCTTCACAGAGTTCTTTAGCCGTAGGTAATGCTGACAGTTTCATACATCCTTACCATGATAGCTATTGTTGGCTTTGCATATTGTTGCATATGGTATTTGTCCCTGTTGCTCACAGTTATGCATCTTGATCAGTGCGCCCAACAACCTATATTTTTCTGTTGAGGCTGTCCGTTTTGAAGTATCGTATATTACTGCGTGTGCCAAAATGGCGAGAAATTTTCCAGATTTGAGCAATTTGGTAATGGAAGATTTATACCATGTTATGGAGAACACCCGAAGCTCAATACAATGGGCTAGGCAACAAGGTCTTATGAAGAACGATATGGTGTGTGAAAATAGGTATTGTGTTGGATACAACGAGATGAAGCTGGAGAAAACTACAGGGAAAGATGGCGAAATTTGGAGCTGCTCCATTGGCAGGGACTGTAGAAAGAAATGTTCAGTCAGGAAAATGTCATTTTTTGCTGGCAGTCATTTAGACATTTCTAAAATTGTGCAACTGTCTTACATGTGGGTTTTCGAACTCAGTAGGCAAAAGTTTTTAATAAGGGAGCTCAAAATTGGCAGTGAGCACACTGTGTTCGATTGGTGCCAATTTTGTAGAAATATCTGCCATGAATATTTCTTAATTGAGCCAATAGTTTTGGGCGGCCCTGGCCATACTGTTGAAATAGACGAGAGCTGCTTCGTCAGCACCATCGAAGTCATAGGTGCGAGAGCAATGGGTCTTTGGTGGTTATGACGTTGAGACAAAGCAAAGCTTTATGGTTGCTGTGCCACAACGTGATGCTACCCATTTGCTGCCAATTTTGCAACAGTATGTTTTGCTACTGGAAACACAGCAGTTTCTGATTTGTGGCAACTTACAACACCATAGGTAACTTGGGCTACTTGTCGTTGCAGTGTGTGGCTGATTTCGATGAGTGATTTATGTCCAGCATTTTGATGATGTGATAGGTGAAAGCAGACAGTTGGTATTGATAAAAATCAAAATTTCTGTTATGTAAGCTAGGACTAGTGGGCCAGGGAAAAAAGTAACCAGTCGCTCGGTCATTTCAGAAAAAAATTGATATTTGCTGGATGAATTCCCGAATGTTTAATGGGTTTAAAGACATTTTTAAAAAACATTTATTCTCAACATTTAGAAACAGTGGCTATTTTTTGCTTTTACAGGCATCTGTTTTTATATAAATTATTCAGTACTGAGTTGCCCCAGAAATTTCAAATAAGAATCATTAACTGGACTATAAATTAAAAACCATGATAACCATGCTGAATGTATTCCTTAATATAGGCCCTACTTTTAATGGCTCAAACTTGTTGATTGCAAGCTAAAAAAGCTCATTCTTTAAACTATTTAATTGAATAGATAAAAATTCTACTCGTCAAGCAGCGGCAGAACACATACATAAAAGACAGCTGTAATTAGCAATCTTTTGGAGCCAGTGGCTCCTTCTTCAGGCAGAAGGGTGGAAGGGGAAGTAATCGAGTGAAGGAGAAAGACTGGAGAGGTCTAGGAAAAGGGGTAGATATTGGTTAAGTCACCCAGAACCGCGGGTCAGAGGAGACTTACCGTACGGGATGAGAAGGAAAGACATTACTTACGGTAAGTCTCCTCTGACCCGCTGTTCTGGGTGACTTTCCCGATATCTACCAATTTTCCTAGACGTCTCCAGTTCTCTTCCTTCACCCCTCTTCCGTCTTTTATGTGCGAGTTCTGCTGCCACTTGGTGAGTAGATTTTTTATCTACCCTAATTGTATTTTTCCAAAGTAAGAGTAATTTCTCAGCCTTAATATTTATTGTGCTATTTCACTATACAGTATAACTACTTCTTATAGTGAGAAGCTTACACAAAATGTACACCATTTTAAAAAATTGATTTTTTGAATTTTTTCATTCTTTGACCTACAATATCTTTGTAAGGAGAGCAGATAAAAGTCTGAAAATTACACACTTAATGGATCTTCATGATATCAAACTTAAATTGGAAGTAACAAACAGAAAATATTGTGGGGAAGTGTAATCAAAGACTGCAATTTATTGGCAGTACGAAGGAGATTGCCTACACTACGCTTGTCAGTCCTCTTTTAGAATTCTGCTGCGCGGTGTGGGATCCTTGCCACATAGGACTGACAGAGTACATTGAAAAAGTTCAAAGAAGGGCAGCACATTTTGTATTATTGTGAAATATGAGAGAGAGTGTCACAGAAATGATAATGGATTTGGGCTGGACATAATTAAAAGAAAGGCATTTTTTGTTGCAACAGAATCTTCTCATAAAATTCCAATCACCAACTTTCTCCTCTGAATGTGAAAATATTTTGTTGACACTGACCTACATAGGAAGAAACGATCACCACGATAGAATAAGGGAAATCAGAGCTCGAACGGAAAGATATAGGTGTTCCTTCTTTCTGCGCTCTATACGAGATTGGAATAATAGAGAACTGCGAAGGTGGTTCGATGAACCCTCTGCTAGGCACTTAAATGTGATTTGCAGAGTATCCATGTAGATGTAGACAAGCCTGTACAAATCTGTGTGTTGTCATCCCCCTTCCACCAAGATCTGTTCACTCACACTTAGTTAATAATGAGCCCTTGAAGTGTGCAGTTGAACAATCGAGTCTCAAAATAATGAGAATAGTTTTTCTAAGTGTTGGTTACTAACCTTGAAAACTCAATAGTGTGTCATTTAATTGCCAAAGTCAGGATAAATTTCTGAAGGAAAAAAGCAAACCTTGGCAGTTGATGAATGTATAGTTCTTGCTGACTTTTCTGAAAACTATTCCTTTGTTGTTCAAGTGAAATACAAGGGCATCACTGGGTAAACAAACAGGCCACAGTTTGTCCATTTATGTTCTGTTATAAAGATCCAGATAAACTGGAGTCATAGTTTTTGTGTTGCAAATGATTACTTTGAGCACAAAGCTACAGCAGTGCATGCTTTTCACCTGCAGTTAACAAACTACGTAAAACAGCACGACAGTTCCATAAACAAACTGATGAACTTCTCTGATGGTGCTGCAAGCCAATATAAAAGCAAACAAATATTAATATCTCCTTTCTCCGAGAAAAAAAGACCGTTGGCTTGGTGCAGAATAGCACTTTTTTGCGTCATGCCCTGGGAAGAGTGAGTGTGATGGCATAAAGGGTACAACAAAGTGAGCTGTCACAAAAGCTAGTCTGCAACGGACCTATGAGAACCAAATCTGGATACGTCAAGAAATGTTCACATTCTGTATAAAGAATAGGTAAAAGGGATTACGTATGTTTCATTAAATGTGAGGAAATACGAGAACTCTATGCCAATGTCTTGGAGGAAAGATTCAAAACTTGTCAGAAGGTTAAAGGCACCTGATCTTTTCATTGTTTTATACCTTAGTCATACAACTTGCTCAACTGTATCACTGTGGAAAACTTGTACCACTGACACTTCAAAGTAAGGACATAGTGGCTTGTGTCTATGACGAACAGTGGTGGATTGCCAAAGTTGGTAACATTGCTCGTCAAAACCAAGATGTGGGTGTTACATTTTACCAGCACCAAGAACCCCGTTTAAAAAATTTGAAAAGGATGAATTCGAGAGGCCCGTTAAAAATCATTAAAGGAGTTGTCTTCTCCCCTGGAATTTATGACTGTGACTAGGCGAACATTTAACCCTGTGCCCAACATGAGTGAAGAAATATCTCTGTTGTTCAATAAACAACATAGTAAAAACAAATAAGTTGAGAACGGGATAATGTAATGAATTGTCTCATTTTTTAAAGAGTTATCCTAGATATTTTTAAATTATGTAATTTATACACTGTTTCCATCAGCCCAGATATTGCAAACAGTAAGAAACATATTTTTGACTCGTATTTGAAATTTTTTTGTCCATGGAATCTCAAGGTTGAAATTTATACAGAAGTTTGATATCATAAAGGTCTATTAAATGTGTAATTTTCAGATTTATATCTGGTCCATTAACAAAGATTTGCAGACCAAAGAATGAAAAAATTCAAAACATTTGTTTTTAAAGTGTTTTTAAGTATAAGCTTGTCATAATTGTTTCTCTAAAAAAAAAAAGAAAAAAAAAAGGTATCTATACTGAGTAGTGTAATACCACAAAATGTATTAAGGCTAAGAAACTACTCTTTGGAAAGATAGTATTAAAAATGGTTTTTTTAAATTTACAACCAACAACTTTGAGACATTAAAAGTGTATTCCCTAATACATTCAGCAGGGTGATCATGGTTTTAATTTATGGTCCAGTGTCTGCTGAAATAAATACCTCTTATATGAAAGGTCTGGCGCAATCCATTACCGAATAATTTAAAAAACCACAGACGCTTATAAAAGTGTAAGAATGCTTGCAGCCTGAAACAAAAATGGCTGCTCTTTCTAAACGATAACCAATAAATGTTTTTAAAAAATATTTTTGAGTCCACCAAACATGAAGGAATTCACCCAGCGAATTCTTTCTACGCGAATGCAGTTGTCTCTCTTTGTAATTTTATTGCTTTCTCAAGTATGTTTCCCTTTGGATACAATTAATTGATAGTTTTATGGTTTGGATGGTGTACGATCTTCCACAGAATGCTTGTATTTACTTAATAGGCACACGTTTCAAAATCCAAATATTAGATCATTATTTCTCTGAAGGAAACATTTTTTCCAGTATAAATCCTAGAGGCAGAATTGTATTGTTTACATTGTGACTGCAGCACTACTCTTCTCTCACCTGTTGTATATAAATATTTCTGGAATAATTTTATCACCTGTTTAACAGGACACTAATGACAGCAGCGGAGAAGCTTGCCGCTGTTCCTGATGTGGATATCGACCCAGAAGGAACATTTAAGTATGTTCTAATAGGTGTCTTTGGTCCAGAGGGTCCTGATGGCAAAGAACCGAGCAAATTATTGGTCAGTAACTGGTAAACTAATATTTGGTCAACTTTGTGATACATTATTATTTGAGAGACAGTCGTTAGCATCATTTTTCAATTTTCTCAGTTGAATTTTTTCTTTTGATGTCGGTGACTTCCAATGGGGAATTGTAGCCTAAGGTTGGTTGTTATCTGCATAACATAGTGTTTCAGTGTTTACTGTTAAATTGGAAGGGAGATGGTGGATGGTGATACAACTGAAAACACACAAAAAATTTTCACTGAAACACTGTTGAACTACAGTTATGGCCCTGTGTGCTATGGTATCTTTGTCAGATAGTGTTGACAGAGGACATGAAAAAGCATTCAAAGAAGAGCAACTTATGTTGTTTTATTGCTAAGAAGGGGGAGTGCGCCATGGACATGCAGGGTGTGTACGACCCGGAAGAGCCGGGGAAAAACCCGGGAAATTTTTCATTGTTTTTGTTTTCAGTTAAATTTGTGTAATTTTGATTGGTAAGAACCAATACTCTAACAAAGGATATTTCTGTGTCTCAATACTGCAGCAATAAAACATGAACAAGAGAAAAAACGAAAATAAAACTTAAATTTCAAGGGAAATGCACCATATACAGCAACAAAACGGTGCTCATACAAGTGTCCGCCAACAGTAAAATGCGTCAAAGGCCTTAGGAAGACTGTGCAATGCTTTGTAACAGCAAATTGCCTCTGCTGAGCGTGACGTCACAACTGTTTACATTAAATTCATTTTAACAGTTACGAGCTCGATCATGCACATGCACAGTTGAGTAGTACCTTCTCCCGCTTCTGGCTACAGAAATTGTTGGCTGTGTAAGCAGTCGCAGCAAGCAGCTAGATGCTACTGGGAAAAATTTTACTGGAGCGCCCAAGCTGCCAGATTTATACATGCGCAGGAGGTCCAAATCTAGGGAGGGGGGGCAAATTCATATTCTTGAGGGGGGGGGGAGGAAACCTTGTTTCACAAAGCGACTCGCATCCAGCGCACGTTAGTTTGTTAGTTTATCGATTATTCATATTACGTTGAAACTCATCCCTGTCGGTTTTTGAACATTTTTAACACATTCTAAGTTGATTTTGAATGAATCGTAAGTTGATTTGTGAATGCGTGCGTAGTGTACATGTTTCCTCTGTCAGTGGAATCTGACAGAGCTGAGCGAAGTAAGGCTGAACGGATGAATGCCAACCGCTGTCTGATTGTGTGGTTGATTGTGTTTGCGAATGATGAGCGTTGTTGTAATTACTAGCGGAATCCATAGATTCAGATTACAGGAGTGGAAATAAACGAATAACAGGTAAGAATGATTACGTATTACGTTCTCGGTGTATACAAGAAAATGAAATTTTGACAAAAAATTTTTGGGCAGATCGCTATACTAGTAAGGGCGAGTTGTACAGTCCACAGCTAGCAGCTACTTTAAGTTTCTAGTTCACCTTTATCTCTCCCCATATTTTTTTATCTTTCATTTTCATTTCAACCTCATGTTACACTTTCCACCTTCTAATACCATGTCACCCTCACAACACCCCCACAAAAAAATGGTCTTTAAATATGTCTGCTTGTGTCTGTATATGTGGTCTTTAAATATGTCTGCTTGTGTCTGTATATGTGTGGATGGATATGTGTGTGTGCGCGAGTGTATACCCGTCCTTTTTTCCCCCTGAGGTAAGTCTTTCCGCTCCCGGGATATATATATATATAATATATATATATATATATAATTTTTTTTAACGTCCTATCTCAAACGCTCGAGGGGATGGCGGGGTATTGCCCCGGTTCGGAAATATTAGAGATCCGGGACCGATGCGCAGAACAGTCTGAATTACAGTTGGGAAGTGTGTAGTCTCCACGTGACCCATTTTTACATTTAGTGTTTTTGCTGTTTCCTCTTCATTTACTGCTCCCACGTCAAATGAAGACAAAACAGATTTCTGTGGCCGGGAGCTATCAAGTGAATTAAAATACATTCACATAATTATGGAAGGCTAAACTGTGTTATTAGTAGCAGATTTTATTTTATTTCCATCTTTCTGACAGTCAAGCGTTAATTGCCTTTTAGAACAATGAAGTTATTTTTGTTGATTTGCCAAAGTTATTTTCTTTCATTGATCTTTTCCACTAAGGCAGACAATATAATTTAGACAAAGTGTTTAATTCCACACACTGTGTTTGCTGCATTTCAAGTGCACATTTTCAACTTCTAGCTTATTTGGCGTTACGCCATAATAAAGAACCAAATATGAGACAGGACAGTACTGGTACTCCAAGAAAATTTACATCCCAAAAACCACATAGAAAAGCTTAATAACAGGTCGTGGGATTCTGGACATACAAATTTGCACTTTAAATGTGAACATTTTAGTATGGGTCATGAAATTCTGATTCTCTTGGAGTATCCTCTGATGTCTTGTTTCTTACATAATGTAATATCTTTTATTGTTTCACACGTACGAACATGCGGGCTCCCTACGACATCGTAGCTGCGCTTGCGCAGTGATGCCTGTCATCTGGCGCTCTCTGGCAACTGCAGAAACGAACCTATTTCTAACAGGTCGTGGGAAAATATTTCGAATGGTGGGTTGAAAATCGTTACCATCAAAGTACCATTCTAGCAGTTACACCAGAACTATGTGAGATAATATACGATGAATTTCTTAAATCACAAAGTGTTTGACTCTCATTTAAAAATCAACTCTTTGATGATGAGCCATTTAGATGAATTTTGAGCCTGGAAGATCAGACATTAATGTCGTTATTAAAAATTTTACTGGCACCTTTGTGTGATACATCTTAAATTGTAATACGCGCATAAAAGACCAACATTTTATGTGAAAGCTTAGCTTCTCTTGCAGCGTATTAATCTGATAGACCAATATTATATGTGAAGGCTTTGCGTTTCGTTTAGCAACACTATTTACATTAATTTGAACCATTAACTTTTTCTGTTTGTGTGTTCGCGCTACTTAACAGTGATGTTGCTGTTGGTTGACTACATCACGTGTCCTAAGCTCTGAATACCTGCTGTGATCGGCTGGCGAAATCGCATGAAATGAGCTATGACTAACCTACAAAAGCGCATCCCAATCTCAATTTCAATGCTTTGGAAAGTAACATGCGGTGTTTGGTGGAATTCGAGTTCATACTTTCCTGATACAAAAATATGCAGCATACATGTTGCTGCACATCAAAGATCTTTCCAAAATGCGTGTTTTTTTTATTTTTTTCCCTAAAGCGCCAGGACATTCTACGCCCGTGTATAAAACCATAATCAAAGGACTTATAAGTTATACAGTTCCAAGAGAAAATATACCGTCAGTTAACAGGGAAAAAGTATGTTTTCACTTGGGAGAAAGTGTATTTTTGACTGAGAAAACTGGGAATTTTTTTTCCTTGTCCGCGTATACCCTGACATGATATACAAGTTGGGGTGACAGTCATTAAAACAAAGGTGTTTTTTGTTATGATGAGATGTTTTCAGGAAATTTCCTCTGAATGGCAAAATATTTTGTTGGCACCCACCTACATAGGGAGAAATTATTATCATGATAAAGTAAGAGAAATCAGAGCTCCCACAGAAAGATTTAAATGATATTTTTCCCCAGTGCTGTTAAAGAGTGGAATGTTACAGAAATAGTCTGAAGGCTTTTCGATGAATCCTCTGCCGAACACTTAAGGATACAGGATACTTATAAATGGTGGAAAAATCAAAATTTTTTAAATGACTTTATTAAATTCTATAGTCTTTCCTGATTACATTGATATATACACTGTAGGGTTTGAAATGAAAAAAGACCTATACATACCAAATTTTAAAGTTACGGTCATGTACGAGGTGCGACAATAAAGTAATGAGACTGATTTTCTTTGCAAGGTGTGGCACCCCTGCAGGCTTGCGTAGGCACAATATCTGTGACCTTGGTCTATAAGCCGCTTCTAGTCCAAGCGGCATGTTGAAGCAACTGCTCAGTCACGAGTTGTGCTGTAATAAGTTAACACGTGTTAGTGTCTCTCATCACAGAAATGGAACTGCATAATATTGCGCAACAGTATGCCATTTCTTTTTGCGTTAAATTGAGTGAAAACGCGACGACAACTTACGGTAAGCTTAAGAAGGCTTTTGGAGAGGAGGTTATGTCAAAAGCTCAAGTTTCTGATTGGCATAAAATGTTTAGTGAAGGCAGAACAAATGTTGAAGATGAAGACTGCAGTGGACGACTGTCAACCTCACGGATGGGTGCATGAACTCGTAAAATCTGATAGAAGTTTATCCATGAAAATGATTGCAGGAGAACTGCACATCAATCGAGGAACGGTTCGTCTAATAATAACATTGCTGATAATTGGATTCTGCATCACGATAATGCACTATCCCATACTGCTCTGTCAGTACAGTAATTTCTAACCTCAAAACAAATTTCGGTACTACCAGAGCCACCTTATTCACCAAATATTGCTCCGTGCAACTTTTTTCTCTGTGAAAGAGTCAAAATGGCGGTCAAGGACACCATTTTCAAATAACACAAGATGTCCCAAGAGCTGTGACGAAGGTCTTGGAGGATATTACAGAAGATTAGTTCCAGAAATGTTACCATCAATGGCAGAAGTGCTAAAGAAAGTGTGTGCAATCAGAAGGGAACTTTGAAGGAGACAACACGAAAATTGACTAAAACTGTAAGCAACATTTTTTTTCACATCAGTGTCATTACTTTACATTCGCACCTTGTATACTGCCATGCCCCCTTTATTTCTGTTACAGAAACCAGTATTATTTTGAAAAGAACTGTGCACTTTCTTTCTGTTTCCAGCGATTATATGTATGATACATTGTATATGTTGGTAACAGTGCAGGTTTCTAGCGTCTGTAAATGATTATCTTTGCAAGTATTTACTTTTGTGTTCTGAAGCAGTTTGTTCACATGTTAATAAACGTTTGTTTCCCAAGTGCTACATATATTTGTGGAAATACATATTTTTTAGTGTGCCACACATCAAGAAATTCAATAAAAGGAAATTCTGTGGTAACCAGTTGACAAACAAAACAAGCCACACTGTTGAAAGTAACCTACGTGTCAGTTCTTCAGTGAAGAAATTCACATGTGGCACGCCTCCTGGTGATTCAAATTTTTGTGTTAAAAATGACGCTGTTTGTAGTGGATTTGTTGTTGTTGGTGTGGGTATCTTATCTTCTTTGATAAAGGAAGTGGAAAAATGTAAACAATGTGATGGTGTAGGCTGTCTGGAACTAACTGAACAACAAAGTAGCAGGAAGGGTTTAGCGCCAAAATTAGTTGGTCTGTGTAGATCCTGTAATAAATCTACCTCGAAAATGACTTCGAACATTGTGCATAATTCATATGATGTGAATTTGAAGTTAGTGTACGCAATGCGTGCAATAGGAAAAGGAAAAAAAGGCTGCACAAACGTTCTGTCATTTGATTGATCTTCCTCCTCCCAGTAGGTTCAGCAAGTACATAAGAATACTTTTAGGTGCCTTGACGGTTGTGTCTAAAGCATCTATGAAATGTGCAGTAGAAAAAACTGTTAATATTAGTGAAACAAGGGACATTGCTGTTGCACTTGATGGTACATGGCAACATCGAGGACATCGTTCCTTGAATGGTGTTTTAAGTGCTACTTCTGTGGAGAATGGAAAAGTTTTTGATGTTGAGTGCTTATCTAATTATTGCCACACCTGCCATAGTAACACTGAAGGACATATTGAACATCAGTGTTATAATAATTATGATGGTTACAGTAGAGGTATGGAGAGTGATGGAGCTCTAAAATTATTTCAGAGGTCAGTGCCCGTTCATAACCTTAGATATACAAAGTACCTAGGTGATGGGGAATCTAAAGCTTTCAATAAAATTAATGAGTTCAATGTTTATGGTGATAGCTTCGTAACAAAACTGGAGTGTTGTGGACATGTGCAAAAGAGGATGGGTGCTAGATTGAGGAAGCTAAGAAGAGAAATGAAAGGAAAATTGCTATCTGATGGAAAATCTCTGTCTGGCTGAGACAGATTGACAAAAACTGAAATAGACCTCCTTCAGAGGTATTAAGGACTGGCCATTAGACAAACTGCACCTCTGAATGATGATACAGCAATGAGGAAAGCTGTATGGGCCACCTACTTTCATAAGTTGTCCACAGATGACCACACTGTTCATGGACTTTGCCCTAAAGGAGTAGATTCTTAGGTGTGCTTACCAAAAAGCAAAAGAAAGTGGTCAAATATACTATCAAAATATCATAAGCATTTTCTTCTTGAGCCTGTTATGAATGAAATAAAACCAATTTTTAGAGACCTGAGTGGACCCTGTTTTGCTTAGTACCACATTTACTAGAATCTAAGACGCACCTGAAAAATGAGACCCGAAATCCAGGAAAAAAAATTTTCCCGAATCTAAGCCGCACCTGAAATTTGAGACTTGAAATTCAAGGGGAGAGAAAAGTTTTAGGCCGCACCTCCAAATCGAAACAAAGTTGGTCCATTGTAATATGAGACACAATTTAGGTCAAATGAATGACGATACAGCTACAGTAGTTTGGTTCGAGTCGTAAGCTCAGTAGTTAAGCTTTACCAGGTAGCCATTACTATGCGTCAGGCGCTCCGTCCATATTATACGGGTACCCTTCCTCTTTCGCGTACTTCGTTAGCGAAACAATGGCAAGAGACTGCTATTTACTGTTACCTACACTCCTGCTTTCTTGGAGAATGATCAACAAGAACCAAATAATAGACAGCATACGATAGAAGATATTCTGAACGGGAGTTTAGCGAAAATTTTTCTCCGTTTGAAAATCTTTGCAGGCACCTCGTTAGTACATTACATTCTGCACTGAAATTAGTCATCTTCGATTTAAAAATCTAGTCAATTGCCGTGCTTCATTTCTGACTGTATCACTATTAGGCATAAGAATAATACAAATATAAATATGGGATGATATCTATATTTTTCCGTGTTTGCTGTTGTCTCACTCTAGTTTCGTAGTTTATTAGGCAGACAGGATTTAAATGAGTTAGCAGCAAACACGAAAGAATACATGGCAAAATGTTTATATTCTAATTATTCTTATGTGAAGAGAATACTGCATGCTATTCACAATTCATAAAAGTTCCTATAAGGAACCATCTCTTCTCACAGTTAGGAAAAAATTCAGAACGTAGAGTTGGCCATATTGACAAACATCCCAAACAGTCT
Source organism: Schistocerca americana (assembly GCF_021461395.2). Classification (NCBI taxonomy): domain Eukaryota; kingdom Metazoa; phylum Arthropoda; class Insecta; order Orthoptera; family Acrididae; genus Schistocerca; species Schistocerca americana. The sequence continues at coordinate 1,129,039,127 of NC_060120.1, read as the reverse complement.
TGCCAGTCGGATTTTCGTAGTGCATTGAAATGCTGCTACATTCAAAGGTGCACAATACGGAATTTGTATTTACTTCGTTGGATAATGTATGAAAATGCAGTGGTCGAAACTCAAGGCGGAGGAAAAACTTGTCTGCCACCCCTTTTTCTTTTTCTTTTTTTTTTTTTTAATACACTCATGCAGAGGGTTTGGCGCCAGTATTTATCTTTGTGCCTGCAAAGCATGCCTGTGTAGCGCTACATATATTCGACAGCAGAAGTTAGTTGTGGCGGCACCTACCAACATTTTCCAGAACTTCCGCTTACTTTGCACTCAATTCTAAGCCGCAGGCGGTTTTTTGGATTACAAAAACTGGAAAAGAAGTGCGGCTCAGATTCGAGTAAATACGGTAAATGTCTTCATGGGGGCACTCAGAATACAAATGAAAGTTTCAACCATTCCATACGGGAAAGATTACTCAAGAATGTTTTTGTAGGAATAAATACATTAATAGTTGGTGTACTAGATGGTGTGCTATGTTTCAATGATGGAGTGATAGGAAGGTAGGAAGTCCTGAGAAATTTAGGCATAAAATGTGGCTCTAATATGAAAGATCAATTTCTTCTGTGTGACAGACAACGGGTGCATGAAGCTGAGAGATTCGCTCTTCAAGTTACCAAAGAAGCAAGAAGTGCTAAAAGGAATGCCAAGAGGAAGCTTGAAGATGAAGAAAGGCTGCAGGATGTAGACTATGCTTCAGGAATGTTCTGAGGCACAGTTTAATTGGACTCATATGTTCATTCGCAATTTCCCGCTAGTTGTTTTCTTCAGAATTCAGGTACAAATATTTCCTAAAGTTTATAAAGCATTGCTCTCATTTTTTCTGTAACTTTCGGTAGTCCATACTTATGTAGTAGACCTAAGCTTTATTGCAGAATCAGCTAAATCATAGAAAAAATAACATTTTTATTAGGAAAAAATTATAAATATTAAATGTAAGATGTGATACTTTTTTATCCTTGTAATATACGTAATAGGTGGAATTAAATAGGTCTAGTACCTCAGCCATGTCATGCATGTCTGGTAAAAATTTGGTCTCCTTCAAATGTATAACATTGGATCAAATGGTACCTCAGTTTGAGGAAGAATTTCCTTGTTACTTTTTTTAAATAACTCTAAGCAGGTTCAAAAATATTCAAAATACTTCTAATTTGTTTAGAAAGTGTGATCTATTACCTGATATCAACAAAAAATCTTGAAACATATACATTATAAACAGTGCCTGAAAGAAATAGGTGTTGATTTTTACATAATATTGAGCTGGAAAAATGCCGTGTATCCTTAAGTGTGAACTGCCAGATAGCTGTGTAGATTTACACGAGAAATATCGTCTGGTTTGCACTGATGATGTAATGATGTGAGGGGGCTGAATGCATTTTTTGTTCCAAATTTAATGTGCCATTATCAACAGAATGATTGCATGCAGATCATTATATTGGCGTGTGAGGTTTTGGGATTGACATTTATTTTTTTATCGCGTATCTTGAGACTTTGATCCAAAGCTCATGGGATGAGGTGGTACCTAGTTTACAGAAAGCTGAATATATAATTTATAAACAAAAAATTACAGAATTAATAAAATATGAAATTAAGAAAAATTAGGATAAATTACATGTTGCATAGAGAAGTTTTCATGTATTGTGAGGGTCTCCTGTGTGGAATTCTAGCATACCACAAGGTAACCTTTGTGTGTGGATTTGAATACTTAGGTGTATCACTCTTTTTTTCTGCCCTGCTGGGAAATTTGGAAAACAAACCCTGGAGAAATCTTGTTTTTTGTCTCAGTAGATGAAACAGTTTGTTTACTGGGATTTCCTGCATCGTCGCTGGCTGGGTGCAGCTTAATACATGCACCGCTTCCCTACTCCCTCATTCTTACTGCTTCTCCACTTCCTACCACTCCCCTCAGCTTGCAGTCAGTGCTGCCACCACTTCTTGCCACTAGCCTAGTAGCTGCCGATGGGTGGCGTGAGGGGTGGTTTGTTTTGATATGATTCTTGGAGATTGTTGACCCAGTGGCTGGAGACAACGGTCATATGTGCACGAGTTGTGTCTGAGTGATTGTGTGAATATGTGTGTGTGTGTGTGTGTGTGTGTTATTTTCCAAGAAAGGTTATGGCCAAAAATTTAGTTGTGAGAGTGTGATTGTCTTTTCTACGTGTCTGTCCATGGTTCAGCTATCATCTTTACGTTGAGTTGCTACCTATCTTCATTAGCATTAATTCTCAGAGTATTTGCACAAATTGATGGATTTATCACCACCATCTCATTTTGTCAACATAATGTCAGTGACTTGTGTAAAGCTGGCCACATGAATGGATTTCCATGATGGGCCAAAACCACAGGCCATTTCTGTGGGTCTCTCTAACGGATTGGGTCTGCCGATTTGAAGCCCATCGTTTCCCAATAATGTGCAAGCCCTGCCCATCGGATCTAGTCTCGCCGATCTGCTCCCAGGCCGGCTCTGTTTGTGTGTGGTATAATGCAGTGGGTTTTCGTGATTTATATGAGGACTCAGGACTGTGGTGCTCCTCGGCAGGCCAGAGGCCACGGGCGATGGAGTTCAGGAATTGTGACTTTCTCACTGCAAGTACAGTGTGCGGTACATTTTTTTATAAACATTTTATTTATTCTAGTACATTTTGGGGCTTAGAAAATAATTTATACAGGATGTACATATCTTTTTTTTTTTTACAAACGTTCAGTACGCGAATCATGAGTGACCCGGCAGACATCAATACAATAATCGAATTCGTGCCATACCTGTCCCAGCATGGCATCGTCGATTGTGATATTTGTTTCTCGTATTCTCTCCCGGAGCTCCGCTACATCACGTGGTAGAGACCATACGTACACCGGATCTTAAATGTGTCCCCACAGAAAAAAAGTCACACAGAGTGAGGTCTGGTGATCAGGGAGACCATTTCATGAAACAGCTGTTCCCTTCTGTAGCACGGCCAGTTCATCGATGCGGCAGCTCCGTATTCAGGTACCCGCAAACTTCACGATGAAAATGGGGGGGAGCCCCATCCTGCTGAAAGATGAACGGAGAGCCCAATTGCATCTGAAGCATCAGCCATTGCTGCAACAAATCCGAGTAGGAATATCCAGTGACAGTTCTCTTGGCGAAGAAGAATGGCCCGTACAGTTTTCGACACAACAAAGCACAAAAAACATTTACATTTAGCGAATCACACCCAAATTCAATGCATTCGTGTGGATGCTTTGCACCCCAGATTCGACAATTATGCCTGTACACTTTCCCATTAGTGTGAAAAGTGGCTTCATTGCTAAAACTTAAGCGATCAAAAATTCCATCCCCGTCCTTATTCAATTGTTGCAACTGTGAACAGAACTCAAAACACTTGTCTTTGTCGTTGTTATTGACCTTCTACCCTAGCTCCAATCTGAATGGTTTCATAGACAACTTCTGTCGCATGACTTGCCACAGTCAGTGGAGCCATTTCGAGTTCATGGGATGCACGATGCACCAATTTCTTTGGACTCCTTATGAATGTCTCTCATATGCAATCCAAATTCACTTCACTCACACTGGGATGTCTGCTTCTCTGTGCTGGGCACAAGCAACCCGTCATAATAAATTTGTTGTGCCTTCCTTATTGGTGGTTTCTTACCGTACTTTGTTCTAAACATCCATTGAACAGCTGTAGCAAACACTTTGTTTGTCGAACTCCAACACGCAGAAAGCTCGCTCCGCACCTGAACTTGCAATGTTTATGACTGGTGTTATCGGCAAATCACCAAAGTATGCTGCGGTGGTATACATGAAAAAGAACTTTCAGGGTTTCCTTCAAAAAGACATATGTGTGATATCTGTGCTATGTTTGGTTCTTGTGCAATAAATAATTGAAAGTGTTCCCAGATGTAATGTACACCCTGTATATTAGAAAGTATGAGCGATAGGAAGAACAACTTGTGGCAGTCACAGGCGGTTTGTATGCTATGTACCTGTATATTTTGGCCTGCCTTATATACTACTTTCAATAGGCATACTTTTTTCTGAGGTTATTTCTGAAATCAGTGTAGGTATTTTAAATCTGTCTTGCGACTCCAAGGAAATGCGTATTTGTGTCACCAAATATGTTTAGTTTTATTGAAATAAAATAACATCAGTGCTCTTCATGGAATATTATATACCATTGTCTTTCTTTCTCCATCTAAAAACTGTTCATTACAAAAGATGCTGACATTAGTACTTAAGATTTTTGCTCATGAGGGGAAGAAAGACAGAAGTCCTTACATTTTTTTTGTGAACTTATGTCTTTACTTGCCCTTGAGACCTCGAAATTTGTCAGGGAAAAATGCTAAAACTTGCTGGAAATCAGGGAACGTCACTTGGGGAAACTTGCGGCAACCCTGAATGTTCACAAGCTGGCACTGCAGACCTTGCTGACTGCATTTTTCAGGGATGAGAATATTCTTGCCAAGTGCACAGAATTGCCCCAAACTATAACACCATATGAGATAACAGAGCAAAAGTAAACAAGCTTTTGTGTTTGTGTCCAAGACATAGTGTATAGTGAAGACAGAAGTGTTCATTTTCTGCTTAAGGTGTTGAACATGATACTTCTGAGAGAGCTTTTCATCTATCTTCAGTCTTAAGAATTTAAAATGTCTGTTCGACCAGCTCAGGACAAGACTATTTCTATTTTACAAGAGTTCAGTTGTTGGCAGTGAAGTATTAATCCGTTCTCCAAAAGCCATGTGCTGATGTTGCCAACTACCTTGTCAGCTAGATGATTTACGTTATGTTTAGTGTTTTCCGAGAGAACACATGTCCGAATATACAAAAGCTTTCGTTTGCATTTGCAGTAGGTATGGAATAAAAATAAAAAAAAAAAAAAAAAAAAAAAAAAAAACAGAAGCCCCTGTTTGTGTTTCCTATAGATAGTGGATATAACAACAGCTCCTTTAAGTTATGTTTTCAGATTATTTTTGATGCCACAATTTCCACTCACGTTGCTACTTTTGTGTTTTCTTCTTGCTTAGTACTCTTGATACATTTTGTTGAAAGTTTGACTATGGTTCCTGCTACTAGGTGCGAGGATACAAGTGAGTTGGCTTCCATTCGGACGTCTACGATGAGACGATGGACAGGGTGAAAGGCCTCGGCGTTGATACCGAGTGCACTGGTGGTGGTAGAATACCGCACGACCCCAGTGCCAACGTCATCAAAGCGTACAGCTACTCACAGGTGATACCAAAAGCAGTGAGTTGTAGAAATGACAGTATGTGTCATCTTGAGCTGTTATTCAACTTAATTTTTTACTGTGTGACTGGTTTCAGTTGAAGACCATTTTCAGGCACCTGTTGTATATACATCGTGGATACGGGAAAATTTGGGATGAAAAGAATGTTTGAAAATTATAGTAACAATACAAGCAACACTTACAGAATTTGATCACCAGCAAAAACTATATATATCAAAAGAATACAATGTCAGAAATATAAATTAAATATCCACAAGCATTGTATGTATTGTTACTACAATTTTGAAGTATCCATTTTGCCTGAATTTTTCCTGTTTCCATGCTGTGGGTACAACAGGTCCTCAAAAATGGTCTTTGACCAAAACTGGTTGCATCATAAAAAAAAATATCAACAGCTTAAGATTAAAAGAATCGATTTCTGTGATTTTATCCTTGCTCAAATGGAAACAGATGAATCTTTCATTTCAAAGATTGTGTTTAGTGATGAAGCAACTTTCCACACTAACGGGAAAGTCAACCGTCACAATGTCTGTGTATGGGGCACTGAGAATCCGCGGGAAACAACTCAGTATGAACATGACTCGCCTAAGGTGAACGTTTTCTGTGCCATTTCAGCCAATAAAGATTTTGGTCCCTTTTTCTTCGAAGGTGCTACTGTAACTGGACTACAGTATCTGGAGATCTTAGAGAATTGGCTGTTCCCTCAGCTCGAACAAGAAGCACAATAATTCGTATTTCAGCAGGATGGAGCGCCACCACATTGGCACTTATCTGTCTGTAACTACCTGAACGTCAACTACCCCAGGCGATGGATCGGCCGCCAGGCAGCCCGTGACAGAGCACTTCGTCACTGGCCTCCAAGAAGCCCTGATCTTACCCCCTGCGATTTTTTCTTATGGGGGTATGTTAAGGATATGGTGTTTCGGCCACCTCTCCCAGCCACCATTGATGATTTGAAATGAGAAATAACAGCAGCTATCCAAACTGTTACGCCTGATATGCTACAGAGAGTGTGGAACGAGTTGGAGTATCGGGTTGATATTGCTCGAGTGTCTGGAGGGGGCCATATTGAACATCTCTGAACTTGTTTTTGAGTGAAAAAAACCTTTTTTAATACTCTTTGTAATGATGTATAACAGAAGGTTATATTATGTTTCTTTCATTAAATACACATTTTTAAAGTTGTGGTATTCTTTTTGAATCACCCTGTACAGTTAGTTCTGGCCCAAAAAGTCATTTTAAATGTTTTTAAAGTACAACAAACAGTAGCATTTCTACTGTAATTTGTAAGCCATGATGAACAGTAGCACATAGTGTGAGTTTGCTGCCTTTTTATTTCTGTGGGACCTCGCTATGTGTGTAAACCGAAAAATGGCTTTTCGAGCTGAAACTAGTTGCTTAATTAAAAATATTTTTAGTAACTCTATTATCTTAAGCTGAAAAATATCATTTTCATCCAATGACATTAATAATTTTTGTGTCCTCTTTTTCACTTTTGCCATATGGGTGTGTTCTGAGAAGGTCTATCACATGTTTGTTTCTAAGATTGGTACAGTTGTTTTCTGTCATTAGTTATTGTATGCTGCTTTTGACCACTGAGAATCAAATTTTTCAACTGTTTAATATCAGGATTTAGCAGCAAGTTTTTTTACTCAAGTGTTAAAAGGTGTTGTATCTAACAACTATTTTTCTGATCTTCACAACTATTTTTCTGATCTGAAGATTGCCATGCAGGAACTCAACAAACTAGTTCTGATCTGATTCAAAGACTGCATTCATTTTGTTGGTAGAGACAGTGGGGAGCTGTCCTCTTCAGTCATCATTATCCAGAGGTGAAGCTAGTTTCTTTCAGTAGTGGCTGTCATTATTGACTTCAGTCTTCAAGAGTGTGTCTCAGAAATCATTAAATCAGCAGCAGACTGTTGGTTTATTGCATGAAGAGATTCCAAATACTGCTTTAAATTCACTTCTATCTTAAATTCAGTGCCATGTATGAATGTTTGCTTTTAAACTCCATTGCTACCTCAGTCTAACTGATGTGTGTACAAAAGGAGTGAACAAGTGGCCCGTGTAATATGCCTAGTGTGTTAACAGTGTACACCACTACACATTGTCTATTTTAAAAAATGAATCACTCTGCAGCAACCCAGAATGTCTCAGAATTCCCACACTATGCAGTACAGTATCCAAAGATTGTTATTCTGTGAACAGATATCCATTGGTGTTAATTAGATGTGTACTGTACTCTCCATTTAATGTACAAAAGCAGTTGTCCAGTAGCAATTCATTGCAAGAGGAGGGACAATTTCCAGTTTTGTTATTTATTTTATTTGCCCATTTAAATAAAGCTGACTTAGGAATTTTCCCTTATGTGGGGACTGTTTGTACTAGATAATGTGTCTGTTTGAAGTTCTATATTTGTATATTTTGCTGTTCATGTCACTTCTGCGTAATTTTTCATTGATTGTATCGATACTTGTTTGAATTCTGATATGTTGTGAAATTTCAAACATTTGGGAATCCCGTGATAAACCAGTACTATTACCGTCAATTGTAGGCTTAAACTAAACTGTGTTCTTTCAAAAATTTTTAGAACAGTATGCCTATCATCCTCATTCAAAATATTCTGTCTCTTATTTTGTTGTCCAATTATGTGAGAAATAGTTTAGTTTCAGAATTTTGAGATGCCTGCAAAACTATACTTTGTAAGTTAGTGCTACCAGTGTTTTGTATACGTGATTTACGTAGCAAATCAATGCTTTGTGGTTCACAGCTCAGCCAAAGTATACATCACCCCTGAATTTCATTGTATATCAATGCAAATAAATGTGTATTTTTGAGAATTTTCGGAAGTTACCATTGTCCTTTGCATAATCTGTGAGCAGTCGGGGTTTGTGATGTAGTTCCTGTAGCAGATTTTCTGCCAGACATTTTGTGTTACATCTGGTTTTCCCTTAACCCTTTACTGGCCAAAACTCTATTGGATCTTTTTTTTTTGCAAACTTTTATACATAAATATGTTACATTGAGTGATAAATTGAATAAAAAGTTGTTTTGAAAAGTTTCAGTTTATTAGAACAAAAACTACAGAAGTCCTCATTTTTGGGACATTGGCCAAATGCGCTATCCAAATTCACAATCTTATTCTCCATGCATAATATTGTAAGAAGCAACACAAACATTAAATAAAGAATATTGTAATGTTATGGAATGTATATTGTACTGGTTGTTACCTATCTCGTTTCTTGATAACTGAATGATGTGGAATCTTACGCGGTATATTGTGGTAGGACCACATTCGCACCACGTGTTTGTAATTGATAATAATATGAGTAGTTCCAGCACAATTTCAGCAAGGCTTATTTATTAGTAGCTGCTGAAAGATTACACACTGCAGATCTCGTTTGTCTAGGGGTTTTGTCTGCAAAACATTACTCTAACGAGCCTGGCCTGGGTTTTCTTCTTGTTTGAAATAAACACTACCGGGTTTGAATTACTTTCGGCTAAAAATAATATTTATTCGTACTCTTTGTTTAGTAACTACAATATTTTCACTTCGAACATTGATACCCTAAAAATGCATTATACTGTACTGGTCACTTAAACACGTCCATCTCCCTCCAATACCGACAAAGAATTTGCGTGCAAGCCAACATGTGCCCGGAAGTTGCAGACATTCCTGCATTCCAGATTCTTTGGTCTTCTGACCTTAATACACTCCAAAGACACATATAAATAAATACATATAAATATACCACATTTATCATCTCAAACAAATCCATTATTTATCATAAAAGAAAATATTCATAAATAAATAAATTAAACACATTGTATGGCAACATAATGAAGTTACCTTAACTCTCTACTGTGGGCATCGTACTTTTCGCATGAGATAAACTTTATCTCTGACAGTTAATTACATTACAATAGCCCACCAGGACTTGCAAGTGTACCTTGGTCCACTTGTCAGTCCGATACAGAAATTGCATCATTGTCTTAGCTTGTATACAACTTTTTATCACAACTGTAGTAAACTGTTTATTCTTTCATCAACCATTGACTTCCTCCTTTGTCTCACAACATAAATACATATGTCGATTTGTTGCCCAGAAATTTACTATAAAATAATACTAAAGTTAAAACATTTTCTCATATTAGAACAAACATAGTACTAACTCCTATATCATCAGTGAGTTTGCAAAAGTATTTCAATTCAACAACACTATTCTCTCATGAGCCTTGTGAATTATGTTATATCAAAATTAAGAGGCAAAATAAGCCAACAAAGTATCTTTATGGGGTTATAAACAGAGCTGAATAAAACCAGTTATGGTGAGCATGATGTAAAACAAAGGCACACTTGCATATACAAGAAAATATATTCTATTAACTATACAATTATTATTTTTTTATTTATTTATTTATTTATTTATTATTTTTTTTTTTTTAGCATTATGGTCTATTTAAGTGAATGAACAAATTTCAAAATTTATGAGATTTGCTATTCTCAAACTGTGAGGGTGGGTGACATGTCTTGTCTCCTAGCATCATCAATAAAATAAAATCCCTTATTTATCAAGTTTACATATTTTGCAATTCATTAAATACTGTAAAATTACTTTAAAAAACACATAGGAATCATGAAATCTAATCTTATAATATAATTACGTGACAATCAGTCTAGATACAACATCGTTTTGCATGAGATGTGTTACATGGCATAGTATGGTGACTGCATTTTTTTTCTTTCTTTCTTTACTTCCAGTAAAATTCTTTCCAGATAAAGGCATGTTTTTAGGCTCAGTTTGCTCTTTTCTCAATATACGGCTTCAAAGAAACATTCCTAAGACCAAACAGCTTTCTCGACTTGGGATATACTAATCGGTACGCATTTGGATGGGGTTCTCAATAATCTCAAATGGCCCAATGTAAATGTCAAAGAACTTCTTGAGTTCTGCTGTTAGTAACTTTGATCGTTTGTGGGATTTCACTAAGACATGGTCACCTACTCTGAATGTGGTAGCCTTTATTTTCGTATTACGTCTGTTTTTCCTAGCTTCACCTAGTTTCTTCATGGTTTTCTTTACAATCTCTTCACGTTCTTTCATTGATATTAAGCTACATTGTGGAAAGTCTATTAATTCAGAAATAAGATTTGCTGGTCTGAGGTGAAACATAATTTCATATGGTGAAAACCCAGTAGAGCTATGCTGCAAGCTGTTCATGATATCCTCGAAGTTGTTTACATGGTCGGACCAACTAGGATGTTTGTGACTACAATATGTCCTACAAAGTCTCCCTATTTCTCTCATGTACCTTTCTGCTGGGTTTGAAGATGGGTTGTACACGGATATCAAGATATGTTTTGTGTTAGTTTTTTTCCATGAATGCTTTCCAGTTTTTTGAAACAAATTGTGAACCATTATCAGATAGTATAGCTTTAGGTTTCCCTACACTCTTGAAGTAATCTCTCTCAATTTTTGCAATGATCTCTTTACTTGTAGCTTTTTGCACAGAATAAAGTTTAATTAGTTTGGAAAATACATCAACCATGACGAATATAAAACAATGGCCACCTTTGCTTTTAGGTAAAGGTCCATAAAAGTCTACAGCTACTAAATCTAATGGTTTATCTGGAATGATGTTCTGCATTTCTCCCTGACATGTTCTGTTGCTTACTTTTACTCTTTGACATTTGTCACATGTTGATATTTCGTTCCTCACCTTCTTTACCATGTTATAAAAGTAGATATTTTCTTGTAACTTTTTTTACACATTTCTGTATTCCACAGTGACCATAACTCTCATGGGTGTACTTCATTAATTTGTCTGCCTCACACTCTGGCCAACGTAGCTTCCAATTGTCAGAGTCCACATCTGTTCTTCTAAAGAGTGTTCCCTTAAAGACCTTATAGTACTTGTCAAGTTTATCATACCCTCTTTTGCCTAAACAGTCCTTAACCAATTTCCAATTAGGATCGTTATTCTGTCCCCTCCTGATGTTATTGCAAAGTGTCTTTATGAGCTTTTCATCCTGGATTCCCTTCATGTATCTTATTTTAAATTCCTTTTCTTCCTCTTGATCAAACATTTCCTGATCTCCTCCTACTGGTAACCTGGATAAAGCATCAGCTACTACGTTTTCTGATCCCTTAATATACACAATTTCGTAATCAAACTGTTGCATGAACATTGCCCACCTGGTTAATCTACTGTGATATAATCTACACTCCTGCAAGTAACTTAAAGCTTTGTGGTCTGAATAGACTTTTATCTTGTGTCCTAACAGGTATGTTTTAAATTTTGTAAACGCCCAGTGTACTGCGAGTAATTCTTTTTCTGTGACAGTGTACGTTCTCTCATGTTTAAGTAACATTCTGCTGGCAAATGCAATTGTACAATGAAGATTTTTTTCATTCACAATTTTCTCCTGAAATAGTTCTGCTCCTAGTCCACAATCACTACTGTCAGTGTGAAGACAAAATGGCAAACTAAAATCTGGTCTGTGTAAAAGACTGTTCTTACAAAGTTCATTCTTAATTTTATCAAATGCTTTCTGGCACTCTTCAGACCAATTCCATGGAGTATTTTTTCTAAGTAAGTTGCTTAAACATGTTACATTAAGGCATTGTCCATTTACATATTTTCGATAGAATCCACAGAGTCCGTAGAAAGACTTTAATTGTTTCCGGTTTCTAGGAGATGGAAAGTTTACGATAGATTTTATTTTCTCCGGATCTGCACTTATCCCTTCCTTAGTAATGACATGACCTAAAAATTTTAGTTCTGACACACCAAATTTACATTTTTCCAGTTTTAATGTCATACCACCTCTTCTGAGTTTCTCACACACCTTCTTCAATAACTTCAAATGATCCTCCCAACTTTGATTTGAAACTAATATATCGTCTACATAAATTGTTAATTCTGACACAACTTCTTGGCCAAGTACATAGTCTAGTGCCCTTATAAATTCGGCGACTGATGAGTTTAATCCGAAAGGCACTACACAATACTGGTAACATCTCCCATTGTATAAGAAAGCAGTGTACTTTCTAGAACTAATTGCAAGAGGTACTTGATGAAAACCTGAAGTTAGGTCAAGGCTTGACATAATTTGGATATTTTTAAATTTATATAACAACTCATCGATGTTCTCTGGGTGGTCAGTTTCTCTGTATAAACATTTGTTTAACTGTCTGGAATCCAGTACTAATCTGACTTGTCCATTAGGTTTATTTACAGTGACTAAGGGATTATTATAAGGGCTTATACTCCTCTCAATGATTTCACACACTTCCATCTTTTGCAATTCTTTCTCCACTGCTACCCTTTTCGAGATTGGAATACTGTATGGTTTTGTAAAGAAAGGTTCATGTGGCTTCAACTGTAAAGTACATTGGTATCCAATTACTTTACCTGGTATATTGCTAAATACATCACTATATTCCCACAGAAATAATTTCAAATCTTGTTTTTGGTTCTCAGTTAGTTCTCTAGCCTCGACTACTTTTTCATTTACTAACTTTTCAAACTCTATCTCATCTGTATCGAAATCTGTGACATGGCTTTCAATGTACTCACCTTCTTTTGTAAATTCAATACTGTTCACAGTCTTATTCATACAAAACACATTTGATTGAAGAAGTTTCGTAGTGATGACTTCACCACTTGGTAGAGTCATCATTAATTTCTGCCCTGCCCAATCAAATGCTGCACTTACTTTTGTTATCCAAGACATGCCTAGGATAAAATCCTCTGTGAGATCAGGAATGACGAGACACCCATGTGACCATGATACTCCTTCAATTTCAAAAGTAATAAAAGCCTGACTCCTTATTGATTTACTGTGCTTCCCGGTAGCACCTCTTATTTTAATTCCTACCACAGGTAACTCGACATAATCCTTATTAGTTTTCAGTTTTTTACTTAATGATTCTGATATCCCAGATACTTGACTTCCTGTGTCTACTAAACACTTTCCTTTCCATGATCCTATCTGCACATCAATAAACGGACTGCTTACATCAAAGTCAAATTTTTTGTTAATATTCTCATGTAATAAGTCATCTTCAATTTCACTGAATCCATATCCCTTTCCAGTATCCTTACCTGTATCATTACTACCAGAGTTATATGCTGTTATTACCCTAATTGCATTTTCTTTGGCCTGATTACTATTTCTGAATATTTCATTAAGCCAACTACATTCATTTGTGCTATTGTGTGTCTCTCCTTTATATTTCTGTCTTAACATTTGTGCAATGTGATACTTAATTCTATGCCACCAGTCTGGATACAAAGTTTCACATATATCAAGTGTTACCTTTCTGAAATTTTCATCATCCTTAATGGCACTACTGTTAACCCATAAGTTAAACAAAAATTGCTCACTATCTGACATTTCATCATCTACTCCCCTAATGCTGTTAAGATTACCTGCTGTCAATTCCTTCTCATTTTTCTTCCATGTATTAAGATCAAATAACTCATTGGCTGAAATTCTGGCATCCTTATCATTGAAATTGTCAACTGTGTTCATGTGTACCTCGCTAATTTCATTACTATCCTCTTTTATATTAGTAATCCCTAAAGCTTCCAACTCCTCACTTACACCAATAAAACATCTATCTTCACTACTATCCTCAATTTCCTTTTCTTCCCAATCAACATCACAAAAATTATCATCTTTATCCTCTGCACTCTTACCTTCAGTATGCAGATACACATTTAAATCATCCTTACTAGGTGCTCTTTTCATTCCTAGCCCACCAGACTCTTCCATAAGTTCTCTAATTCCTAATACACTTTGATCATTTGAACAACTATTTTCCAGCAAGGTGCTCCTCTCAGCCCACTCATAGAATGAATCTAAGTTTAAGTCTTCACAGTTTTCTAAGCAATCAGTGTCTTTAAATAACTTACCTTTTGTTTCTGGTTTATTTGTATGTCATATATTATTTGTAACAGATACTACATTAATGGGATAACACTCCTCTTTGAAATAATTACTCATTATGTCACAGGTATCTTTCTGTTTAGTTAGACAGTTTGGGTTGGCCCTTTCCATTTGTGTATAAGTAGCTCCTACCTTGCGGACCGCCAATGGAGCCTCATTCAGTTTTTTAACTCCTGTTCAGTTCTCCCCATACCATTATGACTATTCCACTCCTTTGGTTTATTTCCAAAGTGTCTGTTACCAGATTGGTTATGATTATTTCCATACTGACCTTTGTAATGGAAATTGTGTCCTTGTGATCCCTTGAAGTTGTACTGGTGATTTCTCTGATGAGAATCACTACTTCCAAAATTGTGTGTTTCCTTTTTATCATGTTGTGTGTTTCCCCAATTTGTATGCCCTGTCCTTTGAAAATGGTTTTGACTATGGTGTGGTGGTTTACCCGTTTTCTCAATAATTCTGTCTAGTTTGTCAACATATTTCAAAAACTGATCTATTGTGTCATCTGGACCATAAGCTAACTCCCACTGTAGTTCACATGGTAGCCTCCTTTTGAGTGCATCAATTTGAGTGAGTTCATCAAAAGGTTTGCTTAGGCGAGTGAGTTTCCTTAACTGATTTCTGCAAAATTGCTTCATGCTACGAAATTCATGTTTATAAACAGGTCCATTCAAGAATTCGCTTTTTATTCTTGCCTGTTCTGTCTCTGACCAGAATTTACTTAAGAACCTCTCCTCGAACTCTGCAAAAGACATTCCCTCAGTACAATAATGATTAGTCCATGACAATGCTTCACCTTCTAGAAATCTTTTCACAAATTTAATTTTCAAATTATCATTCATATTTGGGAAAAAGATATCCTTGCAATGCTGCGGGAAATCTACCGGATGCATACTGCTCTCATCTGAAAAGTTTTGTACTGGAATATTGTACCACAAAGTGCCAATATTGTTCGGCAAACTATTGCTGACCATATTGCTACTAACACTTGCAAGTTTCTTAGTGATGTCATTAATACTACTTTCTAAACTCTTGACTTCATTTTTGTTTATCTGATTATTTACATCTATTTTTTCAGTAATAATTCCTATCTTTTGTTCAAATTTGCTTTCTACTTTAACAATTTTATCGTCTACAAGAGAAATACGCTCAGATACTGTTTCTTCTACATGTTTGATATCTGAATGCACAACTTTAAACGCATTATGGATTTTCTCTCTACCTGTACTTGCTTCAGTTTTCAGATTTTTTACTTTTGCATCTACATTTTTAACTTTTCTCCCGACATAATTGACCTTACCCGTGATCTTAACCATATTACGACTCAAACTGGAAATTTTTGCTTCTACTTTTTGAAAGTGATTGTCATTTTTCTTTTCATATTCTTTGAATTGTTTTTCAAATTTATCACTCATGAGCTTGAGAGTCTGGTCTAACTGAGCAGCATTGTTTTGCTCCATTTGATCCAAACGAATCTCATTAGCATCGAGTCTGTCTTTAATATTTCCTAACCACTGTCCGTTTTGTCTGTTAGTGTCATCAATTGCCTTAAATTTTCCCTCCATATAATTCAATATTTTTGATAGCATGTCTTTAACTTCATTCTGTCTTTCCGTATGAGTTTCAACTTTGTCTACAGGATTCGGACTATTACTGTTGCATTCACTTTCGTATGATAAATTCACATCTGTACTAGCGTTGGCGACACCGTCGTCAATACCTTCCTCTTTTACAATAGTCATCTTTTTACACAGGAATAAACAAAACACAACAAATTTATCTTTTCTAAAGGAAACTAAACTATTTTACTCACAGTTTACTTATTTTCTTATAAGGTCTTCTTTGTTGATTGGTGCGTGATGGAATTCACAACACTGAAACACTACACTTATATGAATATTGCTTTTTTGGTTGCACAACACTTTACACTTTTTTCTTCTTTCGTGACTTATTGCGCCGTTATTCTTGCTCCAGTAACTGCATCCCGTTGTCTTGAAGGTATCAGCATTCGACTTCCTTTGTCTTGAAGGTATCAGCATTTGACTTCCTTTAACATTTTCAGCCAGGATGTACGAATTCTGTCGTTTTCTTCGCAATCTCGGTGGTAGTTCATTTCGGTAACATTTTCAATAATCCCGGACGACGCCACCATATTGTACTGGTTGTTACCTATCTCGTTTCTTGATAACTGAATGATGTGGAATCTTACGCGGTATATTGTGGTAGGACCACTTTCGCACAACGTGTTTGTAAGTGATAATAATACGAGTAGTTCCAGCACAATTTCAGCAAGGCTTATTTATTAGTAGCTGCCGATAGATTACACACTGCAGATCTCGTTTGTCTAGGGGTTTTGTCTGCAAAACATTACTCTAACTAGCCTGGCCTGGGTTTTCTTCTTGTTTGAAATAAACACTACCGGGTTCGAATTACTTTCGGCTAAAAATAATATTTATTCGTACTCTTTGTTTAGTAACTACAATATATTCTCTTCGAACATTGATACCCTAAAAATGCATTATACTGTACTGGTCACTTAAACACGTCCATCTCCCTCCAATACCGACAAAGAAGTGGCGTGCAAGCCAACATGTGCCCGGAAGTTGCAGACATTCCTGCATTCCAGATTCTTTGGTCTTCTGACCTTAATACACTCCAAAGACACATATAAATAAATACCTATAGATATACCACATTTATCATCTCAAACAAATCCATTATTTATCATAAAAGAAAATATTCATAAATAAATAAATTAAACACATTGTATGGCAACATAATGAAGTTACCTTAACTCTCTACTGTGGGCATCGTACTTTTCGCATGAGATAAACTTTATCTCTGACAGTTAATTACATTACAATATTCAGTATGAAATGAAGCAAAACACTTGTCATGTCCACCAACATTGCACCTATCACAAATTTTTGTTGTTTTTTTCTTGCAGTAAGCACATTTCTTCTGTGTTTTACTTGGCACAAAGAAATGATTTCCTGGATCTAGTCGTACATCTGTGCTCACCCATCCTCCCATCAATTTGCTTCCTTGTGCTCCTCTTTGTTTTGGTACTGATCCTTTTTCCTTTGATAGAAAAAACATCACTATTCTCTGTCGGACATCCAAAAGTAAGAGCTTCTCATTAGAGTTAGCAATTTGGTATGCACGCCATGTGTTTACTATGCAGATATATATCATCTGTGTGAATAATGGCCACCACCATTTCTTTGACCTTATCCTCGTCCTATAAAGTGATATCTGCTTGTCCAGTAGATATATGGCACCCATGTGGGCATTGTATTCTTCAATGATATGTGGCAGTGTAACAGATATTTCCTTTTTTTTGCCCGTGAATATATTTTAGTAGAACTCAAGGAATAATAGTACTGTTATTTGTCACTACACATACTGGTTTGTTGTCACTCCATTTCACAACCAGAACTTCATTCTCTTTGTCAAATATGTAGTCATAGAATCCTCGTTCCTTCCTTTTGCCATTCTTTTCGAGTCAATCAAAGGACATGCATTAGTTCGGATCTCTGTTATTGTTCCTGCAGCTTTCATTTTACTCTTTCCGAGTGTGATCAGTGTGTCAACACTGGTGAAAAAGTTGTCAAAGAAAAGCTTATAATTCGGATACTCTGATTCTGGAATAATGGTTTTTAGTTCATTTATTACCCTTGCACCTAAAGGCTCCTGTTTGTTGTCAGTCTTGCTACAGTATGGTGAAAAATTATAAAGAAAGCCATTGGAACTTGTAAGACACCAAATTTTATATCCAAATTTGATAGGCTTTTCCCTCAGAAACATTTTAGCTGAATGTTTGCCATAATAATGTACCATTATTTCATCAGTTGAGAGTTCTGAATGAAATACGCCAAATTTACCAAATTCCTATTTCAGCATTTCAAATTATAACCTCAGTTTGTACATCTTGTCGTTTCTGTCTATTTTGGAGTTGTCATTGAGATGAATGAATCTCTTTATTTCCCAAAACCTATTTCTTGACACGGAGTTGAAGACTAAAGGAACACCGACGTCAGGAGCCTGTTCCCAGTACTTATTCTTGTGGGGAAGCTTATGATAACCACTCAGAAGTAGTACGCCAATAAATAATTTTAGTTCTTCTTTGGTTAGCAGAAAATTTATTCTGTTATGTTGGCAAGCATAAATTTCGCTTTGTTCAATAATAGTATCCATTAGTTTCTTAGAAAAAAAAATCCTCAAACACCTGGGGCACTGTGTTATTTGCTAGACATTCCGCATCATAATGTTTGTTGCTCTTCCCTGGTTCACTATTGTTTGTGTACGTTGGTTGACATTTATACCACTTACATATATATTTTTTTGTAGATAACATACCACTTTCTCCTCCACCTCCCAACACTTTCCTTCTTTTGGCTTCTGGATGTACAACTGTAGCATTAACTTCATCTCAGCTGGTTGTGAGCTCTAAAGTACCGGCGTCATCTTGTACAACAGTACATTTTCGTCAGTGTCTTCTTCATCTGTTATTACATCTGCATTGGGTGGAATAATTGCCAATTCTGTATATCATCTTCATCGTCACTCTCTTGATGGTTCTCTAGTTCTGCTAGAATTTCTTGAAATGTAAGTTCACGTGGCATGTTTTTGTCCTGTTGGAATCGTAAAATTCGAATAGAATATGAAAAAAGCAGATATAAAGAACATAAAATGCAATTCTTCTCTGTATATTATGTGTATACAAGAATAGGGCACATCAACAATAAATAAATGATTTTTTTATATATATATATATATATACAGACACACACACACACACACACGAAAGGATGTGCGTTTTAAGGGAGAGGGTAAGGAGTCATTCCAATCCCCGGAGCGGAAAGACTTACCTTAGGGGGAAAAAAGAACAGGTATACACTTGCGCACACACACCCATATCCAACCACACATACACAGACACAAGCAGACATTTGTAAAGGCAAAGAGATTCGGCAGAGATGTCAGTCAAGGCAGAAGTACAGAGGCAAAAATGATGTTGAAAGACAGGTGAGGTACGAGTGGCGGCAACTTGAAATTAGCGGAGGTTGAGGCCTGGCGGATAACGAGAAGAGAGGATATACTGAAGGGCAAGTTCCCATCTCCGGAGTTCTGACAGGTTGGTGTTAGTGGGAAGTATCCAGATAACCCGGACGGTGGAACACTGTGCCAAGATGTGCTGGCCGTGCACCAAGGCAAGTTTAGCCACAGGGTGATCCTCATTACCAACAAACACTGTCTGCCTGTGTCCATTTCCCCCCTGCGGGTTCGGGGGTTAGAATAGGCCCGCGGTATTCCTGCCTGTCGTAAGAGGCGACTAATAGGAGTCTCAACTGTTTCGGCCTTTAATGTGATGGTCCCCATTAGGGTTTGACCTCCAATTTTCCAAATTCAACGGAAGTAAGAGCCTTTTGGGGAAGGACCCCTTACGTGGTGCACCATCAGTCCTCTGTGCCCTAAGACCTTGGCACTCTTTATCGTGTGGGTGTCGTAACTGCACCCTCCATCCCTCATTTTGGGCATACACACCTGATGGATTGTGTAAGTTACGCCCTTAGTGCATCATCATCTGCACCCACGATCACTATGGACTACCCATGGCACCCAAAATCCAGCACGGTAGCCAGCCCGTTGTGGTGGGGTCGTCATGTACCCTCTAGGTTGTAGCCCCCTGACAACACAGGGATCGTACTGCCGATGCCTGAACTGCCGCCTCCCCACGTAAGCCTAGGAGTAGATGCCCGTCTCTCCGGGGCATCAGGACTCCCGGCAACGGCCATCCTGCTAGGTGGCCTTTGCTGTGGCTGGGTGCCACCCGTGGGGAGAGCCCCTGGTCGGAGTGGGTGGCATCGGGGCGGATACCCCGCAATGAAATGGGTACAATCTCAATCCGGCGGTCGCACGACCACCAACGTCTCTAAGCGCAATAAAGTAGACTTTAACGCTGTGGCATATAACCCCAAATCGTCCCCTTCCCTAGCCACGCCCTGGGAGGGACGCAGGGCTGCGGACAGACAGGAGCCATATTCACCGCGATATCTTGTGTGCAGCAGAACTGATGGGGATTCATTTTTGGGGACTAAGCCTCTGTTCTTTGTGACCCATCTTGAATATAAGTTCGGGGAAGTGGCCCCTCTTTCCAAAATGCGGAGCGGGGCCATTTTGATACAAGCACCTTCCTCTGCACAGTCAAGGGCGTTGCTCGCCTGTGAGAAGCTTGGTGACATACCTGTTAACGTCACTCCCCATAAGTCACTAAATTTGGTCCAGGGGATTATCTTTCATAAAGATCTTCTGCTACCGTCTGATGACGAGCTACGGGAGAACCTGGCACGACGAGGTGCACACTTCGTTCGTCGTGTCTTTAGGGGACCCAAGGATAATAGGATCGCTTCCGGTGCTTTCATCCTGGCCTTTGAGGGCAACTGCTTGCCTGAGAAGGTCAAGGTCATGATCTACCGGTGCGATTTCAAGCCCTATGTCCCACCCCCTATGCGATGCTTCCAGTGCTGGAAATTCGGGCACGTGTCCTCCATATGCACTGCCAGCCCCACATGTCGCGATTGTGGACGACCTTCGCATCCAAATGCTCCGTGTGCTCCACCTCCCACCTGCGTTAACTGTGGGGAGCATCATTCTCCCTGCTCGCCAGATTGTGCAGTCTACCAACGAGAGCGGAAGATACAAGTAATTAAGACCCTGGACCGTTTAACTTACCAAGAGGCGAGGAAGAAATTAGAATGGCTCAACCCCACACCTATGTTGAGGAGTTATGCTGCTGTAACACTGCAGCCACCAGTTCCTGCAAAGACTCCTTTGACAGTTGGCCCACCGAACAGTCATGTTTCGCCTGCCCCACCACCGGTGGGGGCCACTCTCTCTTCCACTGCTCCCAAAACACACAGTTCGGGAGCAGTGCGCCCCAAGCAACCGAGGACGTCGGTCCCCACCTCTCAGCCGGAGCGGCGACAGCCCTCTCTGGCTCCTCAGCCGGGGAAGCGACAGCTCTCTCCGGCTGCTCAGCCGGAGACGCAACAGCCTCCTCTGGCCTCACTTGTTCGGAAGGGATCCCTTGGGGGAGTCCCTTCCAAGGACTTCCCCAGTGTCTCACAAGACACTAGCCAGTGGCTGAAGAAGCCACCAGCTGCTGGTCGAAGGGCTTCACGCTCTTCCTCTGTTCCTGATAATGCGTCAGGAAAGCCCTCCCAGCATGCCAACCCTCCTCCGAAAGACAAGAGAGAGAAGAGGAAGCTCTCCAAGAAGGATAAGGACCCAGTGGTTTCCGCACCAACGCTTCCTGTCAGCTCAGCCTCTGAGGATGAGGTCGAGCTCTTTGCGTCCCCTGATGACCTGGATCTCGCCGTCTCCTCAGAAACGATGGCCGTAGCGATGTCCGTCACTCAGTTGGTGGCAGCATGTGACCCTGCCCAGTAATTTGCCTTTTCAGTGCCTGAATGCCTCTACAGGACACGCTTTGTACAATCCTCCAGTGGAATTGTGGCGGTTATTTTAGCCATCTACCTGAGCTGCGTCAGCTTGTAAGCTTGACACCTGCTTTATGCATTGCTCTCCAGGAAACCTGGTTCCCGGCAATGCGGACCCCTGTCCTCCGTGGATACAGGGGTTATTACTGCAACCGAAGCACTTACAATAGTGTGTCAGGTGGAGCCTGCGTGTATGTCCTTACCTCTGTATATAGTGCTCCTGTGCCCCTTCAAACATCTTTGGAAGCTGTGGCTGTCCGCGTAAGGACTACCCAGGACATAAACGTCTGCAGTGTCTATCTCCCTCCAGGTGGTACAGTCTCCCTGACCGAATTGGCTGCACTTGTCGCCCAACTTGCCACGCCTTTTCTTCTCCTTGGGGATTTTAACGCCCACAATCCCCTGTGGGGTGGATCGAAGATTACTGGCCAAGGCAGAGATGGCGAGAATCTCATCTCCCAACTTGATCTCTGCCTCTTAAACACTGGCGCTGCCACGCATTTCAGTGTGGCACATGGCACGTTCTCGGCCATAGATCTGTTGTTGTGCAGCCCAGGGCTTTTACCATCGGTCCACTGGAGAGTCCATGATGACTTGTGTGGTAGTGACCATTTTCCCATCTTCCTTTCACTACCCCAGCGTCGATCCCATGAACGCCTGCCTAGGTGGGCATTTAGCAAGGCAAACTGGGAAACATTCTCCTCTGCTGCCACTGTTGCATCTCTCCCCCACAGTACCATCGATGTGGTGGTTGAGACACTGACTGCAGCGATTGTTTCCGCTGCAGAACGTACCATTCCTCGTTCGTTAGGGTGCCCCCGGCGAAAGGCAGTGCCTTTGTGGTCTCCGGAGGTCGCTGAATCCATTAAAGAACGTCGGCGGGCTCTTCAGCGACATAAGTGGCACCCGTCTTTGGAGAACCTCATTTTCTTCAAATGTCTCCGTGCTCAGGCACGGCGGCTCATCAAGAGTCGGAAACAGGAGCGCTGGGAGAGGTACGTTTCCACCATTGGTTCCCGTACTTCACCCTCCCAGGTGTGGATGAAGATTCGGCGCATCTTTGGAGTGCAGCACTCTACAGGTGTCCCAGGGCTTACCATCAACGGGGCGGTATCCACCGATGCTGATGCAATCGCCAAGCATTTCGCACAGCAGTATGTTCGGGCCTCTGCGTCGGGGAATTACCCGCCTGCGATTTGCGCGCTTAAACGCCAGGAGGAAGGCAAACGGCTTTCTTTTGCTTCTCGCCACCCTGAGACGTATAACGCCCCATTTAGTTTGTGGGAACTCCAAAGCGCCCTGGCACAGTGCCCCGATACGGCCTCTGGGCCAGATGGCATCAACAATCAGATGCTCAAACACCTGTCCCCGGTCTGTCAGCGATGTGTTCTTGCCGTCTTCAACCGCATATGGGGTGATGGTGTCTTTCCGTCGCAGTGGCGAGAAAGTACCATCATTCCGGTGCTGAAGCCTGGTAAGGACCCGCTTACTGTGGATAGCTATCGACCCATCAGCTTGATAAATACTCTGTGCAAGCTACTGGAACGTATGGTGAGTCGACGGCTGTGTTGGCTGCTCGAGTCTCGGGGTCTTCTGGCTCAGTGCCAGAGCGGCTTCCGTCAGGGCCGTTCCACCGCCTATACTTTGGTCTTTCTTGAGTCTGCAATCCGCACTGCTTTTTCCAGGCGCCAACACCTTGTCTCCCTCTTTTTCGACCTCTCCAGAGCATATGACACGACGTGGCGGCACCATATACTCGCCACGTTGCACGGATGGGGTCTCCGGGGCTCTCTCCCCATTTTTATTCAGAATTTTTTATCTGTTCGGACATTCCGCGTTTTAATTGGCACATCCCATAGTTCACTTCATATCCAGGAGAATGGCGTTCCACAGGGCTCAGTATTGAGTGTGCCCCTTTTCCTTGTGGCCATAAATGGCCTTGCAGCAGCAGTTGGGTCGTCTGTCTCACCCACGTTATATGCTGACGATTTCTGCATCTTGTTCAGCTCCTCCACCATTAGTGTTGCAGAACGTGGGTTGCAGGGAGCCATACGCAAGGCGCAGGCATGGGCCCTATCTCATGGGTTTCAATTTTATCCTGCAAAGACTTTTTTTATGCACTTTTGTCGGTGCCGAACTGTCCATCCCCACCCTGAGCTCTATCTTCAGGATGCCATTCTCAAGGTTGTTGACACTTACCGTTTTCTGGGATTGCTGTTCGATGCCCGGCTTACTTGGCTTCGACATATTCATCAGCTCAAGCGTCAGTGCTGGCAGCATCTGAATGCCCTTCGCTGCCTCAGCAACACAACTTGGGGTGCCAATCGTAATACGCTGCTGCAGCTCTACAAAGCCCTTGTGCTGTCCCGGCTTGATTATGGGAGTGTGGCGTATGGCTCAGCGTCGCCCTCAGCATTGCAACTGCTGCACCCCGTTCACCACTGTGGGGTTCGACAGGTGACAGGAGCATTCCGCACCAGCCCTGTGGACAGCATACTTGTGGAGGCAGGTGTACCTCCACTGCGATTGAGGCTCCAACATTTACTGGCCGCTTATGCTGCCCATGTTTTTAGCTTGCCTGGTCATCCAAACTATCGTCTCCTGTTCCCACAATCGGTCGTCCATCTTCCTGAACGTCGGCCCCGGTCAGGTTGTACGATCGCGGTCCGCGTCAAAGAGCTTCTCTCTGGGCTTACGGTTTTTACAGTTCCACCTCCTTTCCGGGCCACTTTGCGGACACCCCCATTGTGTGTTCCTCACCCTTGCCTTCGGCTCGACATGGCACAGGGCCCGAAGGACTCCGTCCCTCCAGAGGCCTTCCGCTGCCGTTTTTATTCCATCTTGACCACGTATCAGGGCTCTGGCATTGTATACACTGACGGTTCAATGGTTGCTGGTCGTGTCGGATATGCGCTTACTCTAGGGGACCATTCTGAACAACGTTCCTTGCTGGATGGCTGCAGCGTTTACACAGCTGAGCTGGTCGCCATCTTTTGTGCCCTAGAGTATATCCGCTTCTGCTCAGGTGAGTCCTTTGTTATCTGTAGCAATTCCCTGAGCAGTTTACGAGCTCTCGACCAGTATTTCCCTCGTTCTCGTCTGGTGATGGCTGTCCATGAGTCCCTGCATACTCTTGCACGTAACGGCCGCTCTGTGGTCTTTGTGTGGACCCCAGGCCATGTTGGGATCCCCGGCAATGAGAATGTTGACCGCCTGGTAAAAGAGGCCATCAGTAAACCACCTATGGAGATTGGCCTCCCGGCGACTGATTCGCGGGCACTATTACGCCGCAAAGTTTTCGAATTCTGGGACACTGAATGGCGCAACCTGCCCGTGCCAAACAAACTCCGTCGTATCAAGGAGATGACGACTGTTTGGCGGTCATCCCTGCGAGCCACCCGCAGGGACTCAGTCGTCGTTTGTCGGCTCCACATTGGCCACATCCGACTGACGCACAGTTATTTACTGTGTCGTGAGGATCCTCTTATTATGCGTTCAGTTAACTAAGTAGAAATTAGTAATATCTTATCTCAGTGAGGAACTTGAAACTTTCAGGACAGGTCAGGAGCATGTAGAGGTGCTCTTCCTCTACTTGAAAAGAACAGTTGACCACACACTGAGTAGATAGGTTCCTAGTAGAACAGTTCATAATGGGATGGAACCTCCGTGGTATACAGTCACTGTAAAGAAAACGTCTAAAGGAACAGAGATTACTGCATAATAGGTGTAAAACAAAGTGTAGGATTATAGATTGAGAGACGCTGGATGAAACATGTTTGGCTGTCAAGAGAGCAATGCATGAAGCCTTCAATGGCTACTGTAGCAGAATATTGTCAAATGACATTTCACAAAATCCAAATAAATTCTGGTCGTATGTAAGGGCTGTTAGTGGCACAAAAGTTAGTGTCCAGTCCCTAGCAAGTGAGACAGGAACTGAAATTGAGGGTAGCAAAGTAAAAGCTGAAATTCTGAACTCGATTTTCAAATGTTCCTTTGCAAATAAAAACCCAGGAGAACTGCTCCAATTCAATCCTCGTACACTGAAAAAATGAACGAAATAGGTATTAGTGTCAGTTGTGTTGAGAAACAGTTGAAATCATTAAACAAAGCTCCAGACCCCGATGGAATCGCAGTCAGATTCTATATTGAATTTGTGGCTGAGCTATCCTCTCTTCTCACTGTAATCTATCCAAAAAACCTTACCCAGTTTTTGGAAAAAGTTACAGGTCACACCCGTCTACAAGAAGGGTTGTAGGAGTGACAAAACTACCATCCAGTAGCCTTGACATCGATTTGTTGTAGATTCTTAGAAAATATTTTGAGCTCAAACATAATGAGGTATCTCGAACGGAACTACCTTCTCAATATCAACCAGCATGGTTTTCAAAAACATAGATGATATGAAATCCAACTCTCACTTTTCTCACATAACTTGCTGAAAGCATTGGATCAAGGCAACAGGTAGATAGTGTTTTTTGATTTCCTAACAGTATTTGACTCTGTTCCACACCTACACTGACTGTGAAAAGTACGATCATATGGGGTATCAAGTGAAATTCATAACTGGATTGAGGACTTTTTGATAGGAAGGACACAGCATGTTACCTTGGATGGAGAGTCATCATCAGATGTAGAAGTAACTTCAGGTGTGCCCCAGGGAAGTGTGTTGGGGCCCTTGCAGTTCTTGTCCATTAATGACCTTGCTGTAAATCAGGATTTTTGCAGATGATGCAGTTATCTGTAATGAAGTGCTATTTCAGAGAAGCTGCATAAATATTCAGTCAGATCTTGATGAGATTTCAACATAGTGCAGTGATTGGCAACTTGCTCTGAATGTTTAGAAATGTATAAACTTAGTATCCTGTGACCATAATATTGGTGAGTCACTGTCGGAATCTGCCAACTCGTACAAATACCTGTGTGTAACACTTTGTAGGAATATGAAATGGCATGATCACATAGGTTCAGTTGTGGGTAAAGCAGGTTGTAGACCTTGCCCTAGACTATTGCTACAGTGTGTGGGACTTGTACCAGATAAGACTAGCAGGAGACATTGAATGTATACAAAGAAAGGCAGCATGGTCACAGGTTTGCTTAATCCATGGGAGAGTGTCACAGAGATACTGAAGGAACTGAAATGGCAGACTGTTGAAGACAGGTGTAAACTATCCCAAGAAAGTGTATTAGCAAAGTTTCAAGAACTGTCTTTAAATGATTACTCTAGGGATATACCACAACCCCCCCCCCTCCCCCCCCCCCCCCCCCCCCCCCCCCCCCCCCCACATATTGCTCTCACAGGGGTCGTGAAGATAAGATTAGGATGATTACTGCTCACACAGAGGCATTCAGACAAATTCAGACAATCATTCTTCCACGCTCCATACATGAATGAAACAGCAAGAAACCCTGATAACTGGTACAATGGGACTTACCCTGTACCATGCACCTCCTGGTGGATTGCAGATTACAAACGTAGATGTGAACTGACAGTCTCTTACATGTGCATGAGGGAAACATCTAATCACCTTTATTTTACCAAGACAAAAATTATGATTTACTAAAGTTTCAAACCTTGACAGGAAATAATGGATTAGGCTGTCCATAAATTATAAACTAACATTATTGTGATGATGGAAAGTCTCATATAAAGACGTGAAACAAATACTAACAAAGAGATAGAGGGGCTGGCCAGTACAGCCAATAGATACACAAAACATAACAGAAAATTTACGTATCGTAGCTTTTGGAACTTTGTTCCTTCATCAGGGAGGAGAGAGGGGAAAGAAGGGGAAGAAGAGAAAGTGGATTCAGTTACTCACAACCCAGGTTATGAAGCAACAGGGTAGAGGTAAACAGGGAGGGTAGCAAAGATGGAGGCATGGGTGTATACTCTACAGTATGTCAACATGTTGCCTTGACCTGTTTGATCACCAGGTCTGGCTCCAATTCAGTGCACACGGGACATCATCGAACAACTCCAGTGTCTCCCAAAAACAGCGTTAACCATCCCTGTTTCGATGACAATGTGAAACAGGCATGGAACTTCATCCCACAAACTCATATCCAGCACAATGCATGCATGTTTGCATGCTTACATTTGGGCAGTTACACTGGATTTCAATGTATTAGTGTATCACATTTGCAATGGTGTATCTCGCACTTATATTATCCTGTGATCTTGCAACATTAATCACTTAAATAAGTTACTTAGACATATATGTTCCTGAAATTTCATTACTCTACGTTAATTACTTTTTGGTGTTGCAAATTTTTTTTTTTGCAGTGTACATGATGACTACAATAATACATTATAATGTTTCTCCAGTGGTTTCAACATTAACTTTTTAACAGAAAAGATTTTGCTTACAGTTCATTTTTTAGTTAACATTTCTAAACTTTTTAACAATCCATATTAAAGCTAGCAATAGTAACTATATTAATAATTGCTGCTGTAAACAGTTACACATATGGACATCAGTTTTGAATAATGGGTTTTGAGTGTAAATAATGTTTTATGTAAGTGTTTGTATTGATACTTAAAATTAAATGTCATGTAATGAATGTGCAGATACTCATATAAAAAGTTTTGTTGGATCAAGTTATTTACGAACGCGATGTCCTGTGTTCTTCCATTAGAGAATGAGACTGTATTGTTTATTGGTTTCATTACAAAATGCTAATAAGCTTTTAGTTAGAAAACCTTCTATAACTAGAATTATTAATATGAGAAAAATAGGAACAGTGAAAGAATGGAAGATCAGTTGCAGAAACAAGAGTAGCTCTGAGTTGCAAGAGTGGTTGCTTTTCCCACACATGTAATTAACTGGCATTATCGCCACTATTAACTTACCATGGTTTCACATCTCATCTGTTCATTGTTCCCCATGTCCTGCCCTTCTGTTCCCCCTTCCTATTAGATCATATATGCCTCTGTTACTGTAATCGGTATGTAAACAATAATTATCACATGACCTTTTTTTGTTACAGGTTGTAATATTTGACATTGCAGCTTTTGAAAATGGAGCAGGATGTTGTGCCCTCTCTCCTATTGGAGTGTTTCTCTGTGATCAGAATTGGAGGCAGACAATTCACTTGAACGTCTCGACGCGCAGGTCACCGAAGTGGCGTCAAATCGAAAGACCTGCACCAGGCGAACGGTCTACCCGACGGGAGGCCCTAGCCACACGACATTTCCATTTTTACTTGAACGTCCATTGCTGTTGTTGATGTCTTTGAATCATGTTGGTTCTTTGTGATTAATAAAAAAATTATACAATCCAATGGTTTCTTCGCCTTGTCTTTAAAAATTCCAGACCTATTGTGCAAACACATATTTTGAGAGTTATACATCTGAGCCTTTTTGTGGAAAGTGCGTTTCACACATACTTTCAAGATAAATTGAATAATGACCCCCATTTTGTGTGTTGGGGAAGATAATTTGATACAGCTAAATGCATATACGGGTACACACATTTGCTCGCGCCTGAGACAAAGTGAGAGTGATTCAAAGGAAGAATTCACTACTTTTTACCTACTTTCTGAATAACTCGTACTTTCGTCAGAAATGTCACACTGCAAAGTTGATTAGGTAAAGGGACAAAAATGAGAGTAAAATATAATTTGAATATCAGAAAAAATAACCACTTAGTTTCCAGAATGAGATTTTCACTCACCACTTAGTGTTTGTGTAATACTTTTGGGCAAGCGTAAAATTAATTTTTAAACATTGGGAAATCTGGAATGGAATAACAATAATATGAAATAGGATAGCTTTCTGCTCCCCACCTAGAGAAGACACTGAGTGGCAGACTGGCACATTGAAGGAAGATTTTTAGATATTAGAAAGTATGGGACAGCCCTCATCAAGCAGGTGTGGTGGTGTGAGGCTGGGGTGGGAGCAGGTAAAGGACAGGTGAGACAGAGAGACTAGCAAAGGTTTACATAACGGGGTTAACAGGAGTGAAGAATATGCCGCAGCTAAAGTTTCTAGGTTTCGTTCCTGTGGCCCCACACCTCAATGCCCTCCCCTGCTCCCATTCCAATCTCACACACTGTTACTGTCCCCCTAGTACACTTCTCTCTGTCTGTCCACCTCCACACTCCCAACCAGCAGAGACTCCCTATGCTGAGGTGGGCTCTGTCCATTAGATTACACTTGTAAGATAAAAATAAACATTATGCAGCATGAAAGAATTATCTGTGTGGGATGGAAATATGTAGATGTGATGTACGTGCACAGACAAAAAAAAAAAAAAAAAAAATAAAATAAAATAAAAATTACAATGTCAGAAAAATTGATTGATTAATTCAAGATAAAGAGCTTCACAAATTGAGCAAGTTGGTTCACCTCTGACTCTTGAGCAAGCTTGGCATTGATAGATTTGTTGGATGTCCTACTGAGGGACATCAAGCCAAATTCTATCCAAGTGGCGCATTGTATTGTCTAAATCATGAGCTGGTTGGGTGGCCCTGCCCATAATGCCCCAGACATACTCAGTTGGGGAGAGATCCCGTGACCTTGCTGGCAAAGATAAGGTGTGGCAAGTATGAAGACGAATTGTGTGTGGGCAGGCATTATCTTGCTGAAATGTAAGCAAATGATGGCTTGTCATGAAGAGAAACAAAATGGGGTTTATAATATCGTCAACAGATGTCTGTGTTGTAATGGTGACACAGATGACAACCAAAGGGGTCCTGTTATGAAAAGAAATGGCACAGTAGACCATCAGTCCTCGTTTGGCTGTATGGCAGCCAGCAGCCAGGTTGGTATCGCACTGCTATCTGGTGTGCCCCCAGGCACATCCCTGGTCTGGAATTGCATTGACTGGAATATAATTGGCTTCAGTGATGAATCCCACTATGAACTGAGCCCCAATGATCAGCACAGATGTGTCTGAAGACGCCCCAGACGGTGGGATGCCACCGTGAATGTCACATCCCATATGGTCCAACTACCAGGACTGATGATCTGGGGTGCGATTTCTTTTCCTAACAGATCCCTTTTGGTCAACAGACGACTATGCTGTAGGGGTGACATGGATGCCCCCCCCTACAGCATAGTCGTCTGTTGACAATACTGTACATCCTATTTTGTTTCCCTTCTTGGCAAGCCATACATTGCTTACATTTCAGCAAGATAATGCCTGTCCGCACACAGCTTGTCCTCATGCTTGCCAAACCCTAGCTTGGCCAGCAAAGTTGCTGGATCTCTCCCCAATTGAGAATGTAAGGAGCATTATGGGCAGGGCCATTAGACCACCTCGGGATTTTGACTATCTACCGTGACATTTGAATAGAATTTGGCATGATGTCCCTCTGTTGGACATCCAACAACTCTATCAGCCAGAGCCAAGCTTGTATAAGGGCCAGAGGTGGACCATCTCATCCAATTTGTGATGCTCTTTCTCTTGAATAAATCATCCAGTTTTTTCTGAAACTGTAATTATTTTTCTGTCTTCACATGTATGTCACATTTACTGATTTCAGCCCTATTTGGTATTTGGATAATTCCTTCAGTACCTAAGTGTTTTTTTTTAGTATATAGTATCTGACAGTTTTTTTTTTTCAGTATGCTTGTCTGCTGCCCATTGCCTGCTCTAACTGGTTAGTAGCAATCTGTCCTATTTCATATTGTTGGAATTAACTTTTGACACTCAATATTTATGATGCAAGCAAACTGTTATTGCCACTTGACATGATGGTGAATGGTACTCTGTTAGCCATTGGCACAAATGGATTGACATGATAAAACAAGGGCCACAGCTTTTACAAACTTTTTGGATGTGATAAATACAGCTTACTGCTGTCAATACTTTTCTTAATTACAATATTGATCGTTTGTTATTTTCAAGCATACATGTCAGGTGCCACGACACCTTTGAATTACTGCAAATGGACAAAGATGACCAGACTCATTTCTCTTCAGTAGAAACAACTATTGACAAGAGAAGAAACTTGATGTCATTCAAATCTACTTTTTCATTGGTAGAGATCTTTCACTCATGGGATTAGCAGCAGAGATTAAAAAGAAGCAGCAGCAAACAGATCCAAGGCATCCATTGTTTGGAACTCATGTTCTTCCATCACAACTCCTTATAATAGTATCAGCTCTGGAGAACTAAGTCCCGATTCATTTTCTTGTAACAAAATAGACTGCCATTACCTTGCAGTTAAA
This sequence comes from Schistocerca americana, assembly GCF_021461395.2. Classification (NCBI taxonomy): domain Eukaryota; kingdom Metazoa; phylum Arthropoda; class Insecta; order Orthoptera; family Acrididae; genus Schistocerca; species Schistocerca americana. The sequence continues at coordinate 1,129,007,222 of NC_060120.1, read as the reverse complement.
AATGGGAAGCTTTACATGAATGTCCTACATGCAGTTTTTTTATACTTGTGCTCTTTGAGTTCCTGTCCTAGAATACATTAAAATATTAAAAAATGTGTAAATTAATCTTTGAAACAATCCAAAGCTTTCAATGGAAACCAGGAAAGACTTAGAAACATTATCATTAAAAAAAAAAAAAAAAAATCAAGGAAAGGTAATGTAAGGAACAATCAGGAAAAGTCCGCTGTACCCTTCCTGTTGTGTACTGTTATTGTTATTCTTAATTTTTTAAAATTTGATAATGGCCATTAAAGACCACGCAGAATAGCAATTGCACATTACTAGAAGCTGGCTTTGCATTCTTCCTCCAACAGCCCGTTGTATTTGCTCAGCGTAGAAGCCTTTAAAGTTGTAACTCTGGTCGGTCTGAGACGCCGCCTAGATTTAATCCAGCCTGTCAAAGATCCCTTTGTCATTCCCCTGAACTATGTCAGAAACTTTAGGGTTCTTTCCAAGAGTATTAAAAATCTGTTTTGTCAACCTGACCTTCAAACTTTCGTCTTCCTGACTCGACAGGTGCAGGCAGTATTTCTCGATTTCTGAACAGCTTTTGACTTAGTGCCAGATTGATGCTTATTATCAAAATTGCTACCGTGAGGGGTATCGAGTGAAATTTGTCACTGTAATTGAGGATATTTTGGTAGGAATGACTTACATGTTATCTTGGCTGGGGAGTCATCATCTGATGTAGAAGTAACCTCAGATGTGTCGTAGAGAGGTATGTTGTGACCATTGCTGTTCATGTTCATGTACATTAATGACTTTGCAGACAATATTAATAGTAAAGCACTCTTTTCACAAATAGTGCATTTATCTAGAATAAAGTGCAGTCTGAAAGAAATTGTACAAACATTCGTCAGATCTTGATAATTTCAAACTTTCTTTTAAATGTTCAGACATGTAAAATCGTGCATTTTGCAAAGTGAAGAAAACGCAGTGTGGTATGACTACAGTATCAGGGTGTCTTGCTTGGATTAAGTCTATTCGTACAATTACCTGGGTGAAGCACTTTGTAGGGATATGAAATGAACAGTCATATGGGCCTACTCAGGGGTAAGGCAGGCGAAAGAGTGAGATTTTTTTTTTGTAGAATACCATAGAAATGCAGTCATTCTACAAATCGTTTGTATGATCCATCCTAGAATATTGCTCAAATGTGTGGGACCTGTATCAAAATGGATTAATGGGGAATTGAACGCATGCAGAGAAGGGCAGATCAAATGGTCACAGGTTTGTTTGACCCAAGGGAGAGTGTCACAGAGATGCTGAAATAACTGAATTGGCAGACGCTTCAGGATAAGATGTACACTATCCTAAGAAAGTATGCTTACCAAAAGACGACTCTAGGAATAAGCTACAACCTTGTAACTATTGCTCCCATAGGAACCATGAGGACAATATTAGATTAATTACAGCATGCAGAGAAAGATTTAAATGGTCTTGAAACATGAACAAGCTTTAATATCTGGTACAGTGAGATGTACCCTCTGTCATACTCTTCATAGTGGTTTGCAGAGTGTGGATGAACATGTGGATAGCATCATCAAGAACGCAATCAATGTGTATCTGAAACTTGAGCTTCTCCTAGTGTGTAGTGTCACAAACGTTTTGACATTATTATACATACGTCTGCCACTGGGGCAATCACAGGTAATGACTAATTTGGCAGTAATATGCAGTGCTAGATTTGTTAAAAGAAAAAAAATAGACTTCTTAACATGTATTTATGGTAAGTAGCACTCTATCATTTCCTATATTTCTAAGTTCCTACCGAGAGTTTCCGTAGTTTGATTTAGACTTCTGAAAAAGTTATAACACTTTTCTGAGCTTTTTAAAAGTGTGAATACAACATTTGCATCTTACCGCTTCAACTAGAGCAAAAGTTCTATTGTACCACATCTCAAAATCTTTGGGTCCAATTTTTTTCGTCATCAGCGGTATACTGTCACAAATCAAGCCTTGGTTATGTGTATTGTTAGATTTTGTTTATTATTATTTATGTGGGGTGTATGAACAATGCAGCTGACTGGGATTCACCTGCTGCAAGTCATAGACTGACCGCTGCTGTGTTCACTGCCTGGGTCAAAGGTGCTGAAAGGATGTGCTCATTGATGCTATGGAGACACTGTTCTGTGTTTTATTTTAACGACAATTATTGTCAGTTTTTTCTTGTTTTGTTTATAAGAAAGGAATGAGGACATCATTAGATCTTTTGAAGAGTACACAACATAAATCACAAAATGTTATTTCTGTATTAGCAAAAAATTGGACTACATTGTATCAATATAATGGAAGGAAACATTCCACGTGGGAAAAATTATATATAAAAACAAAGATGAGGTGACTTACTGAACAAAAACGCTGGCAGGTCGATAGACACACAAACAAACACAAACATACACACAAAATTCAAGCTTTCGCAACAAATTGTTGCCTCATCAGGAAAGAGGGAAGGAGAGGGGAAGACGAAAGGAAGTGGGTTTTAAAGGAGAGGGTAAGGAGTCATTCCAATCCCGGGAGCGGAAAGACTTACCTTAGGGTGAAAAAAGGACAGGTATACACTCGCACACACGCACATATCCATCCACACATACAGACACAAGCAGACATATTTAAAGACAAAGAGTTTGGGCAGAGATGTCAGTCGAGGCAGAAGTGTAGAGGCAAAGAAGTTGTTGAAAGACAGGTGAGGTATGAGTGGCGGCAACTTGAAATTAGCGGAGATTGAGGCCTGGCGGATGACGAGAAGAGAGGATATACTGAAGGGCAAGTTCCCATCTCCGGAGTTCGGATAGGTTGGTGTTGGTGGGAAGTATCCAGATAACCCGGATGGTGTAACACTGTGCCAAGATGTGCTGGCCGTGCACCAAGGCATGTTTAGCCACAGGGTGATCCTCATTACCAACAAACACTGTCTGCCTGTGTCCATTCATGCGAATGGACAGTTTGTTGCTGGTCATTCCCACATAGAATGCGTCACAGTGTAGGCAGGTCAGTTGGTAAATCACGTGGGTGCTTTCACACGTGGCTCTGCCTTTGATCGTGTACACCTTCCGGGTTACAGGACTGGAGTAGGTGGTGGTGGGAGGGTGCATGGGACAGGTTTTGCATCGGGGGCGGTTACAAGGATAGGAGCCAGAGGGTAAAGAAGGTGGTTTGGTTATTTCATAGGGATGAACTAACAGGTTACGAAGGTTAGGTGGACGGCGGAAAGACACTCTTGGCGGAGTGGGGAGGATTTCATGAAGGATGGATCTCATTTCAGGGCAGGATTTGAGGAAGTCGTATCCCTGCTGGAGAGCCACATTCAGAGTCTGGTCCAGTCCCGGAAAGTATCCTGTCACAAGTGGGGCACTTTTGTGGTTCTTCTGTGGGGGATTCTGGGTTTGAGGGGAGGAGGAAGTGGCTCTGGTTATTTGCTTATGTACCAGGTCGGGAGGGTAGTTGCGGGATGCGAAAGCTGTTTTCAGGTTGTTGGTGTAATGATTCAGGGATTCCGGACTGGAGCAGATTCGTTTGCCACGAAGACCTAGGCTGTAGGGAAGGGACCGTTTGATGTGGAATGGGTGGCAGCTGTCATAATGGAGGTACTGTTGCTTGTTGGTGGGTTTGATGTGGACGGACGTGTGAAGTTGGCCATTGGACAGGTGGAGGTCAACGTCAAGGAAAGACGTTGACGTTCATGAAATCCTCCCCACTCCGCCAAGAGTGTCTTTCCGCCGTCCACCTAACCTTCGTAACCTGTTAGTTCATCCCTATGAAATAACCAAACCACCTTCCCTACCCTCTGGCTCCTATCCTTGTAACCGCCCCCGATGCAAAACCTGTCCCATGCACCCTCCCACCACCACCTACTCCAGTCCTGTAACCTGGAAGGTGTACACGATCAAAGGCAGAGCCACGTGTGAAAGCACCCACGTGATTTACCAACTGACCTGCCTACACTGTGACGCATTCTATGTGGGAATGACCAGCAACAAACTGTCCATTCGCATGAATGGACACAGGCAGACAGTGTTTGTTGGTAATGAGGATCACCCTGTGGCTAAACATGCCTTGGTGCACGGCCAGCACATCTTGGCACAGTGTTACACCATCCGGGTTATCTGGATACTTCCCACCAACACCAACCTATCCGAACTCCGGAGATGGGAACTTGCCCTTCAGTATATCCTCTCTTCTCGTCATCCGCCAGGCCTCAATCTCCGCTAATTTCAAGTTGCCGCCACTCATACCTCACCTGTCTTTCAACAACTTCTTTGCCTCTACACTTCTGCCTCGACTGACATGTCTGCCCAAACTCTTTGTCTTTAAATATGTCTGCTTGTGTCTGTATGTGTGGATGGATATGTGCGTGTGTGCGAGTGTATACCTGTCCTTTTTTCACCCTAAGGTAAGTCTTTCCGCTCCCGGGATTGGAATGACTCCTTACCCTCTCCTTTAAAACCCACTTCCTTTCGTCTTCCCCTCTCCTTCCCTCTTTCCTGATGAGGCAACAATTTGTTGCGAAAGCTTGAATTTTGTGTGTATGTTTGTGTTTGTTTGTGTGTCTATCGACCTGCCAGCGTTTTTGTTCGGTAAGTCACCTCATCTTTGTTTTTATATAGGACTACATTGTATGATAGAGATGAAAAAGTAACCGTGATTAAATTCTTTCTGTGTTAGATTCCTGAACCTGCCGATCTTTGAGAGAGAGAGAGAGAGAGAGAGAGAGAGAGGGGGGGGGGGATGGGATTTAATTGTATCTCCCCATGCAGCTGTAGCATTTTGGCATGTCGTACATTGGTCAGATCATCAGTAGCTTGGAGGACTCGTATGTAGGACAAAAATCAGCAGCTGTAAAAGGCAGATTTTTTTTCCAACTACAACCAATTCCTCCATTTTACAACAGCATAAATGAATGCAGCTCTTTTTCCCCAAATTTGCTGCTTCAGAGTATTAGTGTCATAATGAAGTCTTTTAAGAATTAGGGGCACAGACAGATTAATAAATACAAAGAAAAGCAGGAATATTCAATTTGCTCGAGGCTACCAAATGAAAGAAGAAAGGGGGCTAGGGAGGAGAAAACAAGATCACGTAAGAAAGAAATAAACTGCTGATTGTTTGCATCATTCCTAGACTCAAAACCCTAAGCAAAAGAAACAGTGATGATAGCATCGATTTAAAATCATGTCAGAAAAGACGGCAGCTAATTCTAGGTGATGCTCCATAAAGACATGGTCTCACGTTGTCAAACCCCTGCAGGATTGTTTGAGGGACAATGATTTGACATTGATTGTTAAGTCAGAAAGGCAATGCATCTTTGACTGAAGAAACAATCAAAAATATATTCTTTTAATGGAATATTTACATTGCAGTGTACTGATCTGAGAAACATACTGAAAAGAAACATGACTATGTTGAGAAATTTTCATTTTGTATTTTCTTATATTTGTAATCACAGTACATGAAAAAAGTGACACTCGACATTTGAGTTAACTGAAAGATGAAAGATTAGGGTTTCATGCCCTGCCGATCCTTGTCCCCAAACGGGGACAGCCCGCAAACAGAATTCTACCAACCAGCTTGGACTGAAAACATAACACACAAGAATCGTGCCCGTGAGTGTAGATGACACTCGGAATATCACGCAACATGGATACCCGAGGATGGTGTCTGTCAGAGCAGATTGCAGATGAAGCACGAAGGCAGAGGGAACAAATTACAGACCTGCTCCATCTGACGGTCAGTCTCAAGTAGCACTTTGTAAAAGCAACAACTAATGTCACCGAAATATGCGAGGAAGACAATGATGTCCGACTGTGCAAAGGACAACTCAGGAATTTCAGCAAACTTCTGGAAAAACCTGAAGAATTAAATTGACAGAAACCTGTTCTGGATTGGTAACTTACAAAATAAAACATTTTCAATCTCTGGACAAGTCACACACAAGAAAGATAATAGGCCTTTAAAAAAGAGGATACCATACAGTGTAAAGCTGAAACATGTAAATTGGTCTGGCCAATATGCTCTACACCTGAGCAAAAATGTCAATGAAGTGGTGCACCTTTTAGGAACTGTTAAAAAAGTGTCATTTTACATCAATGAACACAGCAATGACAACCTGATCCTAGGAGAAAAGAGCTGATACACACTATTTATTTAAGAATGAACACTTCACCTCAACTTTTCACACCACGGGACCATCAAAAATTGAAACAATAGAGCAACACAGAGGACACTACCACACAGCTGGGGGAGGGCACAGAGAGAGAGAGAGAGTTTAATGACCTACTTACTCACTTTTTACTGGCAACAAGATAAGAGTGCAGGTGGTGTCATATCAAAATTGTAGAGAACATGCACGAGAAAAAGTTTTTAACAATAGCAAATTAACGTACTTGCTAGTGCTTATTTTTTGTTTTAAATATCTCTCTCAAACTGATCAGGTATTGGAAAAAGAAAGATAAATATTTTGAATTAAGACTTAAAACAGGATGGAAACGCGTACCATACTGGCCTGAATATAAGATACACCATTTCTACAAAAAATCTCCCATAAAAACTGGGACTTTTATGAATCATAGAAACCTCAACTGTAGTGCTTTTTCTTAAGTTTGAAATGAAACAAAAATATCACTACAGTTTGTAAATCAATTGTTGTGTATGAGGTAGCAATGCAAACATTCTCTTTGTTGCTATCCCATTTAGGTAGTGACTACAGAGGGATCCAGAGAAGTGTAGACATTTTCTGATTGTTATTACCTTTGGAACAAAGTGTTATATGGCTGCAATTTTGAGTGGTAGCATAAACCACTGTTTTCCCAACAGATCTTGTCGTGTGGGTTTCCAGCAGATGACAATGCAGCACTGAATGAAATACAACTATTGTTTGAGCAATGCAAGGATGTACTGAAACAACAATTTATTGTATTTGGTATAAATTTTAAGCAGACAATACTGTTTAAAATGTGCACAAGGAAAGGTCCTCCGAACAAGAACATCAACCTCCAGGTTCCAGCACTGCTGTATTGCAACATTTTTCTAGATCATCTCAAAAATCTATGAAGCAGGATCTATGGGGAAGTGGGGTAAGCTGATCAAGTGCATGATAAATTCTGAAGACTGCAAAGTGGAAAGTGTACATTCCAAGATTATTTCACACTATGAATGAGGACAACCCGAATCGAAGGATGGAGCACTACGAGTGGTCTGAAGGCATGCTTCACGAAGATGATGGTTTGCAGGGAAGGTTATCTGGCCTAATGAGGCACAATTCAACCTGAATGGTAATGTAAACTGTCATAGCTGCATGTATTGGGCTGCTGAAAATCCTCATGTTCACATGGACAAACATGTTACTTCACATGGTGTTAATGTGTGGTGCAGTCCGTCATAGTATTGTTTCTCTGACCCATTCTTCTTTGAAGGTACATAACTGGTGAGGTGTATCATATGCTGCAAACATTGATTTTATTAGCCATCCAAGAGGTGTTTGGAAACAAAAGATTTTTACCTACAAGACTGTACTCCGCCTCACCACCACAGAGATATCAGATTCTACTTAGATGAAAATCTACGTGGGTGACGGATAAGTCGAAGAGGAGCTGTCAAGTGCCCACCAAGGTCACGGGACCTTACAATTCTCGACTTCTACCAATGGGGGACCTCGACAAACAAAGTTTACCAACAGAACCCAGCTACACTGAATGAGATATGAGAAACCATCAAGACATTCTGTGCAGCTACCACACTGGCAACACTGACAGCTGTACTTCAGTCAACAATTCAGCAACATTGATGTTGCTTGGCTGCTAACAGGTGTCACTTTGAACACACAAAATGATCTTCCTCCCATGCAAGAATTTTGACACTATGCCATTTTGTTCCATCAATATTGACTATCAAAGAGAGTCTACATTTTTCTGGACCCCTCTGTATTACCATTCTCACAGTTTCACTATTTTAGACAATGGGACAGGCACAGTTTTTCTCTAACTAAAGAATATAATTTATTCTTCACCAATGAAGCACAACATTGAGAGAAAATTTTGGAATTCCGTACAGTTACGTTGCAAATTTCAAACTCACAGTTATTCATCTAACAGATGTGCTTTTTAAAGGTACGGTTCAAGAAATGCTGCACATACAATGCCCGGGATTGTAGCGACGGCACTGTACTTTGGGAGGAGAGTGACAAAAATACTGACAGTGACAAAACAATGAATGTTAGTGAAGTTAAGAGTGTCTTACATGAAAACTGCAACTGAAAGCTTTGTTTTGGTGTGTAATTTATCTACAGTGTACTACAAAAAAAAGTGGTTAAGGGTAAATCACATTTTGAAAAGCTTTTGTAAATGGGCAACTTGACAAATTATTTTTAATTAAGTTTCTCTCTTTTTCGAAATTAAAGGTGCAACTTATATTCAGGCCAATTCGATGTGTGTATAATTTATGATAACTACGAACAGACTTTGAAATTTGCCTACGTCACACCAGGTATACTTAACTTATTTCACTGACCCACACAGATGCTCATGTCCGGTGGAAGTCTCCTCTAGTTCCCCCACTTTTGGTCAGAAGCATTATTTCAGATATCACAATGTCATGACTCACAGCTTTGCACATATCGTACACTGTTAAGGCAGACACCGATACAGCAGTGAGAGCTTCCATCTCCACGCCTGTCTGCCCTCTACACTTTGCTGTGCCAGTTATAATCACACAGTTGAGAGCAGAGTCCAGTTCAATGTCCACAGCCACAGAGGAGAAAGATATATTATGACACAGAGGGATAAAACTGGACGTCTGCTTGGACCCCACAATTCCCGCCAGGCGAGCAACGCTAAGTACGTCACCTTTCTTCAGGCCATTTTCTCGTACGAGTTTCATCAGTTCGGGTCCCACAAAAACCTTTGCTCATGCTGTAGCAGTCCGTTCTGTCACCAGCTTCGAACCCATGTCGACCATTTTCGCCCTGCCGGTCCGGTCAACATGAGTCAGACTTCCAGACTGTGCTCCCAAACTGCAGAAACGGCAAGAGAAGACAGAGGGCTGTGCTCTGTGTGTTTGTCTTGTTAGGAGTCCTGCATTGCACATAATGCTTGGGGTACAGGGAAGCAAAAGAAACTGTTTTCTAGATTCAGTCACTACACTCAAATTATGTGACAACAACTGAGACATCTGTGTATCCAACACAAACAGGGGCGAAATGTTGGTGTCTGAGAAGAAGTACTTTTGAAAATCTTGTTTCTGAAGGTTTAACAACTTCCAACTCTGTGCCTTCATGACATCACTACAGCCATCAAGTTCAGTGCCACCTGGAACAAAAATACAAGCTGTAACAAAGAACTCTTCATAATCTGAAAATAGGTTAACTACAAAAGAATTTTTAAGCATTTGTGTTGAAACACCCCCGATTAATTCCTTTACTGGATTTTGGGTAATTTACCGAAGCCACCAAACAGTTAATTATTATGATATATGACCGTGTGCTTAATGGATGAAAGGCTATTGGTTGTTCTGCGAATGCGGCTGTTCTGAGACAGAATAGCTAATGATTGAAAGTTTGTCTATTATTAAGTATCACAAAGGTTGCGATGTACAACTGATATATATTTCCTACTAACACACAAATTCTGAGGCAGTTGTTACCTTTGCCTTACACGTCTAATTGCGGTTATCTCTTTTTACTGATTGCTGATTTTCAGTACTTTGTCACACGCAATGCTGATGGTTAACATTCACAACAATCCTCACTGCAATCCATGGTTGTTGCTGGCCGACGCGGTTGACGTGAAACACGTAATTCGGCACTTGTCACTTTCTGTTTCTTATCACTCGCGAATCGGCATTAGTGAGAGTCAACCCCACGACGATCAGGGGGACGTGCTCACTCGTCATACTCCAGTGAATTTTACCATTTACAACTCACTCGACCACCATTCTTGCCCGTCTTTCCCACTCTACTTCTCACTCGACACTCTACCATATTACTGCGCACTCAGCACTAGTCTCACTGTCTACTGCAGCGCTCGACAATCGACTCCTGTCCGCTATCGACCTGGGCATCAGATACTAGCATCTATGTTTGTGGGATCACGGATCCCTTACAGTGTTCAAGACAAGTTCTTTGAACCTTAATGATCTGTGATGATTCTTTTCTTTCCTAAGCTAAGGTCGAAAATCTGTTTTGTCTGCAGAAGTGTGCAATATGAATATTACATAAAGTTGATAGGAACATCTCACATAAATCTCCTCAGTGGCTGTAGATTTCACAATCTTGCAGGAGTGGATACAAGTGGAGGTCATAGCAATGATGATAACTACCAAACACTTCCCAAACAACATACTATACTGGGGTGCCCTTAAGAAGGCAGCAGTGTGGTGCATTCTGTGCAGAAAGAGATGGGGAATGTTTTATGGTGCTGTCTGTGTGTTCTCTCTCTCTCTCTCTCTCTCTCTCTCTCTCTCTTTCTCTCTGTCCCACAACTCACATTTCAGCCACTTCCAACCCTCGTATCTGGCACAGGCCACTGTGTCTGCTTCTGACTCTGCCTAGTAGAATTTATGCGGTCGGAAAGCTATCGCTGTTGCTTTCTAATGTAATACTTGTCATGTTTCCTTTATGCCAGCCATTGTGAACACTAATGGCTAAGTAACCTCACCATACCTAAATGCCTTGTATCGTACACGCACTGCAAAATGCACACTACAGACAGATGTGGCAGAATGACACGATGTCTTTATATTTTTTACTTCACCAATTTCCAAATGCACACATAACTTTTGGAGAAGGAGGTAGCGTGGAAACAGAAGTGTGTCAAAAATGCCAAGTTCTCCCAGCAATGACAAGCTACATGTAATAAAGGACACTTTTCAGTTGCTTGTGCTAGGGTCTGCCCACAAGGACATGCTTCTGGTCTGATTGACAACATTCCAGCTGGGTAAAGCTGCACACCACTGGGTTGAACATACCAGCTGTCAACAACAGATCCGATACAACAACAACAGAAAGAATGACTTCCCGAACACAGTTGGAAATCACTGATAGAAACAGTATTCCCCTCATTCACATGTGTTTGCAGACCTCTGTTCAGTCATAATGTTTATTGAAATAATGATGGTGAGCACACACTTTGACAGAGTTCAACTTGGTTGTTACGTGATTGTTCAGCTTTTTCCTTCTTTCCTCCTCCCTTTTCTCTTCCCAAAATCTTTTCATTCATTGACTGTGTTCTTGTTTCCTTTGATATGTACATATTTTCTCTGTTTTCTTCCTTTCCTTTACTTCAAGTTTTATGTTCATAATTTTGTTTCTGAATTTGTCTCTTTCATTCATCATTTCCATTCTGATTCCTGCTTGTTTGTAGCCTTCTTCTATTTCTTGAAACCAACTGGTTTTTTTGATTAAGGCATTTACTACATCCTAAATCCCTTTGTGAATCTGTCGCTATTCATTGTGTGTATGTGTCCACAGAATGTTAGTCGGTGTTTTCTGATTGTGACTGAGTCTGCCTCTGTGTTCATATAATTCTCTGGTTGATCTCTTCATTCATATACCATCTCTGTGCACTGCTCCTAAAAATTTTCTGAGGATTTTGCATTGTATTCTTTCTGCTTTGTGGTGCCTGGTCCTCAGATTGTGGTCATTTCTGATGCGAAGAGTGCTTCTGATACTATAACTGTATTGTAGTGCATGTGTTTGCCTTGTACTGAAATGTTTCTTTTATTATAGTGTGTCCATGTCAGTTTGTACACTTTCTGAAGTTCTTTTGTTTGTTCTATGTTTTCTTCCTTCTTTGATCCACCTATTTGTATTGTTACTATTATATTGAATAATTTAATATATTTTTGTGTGTTTATTATTGTTATTAAAATTGTAGATGTCTGTCGTATGCTAACAGCGAGGTTGCTAGCGAGTTGCATTTTTGAGGGAAGCTGGGCGAGGGAGGGTGGAAACAATAACAAATCGTCACTCCCCCCGTAGCAAGACTGCAGCACAAGAGGCAGGAGTGCCATCTGTTCCCTTCGACGTTTCTGTCTTGCTTTGCCACCTATCAGTAAGTGATGAACCAGCTAAATCTGGACTTTGCTGCCACAAATCAAGAAGCAATGGCTCGGAGACAGCATGAGCTCATTGTCCAACTGACGGGTGGAAGCAACACAACAGCAACAGCAACACCAACACCAGTCACACCACCAGTGAATATACTAGAGAGGCCCTCAATATCACCGCAGTAGTCCTCGAGCTGGAAGTGTGAGCTCCGTGGAACAAAGATGGACCTTGGAAGCTGGTGGGTCCAAAATGCAATCAGCAGCAACATACACGAACAACTGAGCCTACTGACTCACACGGCAAATGCAGCGTGCTTTTACCAACACCAGTTCCGAGCATCGGTAATATGAGGGACCATACAAACAATTCTGCAGCACCTCAACTACACAACACTACCCCAGCCGCTACGCAGAACACTACACCGACTGGCTTCCCACTGGTCAAAGTACACAATTACACTTGCCTTGGCAAGCTAAACAATACATTTGTAGAATCCCACGAACGCTGACTGCAAATTTGTATGTCCGTCTGGTTATTTGACCTGTTGTGCTGCCATTCGCAAACAGCATTCCTGGAGGTGTTTTCCTACAGGATAACACTTGCTCACATACTGCTGTTGTAAGCCAACATGCTATAGTGTGTCAACATATTGCCTTGGCTTGCTCGATAACCAGCTCTACCTCCAATCGAGCACATATTGGACATCATCTGATGACAGCTTCAACGCATCCACAAACATCATTAACTGTCCTTATATTGGCCAACAAAGTGCAACAGGCATGGAACTCCATTCCACAAACTGACACATGACACGTGTACTACAGCGTACCAGAATTTACATTTACATTTGCTGTGGCTTATCTCACACTTACATTGATCCCTGATCCTGCAACATTAATCACTTTACATATGTTGTCTCAACAAATATATTCCTGGTATTTCATTACTCTACATTAATTATTTTTTGGTGTTGCAAATTTTTCCGTCAGTGTACCTGGCCTTTCTTTAACCATCCCTGGTGCAATGCAGAATTTTCTTCCCAGTAGCGAGAAAATGCTGTTATTCCAATTTTGAAATCAGATAAATTGCCTCTTCAAACGGACAGCTGTCGTCCAGATTGTTTACTCAGTGTCCTGCAAGTTACTTGAACATATGGTTAGTCGAAGGCTGTATTGTGTCCTTGAATCCCCGGGTCTTTTGGCTTCGATCCAGTGTGCTTTTCGCCAAGGGCGCTCTACTGAAGATAATTTAGTCCACTTGAAGTGTGTTATCTGAACAGCTTTTGCTCAGCATCAGTTCCTTGTTGCAGTTTTCATTGATCTGCATATATATCTTATGATACCACATGGTGCCATAACGCCCTTGCCACCTTAAAGGAGTGGGGCCTCCATGGTCCACTCATGATTTTTATCCAGAACTTTCTTCCATGTCACACTTTTTGGGTACAGGTTGGTGCCTCCTGTAGCATCCCCCCCTGCAGGAGACGGGGCTTGCACAAGGTTCTGTTTTGAGTGCCGCTCTCTTTTATGTGGCTATCAATGATCTGGCGGCAGCTGCATGACATATGGTGTCCCCATCTTTTTTGTTCATCCGCGACGGCTATTGCTGGAGGCAGAATGCAGGGGGCAATACACTAAGCACAATCCTGCGCTTTCACTCATAGCATCCATTTTTTGGCTGCCATGACCTACGTTATGCATTTCTGCCATTGTGTTTTTTAGGACCGGTCTTTTATGCCTAGTTGACATGGCTTCCCCGTCTTTGTCAACTAAAGCAGACATGTAGGTCGCACCTGAATGCTCTTCTATGCCTCAGCGGTGTGGTCCACTCTACTTTGATATGGCTGTATGCAGCATTGGTGCAGTCACACCTAGATTACAGGAATCTCTCATATGACTTTTTATCAGCTACGACATTACGCCTGGATTCGATACACTATTGTGGGGTAAGACTGGTAACAGGTGCCTTTGGACTAGGCAGCAGTTCCACTATTGTGGGTTCTGCACCATCAAAAATTGATGGCAGCTGCTCGCCCATAGTACCCTAACCGTCATCTCCTCTTTCCAGATACGAGATTTACCTCCGAAAACGGCAACACAGGTCTGGGGTTACGATCACCAAGTTTGAGCCTTGGTCCAGCACACAGTTTTAATCTGCCAGGAAGTTTCATATCAGTGCACGCTATGCTGCAGAGTGAAAGTCTCATTCTAGAAAACTCTTTAACTGTAATTCTCTTTACATATTGGCTATTTTCTTCTTATATGGGGGACATGGTCTCATCTGAGAAGTGAAAGCAAGCCTGTAAAAGAAAGGGGGGTGGGGGCAGTTCTCAATTCTTGAGCAGTGACACTTTTTTTTTTTTTTTTTTTTTAAAAAAAAAAGAAAGATCCTTTGTAATTTGGGTGAGTTTATGTTCAATCCTTGCACCCAATTTACTCTTTCATCTACCTACTTTTTTTCTCGTCTAGCAGAACGATATTTATGACCGTTGCTTAATACCTGTTTGTATCACTTACACTGCTGGTATTTATGAATTCTTTAGCATTTGACTCCGGAAAGACCATTTTTCTTTGTAGTGAGGTCTTGTCAACAGCAAATTTTCTGGATGGAAAGTTGCCAATCTGCTCATTTACTTTAAAATTTAAAAGTAAATCTAGCAATGCTAGAATGTATACAAAATACTGATATACCCATTATCAAGTTGTTGTTTAAAGATTCGCGACTTTTAAAACTTACGTAGATTATCTTTTTCATGATAGAACTTTACATAAGAAGTTATTAAGAACATTGTGAATATCACATGATGAACAATGGAATGACTAAAGCAGTGTTATCAACCCTCATTCATTGACACATGTAATAAATTCATCGAGGCAGTGAAGTCCAGAGCTGTTGTAAAAATTTCTGAAATTAAAAGTATATACTACCTAATGAAGGTAGTATTTTGGGGTGAAAGAGCACAATAACTATTATTTTTGGAATGTAATAATTCACTATGGCTTCATTTTAATTCTAATAAGTTTCACACTGTAATGAAACATTGTCTAAATGCCTCTCTCTCTCTCTCTCTCTCTCTCTCTCTCATTTGTTATAACTTACCGCTGTTATTTTGTATTTGTATTGCAGTCATTACATTAAAATTGGCTATATTGATTCTGCAATTTATACTATTATGTTATTGCTAAGAATTGATTTAAAGAATAAACGTATATATTTATTTGTAAGATTTTGTAAATTTATACCACTGGAACTCTTTCAAAATATTTGATTGCGTAATACTGCCAATAAATACAATGACTTTCTTTCTTCTGTTTATGATTGTAATAGATGTTGGACACGTTGATTCCAAGTATGTTATACAGAAACGCAGTGATTTTTTACAAAAGGCAAAACTATGTGTTCGAAGAATTGTGGAGAGGAAGGTACGTGATGTATTTTAAGTAGGTTATAAAGAGTGACTATAACAACAAAAACAATATATTATTGATAAAATTATTTAATTGAATAGATAAAAAATCTACTCACCAAGTGGCAGCAGAACATACACATAAAAGACTGTTATGATTGGCAAGCTTTCGGAGCCAGTGGCTCCTCCAGACAGAAGCATTGAAGGGGAAGAAAGAAGGGTAAAGGAAAAGGCCTGGAGAGTTCCAGGAAAAGGTGTAGATTTTGGGAAAGTCACCCAGAACTGCGGATCAGGCGAAAAATAGAAATGACACATGTCATATACCAGCTATTATGTAAACATTGTTCAGCTTTCTACATCTGCATGACTACCACCAAATTATTAGTTACGATAAATGGGCATAGGCATAGTGTATATACTGGAAACTCACAATATCCTGTTGCAGGGCATGCTCTACAACATGGCATACGTGACCTCGACACTTGTTTCACCACACATGCCACCTGGATTCTTCCGCCATACACCAGTTTCTCAGAACTCCGCAGGTGGGAACTAGCACTACAACGTGTCCTTGGTTCTCACCACCCACCTCACTTTAATTTACGTTAATTTCTGCTGTCTCAGCCTTTCTTCACTGTAATTACTCTTTGCTTCACTCCGTTTTAGCTTTCTACATCTTTCATTGTCTTTCCCGTCTATTTTCACTACCCCCTCCCGCAGCTGTTGTATACAATACGCTTAGCTTCTCACTCTTATTAACTCATGTACAGTTTTAGTAGTAATCTCTGTCTTGCATATTACCCTGTCTTCCACCTTTAAGCTCTCAGGTTTCCGAATCTTGCCCGATGCAGTCCCCAACAATTAGTCTTTCCTTCTCATCCTGTACGGTAAGTCACCCATGACCCACGGTTCTGGGTAACTTTCCCAAAATCTACCCCTTTTCTTAGACCTCTCCAGTCCTTTTCCTTCACCCTTCTTGCTTCCCCTGCAACCCTTTAGCCTGAAGAAGGAGTCACTGGCTCCAAACGCTTGCCTATCACAACAGTCTTTTATGTGTGTGTTCTGCCACTGCTTGGCGAGTAGATTTTTTATCTATCCAATTAAATAATTTTATAAAGAGTCTCTGTGTGTCATGTTTCTATTGGTATACAACTTGTTATAAACAAAACTTATTTTTACCATTTAATATGTTTCCAGATATTTACCAGTGGTAAAGATGAAATTGGGTTGATTGTACTTGGTTCTGACAAGACACAGACTCTACTTGATTACCCAAATGCGAGTGTGGAATTTCCTCTTGCACTGCCTACATGGCAGATGATATCCTTTGTGGAGAAATCTTTACATGAAAGAGAAATAAAAACAGATTGGATAGATGGTGTTGTTGTTGGCATGCAAGTCTTGAAAGATGAGCTAGAGTAAGTATTTAAAGCTGTCTGTTTCATGACATTCCTGGAACATGTTCCAGAATGTGTGTTACACAAATCACAGCGACATAGTTGTGACTTTATAAATTTGAATCAATATGTTTTTGTAATGAAAAGGAAACAGAAGGCACAATACCTGCAGAAATAGGAAATTTTTTTGTGTGATTTTACTGTATGAATGTTTTTTACAGTTTTTCAGCTCAATAATTAAGGAGGTATTGATACAAGGCTTTGCCAAAAATCAATTTGTCACCTACAATTCCAGCCCTGTCACTGGCATTCCCTATCCCCACAACATGACTGGGCCACCATGAAAGCAGCCACATCATTGTCAAATTCACTGAAACTACTGCATAGCAATTTACTTGAGTATGGCTGCTGTTGTGGTCTTCAGTTTGGTTTAAGCACTGCGTCAATACCTTCTCTTCATAGCACTCGGAGGTCGCGATCTGCGGCTGTTTTTACAAATGGCAAGAGAACTTTTCCTCTAGTTGCTTGTTTTTCAGTGAAAGATGCAAATATTTTAGAATGTAGAGCCTTATGTATATCTGTTAGAATAGCCACAAGGTCTGAAAGTTATTTTCAAATGATTGAGCTCTTCTACAGAGTATTGAAATTCACAGATTCTTCCAACCTGGTCCACCAATGTCTTACATACTCCTCTTCCTCCATGGATTGTTTCCAGCATTTGGAGATGAAACATTAGGCACCAAAACGTGCCTTATAACCAAAATCTAATGAACATATAATTAAATTAACCAAAGATGTAATGTTGCACTCTCAGGTAAGACTGATCTTGAATGCAAAGCCTAAGTGGAAATTAAATGTACGCTGCAACATTCATCACACTTTTTGTTATTGAAATTATTCACAGTGCCATAGGGAGAACTGAGTTTATGTGTTTTGTAGAGTCAGATACACGCTGTGGCGCAGGGTGCTGTCCGTTATTCTCCTGACTATGATGTGCAGGAATGGTAGTCTTCCTTCTTCTTTGGTCTCCATAGTGAATTTGATTTTGTGGCGTGTGGAGTTCAGATGTACAAAGAAGTCAAGAAGTTTGTCTCTTCCATGAGGCCAGATGACAAGTGTGTTATCCACATAACAGAAGAAGAAGAAGAAGAAGAAGAAGAAGAAGAAGGATTTCCATTTGGATGACATCAGGGCCTCTTCCTCGAAGTGCACCGTAAATATATCCACAATCTCTGGTCAGAGTGGGCTGCCTATTGTGACTCCATCTGTTTGCGGGAGGGGGGTGTGCCACGAGTCAGTGAAGTGGGAAAGCTGACCAAGTAATATGTGTGACGTGTCATACCTCGACCGATATTGAGAACAGAATAAAAAATTCAGAGGCATTACTTTTCAGCACTCCCATGCATATTCTGTATGCAAGATAAGCTTATGGAGCAGGTTTCTCATTCAGAAATTCTATTTCGGTGTTGATTGTTTACACGAAGACCGTGTTAAGCATAATGGAAGAAGGAGAAATGTTTATCAGCATTCCAGATTTGGCAGTGGCAGGCTCATGGTCTGCTGAGACTCTGGTTTATTGTTTCACTATATTGCTGCTTGCATTGCTCAGAATCTCATTTTGTGCGAACATAGAATTGGTAGGTTCAGGAGGGCCATGCTAAATGCATTGCAGGGCCTCAGTAGTGCCACCCAACTAGCACCTGAGAGGGCAGACAAGTGTTTGCTCATGCGTACGTGATCCTGCAGTGAAGTTGTGTACATTTAGTCAGGAAGTGGGCTTGTATACAGTGAGACAAGTATCCACACAGACAATGTGATGGCATCTGGAGCAGCACAGACTGTCAACCCCTTAATGCAGCTCTAGAGAGAGGTGAACTGACAGCGGTGCAACTAACAACAATGCCAGACACAGGAATGGCACTGTGTCATTGTACCAGATGAGTCTCGGTTCTGTAACATCGTCACAATTGATGTACTTGTGTGTGGAGGCTCTGATGCCAACAGACCTGGCCAGATTGTACCTGTCATTCCCATGCGGGTCCAGCATGTGATGTGATGGTATGGGGTGCAACTGGATACATGTCACAACCTGTGGTTCACATAGCCAGTAATTTGGACAGCAGCCATTGCATTTGTGTTTTGTTAAGGCCTATCGCTGTGCCGTATTTTCAAGGGCTCCATGATGTTATCTTTTAACAAGATAATGCAAGACTACACCTCACCTGAGCTGTACTGAGCTACCTCGATACAGAGAGTGTTCCACTGTTGCCATATCCAGCATTTTCTTCAAATCTGTCACCTGTGGAGAACATCTGTTCACAGGATGCCAAGAGATGGGTATGCCACCAGTCGCCAGCCACCAGTCGCCAACCACTACAGTTGATGAACTCTGACATATGACATACAGTTGAGTAGCATGAATTAATGTACCCATGGCTGTAATCCAACCTCGATTTGATATCCAGTGTGATGAGAGCTGTTCTGCTGTTCCAGTTTCAATACTGAAATTCATATATTATTTATATGCTATCCTTACCAGATTGGACTGTGGTGTCATACAGCATAAAATACCTTACAACATGTTGAATCAGTGATGAGAAGTGTAGAACAGCCAGCAGGGGAAAGATGTTGGCAATGAGACAGCTTTTATGTAGAACAGCAGTACAGTGTTTTACAGTGCATAATGCTTCCTCAGATTGAGAACAAAATGTGCGGTTTGCTGTCATCCATTTTCACAAACATAGCCTTGAAAAATAATGTTGACATTACTGTGCATTTCACTCTGAGGCATATTGCACTCTGAGAATGTTCATCGAATTCAGTTACTTTGTATTATATTTCAGTAACAGTGACATAATAGCAAATTGGACTGTATGAGTTTTTATGGATTTTTTTTCCAGAGACACACTACCATTTCTTCAGATTTATTTAATTTGGGTATAAATCCTTTCCAGCATATATGCTGTACACAAAATGTTGAACATAAAATATAGCTATCTGCTGATTTAACATCTTGCTGAGTATACCAGTACAATGTTTTGTTGTAACAAATAGTTCAATGTATTTTACACACTTATAAACTTATTTATACAGTTGTAGTAATTTATACCATTACATTAATGTTGTACCTTAATGTTCTGGAAGACGATATTATAAGGAACCTCATACTTTTCCTGGATGATAGAGTTGTCTATAATGAATTATTGCCTGAAAAAGATCTGTACAAATTTGAGTCAGATCATAACATTTCAAATTGGTCCAAAGATGGGCAACTGAGTTTAAGTTTTCAGAAATGTAAATTGGAGCACATCACAAAACAAATAAAAGACAGAATTGTATGACTACATTATCAAATAATCACAGTTTTAATTGGTCAACTCATACAAATATCTGGATGAAATGAAATGGTGACATAGACTCACTTGTAGGCAAAGCAGAATGCAGACGTCAATTCGTTGGTAAGATACTGGAAAATGCAATCAGTCAATAGAGGACATTGCTTACAGAATACTTGTGTGGCCCATTCTAGAATATTGCTTAAGTATGACCCATAACAAATAAGGCTAATGGCAGACATTGAATGTATACAAAATAGTGTAGCATGATTGATCATAGATTTATTTGATGCATGGGAGAGCATCAAGAAGCTACTAAAAATTGGAAATGCCAGACAAGTGAAGATAGACGCCAAATATATGACAAAACCCAACTTATGAAATTTCAGGAACATGTATTAAGCGAGGTATTTAGGGATTATACAATAACCGCATATGTATCACTCCTATAGGGACCATGAAGGCAAGATTAATTACAGCATGCACAGAACCATTTAAAGAATCATTCTTCCCACACTCCACATGAGCACTGAATGGGGAAAAACCATAATGTGTGGTACAACAATGTACTTTGTCGGACAAACCCACAGTGGTTTATACAGTGTGCATGGAGACATGGAATCAGTTGACAGTAGTGGTAATGGTTCATATTGATTCCCATTTCTCTGTTTCAGTAGGTGATCTTATGCCTCTAATTATTTTTTCATTGCTATCTTAACTTGCATTCTTCAATTCAGTTTATTAACCCTTCTTATCTCTTTGTATTAGGGCAAATGTACAGTTAACTTTTAAGGAATTTGTATTTTCAATTTATCAACTGGAGTTTTGTTTCATATGCAGCAGAAGTGTTACAAATTATTTGTTTCAGTTTTGCTGTTTCACAGGTGCCCTGAAAAAAATAAAAGATCGCGAAAGTGTCTTAATGACAACCGATGGCCTCATATTGACAAGACAGCTGGTTGCCTTGCAGAGGGCAGGGCTTGACGGTCTGAACATCTGCTTAGACACCCTGCAGTCCCAATGCTACAACCAGATCACGAGGAGGAAAGGCTGGGAGCGTGCCATGGCTGGCATAGATCTAGCCTTGCAACTTGAATACGACCCTGTGAAGGTATTACTAGTGCAGCTGTCATCGCATGCAGACTTTCATAAGCAAGAGATATAAATCTGTTGTTAAGAATATCAATACAAGAATCACCATTTTAAAGCAGTACGCCCTCACCCTCGACTCCATCCCCGCTCCCACCCTCACCCCTGTCTCCACACTGCAGCTGAAAGTGAAGGAAGGTATATTAAGACAGAAGAAGTAAATTTTAGCTGAAGATGCTAACAGTTTCGTAGTTTATACAACATAAAAAAGTATGCCTTGCAAGTTTACCTATTAAATATCTTATATTTTCCTCCAAAGAGAGTCTTATGAGACTCAAGATCTTTACAGTTTCTCTTTTTTTCTTTTGTGTCTTTAGTTTAAAATAAGTTTCCTCTATTGTGGTGTTGTTTTGAAAAAAATACTCAATTGTTTGGAAAAATTATTCTTAATTCTGTAGTCACACTTTTGTTGTGTCTAAGTACTACTGGTTTCAGTAGCGAGTACCAGCATCAGTTCATCTTATTATCAAAAATTTCTTTGCAAAATAAAAGCTGACCACTGTGGCCGAGCGGTTCTAGGCACTTCAGTCCGGAACCATGCTGCTGCTACGGTCGCAGGTTCGAATCCTGCCTCAGGCAGGGATGTCCTTAGGTTAGTTAGGTTTAAGTACTTCTAAGTCTGGGGGACTGATGACCTCAGATGTTAAGTCCCATAGTGCTTAGAGCCACTTGAACCATTTTGCAAAATA
Source organism: Schistocerca americana (assembly GCF_021461395.2). NCBI lineage: Eukaryota > Metazoa > Arthropoda > Insecta > Orthoptera > Acrididae > Schistocerca > Schistocerca americana. The sequence continues at coordinate 1,128,985,170 of NC_060120.1, read as the reverse complement.
AAAAGCTTCTGTACAACTGCAAACTAGACATACCATTTTCAGGGTGCAGTTCACATCTATTGAAAGCACAACAGTGACCTTTACTTTTAGTAGATAAGACACCTACTGGGGTAAGTGACTTGATGAATGCACACAAGAAGTTGTCATTTATTCCATATGTAGCTGCCATGCAGAATCATATTTTGTATTAGTTTGTCCTTACTCTTCCAAAAGGTTAAACCTTGTCTCTGCAGCCACAGCTTCCTCTCTTCAGCAGTTGTTTTCATCTCCATGTGTGAAGAAAATCCCATTCATTGATCATATTGTTTAAGTAGGATGTTCTCAGTCATCCCCTTGTTTTCTTACCTATGATCTTGCCTTCAGAAATGTTTTTTAAAAGATTACCATCTCCAGTCAAGTGTCCAGTGTATTTTGCTTTGCTCTGGCCTATAACTTTCAGTGGTTCCTTCTTCTCTCCTATTTCCTTTAATTTTTCTGTCAATGCAGCTAGTTCTTGTACTTCTCCTCCAGAACCACATTTCAGCAGGTTTGAGGTGAGCTTCCTTTGGCTTTTCTAATGTACAGATTTTGCATCTGTGTGTCAGAACACTCCACACAAAGGTCTTTACAAATATTTTCTTAATGTGGGAGCTGATATGTTTATTCAGTTGCAGCTTCTTCTTATTTTGGAAGGAACTCTTCACCTGTGCTATTCTTTTCTTGAATGCCTTGAAATATTGATTGTTTTCTTGCAAAATGCTACTGAGATAGTGAATTTCAGTTCCTTTCTTGAGTTGCTCATTGCCTGTTCTTGCGTCAGTCCTGCCTCCACCTCCTTTCTTGTCTGTAGCCATAAATTTTGTCTTCTTTGTATTCATTTTTAGCTTTAGTTTTACCATTTCTTGATTTAAGGCCTGAAACATTTTATTTAGTTCCTACTCTGATTTACTATTGTGATGTCGTCAGTCTGCAGTGTATATGCATGCAATTAAGTCTCCATATCGACATCATGCTCCAAAAACCACCTAACTGTGTGTGACAGGGGGTACGTCTCATGCCACCAACTGACCCCCTCTGCCTTGTTCCACTTGTGAACAGTGTTTGGGAAGAATGACTGTCAGTACGCTTCTGTATTATCTCTAACTTCTCAAATTTTCTTCTCGTGATCATTTCGTGAATTGTATATGAGAGAAACTATTATGTTGTCAGACTCTTCTCGGAAACTACTCTCTCGAAACATGGGTAGTAAATCTTTCCGTGATGCACAACTGCTCTCTTATGGCATCTACCACTGGAGTTGCTGAGCATCTCTGTAATGATCTCACAGTGACTAAATGATTCTGTGACAAAACACTCCGCACTTCATTGGATCTTCTTTCTCTCTTCTGTCAGTCGTACAGGGTAAGGACACAGGGGTAATTTACATTCACTTAAGATTCTTCCTGTGGATGTTAGTCTGGCATCTGCTTTTCTATTGCTGTTTTGTGTGATCATTCCGCTTTAAGGTTGCTCTGAATAGTTACTTCTAGATATTTTGTGGTAGATTCTGTTTCCAGCAATTTGTCATTAATAGTGTAGTTGTACAGTATTGGATTTCTTTTCCTGTGTGTGTGTGTGTGTGTGTGTGTGTGATATGTTACATTTATTTATGTGCAGGGTCAACTGCCAGAGCCTGCATCATTCACCAATCCTTTGCAGGTCATTGTGCAAATTGATACTGTCTTCTGTTGTTGACACTTTCTTATGGACAAGTGTAATACCTGTGAACAATATTAAGGAGCCTCTGACACTTTCTACTGGATCATTTATATACATTGTAAATGTAATGGCCCTATCACATTTCCTTGGAGTATTCCAGAAATTACCTTTTGATTCTTGTCATCTTTTCTTTGTTGTTGTTATTACTTCCTTGATGAACATATTAAGGAAGTAAGGTGATAGAAGGCACCCGTCTCTCACTGCCCTTCTGGTTTTCCTTCTTTCATATCCGGTTCAGTACTCTGACTTTTGTATATACTCAAAATTAATCATCTGTCCTTCCAGTTTGGACATTACTTTAAGGAATGATGATATAATGGTAATCTGTTTATTAAACAATATTTTAATGATACACTATGCTTTCTGATCATATAGTGGCTTGATGATGGAATTTGATACTGAAATTAGTAATCATTAGACAAAATAAAAGTGAAGCTATAATAAAAGAAAGTAATATTTTGGATCATGTCAGTCGTTGTTCCAAACAACTGCACGTCAGGAATAGGTTCAAATGGCTCTGAGCACTATGCAACTTAACTTCTGAGGTCATCAGTCGCCTAGAACTTAGAACTAATTAAACCTAACTAACCTAAGGACATCACACACATCCATGCCCGAGGCAGGATTCGAACCTGCGAACGTAGCGGTCACTCGGTTCCAGACTGTAGCGCCTAGAACCGCATGGCCACTCCGGCTGCCTAGGAATAGGTACTAAATTATTTGTCCGCTGATGACCTCACAGCTTAGAACACTAAAAAACAAATGTTAATTGTTTGTTATGTGCCCTGGTAGAGTGTACAACTGTTTACAGCTCACGATTGGTTGTTGGAGCTTGGGCGTTACTCACATAGTGTATTTGGTGCACAGTGCAGAAAAAGGCAGTGTCCAGAAAAGTAAACAAATGTAAAGGCAAAAGTTTCATGACAGGATGTTGTGTCACCATACTTGGAAGACAATTATAGCCAAAGACAGAAATTTAAAAGAAACTGGCTCATTTGAGCTGTGGAGACCTAGTCGAGGATTCTCAGTAGATAATTGTTAGCACAGTAGAATTTATAAAGAGACAATGTCAGTTCATGTGAGGGAAGGTTGATTGGTAAGTACCTATCAGCTTTCTCATAAAACTCACAATTTGAAGAATACACATCAAGGAAAAGGTAGAAGTCCAACAGTGTCAAATCTAGACAATAATATCGATCATCCAACAGTTTTGCAAAATCCCCAGTTGTACTTACTTTACTTACTTACTTACTAACTTACTCAGATTTGCTGTGTACCATACAAGGAACTGGTTTCACAGAGTTCACTCGATCAGCTGCCAAGTTCTCACCTTCCTCCAAGTTTGTGTCCATGCATTGAAGATTCATTGCAAAAGTTCCAGGTGTTAAAAGGTCTTCCTGTACATCTGTATCTGTCCATTGATTTCCACAACAGTGTTGATTTTGGGATTCTTCCACCTTACATGTGTAGAACATAACCTGCAATCTTCAGTCTTCTTTCAACAATAATTTTGTGCAGGCTGTGTAGACCTCGTATTCTCAGCACTACATCGTTTGTAACTTGGTCGGGTTAACATCTTCAGAATTCATCTCTAGCATTGTTGGTGAAAAATATGGAGACTGTGTGCTGATTTTACTGACATTTTCCAAGTCTCACAAATATAAACAATAAAGGAGTACAGGCAAAGCTTTGTTGACATATTACAGACCTAATTGCCATATGGACTGATTTTCCAGTTCTGCTGGTGATTTCTGCATCTGTGACCTCATTATTACATATAAAGCTACCGAGATATGGCAATCTGTCAACATCTTGTAGTATCTTCTATTGCACTGTAATCGGGGACGAGACGAGTAATTTCCACTTACTTTGCACATTCTGTTTGCCTTATCTCTATTAATTTTCAGCCGTACACAATAGGGCATTTAATGAGAAAGCAGATAAAAATTAACTTGATGCCTTCCAAGGTGACGGTCTCTACTAAGTCTCTACTCCTTCAAGTCTGACTATGTAAGTGTAGACCAGAGATGGTTTAAATTCAGAGAAATAGTATCGACATCAATTAAGAGATATATACCAAATAAATTGAATGGATACCAAATAAATTAAAAGGGTGGTGCACAAAATATGTCAAAACTCAGCTGCAGAAGCAATGAAAAAAAGCATGTCAAAATTTAAAAGAATGCAAAATCTCCAAGATTAGCGATGTTTTACTGAAGCTCGAAACTTAGGGTGGGTTTCAGTGGAAGATGTGTTTAATAATTCCCATAGTGAAACTTCGTTTTGAAATCTGGAAGAAAATCCAAAGAGGTTCTGGTTGAATGTATAGTACACCAATGGCAAGACACAACCAATACCTTCACTGCGCAATAGCTGTGGTAATGTTACTGATGACAGTGCTACTAAAGTAGAGTTACTAAACACGGATTTCTGAAATTTCTTCACCAAAGACAACAAAGTAAATATTGCAGTATTCAAATCAAGAACAACTGCAACTGTGAGTAACTTAGTAGTAGCTCTCCTCAGAGTCATAAACCATTTATGTTTCTTTCAGAGAATGTTGATACAATAGCTCCATTAGAAATCATATATAGCCGCTCATTTGATAAAGATCCATACCTAGAGACTGAAAAGTTGCTCAGGTCACACCAATGCTCAAGAAAGAAAAGAGGAGTAATCTACTAAATAACAGACTCATATCACTAATGTTGATTTGCATTAGGATTTTGGAACATATATTATGTTTGAATATTTTGAATTATCTCAAAGGTAATGATTCATTGATAAATAGCTAGGATAGATTCAGAAATATCGACCTTTTAAAACACAGCTAGCTCTTTAGTCACACAAAGTAATAAGTGCTGTCGACTGGGGATCTCAAATTGATTCCATATTTGTAGATTTCCAGAAGACTTTTTGAAACAGTTCCTCACAAGCATTTTCTAATCATATTGTGTGCCTATGGAGTATTGTCTGAGTTGTACAACTGGATGTGTGGTTTCCTGTCAGAAAGGTCACAGTTCATAGCAATTGATGGAAAATCGTCAAGTAAAACAGAAGTGATATCTGACATTCCTCAAGGAAGTGTTATAGACCACCTGCTGTTGCCGATCTACATTAACAATTTAAGAGAGAATCTGAGCAGTCCTCTTAGATGATGCTATCATTTACAGTCTCGCAAATCATTTACTGTCTTGTAAAGTGATCAGATGATCAAAATGAACTGCAAAATGATTTAGGCTACCTATCCATATGATGCAAAAAGTGGTAACTGACCTTAAATAATAAAAATTTTTATGTCATCTGCACGAGTAGTAAAAGGCATCTACTAAATTTTGTTTACATGATAATTCACACAGATCTAAAGGCTGTGAAGTCTACTGAATACTTAGGAATTACATTTACAAATAACTTAAATTGGAATGCTCACATAGATAATGCGGTGGCAAAGCAAACAAAAGACTGTGATTTAATAGTAAAACATTTAGAAGATTAGGATTACTAAAGAGACTATCTACAACTATACTTGTCTGTCCTCTTTTGGAGTATTCTGCATGGTGTGGGATCCTTACCAGATTGGACTGACAGAGGACATCATTTAAAAGTTCAAAGAAAGGCAGCTCATTTTGTATTATTGGGAAACAGGAAAGTGCATGCCACAGATATCACATGTGAATTGGGGTGGCAGTCATTAAAGCAAAAGCATTTTGCTGGAGCAGGTTCTTAAAATTTCAATCATCAACTTTCTCCTCCGAATGTGAAAATATTTTGTTAGAGCCCTCTTACATAGGGAGAAATGATCATTGTAATGAAATAAGAGAAATCAGAGCTTGTACGGAAATATTGAAGTGTTTGTTTTTCCTCAAATGCTGTAGGGGAGTGGAATGGTAGATAAATAGGTTGAGGGTGGTTCTCTGAACCCTCTGCCAGCATTCAATTGTGAATTACAGACTAGTCATGCAGATATAGATAATGTAGATAGGCTTTCAATATTGTGCACCTATTCTCTAATTTTATACATTGCTCAAATACTTTCGTGGCGCTTTGGAGTGACCCCTTTAAAATAAAAATTTACCAGTCTTCTTAATATGTATTTTGGTAATGAGGTTGATAAGAAGTTACAACAATACTTTCTTATTACTCCCCAGTTTTGGGTTTTATTAATGAACAAAATCGCCACAGTGTTCCACAACAATTACGGGTTGAAGTTTCCTGCTGATGGAACCAATATGATTTTCTGTGTTTCTGAGCATACAGGTTGTGTACGCTGTTTGGAGTCTGGTGTATGCTGAATCAAATGTTTTTATTGTTGTGATCTTCCATCTGAAGATTGGTTTCATGGAGTTGCCCATGCTAGCCTATCCTGTGTGACCCTCTTCACCTCTGCGTAACTACTACAGCGTACAATAACTTGAACTTGCTTACTGCAGTCAGTTTTTGGTCTCCTACAGTTGTTACCCCCATTATATTCACAGATGACCACATATTGTGGAAATTGCATATTGTAATGTAGGATGCAATAATAACGTACGGAAAGTTTCTGTTGAAAATTACGAATTATTTAGGAATAAAGCAGATGGCTCACCAAAAGGCAGAAGCACTGTCTCATTGATAGGCACACGAACAAAAGGTTTGTAGAATGAGATTTTCACTGTGCAGTGGAGTGTGCACTGATATGAAACTTCGTGGCAGATTAAAAGTGTGTGCCAGACTAAGAGTCAAACTTGGGACCTTTGCCTTTTGTGGGCAAGTGCTCTACCATCTGAGCTATCCATGCATGACTCACGACCCGTACTCACAGCTTTACTTCCACCAGTACCTCGTCTTCTACCTTCCAAGCTAAAAGGTACGTTGCTTGGCGAGCTTCCAGAATGCACTTTCTTTTTCTAGCTGTAGGGAAAACATGCGCGCGCGTGCACACACACACACACACACACACACACACACACACACACACACACACACACACACACACACTCACTCACATGCACATGCATGTCTCCTTATGTTGTGGTCGCTCAACTGCCAGCTCTTTACTGGCCCATGGTGAGTGTTCTGGAGTGAGGTAGGGCTTTAGAGTGGGGTAGGATGGGGTGGGTTGAGGCAATGTGAGGGATGGAGAGAGATGGGAGGGGTTTGGAGGGCAGCATTTAGTGGCTCGTGGGAGAGTGGGGAGCCATCTGTGGGTTAGCTAGGGGTGCAGGTAGAGGGGTCAGGCGACAGACAGCTGGGCACTCATAGACTAGGGTGTGACATGAGATAACAGCACACAACTAGCTGATTGGGAAGGGGGGAGAGGGGGGGGGGGGGGAGAGGGGGGGCAGGGGCGTGTGTGTGTGTGGGGGGGGAGGGGGCAGGGGGGCTGGTAGTTAACTTGGATTTAGGCCAGGAAGCAAAGGATGTGCTGTAAGTATGGCTACGAAAGTTGAGTATTCCTAAATAAGATCAGCTGGTGGCAATGTATTGGAAAGTAACTGGGACACAAAGTGCAATTTTGGCTCCTTTTTCTTTGTGAATTTTAAATAGTCTGCAGAGCAAATTGAATTAGGAGGATCAGGCATTTGTGTGGGTCTAGGAAAGTAAATTGTAGAGCCAGATAAAAGGCGCGCAAGACAGGAGGGGTACTACTGCTCATCACTGCTGTATCGTGCTACTAGTACATGTCAGTGTGAGTGCACCGAGAGTGGTGTTGCCGTACATGCGTCTTTAAATTGGTCACCCACTGATCATTGCAGGCTGGCTGCTGGATTCTGTCTCTGGGAGCCAAGCGTGTGGCGCGGTCGCTGCCATGCCATCTGCTGGTGACTCGCACATATATTAGTGTGGAACAGTGCTGACTGATTCTCTGTGTGATTCTAGTTTGTAATGTGCACATCAGTGTTCTGTGTCTTGTTGAGTCCTTAGAGGCATATTGTTCGGAGGTTATTATTAAAGCCATATTTGTGCGACTTGGATCACACTTCAGTATTACTTGGTTATTACATCACCACAAACATATGGACCGGGAATGTACATGCTTTGACAGTTTGCTACGTCTCTCTCTTCTAGGACTGACATGGTAGCTGCCTTGCATTTCTTAATGACTCTGACCTTGTCAACCACAAACCGAATCTTAGTACAGTCATGATTTCCCTGAAGAGATTACATGACAGCAGAGACTTGTAAAATTGTGTTACCCATTTCTCTAGCCAGTGAAGATTCATTCTGTACCTTCAGATACAGTGTCATGTAGGAGTAGAACAGCAAGAAATACGTAGCTCCTCTAACCGTAATGACAGTTTATCACCTCCCAACACTACATGTGCCAATGTTTCAGTGCATTTTTGAATATGTTTGTTAACAGATTCATCAACACAACAAAAATTTACGATCTCAGTAGCATCTTATTTCTTAACTCATACTTTACTATTCATCAGAATCTTCATCGCTGCTCTTTGATTCGTCAGAGCTCCCTGCCGTACTTTGTTTTATTTCATAGTCAGAATTAGGTGAAATACCACCTACCGTATTTACTCAAATCTAAGCTGCACTCAAACCTGAAAAATGAGACTCGAAATAAAGGAAGGAAAAAAAAAATTCCCGAATCTAAGCCGCACCTGAAATTTGAGACTCGAAGTTCAAGGGGAGAGAAAAGTTTTAGGCTGCACCTCCAAATCGAAACAAAGTCGGTCCATTGTAATATGAGACACAATTTAGGTCGAATGAATGACGATACAGCTACAGTAGTTTGGTTCGAGTCGTAAGCTTAGCACTTAAGCTTTACCAGGTAGCCTTTGCTATGCGTCAGGCCCTCCGTCCGTATTTATACTGGTACCCTTCCTTTTTCACGTGCTTCGTCTGGTTTGAATCAATTGCTTATTTTGCTTTGATCTGATAAGTGCCGTTTTCCTTGTTATAGGCGTTTATGTCACTCTAAGCTGAAAATACATTACTGTACTGTGTCATGCATTGTTTGTCGCATTCTGATAGTGCGTGTTTGCGGCCTGTCGTCACTCGCGGCATGGCTTGCTTTTATGCACGCTACCACCGCCTACAATTAAAAAAAAAAAAAAAAAAAAAAAGAGAGAGAAATCATCTCATTAGCGAAACAATGGCAAGAGACTATTTGTTGTTACTTACACTGCTGCTTTCTTTGATAATGATCAACAAGAACCAAATAATAGACTGCGTATGATAGAACATGTTCTGAACGAGAGTTAGGCGAAAATTTATCTCCGTTTGAAAATCTTTGCGGCCGCTTCTTTAGTACATCAAATTCTGCACAGAAATTAGAGTCATCTTAGATTTAAAAATCTAGTCAGTTGCCGTGCTTCAGTTCTGACTGTATCACTATTAGGCATAAGAATAATACGAATATAAACATGACACCATACGTATATTCTTCCACATTTGCTGTTGTCTCACTCTAGTTTCGTAGTTTATTAGGCAGACAGGATTTAAATAAGATAGCAGCAAACACGAAAGAATACGTGGCAACATGTTTATATTCGTATTACTCTTATGATGAAGAGAATACTGCATGTGATTCACATTTCATCAGGTTCCTATAAGCAACCATCTCTTCTCACAGGTAGGAAAAAATTCAGAACGTAGAGTTGGCCATATTGACAAACATCTGAAACAGTCTTGCCAGTCGGATTTTCGTAATACATTGAAGTTCTGCTACATTCGAAGATGAACAATACGGAATTTATATTTACTTCGTTGGATAATGTGTGAAAATCGTCTTCCACCTTTTTTTTTTAATTTATTTACTGACGCAGAGGTTTTGGCGCAAGTATTTATCTTTGTGCCTACGAAGCATGCCTGTGTTGCGCTACATATATTCGACGGCAAAAGTTAGTTGTGGCAGCACCTACCGACATTTTTCAGAACTTCCACTTGCTTTGCACTCGATTCTAAGCCGCAGGCGGTTTTTTGGATTACAAAAACCAGAAAAAATGGGGCTTACATTTGAGTAAATACGGTACATCCTCTCCTTTGGATTCAACTTCTTAAGTATTATCTTTCAAGTCAACACCTGCTAATCTGAGAGACCGAAATGATGAGCCATACTACTCTATTTCACTGTGCCTGTTTGTTTCATTTGTATAACATTTTATTACATCATAGATGCTGCACTTACAGTTTCATATATGCATTGCAGCAGCAGACACAATAAAAGTAGCAATCAGCAGTGCTTAGTTTGTGAATGGGTAAAAAATATGCCGTTGTCCCAGTTCCACATATCCCCAAAATTTGATTCTGCCAAATTCTGTACTCTCTGAAATCGAATGTTTAATCCAAAGATGAAAGTGAACAAGTTTGATGCAGTATTGCTAATATTGTTTATTACTCATCTTGCTGGATGAAGTGCATACTGTGTCCTTTCTGAAAGGTTTGCAGAAGTAATGCACATACCAGTTTTCTAAAAACTTACATTGAGATTGTGCTCTCCTTCCTCTTGTACAAATTAGTAGAGCCCTTCGGATTACTCCACAATATGCCTCTTGGCAAGGTGGTAACGACAGTATTATGAAAAGGATAGATTGGCACTCACTGTATAGTGTAGATGTTGTGTTGCAGGCAGGGGAAAAAAAAAAAAAAAAATACACCACCCATTAAACACGTAAGCTTTTGGTGCAAACCTCCCCCCCCCCCTTCCCACACACACACACGCACACACACACACACACACACACACACACACACACACACACACACACATGCGCGCAAATGCAGATCACACATACATGACCACGGTCTCTGGCTGCTAGGGCCAGACTGGGAGCAACTGCGCATCATGGGAGAAACAACAGTCATATGTGTGTGTGTGTGTGTGTGTGTGTGTGTGTGTGTGTGTGTGTTTTGTCTACTTACGAAGAAGACTTTCTGATCGAATGCTTACGTGTTTAGTAGTCTTTTTGTTGTGCTTGTCTGTGACCTAACATTTCCTGTGTACAGTGAATAGCAATGGATCTTTTTTATAATATGGTCATTATTCCAGCCTAGATTTTCTATTGTTTGTTTCCTTTTAAGACCTTATAGAGACAGTTACTGACAATTTCTTTTTTCTTATTGGAGAAAAGTAAAACCATATGGGGGCAGACGTAGATTGTGAATGAATATGGAATAGAGTATTTTTATTCTCCCTGTATGCAGTGTCAATAACGTCACCTCACACACTTCATTTCTGGCAGCACCTCCTCCTCAACACATGACTGTCCCCCACCACCTCACCATAGTCTTCAAGTTACATCCTATAGCACTTCTGGGTGGACAAATAGATGAAGGATGTAGTTTAAAACAGTATAACTAAACTTAAAAGCCGAACTGCCCTTTTATAGAGCCTGCCATCATTATTTAAACATACTAAACAACATCAAAACAGTCAAAAGAAATTGTTTTTCAAAAGAGCAGAAAATTGTAGTGAAATTCATGAAAGGATTGTTTTAAATTGTTATATCTTAAATCTGTCAGCATTTCCCAAGATTTTCTGGCTTAATTAAGACTAGGTCATGCCACCACAGTGGTCAAACAGTGGACTTGCCTTCGAGAGGACAACGGACCCGAGTCCCACCGGGCCACCAAAATTTGGGTTTTCCTTGATTTCCCTAAATGATTTAAGACAAATTCTGGGATGGTTCCTTTGAAAAAGATGACATTCAGCTGAGGAAGCTACACAGTGCTGGTGGAAGCACGAGTATTTCAGAGCACACCATCCATTGCACATTGTTAAACATAGGGCTCTGCTGCAGACAACCCCTGTATGTTCCCATGTTGACAACACAGTTGAATTACAATTTCTGTGGCTCAGGAGCATTGAGATTGGGCAGTGAATCAATAGAAATGTGTCATCTGGTTGAATCATTCGAGTTTCGCATTACACCTGCGTGACGGTTTTGTGTACATACACTGTCAACAGAGTGAATTGGTGCTTGAAAGGTGCACTTTGCTACAGACTTAGGCCAGTGGGAGCAATATTATGCTATGGAGGACATTCACCTGGTCTTCTATGGGTCCTGTGGTAGTAACTGAAGGCTCCATAACAGCTTTGTTCTGTGTGAACATTATTGTGCACTGTCCGCACCCTGTCCCTAATGAAGGTGACATGTTTCAACAATATGACTTTCAGTGTCACGAGGCCAGAATCAAATTCACCCCTTCTGAATCTGATGGAATACATCTGCAATGCTATCAGATACCAGTTCTGCACCCAGAAACCACTGATCTGCAATTTATGGGAATTACATGACCTGTGCTTAGACATGCGGTGCTGCATAATGCTGGGAACATACCTCACATAATGCTGGGAACATACCTGAAATTTGTTGAACTTGTCCCACACAAAATCACTGTTGTATTGTGTTCCAACAGTGGACAAACACATTATCAAACATGAGGTCATAGTGTTTTGTCTCATCAGTTTATATATTCAATGCTTGAATGAAAGGTGTGCTCTTTTCCTTTTTTCTGCCATTGCGTGTATGTGTAAAGCAGGATGTTCTACCATTTGGGCTTGTTTATATGATGGCTGTCAGTATTACCACCTGCACAGATACTAAATGCTCCTTTTGTGAAGACCTTTTATCTTGAGAACACTTTTAACTTTGTTTCACAAATGGCAGCACAGTTTCAAGAAAGCTTCTTAATTTCATGTAATAGTTAAAATAATACCTTCAGCAAAAGATGTGTGCATTGGAGTGGGGAAAAAGATTGAAGATGTATGTAGTTTAATTTTCATAAATTGTTAAGAAGGTTAACAGCTTGGCATGCTAAGATAAATTCAGACATTCTCTAAAAAGAGAGAAAAAGATTAATTTAACAGAATCAGTGAGGTATACAAATATAACAACAGACTTGTAGAACCATTATTTTGTAGGTTAGATTAGATTAGATTCAGCTTTTGTTCCAAGACCCAAAACATGAGACGATTCTCATGGGTGAGTAACATGCCAGAAAGTATAACATAAAAAATATAAAACATTTGAATACCCTGATCATTTGTCAGGAGATTGTCAAACTAGGTGAATACAATACAAACTGGAACAGCTAATATTTTCAGAATTGATACGCTGTCAGACTGAAACATTGTTATGCACTATTAATAAATTTATCAAACAAAAAGTACATAATCTTGACTGTTATGGCAAAGTGCTCTCAGAACTGAAATCTAACAGACATTCTTATTTAAGCTGGCCTAACAGCCACTGTTAAGATATTCATCTATCGAGTAGGATGAGTTATCTATCAAAAAGTCTTTCAAACTCTGTTTAAACCATGCTTTATCTGATACCAAGTTTTTAATGGTGTCTTTCTTCCACAGATAAATTGTGTTGTAATGCAAAGTTTTAATGAAGATGAAGTGTGCAGTTTTGTGGAGTTAACAAAAGAGAAAAATGTTGATGTAAGATTTATCGAGTACATGCCTTTCAGCGGCAACAAATGGAATGATGGGAAGATGGTCTCATTTTGTGAAATGCTCCAAATAATTAGAAAGCAGTGGCCTAATTTTGATCCTCTTCCCAATGGGCCCAATGATACCTCAAAGGTACGTGCAGTATTACGTATGAACATACATTGAAAATAATTTAATGTTTATGACTTACTACCAATCACAAGAATACTTCACATCTGCTGGTGGTATGAGAGATAGACTGGTTTAGTTACATATTTCTCATCCCATTCAGTAAGTCTGTCCTGGCCTGGGTTTCTCTGCAGCTTTTCTGCAACTCTCCCCATTTCCTAAACCTTGACAATCCTTTTCTTTCTTCCCTTTTCCTTCCCCTTATTGTTTCTGCCAGAAGAAGAAGCCACTGGCTCCGAAAGCTTACACATTTCCATAACTTTAAGGGGAGTTAGAAGGGGAAAACATTCTTTTTCACTTTTTCGGGTTTTTATCTGATTATAAAATTTGCCATTTTCCAAATAAAATGATATGTATATTACTTATAAACTTGTGTGAGAAGTATTTCATTTTATTTTCTAAAATATAATATACACCAGTTGAAAATGTTAAAATTTTTACATGCATTACTTCAAGACCTAATAAAATCGGTAATTTTTTATATACAGGGTAGTCCATTGATCGTGACCGGGCCAAATATCTCACGAAATAAGTGTCAAACGAAAAAACTACAAAGAACGAAATTTGTCTAGCTCGAAGGGGGAAACCAGCTGGCGCAATGGTTGGCCTGCTATAAGGCGCTGCCATAGCTCAAACTGATATCAACTGTGTTTTTTAAAATAGGAACCCCATTTTTTATTACATATTCGTGTAATACATAAAGAAATATGAATGTTTTAGTTGGACCACTTTTTTCAGTTTGTGATAGATGGCACTGTAATAGTCACAAACATATGTCTCATAATTTTAGACGAACAGTTGGTAACAGGTAGGTTTTTTAAATTAAAGTACAGAACCTAGGTACATTTGAACATTTTATTTCGGTTGTTCCAATGTGATACATGTACCTTTGTGAACTTATCATTTGTGAGAACGCATGCTGTTACGGCGTGATTACCTGTGAATACCACATTAATGCAATAAATGCTCAAAATGATGTCTGTCAACCTCAATGCCTTTGGCAATACGTGTAATGACATTCCTCTCAACAGTGAGTAGTTTGCCTTCCGTAATGTTCGCACATGCATTGATAATGTACTGATGCATGTTGTCAGGCATTGTCGGTGGATCACGATAGCAAATATCCTTCAACTTTCCCCACAGAAAGAAATCCGGGGACGTCAGATCCGGTGAACGTGCGGGCCATGGTATGGTGCTTTGACGACCAATCCACCTGTCATGAAATGTGCTATTCAATACTGCTTCAACCGCACGCAAACTATGTGCCGGACATCCATCATGTTGGAAGTACATCGCCATTCTGTCAAGCAGTGAAACATCTTGTAGTAACATTGGTAGAACATTACGCAGGAAATCTGCATACATTGCACCATTTAGATTGCCATGGATAAAATGGGGGCCAATTAACCTTCCTCCCTTAATGCCACACCATACATTAACTTGCCAAGGTCGCTGCTGTTCCACTTGTCGCTGCCATCGTAGATTTTCCGTTGTCCAATAGTGCATATTATGGCGGTTTAGGTTACCGCTGTTGGTGAATGATGCTTCATCGCTAAATAGAACACATGCAAAAAATCTTTCATCGTCTCGTAATTTCTCTTGTGCCCAGTGGCAGAACTGTTCATGACATTCAAAGTCATTGGCATGCAATTCCTGGTGCATTGAAATATGGTACGGGTGCAATCAATGTTGATGTAGCATTCTCAACACCGACGTTTTTGAGATTCCCAATTCTCGCGCAATTTGTCTGCTACTGATGTGTGGATTAGCTGCCCCAGCAGCTGAAACACCTACTAGGGCATCATCATTTGTTGCAGGTCATGGTTGATGTTTCACATGTGACTGGACACTTCCTGTTTCCTTAAATAATGTAACTATCCGGCGAATGGTCCCGACACTTCAATGATGTTGTCCAGGATACCGAGCAGCATACATAGCACACGCCCCTTGGGCATTTTGATCACAATAGCCATACATCAACACGATACCGACCTTTTCCGCAATTGGTAAACGGTCCATTTTAACACGGGTAATGTATCACGAAGCAAATACCGTCCGCACTGACGGAAAGTTATGTGATACTACATACTTATATGTTTGTGACTATTACAGCAGCTGGCCGAAGTGGCCGAGCGGTGCTAGGCGCTACAGTCTGGAAACGCACGACCGCTACGGTCGCAGGTTCGAATCCTGCCTTGGGCATGGATGTGTGTAATGTCCTTAGGTTAGTTGGGTTTAAGTAGTTTTAAGTTCTAGGGGACTGATGACCTCAGAAGTTAAGTCCCATAGTGCTCAGAGCCATTTGAACCATTTTTGACTATTACAGCTTCATCTATCCCAAAGTGAAAAAGGGGTCCAGCTAAAACATTCACATTTCTTTACGTACTACATGAATATGTAATAAAAAATGGGGGCTCCTATTTTTAAAAAATGCAGTTGATATGAGTTTGACCTATGGCAGTGCCATTTAGCAGGCCAACCATAGCGCCATCTGGTTTCTCCCTTCAAGCTAGACGAATTTCGTTCTTTGTAGTTTTTTCATTTCATGCTTATTTCGTGAGATATTTGGCCCGGTCACTATCAATGGACTACCCTGTAGAAAGCTGTGGATTGCTGTGTTATAAAGGTTAAATTATGTGTTTGCATTGGTAGCACTGTCAAAAATAGTATCGTATCTTTTCATAGTATAAACATGCTTTGTATATCAAAGTGCTAACGTTTTTCCGAGGAGAAGTGATGAATAGACTGGTAAATCTCTCAAAAAGTATGACTCCAAAATGAAGTGTTTTTAAGAAATGTGGGTTTCATGGTAATAAATTTTTGAATAAAGAGAAACATTGTGTTCAGCATGTGGTGTGTGAAGTTGCAGACAATGAAATACTGGCAAACTCATGAGTATCTAGCGAAACACCCATTAGTGCTTCGAAGATTAAAATAAAACATAGTGATAACACAGTTATCTCAAAACAAAACTCATGTAAACGGTAGGTTAGGTTATATTCTGATACATTTACACATCCTAACAGGGGTGTTATGTGAATGTGTGTGCTGTATGTATGTGGAGGGCCAGTTAGTTTACATGAAGACATTGAGGTATCAAATGGACTAGCCAGGAAACTTACCATTAATTCTGCCATTTGTAAATACACTCATTCATTTTGGAATTCTGATAAGTGTAAAGATAATTATTTTGACGTAAATGTTAGGTGGTTTTATGGATTGAGAGCTATTGGCAAAGGACACACTGCAGCAGAAACAATGTGTGTCGTGATGTATATGCCACGCCCACTTTGTAAAATGGACAAGTATGCAGGATTTATTGGAGCTGCTGTGAAATCCACTGCATGTGAGTCAATTAAGGGTGCTACAAATGAAGCTGCTGAAATAAACGATGGTATGATTGTCATATCAGTAGCTTTTGGGGCACTTGGTAGAAGCGCAGCTGCAGTTCTAAGAATTCTGTTGCTACAGTGACCAGTGTTGATACTGGAAAGCTAATAGATTTCCAGATTTTAACCAAACATTGTTATAAGTATAAATCAGGGAATGAAGAAGGGCATATCTGTGACAGAAATTATGAAGGACAACTAGTCGTACGGAGGCCTGTGCAGCTGTTGAAATTTATAATCGATCTGTAAACTAAAGGGGAGTGTGTTACACTAAGTTCTTAGGTTATGCAGACTCAAATGCATATAACAGTGTAGTAGCCACTCAGCCTTATGGTGAGAAGCTTATCACAGAACTGGAATGTGTTGCTCATGTCCAGAAGAGGATGGATACCAGATTGAGGAAGTTGAAACAAAGTTTGAGAGACAAGAAACTTTCAGGTGGTAAGACCATAAGAAGCAGGCTGACAGACAACATGATTGATGAACTACAACAGTATTATGAGATTGCCATTAGAAATAATACTGAGGATTTGTTGAAAATGAAGCAGGCAGTATGGGCTACCTTCTTCCAGAGACTGTCAGCTGATGATAAACCAGTACACCATCTTTGCCCTCCTAGATCTGGTTCATGGTGCAATTACCGCAATGCCCAGTACTCAAACAGGTCATACAGCCATAAACATTCTATCCCAGCAGCAGTTGTGGATATCATAAAACCTGTTTACAGAGACCTGGCAATCCTGAATTATTGAAGAAGTGTCTGCATTGTCAGACTCAAAATCCCAGTGAGTCGTTCAATAATCTTATTGTGTCAGTGTCGTTGTAACTGCCATCTGCGTCACGTCTGCTGTGCAGCGAGCTATGCTAATTGAAGTATTAACTCTATTTTTCTTACTTGTCACTTCCTTTTCCGTGTGTTTTTGCTTTTAGGAAGCTTTAATTGTCGGGTGCTAGTAATAGTGTTCCATAGATTTCGTGTTTGTTTTGAATACAGTCAGAGAGAGTCCGTTTAGTCAGCCATAGTGCCAGTAGTGCTAGTGTTTGTTTTCAATACAGTCCAGAGACAGGTAGTGCTATTTTCATTGTTTTCTACAGGAAGTGTCTAGTAACCACAGTTTAGTCAACTATCAGCCGCCTTTAGTGAATTAGCAGTCTAGTTATAAGTTGATTAACTCTCTACAGTAAATTGATTTCTTATGATGGATAGGATGTGTGACTGCTGTGTACGGACACAGGAGGAGCTGGCCACTGTTCGCAAACAGCTGAATGTGTTGAAGCCGCGGTTAGCCATCTTCAGGCTGCTGCCTCAGAGTATAGCGGCAGTGGGGAGTCTGGTGCGTTGCATGGTACACACCAGGTGTTACATTACATGCTTCACCCACTGACCCTGCTGTCAAGACATCTTTGCGGCTACCGGGCACGGTTGGGCCACCCTCTTCCCAAGGGGAGTGGCGGGTTCAGCGGCATTCGCGGCGCATGAGGCGGAGGGTCAGTGTGGAGGCTGGCCGTGTGGCATCGCCCGTTCTGCCTGTGAGTGGACATGTGGCCACTCCTTCAGCAAGGTCCGAGGAGGCACATGGGGGGAGGGGTATATTAGTTATTGGGAGCTCCAACGTTAGGCGGGTGATGGAGCCCCTTAGGGAAATAGCGGAAAGGTCGGGGAAGAAGGTCAGTGTTCACTCTGTCTGCTTGCCGGGGGTCTCATCCGAGATGTGGAGGAGGCCGTGCTGGCAGTGATAGAGAGCACTGGGTGCACCCGACTGCAAATTGTTGCTCATGTCGGCACCAATGACTCCTGCCGTCTGGGTTCAGAGGTCATCCTCAGTTCGTACAGGCAGTTAGCGGAGTTGGTGTAGGCGGAAAGCCTCGCGGGGTGGAATCTGAGCTAGCTACTTGTTGTATCGTTCCCAGAACCGATAGTGGTCCTCTGGTTTGGAGCCGAGTGGAAGGCTTAAACCAGGGGCTCAGACGATTCTGCGGAGATCTGGGGTGCAAATTTCTTGACCTCCGCTATCGGGTGCAGAAATGTAGGGTCCCCCTGAATAGGTCACGCGTGCACTACATGCAGGAAGCGGCTACAAGGGTAGCGGAGTATGTGTGGAGTGCACATGTGGGTTTTTTAAGTTAGAGAACTCCCTCCCTAGGCCCGACAAGACACCTCCTGAGATGCGGCAAGGTAGGAGTAGACAAAATGCAGCAGGGAATAACAATATTAATGTGCTAATAGTAAACTGCAGGAGCGTCTATAGAAAGGTCCCAGAACTGCTCTCATTAATAAACGGTCACAATGCCCACATAGTACTAGGGACAGAAAGTAGGCTGAAACCAGATGTAAACAGTAATGAAATTCTAAACTCAGATTGGAATGTATACCGCAGAGACAGGCTGGACAGTGAAGGGGGAGGCATGTTTAATGCGATAAGAAGTGCGATAGTATCGAAGGAAATTGATGGAGATCCGAAATGTGAAATAATTTGGGTGAAGGTCATGGTTAAAGCAGGCTCAGACATGGTAATTGGATGTCTCTATAGGCCCCCTGGCTCAGCAGCTGTTGTGGCTGAGCACCTGAAGGATAATTTGGAAAATATTTCGAGTAGATTTGCCCACCATGTTATAGTTCTGGGTGGAGATTTTAATTTGCCGGATATAGACTGGGAGACTCAATTTTCATAATGGGTGGCAGGGACAAAGAATCCAGTGAAATTTTTTAAGAGCTTTATCTGATAACTACCTTGAGCAGTTAAACAGAGAACTGACTCGTGGCGATAACATATTAGACCTTCTAGTGACAAACAGACCCGAACTATTTGAAACAATTAACGCAGAACAGGGAATCAGCGATCATAAAGCGGTTACTGCAGCGATGATTTCAGCCGTAAATAGAAATATTAAAAAAAGGTACGAAGATTTTTCTGGTTAGCAAAAGTGACAAAAATCAGATATCAGAGTACCTAATGCCTCAACACAAAAGTTTTGTTTTAAGTACAGATAGTGTTGAGGATCAGTGGACAAAGTTCAAAACCATCGTACAATATGCGTTAGATGAGTATGTGCCAAGCAAGATCGTAAGAGATGGAAAAGAGCCAGCTTGGTACAACAACCGAGTTAGAAAACTGCTGCAGAAGCAAAGGGAACTTCACAGCAAACATAAACGTAGCCAACACCTTGCAGACAAACAAAAATTACGTGAAGTGAAATGTAATGTGAGGAGGGCCATGCGAGAGGCGTTAAATGAATTCGAAAGTAAAGTTCTATGTACTGACTTGGCAGAAAATCCTAAGAAATTTTGCTCTTATGTCAAAGCGGTAGGTGGATCAAAACAAAATGTCCAGACACTCTGTGACCAAAAAGGTACTGAAACAGAGGATGATGGACTGAAGGCTGAAATACTAAATGTCTTTTTCCAAAGCTGTTTCACAGAGGAAGATTGCACTGTAGTTCCTTCTCTAGATTGTCGCACAGATGACAAAATGGTAGATATTGAAATAGATGACAGAGGGATAGAGAAACAATTAAAATCACTCAAAAGAGGGAAGGCCGCTGACCTGATGGGATACCAGTTCAATTTTACACAGAGTATGCGAAGGAACTTACACCCCTTCTTGCAGCAGTGTACCGTAGGTCTCTACAAGAGCGTAGCATTCCAAAGAATTGGAAAAGGGCGCAGGTCATCCCCGTTTTCAAGAAGGGACGTCGAACAGATGTGCAGAACTATAGACCTATATCTCTAATGTTGATCAGTTGTAGAATTTCAGAACATGTATTATGTTCGAGTATTATGATTTTTCTGTAAACTAGAAATCTACTCTGTAGGAATCAGCATGGGTTTCGAAAAAGACGATCGTGTGAAACCCAGCTCGCACTATTCGTCCACGAGACTCAGAGGGCCATAGACACGGGTTCCCAGGTAGATGCTGTGTTTCCTGACTTCCGCAAGGTGTTCGATACAGTTCTCCGCAATCATTTAATGAACAAAGTAAGAGCATATGGGCTATCAGACCAATTATGTGATTGGATTGAAGAGTTGCTAGATAACAGAACGCAGCCTGTCATTCTCAATGGAGAGAAGTCTTCCAAAGTAAGAGTGATTTCAGGTGTGCTGCAGGGGAGTGTCGTAGGACCGTTGCTATTCACAATACACATAAATGACCTTGTGAATGACATCAGAAGTTCACTGAGGCTTTTTGCGGATGATGCTGTGGTATATCGAGAGGTTGCAACAATGGAAAATTGCACTGAAATGCAGGATGATCTGCAGCGAATTGATGCATGGTGCAGGGAATGGCAATCGAATCTCAATGTAGACAAGTGTAATGTGCTGCGAATACATAGAAAGAAAGATCCCATATCATTTAGCTACAATATAGCAGGTCAGCAATTGGAAGCAGTTAATTCCATAAATTATCTGGGAGTATGCATTAGGAGTGATTTAAAATGGAATGATCATATAAAGTTGATCATCGGTAAATCAGATGCCAGACTGAGATTCATTGGAAGAATCCTAAGGAAATGCAATCCAAAAACAAAGGAATTAGGTTACAGTACACTTGTTCCCCCAATGTTTGAATACTGCTCAGCAGTGTGGGATCTGTACCAGATAGGGTTGATAGAAGAGATAGAGAAGATCCAACAGAGAGCAGCATGCTTCGTTATAGGATCATTTAGTAATCATGAAAGCATTACGGAGATGTTAGATAAACTCCAGTGGAAGACTCTGCGGGAGAGACGCTCAGTAGCTCGGTATGGGCTTTTGTTGAAGTTTCGAGAACATACCTTCACTGAGGAGTCAAGCAGTATATTTCTCCCTCCTACGTATATCTCACGAAGAGACCATGAGGATAAAATGAGAGAGATTAGAGCCCGCCCAGAGGCATACCGACAATCCTTCTTTCCACAAACAATACGAGACTGGAATAGAAGGGAGAACCAATAGAGGTACTCAAGGTAGCCTACACCATCAGGTGGCTTGAGGAGTATGGATGTAGATGTAGATGTAGACCAAAAAATGTTTTTCTTGTAATGAAGACACTAAAGTGGGGGTCAGTCATGCTGTTATTGCTTTTAATGATGGCAACATTGGTAGCGTGAAAGTGCTACAACATATGGGAATTAATTCTGGAGCAAACTGCATCAGAGAATTTGAAGGGATGGACAAGGTTTGCACTGGTAAAGCAGAGTATGCAGCACAGTTGGACACTACGGAGTCCAGAAAGAAGAAAACAAAAAAAACTTAAAAAAGATCAAGAGGATGATATACAGTATGGTGCAGGGTGCTTCTGAGTGACTAAAAATAAAATGTTAAGCATATATTGAGTTACAGTCTATTGAAACTTTAAAAACTCTTCCTGAAAATTTACATTTTCTCTTGCATTTTTCCCTAAATCTCCGAAACTACGGCAAGTAGCAAATTCAAATTTTCAGGGAGTAATGACATATGTATCCTGAGTCTTCTGAACTAAAAGAAAAACATAATGTTATGTATAAATAAAATTATTTAGAATAACATACAAAAAGGTACACAAAATTTTAACTGTGTAATTAAAAAATTGTATTTCCAAAAGCAGTGGCTGAAATGCAATTATTGTAAGACTCAGAACATATAGTTTAATGTCCTGTAAAAGTTTCTTGTCAATGGCTACAGTTGTTCCTGAAGTACGGGAAAGTTAAGTCACTAAATGTAACATTGTCAGGATAGGGCGTTCAAACTCCCCTTAATGCACATTTTCTCCTTCCTCCACTTGGTGAGCAACACATTTATAGTATTTTCACAACAGCAGTACCTATTTTCTTACAATTTCTTTTTGCAGGCATACCATGTCCCGGGCTTCAAGGGACGTGTGGGATTTATTACCTCAATGAGTGAACACTTCTGTGGCACGTGCAACCGTTTACCGATAACAGCTGATGGCAATTTGAAGGTGTGTCTCTTTGGGAATTCAGAGATATCTCTCAGGTGAGTGATGAAACATAGAATAATCATGAAACTTCCTGGCAGATCAAAACTGTGTGCCCGACCGAGACTCGAACTCGGGACCTTTGCCTTTCGCGGGCAAGTGCTCTACCAACTGAGCTACCGAAGCACGACTCACGCCCGGTACGCACAGCTTTACTTCTGCCAGTACCTCGTCTCCTACCCTCCAAACTTTACAGAAGCTCTCCTGCGAACCTTGCAGAACCAGCACTCCTGAAAGAAAGGATATTGCGGAGACATGGCTTAGCCACAGCCTGGGGGATGTTTCCAGAATGAGATTTTCACTCTGCAGCAGAGTGTGCGCTGATATGAAACTTCCTGGCAGATTAAAACTGTGTGCCCGACCGAGACTCGAACTCGGGACCTTTGCCTTTCGCGGGCAAGTGCTCTACCACTCCGCTGCAGAGTGAAAATCTCATTCTGGATAGAATAATCATGTCCAAGTGAAAATTCATGCGAGGAAACCATAAAATTACTAGAAGACTGACAGACTGATCAGTATTTTACCTTCAGGAGGTTAAATTCCAAAACTTCTTATAGACACATTTGTTCCTCTTGTCCTCACATTAGTTGTGGAGTCCGAGTGACCTTCCAGACCTTCAGAAACTTATCCCTCTTTCCTCTCTCATGAAGGAACTGATAGTTCCAAATGCTGAGTATAGAATAATACTTTCAAACTGTTTGCCATGCACATTAGGTATGTGGTTGGTATATGGAAGAGATAAACTGCAGTTAAATCCAGCAGGTATGAAATGAGTAATCTTTTCTTGAAGTTTTCAGCTTGCACCCTCCTCCCTCCCAGACATACAAACCAGATACCTCTAGCTAAATAATTTGTGAGTATATATAATTTGCCTCTGTCAACATCATGTTACACTAACCTATTTGTTAGATTAAATTAAAGGAAAGTAATCAGAACTGGAAATTATGTAAAGACATTTTTAGCTATGTCCCTATGTTGTATTAAAGTTAACACAGTATTTCTGTCCGTGTGATGGTAACTATGATTCGCCAGCCACCGTTGCCGAGCGGTTCTAGGCGCTTCAGTCCAGAACTGCGCGACTGCTACGGTCGCAGGTTTGAATCCTGCCTTGGCTCAGATGTTAAGTCCCATAGTGCCCAGAGCCATTTGAACTGTGATTCATGATTATCAGAGTCTATATGTTCCAAATAAAAATTGGAACTTCATGTGTATAAATGTACAAATTATTAGACAATGGGACCAACAACTGACACTTTTAAATTGATGACTAGACTAAGAGATTAATAATAGGAAAAAAACTGCAAGATACTTGGCGATAAGTTTGTTTCAGGACAAGGTAAGGGGGGTGAGGGGTGGGAAAATCAGCTCTCTCTTTGTGAGCATACCAGAAATCCTTTATCAACCGAAGGTAAAATAAGATATAAAAATACAGGATCAAACAATTAATTTAAGTATCTTAAAAATTGGAAGCTAAGAAAAGTAAGTTCGTAGTAAGTAGGGTGAAACACAGGGGGCTGCAACATATTGCCATTGTTGTTTGACTTGTCTATCAAAGAAAAAAGAAATGGATAAAAAGAAAATAAAAGTGAGAATGGAAATGTATCAGAAGCAAATAGGAATAAGCAAGGAACATATTCTTTAATAAAAAAAAAAAAAAGTGACATGTGAGGCAGATGTTCCTACAATTTTATGTTCAAAGCACAGCAGTCTGTGAAAGCAAAATATTTATGACATTGAAAAAAGAAAATCAATGAGTGAAAAGTGTGTGTAGGTGAATTGTGGTGAAAGACTGGATATTGGAACTTCTGTTAGGCTGCCCAGTATTAGTTAACTTGGTAGTAAAGGAGCAAGTTTGCAAGGGCAGATAACTGTTTGGCTACGTAAAATAGAGTGGGAGTATGGAAAAGCTAGTCCAAGATAGGATGAAAAAGATAACAGCAACTTAAAAAATGAATTGATAAGTTACCATGAACCCCATTCCAATCTAGTGTATCCAGTGGTTGACAATATCTTGTGACATTTGCCTATAAGGCTCAAACAATAATTGCTAAATAAAATTACAAAATGTTGACAAGACTGTATCTAAGCTGTCACTCTCTTTTGAAACAAGGGTGTTTAAACCAAGAAACACGCAGGAAAGCAGGGACAACTCGCACACTAGAGGAGGATGGGAAGTATCATTGAAGGAGTGAGCATAAACCGTGTGGAATATGTGTGGTACAAGTAATAGTAAAAAAAAAAAAAAAAAAAAAAAAAAAAACGAAGAAGAGGAAGAGGAAAAGTCTTGATCTGGAAACAAGGGAATAAAAATTTGCCATGTGAAGAGACAATATGATACTGTGCTGATGAGTGTGTACAAGTGGTGATATACAATATACATAGATAAAGGAACTCTGCATTGGGCCCAGAAGACCACGCAATGCTCTTCGAGAGATGTCCTCTACTATAAATCTATGGAGAGTTAGGGGGTCAGTATACAACTCTCCAGGCTGTTATCAACTTCCAGAAGTTGAAGACACTACTTCTCACTTGAGTATCTCCTCAGCTGGAACTACAAGCAGAGTGTACCCTATTCCAGTCTGTCCACCGAGCAGAATTTCCCGGCTCTACAAGGAATTGAACCTGATCGCTTTCTATGGCACGCCTGTGGCATACTGACTGTGTGGCTGTGGCAAGAGTCATAATATACACTTGTGAACAATTGAGTTATAACTATTCTGTTTATTGGGGAGAGAGTATGTATATAGCCACTGTGAATGAAACAGTTTAGTGTATCATAACTGTAATGTATTCAGACCTCGTACTTGTTGTGTGAGAGCGCAGTGTCTTAGACACTTGTAGTGTTTGTCTTAGCATGTACTAACCGGTGTGCCTTACTTTCTAGTATTTTTAATTGTATATCATTACTGGTGCCTCTGGCACTTTTGTGTTGCAATAGCAATAGCTTGCAATAGCAAACATTGAGTCAACCATGGTTTTTGGATTAGAAGTAGAGGTCAGCTGGGTTGACATTGGGAATAGAGTGATGGGAAGTGGACAATAAGCAGTTATATCGAAGGGTGCATTATTTGATATGTTAAGGTTAATTACAAAATGTGAATTGGAGAATTTTTCACGTTGAGCAGAAGTAACTTTACAGGACCAGGTGTCAAATTACACATGATCAGTGTGAATCCCTATAGTCAGCATGAACACTGGCACACAGAATAATTTATAGGTAGCCTTGCTGTATACAAAAAATCAGATTTGTGCTGAACTGTCATGAACAAACTGTCACTTCTCTGGAATAAATAGACTCTGATTTGTTAATTACATCTGTGTAAATGAAAAATATAGGAAAACATAGATTGCTGCTTACTGCAAAGGAGACATGTTACATTGTAGACAGGCACAATTAAAAAGGCACTTACACAAAGCTTTCGGCCACAGCCTTCATCAGCAAAAGAGATACAGAGAAACACACACATTCATACACACAGGCAAGCACATGTCACACACATATGACTGCCAACTCCAGCAGCTTGCCCCTAGCTGCTGGACTTGGCAGTTTTTTTTCTCTGTGTGTGTGCAGGGAAAGATAGATCACTATTTACCATAAAGAAAACAAAGTTGCACCAGGCACAACACACAAGCAATCATTACGTATCCTGTTTCAGACCTCACGCCCTCCTTTTTTAACTTAGCGCGTGCCTTTCGGCTTCCTCTCATTGTGTCTAGGCTGTCTTGTCTAGACACAACAATTTTTGGCGACAAGTCAACGGAAAGGGTCTTGTTCTTTCAAATTGCTTACATTTACTTGTGTCATGGCTTCGCCAGATGTACTGTCCGAATTTTATCACTTGCAGAATCAGCAGACGCAGGCGTTATTGGATGCCCTTGGACGGCTCGTCCAGGGTCAACGTGAACTGCACAACGATGCGGCAGCCACCGCTCTACTACTACCGCAGCCAAAACTCGCAGTTGCACCGCCTTTTAGGCCGTTTGACCCAGCTAAGGAAACATGGACGGAGTGGTCACGCCAGTTTGGATTTCATCTCGCCGCCTACAGAATTCAAGGTAACGAGCGGCAGCCTCATTTATTGGCATGTGTAGGGGTGCAAACGTACCGTGTGATAGTGAAATTATTTCCCCAATGCGACGTAGCAACTCTGTCCTACGAAGAACTTTTGTCTGCTTTAGATGCCTATTTCAAGGAAACAGTTAATGTAGTTGCAAAAAGGTATACGTTCTTTCGTACAAAACGTACGGCCGGTCAAACTAATAGGGAGTGGGTTGCAACATTGCAAGGCCTACAAGGGATTGTGCTTTTGAGTGTGAATGTGGACTCCCTTATTCAGATACAATGGTCCGTGATGCAATTGCACAGAACGTTTCTGATGTTCGTATATGGGAACAGATTTTGAAACTAGTTAATCCCTCCCTTCAGCAAGTGATAGACATATTAGATAGACAAGACACACTTCACTTTGCTCAGGAATCATTTGCAACTTCGCCAGCCATGTGTAACATTAACCAGCCCGCCGGGCGCGCTGCACGGCCCGGTAAACTGCCCTCGCGCACGTCCACGCAGCTGCCACTACGCTCTAAACCAGGTGTGCCGCGACAGCATACAACTGCAGTAAAATCATGCCCGCGGTGTGCTACTAGACATTCGCGTGAAAATTGCCCGTCACGCCAAGCTATTTGCTTTTTCTGTAATAAGAAAGGACATGTTCAAAGTGTTTGCCAGAAAAAGCTCAGATCAGACAATCACAACCATTCCAAGCCTTTTGCTTCGCGCCGGAATCGAACCAAGGACACTCAGGCTCGTGGACCTTCGCCCATGGACATTCATGTAGTGAATTCCACCCCGTCCAGTGCCACTTTCTCAAACAGTGACAGTGTTCGTCCCACACAAAGTGTGCGTCGTCGTCGCCGGAAATCACGTCAATTAGCAAGTGATGCTGTACCTGTATCAGTTCAAATTGCACGAGACAGTTGCTCTTGTCGTCAGCAGGACAATAAACTTTTTGTAGATTTGGATTTTAATGGAATGGTCATACCATTCCAGCTCAATACCGGAGCTGCAGTTTCGTTGCTCAATCACGACACGTACAAACAACTGGGCAAACCTCCGTTGCGTGCCGCAAATGTTAAGTTAAATAGTTATTCAGGTCAGAATATCCCCTGTGTTAGGACAGTGCAGCCTTCTTGCAACATACAAGGGACAAACAAAAATTGTCTCATTTTACGTTCTTCGTTCTTCTACTGCAGTGAACTTGTTTGGTTTCGATTTATTTCAGTTGTTTAACATGTCTATAGTAAATCAGGTCCTATCAGTGAATCAGACTGTGCCTTCAGACAGTGTTTCTCGTCTGTGTGAAGAATTTGCAGTCATTTTTGCGCCGGGCTTAGGTTGCGCTAAAAACTATGAAGCACATTTGGAACTGAAAGTCAACGGGCAACCGAAATTTTTCAGAGCGTGCAATGTTCCTCACGCATTGCATGATGAGGTTGCAAGAACATTACACAATTTAGAATCACAAGGTGTAATTGAACGTGTGCAGGCTTCTCTCTGGGCCTCACCATTAGTAATTTTGCCCAAACCTTCCGGAAAACTGAGACTTTGTGTGGACTTCAAGGCCACTGTGAATCCACAACTAGTGTTTGCAACTTTTCCATTACCCCGCCTGGAAGATCTTTTTGACAAACTGTGCCCGGGTAAATATTTTTCAAAGTTGGACGTCACAGATGCGTACTTCCAAATACCAGTGGACGAAGAATCCCAGCGCGTCTTGGTGGTTAACACGCATCTTGGTTTGTACCGATTCAAAAGACTGCCATTCGGGTGTGCATCCGCCCCTGCATTGTTTCAGCAATATTTACAAACTGTTTGTGCATCAGTCCCAACTGCTGCGAACTATCTGGACGATATTGTGATCTCCGGAAAGACAGCAGACGAGCATTTAGCACACCTACGAACATTATTTCAGGTATTGCGACAAAATGGTCTTCGCTTGCGGAAGGACAAATGTGTGTTTTTTGCTCGTGACTTACCATACCTGGGACATGTCATCAATGCCCAAGGCATACATCCGAGTCCAGAGCACCTCCGTGCCATACAAGACTTGCCTTTGCCGCAGAATTTGAAGCAGCTACAGAGTGTGTTGGGTAAAATTAACTATTATCATCGCTTTCTGCGCAATGCCTCTTCCATTTCAGCTACGATTCATAGCTTACGCCGTAAGGGTGTTCCGTTCGTCTGGACGACGGAATGCGAACGCGCCTTTCGCCAGTTGAAATCGGCGTTGCTTTCTAATACTTGCCTTACGCCATTCAATCCCCAGAAACCCCTTTTGTTGATGGTAGATGCATCGGATTTCGGGATCAGTGCTGTGCTTGCGCACAAAGATGGGTCGCATGATCCCCCTATTGCCTTTGCATCCAAATTGCTCTCGTCTGCGCAAAGAAATTATTCACAGATAGAGAAAGAAGCTTTGGCTCTCGTGTTTGGTGTTACTAAGTTCCATGATTTCTTGTATGGTCGTCACTTTACCATCATCACAGACCACAAACCTTTGATGTCGCTTTTTCATCCGAACAAGCCTGTACCTCCGCGTACAGCGCAGAAATTCATTCGCTGGTCTATTTTCCTCTCGCAGTACCGCTACGATATCTTGTATCGGTCCACTGCTAAGCACGGAAACGCCGATGCGTTGTCCCGTTTGCCTGTTGCTGAGGATAGAGCATTCGATTCTTCTGAACTTGCTTGCATGTTCATTGATTCGGAAACCGATGACGTGGTCGACTCGTTTCCGATTGATTTTCGTCGTGTAGCTACAGCCACAGCTGCTGACCCGGTCCTTGCTACCGTTTTGCATTTTGTTGCTACGCAATGGCCTTTGTCAAAGTCTCGGATCGAGGATCCGTTGGTTTGCTGATTTTTTGCTCACAAGGAGAGACTTTTTGTTCGACGCGGTGTTTTGTTGTTGCGTTCTGATAATGATCAGTCCAGAATCGTGGTCCCACGTTCGTTACAGTCCTCTGTTTTACGGCTTCTTCACCGAGGACATTGGGGTATAGTGCAAACGAAACAACTTCCTCGTCAGCACTGTACTTGGTTCGGAATCGATGCTGCGATTACGAATATGTGTTCTTCTTGCGTGGCGTGTGCCAAAGAACAATCCGCACTGCCGCGGAAAGTCTTTGCATGGCCAAGAGCCACTTCCCCTTGGCAACGCTTGCACATCGATTTTGCTGGTCCATTCTGGTATGCTCGGTGGTTTGTTCTGGTAGATGCCTTCAGTAATTTTCCTTTTGTTGTCCGGATGTCTTCCACGACATCAACTGCCACCATCCAAGCGTTGTCTGCATCTTTTGCATTGAAGGTCTTCCGCAGACTATTGTTTCCGACAATGGCTCACAATTCATGTCCGCAGAATTTCAGTCATTCTGCCAGGCCAATGGTATTCAACATCTGACATCCGCGCCGTTTTCGCCTCAGTCAAACGGTGCCGCTGAACGATTGGTCCGGACTTTCAAGTCACAGATGTTGAAGTTGAAAGAGTCGCATTCTCGGGAGGACGCGTTGTTGCTCATTTTGTCTTTGTATCGCTCTCAGCCCCGAGATGGTCGCTCGCCAGCTGAGTTGCTCCACAGTCGTCCTCATCGAACCTTGATGTCTTTGCTGCACCCGCCGCATCAGGTTCCTGTGCAGCGGCAGACTTCTGCTTTTGCTCCAGGCGACGTTGTATTTTATCGCAACTATCGAGGTTCACGGCGTTGGCTCGCAGTGCACATTCTTTGCTGCCTCGGCCGCGTGATGTATTTGGTTTTGGGGGCCTCTGGTGAGGTGCGTCGGCATCTCAATCAGCTGCACCTCTGTCGTCGCATGGGTTCTGCCGCTCCCCGTCTGCTTTCAGCGACGGTGCCATCCGGTCAGCGCCCTGGGGACCCATCTACTGGCTCGCCTCATCCCCAGGTGTTACCAACGATGCCTTCCATTTTGCCCCATGGCGACGCGCCGCTGCCGCCTCCGCCGCCGCCGCCTGTCCAGCTGGTGCCGCCCGCAGTGGACGCTTCGCTGCAGCCACCAAGCGCCTCCCTGGGTCACACGCCGCCGATCGCTTCCCGTGACCAGCTGTCCTCCGCCATGGAACTCTTGCCCGCTCCGGACCACATGGCGTCTTCGCGCGTCGGGTACCCCGACGCAATGGAGGTCGACCCTTCGGCCCCTCCTGTCTCTTTACGGGCACATACACCGCATGTTGACGTGCACCCTGGACTAGGTTTTCAGGTGTTTCCTAGCTCCCCTTGGACCGAATGGCCGCGTGCGGGTGGCACAGCCTCGCCTGTTGTTAGGCTCCCCACCTCATCGCATACGTCAACATGGGGTTCTCCCCACGGCGGGCGGAAGCCTTATAACACGACCATTCGCCGATTTGCAGGGGAGGAATGTGGTGTCACCGCCAGACACCACACTTGCTAGGTGGTAGCTTTAAATTGGCCAGGGTCCATTAGTACATGTCGGACCCGCGTGTCGCCACTGTGTGATTGCAGACCGAGCGCCACCACAAGGCAGGTCTCGAGATACGGACTAGCACTCACCCCAGTTGTACGGACGACTTTGCTAGCGACTACATGGACGAAGCATTGCTCATTAGCCGAGCCGATAGTTAGAATAGCCTTCAGCTAAGTCAATGGCTACGACCTTGCAAGGCGCCATTAGTAACATTGCATGTATATAAAGAGTCTCACTTGTATCACCACAATCTCCAGATGTACCAAAAGGATGGATTAAAGTTAAGTATTCCAGAAGCTACGTACTTTTCTTTATAGCATTCATTACGTATCCTGTTTCAGACCTCACGCCCTCCTTTTTTAACTTAGAGCATGCCTTTCGGCTTCCTCTCATTGTGTCTAGGCTGTCTTGTCTAGACACAACATGAAGCATGCAGGAAGGTCGTCTGTCTGATGATTTGCGGTACATATTGCCAAGGTGGCAGGGAGCAAAATAAGGAGTGATCAAAAAACTTCCATTTTAAGGCTGCATAGTTCAGATCAGATCAGTATGCCACACACACACACACACACACACACACACACACACACACACACACACACACACATATCCATCCACACATATACCCTGCTTGTGTCTGTATATGTGCGGATGGATATATGTGTGTGTGTGTGCGAGTGTATACCTGTCCTTTTTCCCCCCTAAGGTAAGTCTTTCCACTCCCAGGATTGGAATGACTCCTTACCCTCTCCCTTAAAACCCACATCCTTTCGTCTTTCCCTCTCCTTCCCTCTTTGCTGATGAAGCAACTGTGGGTTGCGAAAGCTTGAATTTTGTGTGTGTGTTTGTTTGTGTGTCTATCAACATACCAATGCTTTCGTTTGGTAAGTTACATCATCTTTGTTTTTAGATATATTTTTCCCATTTGGAATGTTTCCCTGTATTATATTATATATCAGTGCTTTCCTCTCCCACAACTATCCTGCAGACCTTGTCCACAAACAGATCTCCCAAGCAATACATTCCTCCCCACCCAACAACAATGGTACTACCCCCAGACCACACAGAAGCATCCCCCTTGTCACCCAATATTATCCTGGCCTCGAATACATCAACTAATTACTCCGCCAGGGATATGACTTTCTCAAGTCAAGCCCTGAAATGAGATCATCCCTTGACAATATTCTCACCACACCACCCAGAGTTGCCTTTTGCCAACCCCCTAACCTCCGTATCATCCTTGTCAAACCCTACAATATTCCCAGACCACCTTCTCTACCCAGTGGTTCCTACCCCTGTAACCGACCCCGATGCAAAACCTGAATCCACTTTCCCTTCTTCCCCTTTTTTCCCCTCTCTCCTCCCTGATGAAGGAACGAAGTTCCGAAAGCTAGGATACGTCAATTTTCTGTTCTGTTTTGTGTATGTATCGGCTGTACTGAGCTGAGGTAAGTACTGGCCAGGCCCTCTATCTCTTTGTTAGTATTTGTTTCATATATATATAAACACACACACACACACACACACACACACACACACACACACACACACAGACAGACAGGGTGATGCGTATTAACATTTAAAAACCTCCAAAGCACTGTAGATGACCCTGAGACAAGTAATTTAATACAAGACACATGGGATCACAAATGTTGGATACGATACAAATGTTGGGAAATGTGTCAAAAGTGAATGATAAATGTCACCAGATGATGTACCTTGTCATGCTTGCAGTGGTAGAGCCTCTCGGTCTGTCACACTTGATCATCCCAACCCAAGTCAAGTATTCATATCATTGTGGCTACGGACACACATGTGCGACTTTAGTGATGGCGTTCAGGATTTGAGTCTTGCATCTGGCAGGCAGTATTTTTTCATTGTGTTTAACAATTATGTATTTATATTGAAGTTTATTATTTTATTTACCGATCTTGCAGTTTCCTTGATTTCTTGCAAAGTACAGTACAAATCAAAACCTACCGTATTGCATAAAAAGTAGATGAGTATAAACTTCAGAATAGCATCATTGCCATTAAATGACCTATGTTTTCTTTACTAACTAATGTCTGTAAACAAAAAGAGGACAGAAGCAAAAAACACAAAATCAGAACTGCTTTTGCTTGATTACAGCAGGGACAGTAATTTTGTAACATCTACATTTACAACAGATCATATTTACAAAATGTTTTCGAAATTTGCTCTGTTTGCTCAAATGAAAGTATTGCACTGCTCAATCATTCCTTTACACTCAACCCCGACTGCTGCACATGCTGTGGGGTATGTCATCTGGTTATGTCATATGTTCAGTGTTTCTCGCCAATTTTTGGGGTATTTTGAAATGTACAAAAAGGCAAATGCAGAAAATTATCACATTTGGCTGCACATTACCTGCGTCACAGAAAAATAATGTATACGAATCTTCTCAGATTTTCCACTGAATAACTTTGTGCAAGCCTCACAATATTTCAGCAACACAACTGTTCGTCATCTTCAGGTAGTGGTGGGTCCTGTCATCACTGCTGCAAGATGTGACTGGTGATATTTGCACAGCAGAATTGAAATTTGTCAGGCTAGAAGCAGGAGTACGAAGGCACTCCCAGTTGGATGGAAATGCCATTCATAGTAGCCTTCTGCTTATGTGTTGTGGGCAATGACTGCACTTCTGGACACTCGTGTGGTTAAACGCTGAATTAACTCTCTGCAAGGTGCTGCATCAGGTCATACATCGGAGGATCTGGTTTCTACTGTTTTAATTTCATGGCAGTCAGTGCTGGATTCTGGGCAGTGCTTAGTCAAAATTCCATATTCCTGTTGGTAAGATTGCCCACCGTATGGATACATGCCTCATTCTTAAAAACACAATCCTAGAGTGATGATCCTGAGAATAAAATTTCAGTCCTCTTGGGAAACATGGTGTGCCCTGTATTCAGGCAGTGCTCTGCTACCACTAATTTACTGGGTGGCATTTTTGTCAGCGCTGTTGAACACAGTGTTCTTGCACAATGTGAGGTGTCTGCCCTATATAAGATTTCCCATAATGGCATCAGATCTTATATATGATCTGTGTTTTCTAAGGTCAAGATTGTCTTTAACTGAACACAAACAATTCCTTAGTTTTGCTGGTAGACAAAAAACACACTTGATTCTGTTTCTCTTAGTGATTCTTTCTATTTTTGAAAACATGCCACTGAAATATGGTAGGAAAGCCATTTGCAGTGCTTGTCTAAGTAACTTCATTTACATCCCTACACTGAACTTGCTTTGCTCAGAACACATTGCAAATCTGTTTACAAGAATAAACATTCTGCTGGAACACTGTTCTTAGGTGTTACAGTTCACCAGGCAGACTGTCGGTATCTGAGATCACGTGTGCTCTATGTGCCAGGGAGTGTAAGACACCACCACATTGTGCAGGGTGACGGCAACTTTTGGACCACAAATATAACTCTGCGTGTATCAGTTTGCAGTAGAGACTAAGCCCCAGTGTTCTGTCAGCTTTTCTTCTAACCGTGACATCCAGGAATGGTAAGCTGCTATCTTTTTGTACTTCCACAGTGAACTGAATATTTAGATGGACCGAGTGCAAATGCTGCAGGAACATAGGTAGTGTCTGTATTATGTGGGCCACACCACAAATGTCTCTTCAGCATTCTGCCAGAAGGAGGAATGTTGGATATTTACTAAGGGAAATAGAGGATCTCCCATGGGAACACTGTCCACTTGATTAAAGTAGTTGGTGTTACATAAGAAATAGGATGAGGTATGCACATTTTTAAACAGCACCACAATTTCTTTCTCAAACTTGCTGCTAATAACCTCTAATGAGGGCTGCAGGGCACTTTTGTAAGTAATGATATAACATTTGAGCTAACTAAAAGATCTGAAAGTTCTAGTTTAAGCATTTTCAGGTATTCTATGAAATCCTCTGAATTCTAAATATGATGGTCATAGTCATCCACATGATAAATTTCAAAGCTGTCATGTGGAAATTGCCAGTTCCATCTTGCAGCAGTGATGGTGGAAATCACCATCACCTGAAGATGCCAAAACGTTGTGTCACTGAAATATTGAGGGAGGGACTTGCATAATGTTATCTGGTGGGGAACCCAAAGTGTTTTTGCAACAGATCTATCAGGCAAGCCTGAAAAGTCACATATACTCCAAGCAGTAAGTACCTATTGTAAAATGGTCACATTAGTGAGCTTCGCAATTAATTAACAGTTTATCAATAAATTTGGCTTCATTTTGCAAGAAATTGTGCTGTGTTCCACTACTCCCTCTTCAACAAAACTAATGTCAGTTTTGTGCTCCACCTCTTCAGCCCGAGATCCTATGTATACTCTTGAGCATTTGTGTAAGATACCTGTTTATTTATAAAAATAAAAGTAACTTCTATCATGACTTTCCCATTTTTGTCCAGTGGGTTTGTTATCCTGCTGTTGCCTACTGCAGACTACAAGATTACTGTTGAAGATTTCTGCAAAGTTTTTCTTCCTTTTTAGTGTACCAACATTTCACTGTGTGGTGTTGGCCTGGTACTGTTTAACGGGTGTTTTAACTGTTGTTTCAGAGATGCAATACGAAGCAAATGCAGTGAGGATGACTTGCTTGCCATGATTGGGGCAGCAGTGAGAAGAAAGAAGAAACAACATGCAGGTAAGATACATTACAGCAAATGTAACTCTATAGATAGAAAGAAAATTTCTGCTTAACAAGTCATAGCAAACATAAGAGCAAAACAGAACGAAAAACAACAGTGATAGAACCTGAGTTTTTTGTGTAAAATTGGATTTAATTTTTTATTTAGTATTCATTCTGATTAATGCCCATTGGTCAACAGTACATTTCAGCCCTAGAATTTGGTTCTGCAAGGTCCACCAGATAACCATATATGGCTGTTGTAACTCCTTTATTGGACTTCAGAAGTTTTCCAGCAACAAATCTTTTTTTTTTTCTTTCTTTCTTTTTTTTTCTTTTTTTAAAAATAGCTAAAATGCAGAAAACATCATAAAGGAAACACTCACAGAAAAGCGTCAGTGTCCTTGAAACAATGGAAACTCCAGTAGGAATATCAACAATGTTGGAAAAGACAGATTACTACTTACTGATGAAGGCTGTGGCTGAAAGCTTTGTGTAAGTTTCTTTTAATTCTGCCCATCTGCAGCCTAAGGTATCTTCTTTATGGTAAGTAACAGTCTGTCTTTTCCTTCATTATTCATTAGTGTTCTTTGTTTTTATTGCTGTTTAGCAAGCATTGTGTGGTACATAAGGGATGTGAATAGCGTCAGATGTTGAATCATCACTCTGGAGGATATGAAGGTGCTGCATATTGGTGTGAGACAGCATTATCTGATGAGAGTTTGAAAGAAACCTCATTGTGGATGTCCATTTGGTCGCCTGGTTAAACCTTGCAACATCTGTATTTTTGGAGTATTTGGATCTGACAGTGGCCTGATGTTGGAAAGTAAGGGCATACTCATCATCAATCTTCCAGTTGACTACATCAGACCGCTACAAGGGAGCATCACTGTGTAGTGTACTGAGTACATTGTAATCTGTTCATGTCTGTGACTGCCATCTGAGAACAAGTACAGTAAACTCTCGTGCAGCTACACTTTTGGCTAGCTAGATTGACGCTTGACAAGTTTCAATTTGCATGCACCTGGAGCCAAGCATTTGCTAGTGTTTTTTGGCAATCTACTGCTAATCAGTGCACTGGTGCGTGTCAAAAGTCCAAGTATCATCAATTCGTGCGTGTGTTGGTTGAAGCTCTAGTGTGTTTCTTATTCGTATGCCACTGCCATCTATTGGAACTCCTTGGAAGTACAGTACATACAGTATTGTTCTATGCAGCGCAACGTAGCCCTGTCGAAACCGACAATTAGAGTGCGCCGCCTAACACTTTCCACTTGTTGTCGGTACACCAAAGCTGAGTGTTTAACAGTGAACGTACAACACCCTGTTGTGTTGCCACGTGGGCTTGGGTAGAACAGAGGAAATGGCATAGATGTATCGAATGCTTTCATTTGATGGCTGCCACAGCCTGGTTTCAAAAATCAAAAGTTTGTCTAGTGCATCTCGAGTGTTGTCAAGTTTTGCATCTGTGTGTTTCTGATTTGAGGTTTTGTGCTCCCACTATGTGCCTTAAAGTGTCCAGAGATAAAAGGGGCCAAAAACCATAAAGGACTCAGTCGAGTGTCTGTAAAAAGAACACTGAACGTGACTACGGGCACAAAACATAAAACGAATGTGATCTTGTTGGAAAAAGAGCTTCACACTTTGCAGAGAATTGATGCTGGTGAGCCACCCACAAAAGTTGCTGCAGAGTAGGAGTACAATTACTGATCGGAAGACAAATCGATCAGGAATTGAAAAATTTTGTTCCATCCAAGCATTGGGCAGCGCAGTGAAATCTTGAAAAACAATGAGAAAAGGTGCACATCCTCAGTTAGAAGAGGCATTATTTTTGTGGCACGAATAAATAAGAGCCAAAGATGTGTCAGTTTCACGTCCTCTACTTTGTCAAAATGAGCTGATGAGCTGATTGAAGGAAAGAAGCAAGAATTCCTCGGAAGTAATGGCCGGCAGGATTGTTTCAAGAAGCGGCATGGCATTCATGAAATTGCCATCAGTGCCAAATCATTATCTGGGGATGAAGCTGCTACGCTGATTTTAAGAAGAAACTGCACACAATCATTGACAAAGGAGGTTATACTGGCAATCAACTTTACAAATGTGATGAGACTGAGTTGAATTACAAAATGCTGCCAACGAAAACCCTTGCCTCTAAAGAAGAAGAAATGGCTTCCGGGTACAAAAAAATCAAAGAAAGATTTACTGTCCTCACTTGCAGTAATGCCACTGGCAATCATAAACTGTGTCTTACTTTAATTGGCAAATCCAAAACACCAAGAGCATTTAGACACCAACCAACCAGCTTTGCCACTGAGGTACACGAATCAGTCTTAAGGCATGTATGAACAGTGCCATCTTCAGAGAGTGGTTCCAGGCAGAGTTTGTTCCAGCTGTAGTAAATTACATGGAAGGAAAAGGACTTCCTTGAAAAGCGCTACTTCCTGTGGATAATGCTCCTTATCACCCAGGTGATCTGCAAGATGGGGATATCAAAGTTGTATTTCTCCCACAAAATGTCACATCTCTATGTCAACCGATGGACCAAGGTATTCTTGAGGCGATAGAAAAACATTACAGACGCAAGATGCTGGAATACTTAATAGGTGTGATTGATGCTGCAGATGATTTTGTGGAAGCTCTTAAAAAAATCGATGTTTTAAGTGTCATTCATTGATTGCTGAAGCTTGGAATCTAATTCCTCCAGTTCCTCTTGTTAGGTCTTGGAAAAAACTCTTAGATCGTAAGGCAACCTAAGTGGTGGGAAGGAGGAGGCAACACCGAAACTCAAGCTGACATAATTTTGGTGAATTTACTGGAGAAGCTGGTTGTAAAGACACACACTTCGAAGGCATTGAAGAGTGGATGGAAAATGGCATTTTTTCATGTGACTGAGGATGAAATCGTCCAAATTGTGACCGATCATAAAGCGTTAGAAGACTATGTTTCTGATGATGAATCAGAGAAAAATATTCCTCACACATTCTGTTACGAAGTGATCCAAACTGCCCTGGAGTACATCAGCCAACAGGAGGAGACTATTTATCCTGAAATAGTTTGATTTCAATGTTGGAGATGTATTGTTGCAGCAATAGTTTCTCAAGCAAAAAAACAAAAAAAAAAAGACATTCGTGACTTCGTTACCAAAAAATAAACTCTAATGAAGCATCCTAGAACTTCTATGTCCATAACTTAAAAGGTTTCTTTTTTTTAATTTTCTTGAAAGTTCCTCTAGACAGACTTTTCGTTCCTTTGAGTAATCTCTAGATTTGTTTCACAATTTTGTTCAGTAGTTTATTTTTTATTCAAAAGAGCAGGTAATAAAATTAAAACTCCTGTTTTTTCCTGCTGCCAAATAAGGGAGATTTTTTTCTGTAAGAATGCAAAATAAACGAGCTTTGTTATACAGCATTTAAAAACTTTGAGTTTTCAATCATAGTTTGGTGCCTTTTTAACATGTCAACACAATTTTTTCAGTAAAAAAGTACAGGGTTATTTGCAACCGTATCAGAAACGTTTTACATACCCTACGCACGTTTTACGATCGTATTTCGCAATATTGACACAATTTGTAGTGTTCACATGTGAAAACAGGGGGACTTTGATTTATCTGAAATTTTCGTTATCGGAACCGGCCACCGTCCTGATCATTTCGGATAAACAGGAGTTCACTGTAATAGACTCCTTGCAACATGCTGTGTCATACAGCTAGGAGCAGCCAGACTATGGCATTGCCATCCTGCACATAGGCTGCCATTAACACTCAAGCAAATGACTGCATGCGAAGTGGTGCCATGATCGAGAAGTATGGACTGCTAATGAATGGTGTCACATTATGTTCACTAATGAGTCCCAGTCCTGCACTGCTCCAAATGACTATCGTGGAGAAGTTTGACAGTGACCCGGGGAGATTGGGAGAGGTCCCATTCTTCCACATTTTTGGGGGGGGGGGGTCACAAAGGAGTCCCATGGTGTGGGGAGCCATTGGGTATGACTTCAAGTCACGGCTTGTAATGGCCGAGGGAACTCTGATGGTACAGCAGTGTGTAATAGTATTGTGGTGCTATTTTTCAACAGGCCAGTGCTTGTCCACATGTAGTATGTGTCTCTTTAAATTGTCTGTGTGATGTTGATATACTCCTGTGGCCAGCAAAATCCCCATATCTGTCCCCGATAGAACATTATGGGACCAACATGGACGTCAACTCCGTCCCACTGCCTGTATCCATGATTGCAATGTCCAGTTACAACAGTTGTGGATCACCTTTCTCAGGAGGGTATGCAGCAGCTTTACGACATCCTCCCGCACTGTCCAGGCCAGACAGGGTGCATTGCTGTATTGATAAGTGGGCTCAAACTGATACGTTCTGTGTAAATTTGACTCTGTTTTGTTATCACTGAAATAACATCACATATCCTCTAAATTCGCTATGTTTCAATTTGTTTTCTCCCCACCTTCTGAGTGTCTCACTTTTTTTCAAGCAGTGTAATTTAAGACAGACATAAGAATATGAAAATGGGATGGCATATCACATTGCTATTCAACTATGCCCCTAAGAAAATGGTAAGGTAATGGAGAAGAGCAGGTGCACTATTACACTGACTAGAACGTAAACTTAAAGATAGAATTATATTGTGTAACCTATACCGATGACATAATACTAATTGACAAAAACATTACTGATGTGCTAAAGCAATTTGAAATATTAAGGGAGCAAGCTAGGAAAATTGGACTACTAATTTCACCTGGAGAAAAAATTCTTGGCTGATACCAAAATGGCACTAGTTGAACTTATATAGGCAACAACATAGTATTTGGTGTTAAAGAGTTTAAATAATTAGGTGAAAAAGACCACTGAACATCATAATGAAAAGAAGGCCATAGAATACAGACTTCAGAAAATACAAACTGTCTCTCAGTTAACTAAAAGTATTTTTCCTGGAACTTTAAAATCTAACATTGTACAACAGTGATCAAATTAGAATTTCTTTATGCATGAGAGAGACTCTTTGTCCAACACAAGACATGAAAACAGCAAACTGAATTAGAAGAATGTAAAATTGTAGTAAAAATCTTAGGCCCAAGAATAAAAGATGGAACACATCACACAGAACCCAGCGTGAAATCTCCATCAAATTCCTAAAAACTCTTGTTACAATGTGTCTCCAAAGAATCCAACTTGTGGGACATACAGAAAGAATGTGTCCAAACAGGCAGCTCATTGGATTCCCACATACTTGAAAAATAAGATCCAACTGATGAAAACAAACAGGAAGAGACCTTAAGAAATTGGAATCACTACATTTACAGTATTCTGATGTAGTGATGAGTCAC
This sequence comes from Schistocerca americana, assembly GCF_021461395.2. NCBI lineage: Eukaryota > Metazoa > Arthropoda > Insecta > Orthoptera > Acrididae > Schistocerca > Schistocerca americana. Next base: position 1,128,944,057 of record NC_060120.1, on the reverse strand, counting down.
ACAGAGTGCAGTTTCACAGTAGCTTGATCCATGCTTGTACTTGTGTATGTAGTATATGCAAGTGTGTACAGCGTCTATTCTGGTGTACTCACAATATGCTAATTTAGTGGCCGAGCAGTAAACCGGATCCCTACTCGGTTCCAGTGTGCTGTGCTAATTATTCTTCTTCACTTGACATTTATGCTTGGAGCTGCAAGAGAGGTCATTTTGCAGATAGTGCCACAAAAACAACAAATTCTCAGATATCAGTTTAACTTACACGCTTCAACATCATAGACAACATTTCACATTAATATGTTGCAGAACACTAGATTAGTGTTAAAATTGCCAGAGTAAACATTGTTCTCCATGTGACAGATTGTCACCCGACGTCCAAAATCGATAAATTTTATATCTCTGCACAGAGAAGCAGCTGGTTGGTCATTGTCATGTGTGGTGCTAATCAATGGGTCGAGCTCGTTGCTGGCACAGCGCCACCACAGAGTAAGTGGCCCCTCATCCCAGCAGGTGGCGATGTTTTAACACCCGTATAGCTCCCCAGACTTACCACATCTGTGGATAACTCCGTCTCTGCACAGAACTTCCCACATTTCCCACACAGTGGGCCATAGTGTCTTTTACACACAATAAATCTTCAAACTTATTTCATTGGCTAAGTTAAATTTCGAGTGTGACATGCTATTTAGTAAAAAATAGCAAACGGTAGACATGGATGTTATTGTGACTCTTTCCTAAGGCAACATTTGTGTATTACACTTGTAGAAGTGCACTGCAAAATAAAACAGTAGACCGTAAGTTCAAACAATGGAAACTCCAGGTTGGAATATCAGCAGTGTAGGAAAAGATAGAGTGCTAATTACCATAAAGATGGCACGTTAAAATGCAGACAGGCACAGTTAAGACACTTACACATAAGCTTTTGGCCACAACCTTCATCAGAAAAAGAAATAGAAATACACACCATTCATTCACACAAGCAAGCACACCTCACACACACATGACCGCCAACTCCGACAGCTCAGAGCAGAATGCTAGTCTGTAAGTTTGCTACACAATAAAATAATTATTCTGAGCTACAAGAAAAATGGATTCAAAGAACTAAACTGCTTGAAGAAAAAAAAGGGAAGCTCCCTGAAGCAACGTAGTTTCACGAGTGTGCATACCAGTGGTAAATTATGAGAGTCGCAACTCTCTGAAATGGATACAAAGGCCACCAGATTGCATTAGCTTTGTTTGTGTCTTGGATTGTTACCATGAATGGTAGGAGCTATAAGAGATGTGAAGAGTGTAAGATGTTGAGTGATCCCTGTGAAGGACACAGATGCCCTGTACTTCTGTGAGTCAGCGTTATCAGCATGTAACAAAATTTGAAGGGGCCTAATTGTGTGTCTCCATTTGCCAGGCTGATTGAATTATGCAATATGCAGATTTGTGAGACATTCAGATGTGGTAGTGGCCCCATGTTGGACTGCTTGGGAACGTAAGGGCAGCGTGCTTGTCAGCAAGCTTCCAGTTGACCGTGTCTGACGAGCCCATGGGAGAATCGCTGTAATGTACACTGAGCACATTGTAACCCTTTCACACCTGCACCTGTCATGTGATCAGCAGTGAGTCACATTCTGCAAGACCCGCGATTGCAGTTGTCAGTCAGTATGACAACGACATAGGGAGAGGGCGTGTGGGGCAGCATCGGATATGACTTCAGGTCACTCTGACAGCACAGCAGTATGTCATGAACATCCTACATCCTCATTTGCTACCTCCATGTCCAACGGAGTTACAAGAGACAGAGCAGTGAAAACATATCCAGTTGTTGACTCACAAAATGGTTTTGAGCTGTGACGCATATAGTCTTAAGTGAATCATTCATACAAAAAGAAAAGAAGAAGAAGCTAAAGTCAGAATGTGAAAAAATTGGAGAATGGAATAGATATTTGAAGACTTCACACTTGAAACTCCCAGTTTTCCTATTGTGAAAGTGCCTTTGTGACCATATGCATTTCACTGACGATAAACTTTTTTTTTCCCCCTGGGTCTTGGCTCCATATTTTTTCATCCAGTTGAGTCAGAATACTTGCATAGTATTTGTGAGGTATTGTTTCAGTCTTGCAAGCTAATCTAAAATACAAATCCCTTTTGCATCCTAGAAAACAATGACCACTCTTTCTCTCTGATGAAGTCACCTTGGCTATTTTTGTGCAACTGCTGTTTCATTTCGGTCATCTCTCATCCACGGGAACAGATTGGTGCATAGAATCAGTTGTGTGTCAGATTGTCCCAAATTGTTTTTCACATTAGGTTTTAGTGAGGCTTCAACAGATATGCCACTCACTTTCTGGTACAGCCACGGCATCAACTGTTTTGCACATCTTTTTAATTACTGATCTTGCAATATCACACTGTGTTCTTTCTCAGCATTTTCATATTTGATTGTAATTCTAGGAAATTGTTCATGAGTCATCTTACAGACATATGCCACATATGAATTCAGCCACCCATTCCTTAACTGTTGACTATGAAGGAACTCCCCTCATGAACCATGGACCTTACCGTTGGTGGGGAGGCTTGCGTGCCTCAGCGATACAGATGGCCGTACCGTAGGTGCAACCACAATGGAGGGGTATCCGTTGAGAGGCCAGACAAACATGTGGTTCCTGAAGAGGGGCAGCAGCCTTTTCAGTAGTTGCAGGGGCAACAGTCTGGATGATTGACTGATCTGGCTTTGTAACATTAACCAAAATGGCCTTGCTGTGCTGGTACTGCGAACGGCTGAAAGCAAGGGGAAACTACAGCCATAATTTTTCCCGAGGACATGCAGCTCTACAACTAGACTAGAAGAAGAGATCGGTTGGTAGGACATGTTTTGAGGCATCAAGGCATCACAAATTTAGCATTGGAAGGCAGCATGGAGGGTGAAAATCGTAGAGGGAGACCAAGAGATGAATACACTAAGCAGATTCAGAAGGATGTAGGTTGCAGGAGGTACTGGGAGATGAAGAAGCTTGCACAGGATAGAGTAGCATGGAGAGCTGCATCAAACCAGTCTCAGGACTGAAGACCACAACAACAACAACATGAATGAACTGACTCCTAATAAGTAAGATGATGCCTGTAGAAAAGTACAGCAAAACAGTAATCTCAAAAAAGGGCAGGGTAGACAGCACATTCTGTAGGACATATTAAAAATGATTGGTAAAAGAGACTTGGCGTGTTAAATGCAGCTTTTGATTACATGATAATCGAATTGGATAGATAAACAATCTACTCGCTAAGTGGCGGCAGAACACACACATAAAAGAAGATTATAATTAGGCGAGCTTTCAGAGCCAGTAGCTCATTCTTCAGGCAGAAGGGTTGAAGTGGAAGGAAGAGGGGTGAAGGATAGGTCTAGGAAAAAGGTTAGATTTTGAGAAAGTTACCCAGAACTGCAGATCAGGGGAGACTTTCCAGATGGGATGAGAAGGAAAGACTGATTCCACATCTACATACATACTCCACTAGCCACCATATGGTGCATGGCTGAAGGTACCCTGTCTCACTACAATAGTCTGAATAAAATTGCTTGATAGTTGACATCAATCACTTGCTGCAACAATGTTGCCATATTGGCTACCAGCTACCGTTTGGTTACAGGTGACAACAAACAAGCGGCTCACTTCACAAATTATGTTAAATGTTTAACACAGAGCAATTTTTCTAGTGGCTGGTGCAAGGTATGTCAGAAATGTTGGATACTCTGTTGACTATTGATTTAAAGTGACCAGTGACTGAACTGGGGCAGACAATGCGTTTTGTATCCCTGACTGTAAACTTGTGTCCTAACCCAACTGAGAAAATTGTGGTCAACAGTCTGCAGCAGTACTAATATCATTATCGCTTTGTTCATGGCGATTAAAGCTAACCCTTAAGGGTAAACTCAAGACAACAAAAACTCAATTTCAGGGCTGAAAGCAAATTGAAATTTCTCCGTGTCATTTGTTACCTGTAACTATCCTTAAACTAGCTGCACATGCTGCCATGTTTGAAACCAGTGAACAGTCCGTGTGGGCCCTTAGTCGTGGATTATAGATGACTGAGACAGATTCCAAATGAAGAAATAATGACAAGATGAAAAATAAGACCAAATAGAACAGTCAAAACAATGATGAAAAATGATGCAGCGAAGTATTAAAAATAAAAAAATACATTTAAACCAATTAATTGAATGAAAATAATAATCACACTCATTTGGTTAGATTTAGAATTAAAAATTTTGCTACATTGATGAGATTCAAACCTACGACATGCTACACATTAGATTAATCTGCCAACCATTGTGCTATGCCACAGCACTGCATGAAGTATTTATATATGTGAATGTAGTGACCCAGTTCCAACTATGAATTGCAACCTTAAAAATTTCAGTTTCACGCAGTATAGTGAAAAGCTTATCTAATGTAAGATGATCTCTGTGAATATGATAACTATAAGTATGATACTGAATTACACCTTGTGCTGATTTATTCAGTAGTGTTTGGTTAGTGCTATGAATGAAATATGTGTCTTTCATTAGCATTGTTAATGTGTGTTGTTTTTGGTGTAGTTATCATGTGTCATGAAATACATAATAAAAGTGTCGGGCTCATAATTCGGGATACAAATACATCAAGAAAGAATGCTGTACCAGGAATTGGAAGTGACTGGACAATTTTGGTGGAGTTTGGCAACAGCAGACAGTTCAAGTGTGACGCTGACAACTCTTATTGGCGTTTGAAGTGCCAACTATCAAGTAATTTTAATTCGACTGTAGTCAGTTCCTTTCCCGTTCCATCTGCCAATCGAGTGGGGAAAAAGTGAATGTCTATATGCCTCTCTATGAGTCCTAATTTGTCATCTCTTATCTTCGTGGTCCCTATGCGTAATGTATGTTGGTGCAAGCAGAATTGTTCTGCAGTCAGCACAGTGTTCCTCAAAATCCCTCCAGGGATTCCCATTTGAGTTCCAGAAACATCTCCATAATACTTGTATGTTGTTGTTTCAACCTACTGTTAACAAATCTAGTATCCTGCCTCTGAAGTACCTCAATGTCTGCTTTAATTTGACCCCTTGTGGATCCCAGACACTCAAACTGTACTCAAGAAGAGATCACACTAGCACCCTATATGTGATGTCCATCACAGCTGAGCCACACTAGTAAAATCCACCCAACAAACGAAAGATGATTATTCACCTTCCCTACCATGACCCTCACAAGTTTGTTCCATTTCATATCACATTGCAAAGTTATGTCCAGATATTGAAACAATATGACTTCTTCATTCATGACACTACTAATGCAGGATTCTGGCATTATGGATTTGTTTTTCCAACTCATTTGCAGTAACTTATACTTTTCTACATTTAGGGTTAGCTGTCATTTATTGCACCAACTGGGAACTTTGTCCAAGTCATCTTTTATCCTCCTAAATCACTCAACAATGACACCTTCCATACACCACATCATCATCAGCAAACAACCATAGATTACTGTCCACTTTGTCCATCAGATCAGTTATGCACATAGAAAATATGAGTAATAGCGCTCCTAGCACACATCCCTGGAACGATCCTAATGATACCCTAGTCACTGATGGACACTCACCGTCGGGATAATGTAGTGGGTTCCATTACTTCAGAAGTCTTTGAGCCACTCACATGTCTGGGAACCTATTCCATGTGCTTGTACCTTTGTTAAAAGTCTGCAGTGAGGCACTATGTCAAATGCTTCTCGGAAATCAAGAAATATGGAATCTGGGTTTGTGAATTTTGTGATGGCAAAGTTAGAGGAGCAATGCATCTGCATTAAATTTTGCGTGAAACTCAAGAAAACCTTTACAGAGACACACCAAATGATGCAGGGAGCCTATAGCGATGAGTGCTTAAGCCATACTCGGTGTTACGTATTATTCACACGTTTTAAAAATGGCTTTACAAAAGTCAAAAATGATCCTTGTTCAGGACGCTCTTAGATGTCCCCTGATGACGCTTGTGTCAGGAACGTCAACGAAATTGTGTGTGCCAGTCGAAGATTCACTGTCCGAGAGATTGTAGAAGAATGTAACATTTCAATTGGATCATGTTATGAAATGACACAGCATCTTGGAATGCATTGTGTTGCCGCCAAGTTCATTCCACGGCTCATGAGTCAAAACCAAAAAAACTTTTTGGATCTCACAAAAGAGAATGAGATGTTCCATGTGAGAATAGTATGACCCCTGCAGACTTCTTTTTATTTCCAAAGTTGAAAAGGATGAAGTTTTGCAATGGTAGATGAGATAAAAGAAAATTCGCAGACAGCACTTTATGCGACCCAGCAAGAGGTGTGTCAAGACTGCTCCTGGAAGTGGAAATGATATTGGGAGCAGTGTATCAATTGTGGAGGAGAGTATTTCGAAGGAGACAATCCATAGTAACTAAAAGATAAGCATAGAAAATTTTGTGGACAAAGTTCTGGAATTTTTTGAACAGACGTCGTATGACAAAAGAGCATGCTGAGTTGCCCATGAGTGATGCTTTGTACTGATTTGTGGACATAAACTTATTGGTCACTATGAAACTGATTAGATTCAAACCCAGAATATGTACAAGAATTCTGCAGCAAACTGATGTTACGGATTGGTCTGTAATTTCGTAGGTCTGTTCTTTCGCCCTTTGTATTTACAGGAGACGCCTCTGTATTTTTTTCCCCAGTTGCTTAGGTCTTTCTGCTGGGTGAGAGATTCACAATAAATACAAGCTAAGTAAGGGTCTAGTGCCATATAGCACTCTTTGTAAAACCAAATTGAGATTCCATCTGCAACTGGCGACTTATTTGTTTTTAATTATTTCAGGTGTCAGGGATGCTTACGAGGGTGGTTTGAAAAGTTCTTGAAACAGAATAGAAAAAAAGTACTTATGTCACTGAAACTTTTTTGTTTTTCAATGTACCCTGCTTGTAGATTAATTCGCTTGGTCCAGCAGTGTTCCAATACCTTGATCCCATCTCGACAATGATTTTCCTCCAGGCCTACAAAATAGTTGTCAACTCAGGCTACCAATTCTTCATTTAAGTGAATCTTCATCCACAAAGAAAAATTTTCAGTTTAGGGAAGAGGCACGTGTGGCAACAATTCATACCTTAGTTTGTGTAATTTTACCATGGCGATGGCACACGCGTGTGAGCGTGCATTGGCTTGATGCTAGATGACTTTCTTCCTTATTAAACCTGGCCTTTTTCGCATACCTTTTGTTATAATTTGTCCAGAAGGTTAGCATAGTATTCTCCAGTAATTGTTTGCCCAGTGGGGAGACAATGTACAAACAGAATCCCCTTCTCATCCCAGAACACTGATGCCATGATCTTCCCCGCTGAAGGAATTTGGTGGCGCATCCCAGAACACTGACGCCAAGTCCTTCCCCGCTGAAGGAGTTTGGCGGCGGAGATTCAGCATGTTTCCACTGCTTTGATTGTTGCTTTGTCTCTGGGGTATAGTAGTAAAACAAAGTTTCTTCGTGGTCACAAACCAGCACAAGAGATCTTGTTTGTTTCTCCTAAAACAGGCCAAACATTGTTGTGATATGTCCATTCTCATGCGTTTTTGACCCAGCGTCAAGAGTCGCGGCACCCATCTTGTGAATACCTTTCAGATACATCTGGCAAGCGTGAGCAATTTCATGCCCTCTAAATTGGTGATCCTCCTTGATCATTATGCGCACTTTTGCAATGATTTCTAGAGTAGTGACACATCTTGGCTGACCTATTCATGGATGATCATCATCTAAGGTCTCCTGACCAAATTTAAATTCATTTATCCACTTGGCAACAGTTGAAGACAAAGGAGCAGAGTCCCCTGGTGTATTCTGGAAATCGGCATGAATGTCCTTCGCTTTCATACCTTTCTTTATGAAGTTCTTAATTACTGCTTGAATCTCGACCCCCCCCCCCCCCCCCCTGTACCGTCCCGTCATTGCAGATCACTACACAGGAACAACAACAGAGCCGTGTCACTGCCACAGCTCTCTTCCAAGAGCACTGACATGGCATGTGTTTACAGGCAACAGTCCAACGAATATCATGTGAACAACTTGTGCTAGCGCTGGCCTCTTGTGGTGATTGTTGTTAGGTGTCTTTGTGCTATTGTCAAATGACGGTATGTTTATATGATTCTCTTGCATGAATGATTTCTTGAATGCAAAATTTAAAACATTTATCTCCTACTGCCACACCAGACTGGTCAAGTGACTTGATGGAAAACTTTGACTCACTTAGTGATTTTACATAGGACAATAATTTCCCCTGCTTCTCAGCCAGATCTTTTGCTGAGGTATGACAGTGGTAGTAACCTTTCCTTGTTGGCATTTGGCATTCTCTTTTGAACTAAGAGTGCAGTAGCTTTTCCTTCCTCAGTATTTTCTGAATTTCATTGTTAAACCACAGTGGCTCTTTTGCATCCATAATTCGTTTACTAGGTACAGACTTGTTGAGAGTGCAATTCACGATCTATTTAAGCTTTGACCATAATCTCTCTATGTCCATCTTAATGGAACTAAGTGATGTCAGTTCTGTCTAAGTGAGATGCTAACATCTGCTTATCTGCTCTTTCTGGCATGAACATTTTCCTAGCCTTCTTGACTGATTTATTAATTTTTGTAATCTTAGTTGTTATGATGTTATCATGATTATTAATCCCCATCTCTATGCTGAAGCCATTGATGATATCTGGGCTGTTTGTAACTACAAGGTCTAAGATATTTCCATTGCATGTGGCATGCCAAACTAGGTGCTCAAGACAATTTTCGAAAACCACATTCAAAAGTGCTTCACAAGATTGACTGCACCCCCTGAAATAAAGCCATAGGCTACCATCTATACTCAGTAGGCTAAATTAACCTCCAACTAGCATTGCATGATCTAGGTATTTACGTGCTACTGTCTGTAGACTTTCTTTGAATGGCTCCAAAACTGTCATAGCAGAACTGGGTGGATGATTAAAACATCCATTAATTAACGTGATTTCACATAGACTTGTTATAGGCAACCAGGTAACTTCACTGTCACAATCAGCTTTGGCCTCAATAGAGACAATGGACACTCCCTCTCCTACAGTGTCTAACCTGCCTTTCCGATATATATTCCATTAATCACTAAATATGTGAGAGCTTTCTACTCTGGGTTTCAGCCAGCTCTCAGTCTCTGAGAATAATTTGAGTGGGAAACTTTCCTGGATGGCAGTAAATTCGGAAACTGTGTTACAAGTACATTGACAACTGATAAAATTTTGACAATCTACACTGGAGTGAATTCAAAAGATAAACCTCAACCAACATTGAATGTATCTTGGTGATAAAGAGCCAAAATAAATAAATTGATGATTTTATTCCATTTCATCTGATTGAATGAAACACACACAGCATAACTACTCAGAAAACAACTATAGTGCGGATTACATTTACTATCATACATGTAGCACTCTGAGAACATTTCACCTTGTCATAGTAGTCCTGTGTTTTGGAACTAGGCAGTGCTTCATTTCACAAAGCGAAAGGAATAGCTTGTGTAAAAAAAAAAAAGAAGAGGAAATAGTGGTTTCTGGTGTTTTTAACACTATCATTCAATTTAGTTCCTACTGTGAACTTTGCAGCTAGGATATGTAAATGCTCTGAGACTGCTATTGATAATATCTTTATGAACAAATCTAGGGGAAAAAAGTCATATCACAAAACCAATAGTAAATGGACTATCTGATCACGACGTGCAGCATCTTGTGTTAAATGTTGAAACTTGTCAGGATAAAAAAATATTAAATCTGAGTACAGGAGGATAATAAATAAGCCAGAAATTGAGGAATTCAGGAAATTGCTCAAAGACATGAACTGGAGAGATGTTTACCTGACTCAAATGGAAAATACAAAGCATTTATTAATAAAGTTACCTCCTCTTTTGAAAATTGTTTTCCCCTAAAGGTAACTCAGATCACACAGAAGTCAAAAGATAAACCATGGATTACACAAGGAATAAAGATATCATGTGGGGCAAAAAGGAGACTGTATCTACTATCTAGGAACATTTCTGATATTAGAATTGTAATGCATTGCAAAGAATACTGCAAAATATTGAATCAAGTAATCCAGAAATCGAAGTAACTTTATTAAGAGAAAAAGATGATTGTATCTGGCAACAAAATAAGAACTGTATGGGATATAGTGAAGACAGAGAGAAGTGGGGCCAAAAAGGAAGTGGAACAGATAGCTCTAAAAGTAAATGAGACTTTGGTAACAAGTGCATGTAGTGCTGTAAATCTCTTAAGCAAGACTTAATTTTTGTTACTGACGGCTCGGGGTTATCAGGTTCGGTGAATGGTGCAATGGAGTATCTGGGACCAGTCTTTGAAGAACATCGTGTAGAACTTATTCGAGGAACTTTGAATTCCAACCATTGCTTCTCAGTATACTTACTCCTCAATGAAATTTGATGCAAGTTATATATCTATATTTCCAACAAATAGCTCAATACATATTATCAATACTAGGAATAAGAACAATCTACATAAAGACCTAAAATCACTTATGTTGGTCCAAAAGGGGGCCCAATATTCAGGAACACACATTTTCAATAAATTACCAGCAACCATTAAAAACTTGGTTTCAGATAAAGCACAGTTTAAACAGAGTTTGAATGACTTTTTGATAGGCAATGCCTTCTACTCTACAGATGAATTTCCTAACAGAGACTGTTAGGCCAGCGTAAGTAAAAATATGTTAGATTTAAGTTTTGACAGTACTTGGTTGCAACAGTCAATATTAGGTATTTTGTGTATGCTAAATTTATTAATAGTGCATAACATAAATTTATTAATAGTGCATAACAATGTTTCCCCCCCCCCCCCCCCCCCCCCCATGAACCATGGACCTTGCCGTTGGTGGGGAGGCTTGCGTGCCTCAGCGATACAGATAGCCGTACCGTAGGTGCAACCACAATGGAGGGGTATCTGTTGAGAGGCCAGACAAACGTGTGGTTCCTGAAGAGGGGCAGCAGCCTTTTCAGTAGTTGCAAGGGCAACAGTCTGGATGATTGGCTGATCTGGCCTTGTAACAATAACCAAAACGGCCTTGCTGTGCTGGTACTGCGAACGGCTGAAAGCAAGGGGAAACTACAGCTGTAATTTTTCCCGAGGGCGTGCAGCTTTACTGTATGATTACATGATGATGGCGTCCTCTTGGGTAAAATATTCCGGAGGTAAAATAGTCCCCCATTCGGATCTCCGGGCGGGGACTACGCAAGAGGATGTCGTTATCAGGAGAAAGAAAACTGGTGTTCTACGGATCGGAGCGTGGAATGTCAGATCCCTTAATCGGGCAGGTAGGTTAGAAAATTTAAAAAGGGAAATGGATAGGTTGAAGTTAGATATAGTGGGAATTAGTGAAGTTCGGTGGCAGGAGGAACAAGACTTCTGGTCAGGTGACTACAGGGTTCTAAACACAAAATCAAATAGGGGTAATGCAGGAGTAGGTTTAATAATGAATAGGATAATAGGAATGCGGGTAAGCTACTACAAACAGCATAGTGAACGCATTATTGTGGCCAAGATAGATACGAAGCCCACGCCTACTACAGTAGTACAAGTTTATATGCCAACTAGCTCTGCAGATGACGAAGAAACTGAAGAAATGTATGATGAAATAAAAGAAATTATTCAGATTGTGAAGGGAGACGAAAATTTAATAGTCATGGGTGACTGGAATTCGAGTGTAGGAAAAGGGAGAGAAGGAAACATAGTAGGTGAATATGGACTGGGGGACAGAAATGAAAGAGGAAGCCGCCTGGTCGAATTTTGCACAGAGCACAACATAATCATAACTAACACTTGGTTTAAGAATCATGAAAGAAGGTTGTATACATGGAAGAACCCTGGCGATACTAAAAGGTATCAGATAGATTATATAATGGTAAGACAGAGATTTAGGAACCAGGTTTTAAATTGTAAGACATTTCCAGGGGCAGATGTAGACTCTGACCACAATCTATTGGTTATGGCCTGTAGATTAAAACTGAAGAAACTGCAAAAAGGTGGGAATTTAAGGAGATGGGACCTGGATAAACTAAAAGAACCAGAGGTTGTACAGAGATTCAGGGAGAGCATAAGGGAGCAATTGACAGGAATGGGCGAAATAAATACAGTAGAAGAAGAATGGGTAGCTTTGAGGGATGAAGTAGTGAAGGCAGCAGAGGATCAAGTAGGTAAAAAGACGAGAGCTAGTAGAAATCCTTGGGTAACAGAAGAAATATTGAATTTAATTGATGAAAGGAGAAAATATAAAAATGCAGTAAGTGAAACAGGCAAAAAGGAATACAAACGTCTCAAAAATGAGATCGACAGGAAGTGCAAAATGGCTAAGCAGGGATGGCTAGAGGACAAATGTAAAGATGAAGAGGCCTATCTCACTAGGGGTAAGATAGATACCGCCTACAGAAAATTAAAGAGACCTTTGGAGATAAGAGAACGACTTGTATGAATATCAAGACCTCAGATGGAAACCCAGTTCTAAGCAAAGAAGGGAAAGCAGAAAGGTGGAAGGAGTATATAGAGGGTCTATACAAGGGTGATGTACTTGAGGACAATATTATGGAAATGGAAGAGGATGTAGATGAAGATGAAATGGGAGATATGATACTGCGTGAAGAGTTTGACAGAGCACTGAAAGACCTGAGTCGAAACAAGGCCCCCGGAGTAGACAATATTCCATTGGAACTACTGACGGCCATGGGAGAGCCAGTCCTGACAAAACTCTACCATCTGGTGAGCAAGATGTATGAAACAGGCGAAATACCCTCAGACTTCAAGAAGAATATAATAATTCCAATCCCAAAGAAAGCAGGTGTTGACAGATGTGAAAATTACCGAACTATCAGCTTAATAAGTCACAGCTGCAAAATACTAACACGAATTCTTTACAGACGAATGGAAAAACTAGTAGAAGCCAACCTCGGGGAAGATCAGTTTGGATTCCGTAGAAACACTGGAACACGTGAGGCAATACTGACCTTACGACTTATCTTAGAAGAAAGATTAAGGAAAGGCAAACCTATGTTTCTAGCATTTGTAGACTTAGAGAAAGCTTTTGACAATGTTGACTGGAATACTCTCTTTCAAATTCTAAAGGTGTCAGGGGTAAAATACAGGGAGCGAAAGGCTATTTACAATTTGTACAGAAACCAGATGGCAGTTATAAGAGTCAAGGGACATGAAAGGGAAGCAGTGGTTGGGAAGGGAGTAAGACAGGGTTGTAGCCTCTCCCCGATGTTGTTCAATCTGTATATTGAGCAAGCAGTAAAGGAAACAAAAGAAAAATTCGGGGTAGGTATTAAAATTCATGGAGAAGAAATAAAAACTTTGAGGTTCGCCGATGACATTGTAATTCTGTCAGAGACAGCAAAGGACTTGGAAGAGCAGTTGAATGGAATGGACAGTGTCTTGAAAGGAGGATATAAGATGAACATCAACAAAAGCAAAACAAGGATAATGGAATGTAGTCTAATTAAGTCAGGTGATGCTGAGGGAATTAGATTAGGAAATGAGGCACTTAAAGTAGTAAAGGAGTTTTGCTATTTGGGGAGCAAAATAACTGATGATGGTCGAAGTAGAGAGGATATAAAATGTAGGCTGGCAATGGCAAGGAAAGCGTTTCTGAAGAAGAGAAATTTGTTAACATCCAGTATAGATTTAAGTGTCAGGAAGTCATTTCTGAAAGTATTCGTATGGAGTGTAGCCATGTATGGAAGTGAAACATGGATGATAAATAGTTTGGACAAGAAGAGAATAGAAGCTTTTGAAATGTGGTGCTACAGAAGAATGCTGAAGATTAGATGGGTAGATCACATAACTAATGAGGAAGTATTGAATAGGATTGGGGAGAAGAGAAGTTTGTGGCACAACTTGACCAGAAGAAGGGATCGGTTGGTAGGACATGTTCTGAGGCATCAAGGGATCACCAATTTAGTATTGGAGGGCAGCGTGGAGGGTAAAAATCGTAGAGGGAGACCAAGAGATGAATACACTAAGCAGATTCAGAAGGATGTAGGTTGCAGTAGGTACTGGGAGATGAAAAAGCTTGCACAGGATAGAGTAGCATGGAGAGCTGCATCAAACCAGTCTCAGGACTGAAGACCACAACAACAACAACAACAACAACAACAACAACAACAACAATATTTCATTCTGACAGCGTATTAATTCTGTAAATATTAGCTTCTCCAGTTTACTGTATTGTATTCACCTATTTTGACAATCTCGTGACAAATGATCAGGGTAGTATTCATTATATTAATATGTTTTGTGTTATACATTCTGACATGTTCCACACCCTTGAGAATCATCTCATTTTTTCGGTGCATGTAACGAAAACTGAATCAAATCAAATGCAATCACCATCTCTCATCATGTAATAACTTCACTTCTTCTTCTTCCCTTGTCGTCTCCTGTTTTTCCAGTACTCGTCCATCTCCTCCTCATGTTTTTCCCCCTTTATTCTATTCGTGTTGTTCTCAATCCCCTATTTCTTCTGCATCGAAAGCCTTTTATTTTTATTTTATTTTTTTTTTTTATCGAGGTGAGTCTTTATGGAGTGCGTGGTAACAACCGACTTCACTGTAGTGTCCAGGTCTTGTTCTTGCTCCAGCTTTGACTTCCTGCCAGTATCTTCTGAGCCCCTCCAAGAAGTACCTTTTTATGCCCTTCAGATAAGGGTCCTCACTGTCTTTCGGATGTTGATGCCATGTTAAAACCTTGGTAGTTGGTCACCAATCTTCTAAATTTGTTCCTTTCAGGAATTTCTCTCTGAGATACCAATCTGCTTAAGATCTTTTTCACATTCTTTGAACCATCTCGGCCTCGTTTTCTTAGATGGGATGAAACTCTGTATTCTTTTTGATAGTCGATCACCGTCCATTTTCATGAGATGACCATAAAATAACAATCATTTCTTTGTAATGGATGCTGTGATAGGTTCTGTCTTGCTGCACGATTCCTCATTTGCTCTCATTCGCCATTGTCCATCGACCCATATATTACCTTAGGATTTTCCTTAATATCCTACACTCACACTTTTCCAGCCGCTCAGCTTGACCTTGTCTATTCGTGGTCAAAGTTTTGGATGCTTATAAGCCCTCAGGTTTTACAACTGTATTATAATGTTGGAACTTGGCCCACATACTCATAGACTTTTTGTTATAAGTATTCTTTGTCAGTTGGTATGCTTGGTCTAACTTCCTCATCCTGGCAATTGCTTCTTCTTTTAATCCATTCTCCTGGTGGATGACTTCACCGAGATACCTGAAATTCTTAACTCATCCGATTTTTTCCCAGGTTGGTTATCATCCATTCAGGTCCATCACAGATGTTCGTCATATATTTTGTCTTTTGAATAGAGATCTGGAGTCTAACTTTTTTCAGCAATTTCTGACAGCCTATTTATCTTGTTGACTGCTGACTCTATGTTGTTAGCAAAAATGGCCAGGTCAGCCGCAAAATCTAAGCAGTCAATGCACACCCCTTTGTTCTTAGGACCAAGTCTGAACCACTCTTCATTTGTTTCTTCTTGGGCTAATAACTTTCTCCACTCTCGAGTGACCTTTTCCAAGACACAATTGAAAAGGAGAGGGATAGTCCATCTCCTCGTCTTATGTCCGTTCTGATTGTAAAGGGTTTAGATACCTCACCCATAAATTTAAATTTTGACGCTGTGTTAGTAAGAGTTTGTTTGATCAGCTTTCTTGAGGTATTATCCATCCCAAACTTTTCCAAAATATTCATTAATGCCTGTCAGTCGATGGAGTCATATACTTTTTGAAAATCAACAAACATGACCACATAGTTATTTCTTCCAGTTTTTTGGACCTGATGATGTTCTTCAGGCTAAAGATCTGTTCTGCGCAAGAATCGCCCTTTCGGAAACCAGCTTGATAGTCCCCAATCAGTTGGTTACAATGACCTTCTATTCTATTCTGTATCACTTTGGAGAGAATCTTATATGGAACAGATACTAATGAGGTACCCCTATAGTTATTGACATTCTATTTATCACCTTTTTTGTGTAGACGATGGATTAAAGCTGACTGCCATTCAGTTGGTATCATCCCAGCTCTCCAGATCTCCTCAAAAAGTTGGACTAGTATATCTAGAGTTTCATTATTTGCCAGCTTCAGTAGTTCCACCACTATTGAATCCTCTCCAGCTGCCTTATTATTCTTAAAGTTGTTGATGATCTCTTTGGTCTCCTCTTTACTAGATGGAGATTAGGGGTAGTTTGTGGATTGGGGCACATGCAGGGAATCTTTCTTTCGGTTCATCACAATTAAGTAGGTTTTCAAAGTAACGAGACATGATCTTGCAGTTTTCTTTGTTGGTCAGGCCGAGTGTGGTGTGCATACTGTAAGACCTTCAGTACACACACCATCAGATTATTTGACTTGTTGCTCTAACGAAGTAAGCGAGTGTCAGCAATATGTCTCGTGGTCTTATCATGGTGTGTTTATCTTCTGCCATTCGGTCAGATGATAGAAATGCCACTTGCATGCTTAGAGTAGCAGATTGACGGTGACCAACTTTAAACAGAATTTGATTAATTTTCACACACATTTACTAAAATAATAACAAATATAAAAATTACTTAACTTGGTTCTGGATGCTATTTACAATTGACAATCTGAAGTTCTTTGGGATTGGTACGTTAATCTTATTCTCACATATATCTCAGATACTTGACAAAAGTGTCTATACATTTATCTTCATGGCTATGTACAGGAATATGGTAACCTTATCAGGCGCAGACTGAATCTTGACTATGGACTGGTACAGACAATTGTAGAACTCGACGGACTGGTACAGACTAATGCAGACTGGTACAGACTAATGCAGACTCATACAGACTGGTGCAGACAAATGCAGACTGACTGATCGAAGGTCTTTACACTCGTTATAATACCTCGCACGTTCATGTATCACTGCGCGAGTGTGATGCGCGAGGAGAAAATGTTCTATGTTAGCAGCAATCTCATTGGCTGCGTTACATATTAATACGCGGATCGGCGGAAGCAGAATTTTGTCCGTCTCTATGGCAGCGCCATCTCATAGTGCGGAGATGGACGAGCGCTGCGCCTGCGCTGTTTTGCTTAGCGGGGCGCACTCTAGTGGGAAATTTGTGTACGCGCTGAATATGCGGAACTATGTACACAACACTGAGCTTTCCATTTTCGTCTCTAAAACAAAAACTAGGGGCTTGGTATCCTTTCAAGTTCGATTTGAACGTCTGATAGAAGTCTCTGACATTGTTTATCTGGAAACGCTGATCGATCTATTCTAACTGCTGTTTCTCATGCAATTGCTTAGACCTTCATAGAGTTCTGGCTGCATATTTTCGAACTTCATGGAATACATCAAAATCATCAGGACTCCTGGTAGAATTCCACTTTTTCCATGCACTTGCTGTTTAGGCCACCACCTCACCACAAACCTCATTCCACCATGTATGATTCCTCTTTTTAGCTGTCAGGATTGTAGTATTAGCTGCTTGTTGGATCATGGAGGCAATGTCTGCCCATTTATGGGATTCAACTGTCAGTTACTGGTGGCATTGTTCCAATATGTTTTGATTGATTTTGATCTTCGCAATATCATATTTATGAATTTTATTTCCGGTTTTCACGGTCTTATTGAGAGGGATGAAATTAATTTTGATCTTGGAGAGGTGATGATCCTTTTAAATTCAGTATTTTATCTGTAAAAAGGTTTCTTTCTATTATTTCTGATTGTTTGATGTTGTTTCTTTCTTATTTCTGTAATCCATGCTATCATTGAGTCCTTCTTCCAGTACTACTCATTCAGTAGAGGTCTCTAAAAAAAGATTAATCTTCTTTTAGCCATTACTTCTGATATTTTCTCAAAATTTTTGTAGATCTCCTCATTACTTCTCATTTTCCAGCCATCTGTAGCTTGTATTGCAATCATTATTTTCTAATAATGCTCCTTTGAGGAACCTCTGTTCTGTCCAGCTTATAGTTCATCATTAGGCATCCTCATCCATATAAACATCCTGGTCATACCACTGTGGGATAGTGTTTTAGTTTTGTTTTTTTAGTTGTACATTTCTTGTTGTAAATATCCTTTGTAAAACGATTTGCTCTCTCCAGTTTGCTGACTCTTGCATCTACTGTTAATTCTTCTAGTCCATTTTGTTGTACAGTTTGTCCAATATATTTAAATTTACTTACTAATGCTATTTTACATTTTTGTTTTTCTAAGAATGTTGATGCATTGTTTGAAATTGTCATCAATGTTGTTTTTTCGGCTGAAATTTTGGGACCAGCTCTCTTTGCTATTCCTTCCAAAAGATTTCTTTCAATAACTGTCTGTCAGATTTTTTGAAAGTATATCAGAATCATCTGCAGAAGCCAGGCAGTTTACCTTAATTCCATTTGTTATTCGTCCTAAAATTATTGGTTCAATTTTGTAATTTTTTTTTCTCCAAATTCCAGATACTTTCTATTTTTTCTAGAATGCAGTGTTACAGTAAAGGTGATAAACTGTCCCCTTGTCTAACACCAGTTTTTATTTCAAATGGTTGAGATACTTCTCCCATAAATTTAGCTTCAGTCATCCTATTTGCTAGTGTTTTGAGGATTATGTTTGCTTTAATACAAAATTCTTTGATGATTTTACCTATAATTTCTCTGCCTACCAAATCAAAAGTTTTCTTGAAACCAATACATGATACTATTATAGGTTTGGTGATTAGCAGTCTGTGGAGGATTATCGATTTTCTAATAAACATCTGCTCTGTACAGGGTCTTCCCTTTCTAGAGCTCCTCGAGATTCTCCCAGTTATTTGTCTAAAGTTTCTACAACTCTGTCCAGAGAATTTTTGATAATATTTTGTATACCACTGGCAGAAGTGAGGCGTCTCTGCCATTGTTGACATTTTGAGTGTCCCCTTTTTTTCATAGCTGTGGATTAATGCTTTCAATAATCTCTTCAGCTTTCCAAATGTTCTCAAACAGCAGTTGTAGATCATTTGTGTGTTCTGACTATTTCAATAATTTTGCTGTAGTGGAGTCTTCATTTGTTGCTTTGAAGTTTTGGAAGATTTGATGGCTTCATGAATTTATTGCTCTGTTAGTGGAAAATCTTCCTCCAGATGTTGTGGGACTGCTATTATATATTGCTACAATGTGCTGTTATTATTGTTGTTGTTGTTGTTGTTGTTGTTGTTGTTTGGTTGCCTGTTCTTCAGCACTTTCTTTCTGTTTCCTTTATCTATTTGCCGCCATTTTAGCCCATTTACCGGTATTTTCAGCTTGTTCTTCACTTATTTGACCTTTTGGTGGCTCCTCTTGAAGAGATCTTATTTCTCAGCATTTAAAATTACATCATCTGCTGCTCTTTCGCAACTGAATTTCATCATGTCCATCTTCCTTGACTCAAGATCCTGAATTTTCATCCTTAATTCTTGAACAGTCTCATTTCTCTTTTTGTGTTTTCCAGATGAAGAAACTTTTGGTCCTCAAAGCTAAGATTAGTATCAGTTTTTTTATTTGTTTCTGCCTATGGCTGCTATATCTCTTTAGTTAGAATATTTTCTCTCTCTGTATTTGATTATAGTCTAAGTCTGAATATTTTTATAAGTACATTTATTGCTGTAGCAATGAGTAAAATAAATTGTATTGCACTGCCTGTAGCATGTAGCACCATTTTGACTTTTAGTCCTCTTGCTGTACAAAAAGTAGCTTTGATGATTACTTAATGCAAGTATTTTGTAAGAGCTGTGGAACGGTTAGTATCTGTTTATATTTTTCTGATTAATTCAAGCTCGTCAATGCACATCCTGTGTTAAGGAAATATTTGCACTGAATTTACTGTGTGTTAAATATAAGCAGTGGATCCATTGGGGTAGTCTGTTTGGTAGAAATATGTCAAGGTGAACAAAACAGGAGATGGTGAAGGAAGAGAGGGAAAAGAACAACATTTGCTTCTCATCAGCATTATAACTGGGTTGCAACATTCAGTGAAAATTATCTGTGACAGGAAGTTGTCATAAATACATTTTTTGAAGAAACTTTATGTTTGTATAAGCATTTATTAAATTTAAAAAGTTGGATTTCATCTGTTAATACAAAAGATAATGTTTTGCATTGCAGGCATGCTCAACCTGTCAAAGATGAAGAATCGGCCAATGATTCTTATTGGAGGATAACAGTATGTATAACTTAAACTTGAGATTCTTGAAAATAAAGCTAGTCAGTATTTCTTAACAGTACTGATTTAAATACATCTAAAAGATCGCTGTTACCTAAATGAAAGTTGATGGGCAAAGTCTTAGTGGACATTTGTATAAAATTGTCATAGGTGTTATTTACAAGAAGAGTAAGTAGTTTCAATAGGAATGTGGTGAGACATTTAACAAATGTCATGACCACACATTAATAGGACCTTATAACACTACCATTATGATATTAGTATGCTTTTACGTAAATAACAGAAACCCTGTCTCTATGTTGCCACGTATAACCCTCTTACTAAAATTTAGTTTAGTTTTAAAATAAAATACACTATCGAAGGATAGTCCTGTTTACAGGAAAAGATAATCAATAGAGTTATCCTTCTTACAGGATTTACCGTGTGTTGCGTCTAATGGATAAGTAAATTGGACTATTCACTTCTTTTCCTAAGATCTTACCCAGTGGCAAGATAGGAACACAGTATGAATAATAATATACTGAAGCTAGGAAAACTCATTTCCAAGTTCATTTAGTGGTTTAAAACATGTACTTAATGGTCACCAACCTATCCTGGCAATGAAATACTGAAGTATTGGAGAAGCAGAAATGTGAATTTTGCCTACTTTCTTGCTACTGTTTAGTTTGGCTCTTCAAATAAATTACCCCACTTAAACAATTTTGGGCTGCATCTTTATACATTATGTTTTTAAAAAAGAAAAAGCCCAGTAGATAACTTCAAGGAAGGTAAAAAAATTAGCCGGGGTGGGGGGGACTACCTTTAGAAAAGCACTTTCCATAATCAAGAAACTTAAATACTTAGACACTAAAGCACACACTTTTTAACTGAACATTTCACTTAAAGAAAACCTCTTTCTTGGTGGAATTTACTTTCAAAAGCTATTATTGTTTGAAATAATTCTGTGTAGCCATCTAACAGGTTCTAGTAACTTGGCTTCACTCTGATTGAATTTTATGTAAGCAAACCATAACACTTTGCAATAGTTAAGAAAACATTTTTATTATTTACACTAAAGCAATTTAAATGGTGCCTCTTTATATTAACTTGGCACTTCATAAGTCTGTAAAACAGGACACTCGGATTAATCAAACACCAGGAAGGAACCCTATACAGATGTATGATTAGGATGAAATAACAGGGTGAGCCAGTTTCCGTAAAGTTCAAGAATGATTATTAAAACACAGTTTAAATTAATGGTTCATGCTGTACAAAGGTAAAAATAGAAAAAAATCTTATCTGGTGGCTGTAGGCTTGAGTGTGGTGAACAGTTATGATGGCTACACTACCCACACTACGGCCTGCAAGTTTCTTGCTGTATGGGCTCAATTTCTCTTCTTGGCTTCATTCAGTTTTACATACAGTAGCTCAACAACTCGCAGCTATGCTGTAAGCTGTTTGCAGTCTTCAACCGAGGCATTTTTATGAAAATTTGCAGGCAAAGCTTCTGCTCCACAAAGGAGTTACCTCAATCACTGCTGCCTTCAGACTGTGTGACTTACTTCCCGAACTTGCTCAAGGTAGCACGCCAATTCGCCTTTCGCACCTCTTCCGTGCGCCACAGCCATTTTCGTTTCAAACAAAAGCACACTGGTTTTTACATAACACCTATTTCTTACATTGTTCCTAAGCATGACCATTTCTTAAATTGTCAAATTTACATCAACATGAACAATTTATACACACACATATTTTTAAATACAAAATGTTATCAAAACATTATTTAGACACTTGGTATCCTTTGTAGAGGACTTGGGCAGGTTTGTCCCATCCTAGTACACATTATTTTGTTACTTCCCTTGAGATATTCCATTTAACTACATCTACAATAATTCCCAATGTTCTGACTTTTGAGGTGTCCAGTGTGGGTTGCTCTCCACTTCCTGGGTGTATTGTATCTAGTTAGCTTTTTCAAATTGCCATGAGGGTTTATCAATGTATTTTGTAACTGATATTTCAGCACCAATGATAACTTTTGTGAGCCAATGTACACTCCTTGAAAAATGTTTAGGTACTACTATTGAGTGATTCAGTGGTAATTTGTTCTCATCAGTGGAAAAGATGGATGGGTCAGGTTTTGTATCAGTTTCCATCTGCCTGCCCAAAACTTTTTAAATTCCTTGGCATCAAACTTAGATAATTTCTTGTGTGTTGATCCATTCGAACAATGGTTCTCTATTTTTGTCTCTATTTATGTATCTCCAGGTTGTGTTTTGGAATTAAAATCTTAAACATATACGTGCTGTCTAGTTGCTGTGTGTAAGACTAGTGTCAGACACTTTCCGTTAGGTGATTTGTGGACTGATGTAATAACCAGGCCTTTGAGTTTTATCCTAATTACTTCTACATCACTAATTTTCTGACAGCTTAAGCCAGCATAATCCAAGAGCTGTTTCTTTTTTCATTTATTGTGGATGCACCTAACAATTGAGAGGAGTATTGATATTGCTTTATATTGCGTAATCTTGCATGTAGCTGCTGAATTATCACCTAAATGCATTTCCTTTAGAGCTATAATACTGATGGCATGCTCATCATTTAATTTGCTTTGGTAACTGCATTTGTCACTTGTTAATCCTACGTTAATTTGCATAATATGGACACCTTGCCTGATAATTTTTGACTGTAAGCTCTGAGACGTGCTAGACCATCTTTTGTGTAGAGTTTTTGCTGTCTGCTCCTGCAGTCACACAGCCTTGGTGCACCATCTCAGGGGTTGTCTACATGCCCCACAACAGTCTTTTTGGTGTCCAGTGTGAATGATTCACTGGTAAATATCCTGTCCCATACACTTTTGTTTGTAGACAATACTACTGTGTTAGCTGAAAATAGAAACCCTGAGCCAGGAAGCAGTAGTCTCAGTACCTCAGAGAATTAGTTTCAGGTAAAGTATATGGGTCTAACATATCTAAAATGCACATGGTTTAGTTTGGAAACCACACAAACACCCAAATGTACACACCCGCAGTAGCTGCTAGGGGTGGGGGGGCAGAGTGATTGGAGAAGACAGTACATGGTCTGAATGGGAAAAGATTGGTGGGTACAGAAGAGAGAAGGGAAAAGGTAAAGTGATACAGTGGGAAACAAATTAGCAGAGGTTTAGGTCAGGTGAATGGCACTAGATGTGCTGCAGAGACAATTTCCACCTGTGTAGTTCAGAGAAACTTGCACTGGAAGGGAATATCCAAATGGTATGTCTAGTGAAGCAGTTGTTGAAGTGGTGTACAGCCTCTTGGCAACTGCAATGTCAAGTCTGTGGTTTGCCACAGTTTGGTGCTAGACATTACTGCGAGTGAACAGTTGGTTACTTGTCATCCCTACATGGAAAATTGTATGGTAATTGCAGCATAGCTGATTTTTAACAGGTTGCTTTTGCACATGATCGTGCCTTTTATATGGTGGGAGATGCCTGCGACTGGACTGCTGTAGGAGGTGGTGGGTGGATTTGTGGGACAGGTCTTGCACCTGGGTCACTCACAGGATTAGTGGCGGACAAGTATGTTCTCTAGATTGTGCAGGCCGTGGAACACTACTTTGCAGGACATTGACCGTGAAAAACAGAGATTGCATCGGGATTGAATACAAAACACACAATGCCAAGTTAAGTACAAGAAGAGTGAATCTTCTAAGAGTTTGTGCTTCCAGCGGCTCCTGGTAGACCAGTATTAGATTCCGATGCACCAGTGCAGGTTTACTGTATCCCTTGGACTTTCATATTGACCGTGAAACACAGAAATTGCATCGTGATTGAATAAAAATGGCACAATGCCGACTTAAGTACAAGAAGAGTGAATCTTCTAAGACTTTGTGATTTGAGCGGCTCCTGGGAGACCAGTATTAGATTCCGACGAACCAGTGCAGGTTTACTGTATCCCTTGTACCTTCACATTGACCATGAAACACAGAAATTGGATCGGGATTGAATAGAATAGGCACTATGACGACTTAAGTACAAGAAGAGTGAATCTTCTAAGATTTTGTGATTTGAGCGGCTCCTGGGAGACCAGTATTAGATTCAGATACACCAGTGCAGGTTTACTGTATCCATTGGACTTTCAGATTGACATGGAACACATAAATTGCATCGGGGCTGAATACAAAAGGCAGAATGCCGACTTAAATACAAGAAGAGTGAATCTTCTAAGAGTTTGTGCTTTGAGCGGTTCCTGGGAGACCAGTATTAGATTCCGTTTCACCAGTGCAGGTTTGCTGAATCCCTTGGACCTTCACATTGACCATGAGACACAGAAATGCATCAGGATTGAATACAAAAGGCACAATGCCGGCATAAGTACAAGAAGAATGAATCTTCTAAGAGTTTCTGCTTTGTACAGATTATGGAAGACCAGTATTAGGTTGCGATGCACCAGTGCAGGTCTGCAGAATCCCTTGGACGTTCACATTGACCATGAAACTCCGAAATTCCATCGTGATTGAATACAATTGGCTCTAATCCGACTTATGTACAAGAAGAGTGAATCTTCTAAGAGTTTGTGCTTTGAGCGACTCCTGGGGGTAAAGTATTAGATTCCGTTGCACCATTGCAGGTTTACTGTATGCCTTGTACCTTCACTTTGACCATGAAACACAAAAATTGGATAGGGATTGAATAGAATAGGCACAATGACGACTTAAGTACAAGAAGAGTGAAACTTCTAAGAGTTTGTGTTTGAGCTGCTCGTGGCAGACCAGTATTATATTCCAATGCACCAGTGCAGGATTACTGTATCCCTTGGACTTTCACAGTGACCGTGTAACACAGAAATTGCATTGGGATTGAATACTAATGGCACATTTACGACTTAAGTACAGAAACAGTGAAACGTCTATGAGTTTGTAGTTTGGGCGTCTCCTGGGAGACCAGTAATAGACTCCGATTCACCAGTGCAGGTTTACTGAATCCTTTGGACCCTCTCATTGATCATGAAACACAGAAATTGCATCGGGATTGAATACAAAAGGCACAATGCCGATTTAAGTACAAGAAGAGTGAATCTTCTGAGAGTTTGTTCTTTGAGCGGCTCCTGGGACACCAGTATTAGATTCCGATGCAGCAGTGCAGGTTTCCTGTATCCCTTGGACCTTCTCATTGACCATGACACACAGAAATTGGATCGGGATTGAATACAAAAGGCACAATGCCGACTTAGGTACAAGAAGACTGAATCTTCTAAGATTTTGAACTTTGAACGGCTCCTGGGAGACCAGTATTAGATTCCGATGCACCAGTGCAGATTTACTGAATGTCTTGGACCTTCACAATGTGCATGAAACACAGATATTGCATCAGGATTGAATACAAAAGGCACAATGCCGACTTAAGTACAAGAGGAGTGAATCTTCCAAATGTTTGTGCTTTGAGTGGCTCCTGTAATACGTGTATTAGATTCCCATGCACCAGTGCAGGTTTACTGAATGCTTTGGACCTTCACATGGCCAGGATGCACAGAAATTGCATCGGGATTGAATACAAAACACCCAATGCCGACTTAAGTACATGAGGAGTGAATCTCCTAAGTGGTTGTGCTTAGAGCGTCTCCTGGGAGACCAGTATTAGATTCCGCTGCACCAATGCAGGTTTACTCTATCCCTTGGACTGTCACATTGACCATGTAACACAGAAATTGGAGCGGGATTGAATACAAACGGCTTAATGCCGACCTAAGTACAAGAAGAGTGAATCATCTAAGAATTTGAGTTTTGAGCGGCTCCTGGGAGACCAGTATTAGATTCCAATGCATCAATGCAGGTTTACTGTATCCCTTCGACTTTCACATTGACCATGATACACAGAAAACGCATCGGGATTGAATTGAAATGGAACAATGCCGACTTAAGTACAAGAAGAGTGTATCTTCCATGCGTTTCTGCTTTGAGCGTATCCTGGGAGACCAGTATTACATTCCGATGCACCAGTTCAGGTTTACTGTATCCCTTTGACCTTCATATTGATCCTGAAACGCAGAAATTGCACCGCAATTGAATACAAAAGACACAATGCCGAATTAAGTACAAGAAGAATGAATCTTCTAAGAGTTTGTGATTTGAGCGGCTCATGGGGGACCAGTATTAGAATCCGATGCACCAGCGCAGGTTTACCGTATCCTTTCGACTTTCACATTAACCACGAAACACAGAAATTTCATCTGCATTGAATACGATAGGCTCTACGCCGCCTTATGTACAAGATGAGTGAATCTTCTAAGAGTTTGTGCTTTGAGCGACTCCTAATGGGTAAAGTATTAGATTCCGATGCTCCAGTGCAGGTATACTGTATACCTTGGACCTTCACATTGACCATGAAACACAGAAATTGCATTGGGATTGAATACAAAAGGCTTAATGCCGACATAAGTACAAGAAGAGTGAATCATCTAAGAATATGAGTTTTGAGCGACTACTGGGAGACCAGTATTGGATCCCGATGCACCAGTGCAGTTTTACTGTGTCCCTTGGACTTTAACATTGACCATGAAACACAGAAATTGCATCATAATTGAATACAAAACACCGAATGCCGACTTAAGTACAAGAGGAGTGAATCTCCTAAGAGGTTGTGCTTAGAGCGTCTCCTGGGAGACCAGTATTAGATTCCGCTGCACCAATGCAGGTTTATTCTATCCCTTGGACTGTCACATTGACCATGTAACACAGAAATTGGATCGCTATTGAATACAAACGGCTTAATGCCTCTTAAGTACAAGAGTGAATCATCTAAGAATTTGAGTTTTGAGCGGCTCCTGGGAGACCAGAATTAGATTCCAATGCATCAATGCAGGTTTACTGTATCCCTTCGACTTTCACATTGACCATTAAACACAGAAATTGCATCGGGATTGAATTCAAATGGAACAATGACGACTTAAGTACTAGAAGAGAGAATCTTCTAAGAGTTTGTGATTTGAGCGGCTCCTGGGGGACCAGTATTAAATTCCGAAGCACCAGTGCAGGTTTATCGATTCCCTTGGACTTTCACATTGATCATAAGACATAGAAATTACATCGGGATTGAATACAAAACACACAATGCCGACTTAAGTACAAGAAGAGTGATTCTTCTACGATTTTGTGCATGAGCGGCTCCTGGGAGACCAGTATTAGATTCCGTTTCACCAGTGCAGGTTTGCTGAATCCCTTGGACCTTCACATTGACCATGAAACACAGAAATTGCACCGCGATTTGATACAAAAGACACAATGCCGTATTAAGTACAAGAAGAGTGAATCTTCTAAGAGTTTGTGATTTGAGCTGCTCCTGGGAGACCAGTATTAGATTCCGATGCACCAGTGCAGGTTTAATGAATCCCTTGGACCTTCACATTGACCATGAGAGACAGAAACTACATCGGGATTGAATACAAAAATCACAATGCAGACTTAAGTACAAGAAAAGTGAATCTTCTAAGAGTTTCTGCTTTAAGCGACTCTTGGGAGACCAGTGTCAGATTCCAATGCGCCAGTGCAGGTTTACGGCATACCTTGGACCTTCACATTGACCATGAAACACAGAAAAACATCGGGATTGAATACAAAAGGCACAATGCAGACTTAGGTACAAGAAGAGTGAATCTTCTAAGAGCTTGTGTTTTGAGCTGCTCCTGGGAGACAAGAATTAAATTCCGATGCACAAGTGCAGGTTTGTAGCATTCCTTGGACCTTCTCATTGACCATGAGACACTGAAAATGCATCGGGATTCAATACAAAATGCACAATGCCGACTTAAGTACAAGAAGAGTGAATCTTCTAAGTGTTTGTGCTTTGAGCGGCTCCTGGGAGACCAGTATTAGATTCCGATGCACCAGTACAGGCTAACAGTATCCCTTGAACACTCACATTGATCATGAATTTGAGCAAATGGCATCGCGATTGAATACAAAAGGCACAATACCGGCTAAAGTGCAAGAAGAGTGAATCTTCTAAGAGATTGTGCATGAGCGGCTCCTGGGAGACCAGTATTAGATTCCGATGCACCAATGCAGGTTTACTGTATCCCTTGGACCTTCGCATTGACCATGAGGCACAGAAATTGCATCGGGGTTGAATACAAAATGCAAAATGCCGACTTTAGTACAAGAAGAGTGAAGCTTTTAAGAGTTTCTGCTTTGAGCGGCTGCTGGGAGACCAGTATTAGATTCCGATGCACCAGTGCAGGTTTATTGAATCCCTTGGACCTTCAAATCGAACATAAAACACAGAAATTGCGTCGGGATTGAGAACAAAAGGCACAATGCCGAATTAAGTACAAGGAGAGTGAATCTTCTAAGAGTTTGTGCTTTGAGAATCTCTTGGAGTCCAGTATTAGATTCCGATGTACCAGTGCAGGTTTAGTGAATCCCTTGGACCCTAACATTGACCATGAAACACTGAAAATGCATCGGGATTGAATACAAAACTCACAATGCCGACTTAAGTACAAGAATAGTAAATCTTCTAATAGTTTGTGCTTTGAACGGCTCCTTGGTGACCAGTAGTAGATTCCTATGCACCAGTGCTGGTTTACTGTATCCCTTCGACTTTTGCGTTTACCATGAAACACAGAAATTGCATCGGGATTTAATTCAAAAGGCAAAATGCCGACTTAAGTGCAAGAAGAAAGAATGTTTTAAGAGTTTGTGCTTTGTGCGGCTCCTGGGAGACCAGTATTAGTTTCCGATGCATCAGTGCTGGTTTACTTTATCCCTTGGACCTTCACATTGACCTTGAGAGACGTAAATTACATCGGGATTGAATACAAAAGCACAATGCCGACTCAAGTACAAGAAGAGTGAAGCTTCTAAGAGTGTCTGCTTTGTGCGGCTCCTGGGAGACCAGTATTAGATTCGGATGCACCAGTTCAGGTTTACTGTATACTTTGGACCTTCCTATTGACCATGAAACACAGAAATTGCATCTAGATTAAATACAAAAGGCACAATGCCGACTTAAGTAAAAGAAGAGTGAATCTTCTAAGAGTTTGTGGTTTGAGCGCTCCCTGGGAGACCAGTATTATATTCCAATGCACCACTGCAGGTTTGCTGTATCCCTCCGACTCTCACATTGACCATGAAGCACAGAAATTGCATTGGGATTGAATAATAAAGGCACAATGCCGACTTAAGTACAAGAAGAGTGAATCTTCTACGACTTTGTGCTTTGAGCGGCTCCCTGGAGACCAGTATTAGAATCCGATGCACTATTCTAGCTTTACAGTA
Source organism: Schistocerca americana (assembly GCF_021461395.2). Classification (NCBI taxonomy): domain Eukaryota; kingdom Metazoa; phylum Arthropoda; class Insecta; order Orthoptera; family Acrididae; genus Schistocerca; species Schistocerca americana. The sequence goes on along the minus strand of NC_060120.1, from coordinate 1,128,914,583 downwards.
TCCCTTGGACCTTCATATTGACCATGAAACACAGAAATTGCACCGCGATTTGATACAAAAGACACAATGCCGTATTAAGTACAAGAAGAGTGAATCTTCTAAGAGTTTGTGATTTGAGCGGCTCCTGGGAGACCAGTATTAGATTCCGATGCACCAGTGCAGGTTTAATGAATCCCTTGGACCTTCACATTGACCATGAGAGACAGAAACTACATTGGGATTGAATACAAAAATCACAATGCCGACTTAAGTACAAGAAAAGTGAATCTTCTAAGAGTTTCTGCTTTAAGCGACTCTTGGGAGACCAGTGTCTGATTCCAATGCGCCAGTGCAGGTTTACGGTATACCTTGGACCTTCACATTGACCATGAAACACAGAAAAACATCGGGATTGAATACAAAAGGCACAATGCAGACTTAGGTACAAGAAGAGTGAATCTTCTAAGAGCTTGTGTTTTGAGCTGCTCCTGGGAGACAAGAATTAAATTCCGATGCACAAGTGCAGGTTTGCAGCATTCCTTGGACCTTCTCATTGACCATGAGACACTGAAAATGCATCGGGATTCAATACAAAATGCACAATGCCGACTTAAGTACAAGAAGAGTGAATCTTCTAAGTGTTTGTGCTTTGAGCGGCTCCTGGGAGACCAGTATTAGATTCCGATGCACCAGTACAGGTTTACTGTATCCCTTGGACCTTCACATTGACCAAGAAACACAGAAATTGGATCAGGAGTGAATACAAAAAAGCACAATGCCGACTTAACTACAAGAATAGTGAATCTTCTAAGAGTTTGTGCTTTGAGCGGCTCCTGGGAGACCAGTATTAGATTCCATTGCACCAGTGCTGATTTACTGTAGCGCTTAAACATTCACATTGACCATGAAACACAGAAAATGCATCGGGATTGAATACAAAAGGCACAATGCCGATTTAAAGACATGAAGAGCGAATCGTCTAAGAGTATGTGCTTTGAGTTTGTCCTGGTAGACCAGTATTAGATTCCGATGCACCAGTGCAGGTTTACTGAACGACGTGGACCTTCACATTGGGCATGAAACACAGGAATTGCATCACGATTGAATACCAATGGCACAATGCCGACTTATCTACAATTGTAGTTAATCTTCTAAGTGTTTGTGCTTTGAGCGGTCCCTGGGGGGCAAGTATTAGATTCCAATGCACCAGTGCATGTTACTGTATACCTTGGACCTTCACATTGACCATGAAGCACTGAAAATGCATCGGTATTGAATACAAAAGGCACAATGCCGACTTCAGTACAAGAAGAGTGAGTCTACTCAGAGTTTGTGTTTTGAGCTGCTACTGGGAGACCTGATATAAATTCCGATGCACAAGTGCAGGTTTATAGCATTCGTTGGACCTTCACATTGACCATGAAACACAGAAATTGAATCGGGATTGAATACAATAGGCACAATGCTGACTTAAAAACAAGAAGATTGAAACTTCTAAGAGTTTGTGATTTGAGCGGCTCCTGGGAGACCAGTATTAGATTCCGATGCACCAGTGCAGGTTTACTGAATCCCTTGGACCTTTACATTGTCCTTGAGACACATAAATTACACCGGGATTGAATACAAAACGCACAATGCCGACGTAAGTACAAGAAGAGTGAATCTTCTAAGAGTTTGTGCTTTGAGCGGCTCCTGGGAGACCAGTATTAGATTCCAATGCACCAATCGATTTTTACTGTATCCCTTGGAACTTCACATTGATCATAAAACACAGAAATTGCATCGAGATTGAATTCAAAAGGCAAAATGCCGACTTAAGCGCAAGAAGAGTGAATGTATTAAGAGTTTGTGCTTTGTGCGGCTCCTGGGAGACCAGTATTAGTTTCCGATGCATCAGTGCTGGTTTACTTTATTCCTTGGACTTTCGCATTGACCATGAAACATAGAATTTGCTTCGGGATTGAATACAAATTGCACAATGCCAACTTAAGTACAAGGAGAGTGAATCTTCTAAGAGTTTGTGCTATGAGCGGCTCCTTGATGACCAGTATTAGATTCCGTTGCAACAGTGCTATTTTACTGTATCGCTTCGACTTTCGCGTTTACCATGAAATACAGAAATCGCATCGGGATTGAATACATAAGGCACAATGCCGACTTAAGTACAACAAGTGTGTATCTTCCAAGTGTATGTGCTTTGAGTGGCTCCTGGGAGACCAGTTTTAGATTCCCATGCACCAGTGCAGGGTTACTGAATCCCTTGGACCTTCACATTGACCATGATGCACAGAAAATGCATCGGGATTGAATACAAAAGACTCAATGCTGACTTATGTACAAGAAGAGTGAATCTTCTAAAAGCTTCTGCCATGTACGGCTACTGGGAGACCAGTATTAGATTCCAATGCACCAATGCAGGCTTACTGTATACCTTGGACTTTCACATTGACCATGAAACAAAGAAATTGCACCGCGATTGAATACAAAAGACACAATGCAGCATTAATTACAATAAGAGTGAACCTTCTAAGAGTTTGTGATTTGAGCGGCTCCTGGGAGACCAGTATTAGATTCCGATGCACCAGTGTAGGTTTACTGTATCCTTTGGACCTTCACATTGACCATGAAACACAGAAATTGAATCGGGATTGCATACAAAGGCACAATGCCGACTTAAGTACGAGAGGAGTGAATCTTTACGAGTTTGTGGTTTGTGCGGCTCCTGGGGGACCAGTATTAGATTCCGATGCACCAGTGCAGGTGTACTGTAACCCTTGGACATTCACATTGACCATGAAGCACAGAAATTGCATTGGGATTGAATACTAAAGGCACAATGCCGACTTAAGTACAAGAGGAGTGAATCTTCTAAGAGTTTGTAGTTTGAGTGGCTCCTGGGGGACCAGTATTAGATTCCAGTGCACCAGTGCAGGTTTACAGTATACCTTGGACCTTCACATTGACCATGAAACACAGAAAATGCATCGGGATTGAATACAAAAGGCACAATGCCGACTCAAGTACAAGAAGAGTGAATCTGCTAAGAGCTTGTGTTTTGAGCTGCTCCTGGGAGACCAGTATTAGTTTCCGATGCACCAGTGCAGATTTACTGTATCCCTTCGACTGTCACATTGACCATGAAAAACAGAAATCGCATGGGGATTGAATACCAAATCCTTAATGCCGACCTAAGTACAAGAAGAGTGAGTCTTCTAAGAATTTGTGCTATGGGCAACTCCTGCGAGACCAGTATAAGATTCCAAAGCACCAGTTCAGGTTTACTGTATACTTTGGAGCTTCCTATTGACCATGAAACACTGAAATTGCATCGCGATGAAATACAGAAGGCACAATGCCGACTTAAGTACAAGAAGAGTGAATCTTCTAAGAGTTTGTGGTTTGAGCGGCTCCTGGGAGACCAGTTATTGATTCCGATGCACCAATGCAGGTTTAGTGTATCCCTCGGACCTTCACATTGTGCATGAAACACAGAAATTGCATCGCGATTGAATACCAAAGGCACAATGCCGACTTTAGTACAATTAGAGTTAATCCTCTAAGAGTTTGTGCTTTGAGCGGACCCTGGGGGTCAAGTATTAGATTCCGATGCACCAGTGCAGGTTACTGTATACCTTGGACCTTCGCATTGACCATGAGACACCGAAAATGCATTGGGATTGAATACAAAATGCACAATGCCCACTTAAGTACAAGAAGAGTGAATCTTCTAAGGGTTTGTGTTTTGAGCTGCTCCAGGGAGACCAGAATTAAATTCCGATGCACAAGTGCAGGTTTGCAGCATTCCTTGGACATTCTCATTGACCATGAAACACAGGAATTGAATCGGGATTGAATACAATAGGCACAATGCCGACTTAAGTACAAGAAGAGTGAATCTTCTAAGTGTTTGTGCTTTGAGCGGCTCCTGGGAGACCAGTATTAGATTCAGATGCACCAGTACAGGTTTACTGTATCCCTTGGACCTTCACATTGACCGAGGAACACAGAAATTGGATCAGGATTGAATACAAAAGGCACAATGCCGACTTAACTACAAGAATAGTGAATCTTCTAAGAGGTTGTGCTTTGAGCGCCTCCTGGGAGACGAGTATTAGATTCCATTGCACCAGTGCTGATTTACTGTAGCGCTTAAACATTCACATTGACCATGAAACACAGAAAATGCATCAGGATTGAATACAAAAGGCCCATTCCGACTTATGTACATGAAGAGTAAATCGTCTAAGAGATTGTGCTTTGAATTTGTCCTGGCAGACCAGTATTAGTTTCCGATGCACCAGTGCAGGTTTACTGTATCCCTCGGACGGTCACATTGTGCATGAAACACAGATAATGCATCGCGATTGAATACCAAAGGCATAATTCCGCCTTAAGTACAATTAGAGTTAATCATCTAAGAGTTTGTGCTTTGAGCGGCCCCTGGGGGTCAAGTATTAGATTCGTATGCACCAGTGCATGTTTCTGTATACCTTGGACCTTCACATTGACCAAAAAACACAGAAATTAGATCAGGATTGAATACAAAAGGCACAATGCCGACTTAACTACAAGAATACTGAAACTTCTAAGAGTTTCTGCTTTGAGCGGCTCGTGGGAGACCAGTATTAGATTCTGATGCACCAGTGTGGGTTAACTAAATCCCTTGGGCTTTCACATTGAGCATGAAACACAGATAGTGCATCGGGATTGAATACAAAAGGCAGAATGCCGACTTAAATACACTCCTGGAAATGGAAAAAAGAACACATTGACACCGGTGTGTCAGACTCACCATACTTGCTCCGGACACTGCGAAAGGGCTGTACAAGCAATGATCACACGCACGGCACAGCGGACACACCAGGAACCGCGGTGTTGGCCGTCGAATGGCGCTAGCTGCGCAGCATTTGTGCACCGCCGCCGTCAGTGTCAGCCAGTTTGCCGTGGCATACGGAGCTCCATCGCAGTCTTTAACACTGGTAGCATGCCGCGACAGCGTGGACGTGAACCGTATGTGCAGTTGACGGACTTTGAGCGAGGGCGTATAGTGGGCATGCGGGAGGCAGGGCGGACGTACCGCCGAATTGCTCAACACGTGGGGCGTGAGGTCTCCACAGTACATCGATGTTGTCACCAGTGGTCGGCGGAAGGTGCACGTGCCCGTCGACCTGGGACCGGACCGCAGCGACGCACGGATGCACGCCAAGACCGTAGGATCCTACGCAGTGCCGTAGGGGACCGCACCGCCACTTCCCAGCAAATTAGGGACACTGTTGCTCCTGGGGTATCGGCGAGGACCATTCGCAACCGTCTCCATGAAGCTGGGCTACGGTCCCGCACACCGTTAGGCCGTCTTCCGCTCACGCCCCAACATCGTGCAGCCCGCCTCCAGGGGTGTCGCGACAGGCGTGAATGGAGGGACGAATGGAGACGTGTCGTCTTCAGCGATGAGAGTCGCTTCTGCCTTGGTGCCAATGATGGTCGTATGCGTGTTTGGCGCCGTGCAGGTGAGCGCCACAATCAGGACTGCATACGACCGAGGCACACAGGGCCAACACCCGGCATCATGGTGTGGGGAGCGATCTCCTACACTGGCCGTACACCACTGGTGATCGTCGAGGGGACACTGAATAGTGCACGGTACATCCAAACCGTCATCGAACCCATCGTTCTACCATTCCTAGACCGGCAAGGGAACTTGCTGTTCCAACAGGACAATGCACGTCCGCATGTATCCCGTGCCACCCAACGTGCTCTAGAAGGTGTAAGTCAACTACCCTGGCCAGCAAGATCTCCGGATCTGTACCCCATTGAGCATGTTTGGGACTGGATGAAGCGTCGTCTCACGCGGTCTGCACGTCCAGCACGAACGCTGGTCCAACTGAGGCGCCAGGTGGAAATGGCATGGCAAGCCGTTCCACAGGACTACATCCAGCATCTCTACGATCGTCTCCATGGGAGAATAGCAGCCTGCATTGCTGCGAAAGTTGGATATACACTGTACTAGTGCCGACATTGTGCATGCTCTGTTGCCTGTGTCTATGTGCCTGTGGTTCTGTCAGTGTGATCATGTGATGTATCTGACCCCAGGAATGTGTCAATAAAGTTTCCTCTTCCTGGGACAATGAATTCACGGTGTTCTTATTTCAATTTCCAGGAGTGTACAAGAAGATAGAATCTTCTACGAGTTTGTGCTTTGAGCAGCTGCTGGGAGACCAGTATTAGATTCCGATGCACCAGTACAGGTTTATTGAATTCCTTGGACCTCCAAATTGAACATGAAACACAGAAATTGCGTCGGGATTGAAAACAAAAGGCACAATGCCGACTAAGTACAAGGAGAGTGAATCTTCTAAGAGTTTGTGCTTTGAGCATCTCCTTTGGTCCAGTATTAGATTCCGATGCACCAGTGCAGGTTTAGTGAATCCCTTGGACCCTAACATTGACCATGAAACACTGCAAATGCATCGGGATTGAATACAAAAGTCACAATGACGACTTAAATACAAGTATAGTGAATCTTCTAAGAGTTTGTGCTTTCAGCGGCTCCTTGGTGACCAGTATTAGATTCCTATGCACCAGTGCTGGTTTACTGTATCCCTTCGACTTTCGCGTTTACCATGAAACACAGAAATTGCATCGGGATTGAATACATAAGGCACAATGCCGACTTAAGTACAAGAAGTGTGAATCTTCCAAGTGTATGTGCTTTGAGTGGCTCCTGGGAGACCAGTTTTAGATTCCCATGCACCGTTGCAGGGTTACTGAATCCCTTGGACCTTCACATTGACCATGATGCACAGAAGATGCATCGGGATTGAATACAAAACGCTCAATGATTTAAGTAGGAGAAGAGTGAATCTTCTAAGAGTCTCTGCCATGTACGGCTGCTGGGAGACCAGTATTAGATTCCGATGCACCAATGCAGGCTTACTGTCTCCCCTGGACCTTCACATTGACCATGAAACACAGAAATTGCACCGCGATTGAATACAAAAGACACAATGCCGCGCCCGCATCTCGTGGTCGTGCGGTAGCGTTCTCGCTTCCCACGCCCGGGTTCCCGGGTTCGATTCCCGGCGGGGTCAGGGAGTTTCTCTGCCTCGTGATGGCTGGGTGTTGTGTGCTGTCCTTAGGTTAGTTAGGTTTAAGTAGTTCTAAGTTCTAGGGGACTGATGACCATAGATGTTAAGTCCCATAGTGCTCAGAGCCATTTTTTTGAACACAATGCCGCATTAATTACAATAACAGTTAATCTTCTAAGAGTATGTGATTTGAGCGGCTCCTGGGAGACCAGTATTAGATTCCGATGCACCAGTGCAGGTTTACTGAATCCGTTGGACCCTCACATTGACGTTGAGACACATAAATTACATCGGGATTGAATACAAAACGCACAATGCCGACTTAAGTACAAGAAGAGTGAATCTTCTAAGAGTTTGTGCTTTGAGCGGCTCCTGGGAGACCAGTATTAAATTCCAATGCACCAATCGAGGTTTACTGTATCCCTTGGAACTTCACATTAATCATGAAACACAGAAATTGCATCGAGATTGAATTCCAAAGGCAAAATGCCGACTTAAGTGCAAGAAGAGTGAATGTTTCAAGAGTTTGTGCTTTGTGCGGCTCCTGGGAGACCAGTATTAGTTTCCGATGCATCAGTGCTGGTTTACTTTATCCCTTGGACTTTCACATTGACCATGAAACATAGAATTTGCTTCGGGATTGAATACAAATGGCACAATGCCGACTTAAGTACAAGAAGAGTGAATCTTCTAAGAGTTTGTGCTTTGAGCCGCTCCTTGGTGACCAGTGTTAGATGCCGATGCACCAGTGCTGGTTTACTGTATCCCTTCGACTTTCGCGTTTACCATGAAACACAGAAATTGCATCGGGATTGAATACATAAGGCACAATGCCGACTTAAGTACAAGAAGTGTGAATCTTCCAAGTGTATGTGCTTTGAGTGGCTCCTGGGAGACCAGTTTTAGATTCCCATGCACCGTTGCAGAATTACTGAATCCCTTGGACCTTCACATTGACCATGATGCACAGAAGATGCATCGGGATTGAATACAGAAGGCTCAATGCCGACTTAAGTACAAGAATAGTGAATCTTCTAAGAGTTTCTGCCATGTTCAGCTACTGGGAGACCAGTATTAGATTCCGATGCACCAATGCAGGCTTACTGTATCCCTTGGACTTTCACATTGACCATGAAACACAGAAATTGCACCGCGATTGAATACAAAAGACACAATGCCGCATTAATTACAATAAGAGTGAATCTTCTAAGAGTTTGTGATTTGAGCGGCTCCTGGGATACCAGTATTAGATTCCGATGCACCAGTGCAGGTTTACTGAATCCCTGGGACCTTGACATTGACCTTGAGAGACATGAATTACATCGGGATTGAAAACAAATGGCACAATGCCGACTCAAGTACAAGAGGTGTGAAGCTTCTAAGAGTTTCTGCTTTGTGCGGCTCCTGGGAGACCAGTATTACATTCCGATGCACAGTGTAGGTTTACTGTATCCTTTGGACCTTCACAATGACCATGAAACACAGAAAATGAATCGGGATTGCATACAAAGGCACAATGCCGACTTAAGTACAAGAAGAGTGAATCTGCTATGAGTTTGTGCTTTGAGCGTCTCCTGGGAGACCAGGATTTGATTCCGATGCACCAGTGCAGGTTTACTGAATCCCTTGGACCTTCACATTGACCATGAAACACAGAAAATGCATCCGGATTGAATACAAAAGGCACAATGCCGACTTAAGTACAAGAGGAGTGAATCTTCTAAGAGTTTGTGGTTTGAGCGGCTCCTGGGGCACCAGTATTAGATTCTGATGCACCAGTGCAGGTTTACAGTAACCCTTGGACATTCACATTGACCATGAAGCACAGAAATTGCATCGGGATTGAATACAAAAGGCACAATGCCAACATAACTACAAGAAGAGTGAATCTTCTAAGATTTTGCGCTTTTAGCAACTCCTGGGAGACCAGTATTAGATTCCGATGCACCAGTTCAAGTTTACGGTATACTTTGGACCTACCTATTGACCATGAAACACAGAGATTGCATCGCAATTAAATTGAAAAGGCACAATGCCGACGTAAGTACATGAAGATTGAATCTTCTAAGAGTTTGTGGTTTGAGCGGCTCCTGGGAGACCAGTTTTTGATTCTGATGCACCAATGCAGGTTTACTGTATCCCTCGGACCTTCACATTGTGCATGAAACACAGAAATTGCATCGCGATTGAATACCAAAGGCACAATGCCGACTTTAGTACAATTAGAGATAATCTTCTAAGAGTTTGTGCTTTGAGCGGACCCTGGGGGTCAGGTATAAGATTCCGATGCACTAGTGCAGGTTACTGTAACTCTTTGACCTTCACATTGACCATGAGACACAGAAACTACATCGGGATTGAATACAAAATGCACAATGCCGACTTATGTACAAGAAGAGTGAATCTTGAAAGAGTTTCTACTTTAAGCGACTCCTGGGAGACCAGTATTAAATTGCGATGCACCAGTGCAGGTTTACTGTATCCCTTTGACTTTCACATTGACCATGAAACACAGAAATTTCATCGGGATTAAATACAATAGGCTCTATGCCACCTTATGTACAAGATGAGTGAATCTTCTAAGAATTTGTGCTTTGAGCGATTCCTGATGGGTAAAGTATTAGATTCGGATGCACCTGTGCAGCTATACAGTACACCTTGGACCTTCACATTGACCATGAAACACAGAAAATGCATCAGGATTGAATACAAAAGGCACAATGCCGACTTAAATACATGAAGAGTGAATTGTCTAAGAGTTTGTGCTTTGAGTTTGTCCTGGTAGACCAGTATTAGATTCCGATGCACCAGTGCAGGATTACTGAATGTCTTGGACCTTCACATTGGGCATGAAACACAGAAATTGCATCGCGATTGAATACCAATGGCACAATGCCGACTTATCTACAATTGTAGTTAATGTTCTAAGTGTTTGTGCTTTGAGCGGCCCCTGGGGGGCAAGTATTAGATTCCGATTCACCAGTGCATGTTACTGTATACCTTGGACCTTCACATTAACCATGAAGCACTGAAAATGCATCGGGATTGAATACAAAAGGCACAATGCCGACTTAAGTACAAGAAGAGTGAATCTTCTCAGAGTTTGTGGTTTGAGCTGCTACTGGGAGACCCGATCTAAATTCCGAAGCACAAGTGCTGCTTTAAAGCATTCGTTGGACATTCAAATTGACCATGAACCACAGAAATTGAATCGGGATTGAATACAATATGCACAATGCCGACTTAAGTACAAGAAGTGTGAATCTTCTAAGAGTTTGTGCTTTGAGCGGCTACTTGGAGACCAGTATTAGATTCCAATGCACCAGTGCAGATTTACTGTATCCCTTGGACCTTCACAGTGCCCATGAAACACAGAAAATGCATTGGGATTGAAAACAAAAGGCACAAAGCCGATTTAAGTACAAGAAGAGTGAAACTTCTAAAAGTTTCTGCTTTGAGCGGCTCCTGGCAGACCAGTATTAGATTTCGATGCACCAGTGCTGGTTTACTGTATCCATTCGACTTTCGCGTTGACCATGAAACACAGAAATTGCATCGGGATTGAATACATAAGGCACAATGCCGACTTAAGTCCAAGTAGTGTGAATCTTCCAAGTGTTTCTTCTTTGAGACACTTCTGGGAGACCTGTATTTGATTCCCATGCACCAGTGCAGGTTTACTGAATCCCTTGGACCTTCACATTGCCCATGATGTACCGAAATTGCATCAGGATTGAATACAAAAGGCTCAATGCCGACTTAAGTACAAGAAGAGTGAATCTTCTAAGAGTTTGCGCTTTGAGCGGCTCGTGGGAGACCAGTATTAGATTCTGATGCACCAGTGTGGGTTAACTGTATCCCTTGGACTTTCACATTGACCATGAAACACAGATAGTGCATCGGGATTGAATACAAAAAGCTGAATGCCGACCTAAATACAAGAAGAGTGAATCTTCTACGAGTTTGTGCTTTGAGCGGCTGCTGGGAGACCAGTATTAGATTCCGATGCACCAGTGCAGGGTTACTGTATCCCTCGGACCTTCACATTGTGCATGAAACACAGAAATTGCATCGCGATTGAATACCAAAGGCACAATGCCTACATAACTGCAATTAGAGTTAATCTTCTAAGAGTTTGTGCTTTGAGCGGCCCCTGTGGGTCAAGTATTAGATTCCGATGCACCAGTGCAGGTTACTGTATACCTTGGACCTTCACATTGACCATGAAGCACTGAAAATGCATCGGGATTGAATACAACATGCACAATGCCGACTTAAGTACAACAAGAGTGAATCTTCTAAGAATTTGTGTTTTGAGCGGCTCCTGGGAGACCAGTATTAGTTTCCAATGCACCAGTGCAGATTTACTGTATCGCTTGGACTTTCATATTGACTATGAAACACAGAAAATGCATCGGGATTGAATGTAAAAGGCACAATGCCGACTTAAGTACAAGAAGAGTGAATTTTATGAGTTTGTAATTTGAGCGGCTCCTGGGACACCAGTATTAGAGTCCGATGCAGCAGTGCAAGTTTACTGTATCCCATGGACCTTCACATTGACCATGAAACACAGAAATTGCATCGGGATTGGATACAAAAGGCACCAACCAATTAGCATACTGCCTGCTGTTTCCAAAGCACTCGAATATATTGTTCATGACCAAATCACTGAACACTTGCACGAATTCAGCCTATATCACAAATTTCAATCCGGTTTCCGTAAACATCACAGCACAAACACTGCTCTAATTAAAGTATTAGATGACCTGAAATGTGCCATTGACAATCTAAAGGCAGCAATATTGACGCTACTGGACTTCAGCAAAGCTTTTGACACTGGTAACTTTGACATATTGCTCAAAAAAATGCAACAGCTTAATTTCTCTGTTAGTGCAGTGAGATGGTTTGAAAGCTACTTAAAAGACAGACAGCAATGTGTTGGCTGCGTAAATGAAAAATCTTCCTGGAAACATCTTTCCTCGGGACTGCCACAAGGATCAGTCTTAGGACCACTTTTGTTTTCTTTATATGTCAACTATATTTCGTCGGTTCTGTCCTGTAAATATCATTTCTATTCCGACGACCTCCAGCTCTACCTAAGCGTCAGACCTGAAAACGTAAACACTGCAAACGCTAAGATGAATGATGATCTGTCTTCGGTAGTGACATGGGCGAAAAGCCTGGGGCTTAAACTAAATGCAAAGAAGACGCAAGTAATCTTAATAGCCCATCAGAAATTAATAAGTTCAGATCTCCGCGAATGGCTACCTTCTATTCTGCTCGATGGTACTCCAATACCATATCAGAAAACAGTGAAAAATTGGGTGTAACTTTGGATGAGCATCTCAACTGGGCGGAGAATACAGTCGCAGTGTGCCGAAAGACGTCTGCTTGTCTCTATGCTCTCAAAAAGTTTCAGAACATATTTCCACTGGACTTGAAACGCCAGCTCGTGCAAGCACTCTTTCTACCGAACCTCCACTATTGTGATGTGATTCAACAAGGCACGGGTAGTGAAAAGAAAATACGGCTAGAGATAACCATGAATGCCTGTGTGCATTACACCTGCAACATTCGCCGATATGATCATGTTAGTGCTTCATACTCCGAGCTAAAGTGGCTGCGGCCGGACAAATTGCGTGACTACCACACTCTATGTCTACTTCACAAACTCTTCGTCGCGCAAGCACCCCAGTACCTTGCTTCAGAGATGAAAAACCTGTCGTGCCATCATAGTCGAAACACGAGGTCACTCTTATTTGGTGTCCTAACTGTGCCCACTCACAAAACAAAAACTTTTGCAAACTCCTTCTCGGTTGCCGCTGTCAGCATCCGGAACAAACTGCCCCTTACCTTGCGCAAAAATCAATCTCCTGCTGCTTTTAAGAAGAAGTTGAAGCATTTCGTACTATCATCCTCATAAAGTTCTCCACAAAATTAATGTACCAGGCCAATCCTCTCATCTGTCAAATAGCAAAGCTAGCGTCTCCGATCTTGCTCCTGAGATGCCTTCCCATTCATCTATCTCTATTAGCCAGGCAATCTTCTTTTCCTTTATATTTCCTTAATTATGTTTCATCATGTGTATTCTTCTCCTCCGTTCACAATGAGTGTCCCTCATACTCCCTGCTGCCAGCACTCCTATCTAAAATTTGTCTCTTCAATAATGTCTAATTATAACAGTACTTATGATCTTCGAATATAAACTCTATATGTATATATTTTTCCAGGTGTACCTTTCTAATTGTTTATTTCACGTTTTGTAGAAATGTAGTTTAACATGCCTACTTAAACATATGAATGTAAAATAATTAGGATGCCTGGATAGATGTAAGAGAGGGCCTGATGGCCCTAATCTTGCCAGGTTAAATAAATCAATAAATAAATAAATAAATAAATTAAGTACAAGAAGAACGAATCTTCTAAGAGTTTCTGATTTCAGCGGCACCTGGGAGACCAGTATTAGATATCGATGCACCAGTGCAGGTTTACTGTATCCCATGGACTTTCACATTGACCATGAAACACAGAAAAAGCATCGGGATTGAATACAACAGGCACAATGCCGACTTAAGTACAAGAAGAGTCAATCATCTAAGAGTTTGTGCTTTGAGCGGCTCCTGGGAGACCAGTATTTATTTCCGATGCACCAGTGCAGGTTTACTGTATACCATGGACCTTCACATTAACCATGAAACACAGAAATTGTATGGCGATTGAATACAAAAGGCACAATGCCGACTTAAGTACAAGAAGAGTGAATCTTCTAAAACTTTGTGATTTGAGCGGCTCCTGAGAGACCAGCATTCGATTCCGATGCACCAGTGCAGGTTCAGTGAATCCCTTGGACCTTCACATTGACCATGAAACACAGAAATTGCATTGTGATTGAATACAAAAGGCACAATGCCGACTTAAGTACAAGAAGAAAGAATCATCTAGGAGTTTCTGCTTTGGGCGGCTCCTGTGAAACCAGTATTAGATTCCGATGCACCAGTACAGGTTTACTGTATCCCTTGGACCTTCACATTGACCATGAAACACAGAAATTCCATCGGGATTGAATACAAAAGGGACAATGCCAACTTAAGTACAAGAAGAGTGAATCTTCTAAGAGCTTGTGCTTTGACCGGCTCCTGGGAGACCAGTATTAGATTCCGATGCACCAGTACAGGTTTAGTAAATCCCTTGGACACTCACATTGACCATGAGACACAGAAATTGCATCGGGATTGAATACAAAAGGCACAATGCCGCCTTAAGTACAAGAAGAGTGAATCTTCGAAGAATTTGTGCTTACAGCGGCTACTGGGAGTCCAGTATTAGATTCCAATACACCAGTGCAGGTTTCCTGTATCTCTTGGACCTTCACAATTACCATTAAATTCAAAAACTGCATCGGGATTGAATACCAAAGGCACAATGCTGACTTTAGTACTAGAAGAAAGAATATGCTAAGAATTTGTGCTTTGTGCGGCTCCTGGGAGACCAATATTAGATTCCGATGCACCAGGCAGGTTTAATATATCCCTTGGATCTTCGCATTGACCATGAAACACAGAAATCGCATTGGGATTGAATGCAAAAGGCACAATGCCGACTTAAGGACAAGAAGAGTTAAACTTCTAAGAGTTTGTCCATTGAGCTGCTCCTGGTAGACCAGTATTAGATTCCGATGCACCAGTGAGGGTTTACTGTATTCCTTCGACCTTCACATTGACCATGAAACACAGAAATTGCATCGGGATTGAATACAAAAATCACAATGCCGACTTAAGTACAAGAGGACTGACTCTTCTTGCATTCCATGAATTGAACCATTCCTGTGAGATCAGTTTTAGATTCCGATGCTTCAATTCAGGCTCACTGTATCCCTTGGACCTGCATATTGACAATGATACACAGAAATTGCATCGGAATTAAATACAAGACGCACAATGCCGACATAGGTACAAGAAGACTGCCTCCTCTTACTGTCTATATTTTGAACCTTTCCTGTGAGACCAATTTTTGATTCCTATGCTTCATTTCAGGTTTACTGTATCCCTTGGAACTTCTTATTGACGATGAAACACAGAAATTTTATTGGAAATTAATGTAAAAGTCACAATGCCGACCTAAGTACAAGACGACTGACTCGTCTTACTCTCTATGTTTTGAACCTTTCCTGTGGGACCAGTTTTGATTACGATGCTTCACAACAAGTTTACTGTATCTCTTGGACCTTCTTATTGACGATGAGCCACCGATATTACATCGGAATTAAATACAAAAGGCAAAATGCCGACTTAAAATCAAGAAGACTGACTCTTCCCACTGCCTATGATTTGAACCTTTCCTGTGAGACCAGTTTTACATTCCGATGCTTTACTTCAGGTTTAATGCATCCCTTGGATCTTCTTATTGACGATGAAACACAGAAATTGCATCGGAATTAAATACAAAAGGCACAATGCCGACTTAAGAACCAGAGGACTGACTCTTCTTACATTCTAAGATTTGAACCTTTCCTGTGAGACCAGTTTTAGATTCCGATACATCACTTCAGGTTTACTGTATCCCTTGGACCTTCTTATTGACGAAGAAACGCAGAAATTGAATTGGAATTAAATACAAAAGGCACAATGCCGATTTAAGTACAAGAAGACTGACTCTTCTTTTTGTCTATGATTTGAACCTTTGCTGTGAGACCAGTTTCGATTCGGATGCTTCACTTCAGGTTTACTGTATCCCTTGGACCTTCTTATTGTCGATGAAACACAGAAATTGCATAGGAACTAAATACAAAAGGTAGAATGCCGACTTAAGTACAAGAAGGCTGTCTCTTCTTACTGACTATGATTTGAACCTTTCCTGTGAGACCAGTTTTGATTCTGATGCTTCACTTCAGGTTTACTGTATCCCTCAGACTTTCTTGTTGACGATGAAACACAGAAATTGCATCGGAAGTAGATACAAAAGGCACAATTCCGACTTAAAAACAAGTAGACCGACTGTTCTTATTGTCTATGTTTTGAAAGTTTCCTGCGAGACCAGTTTTGATTACGATTCTTCACTTCAGGTTTACTGTATCCCTTGGACCTTCTTATTGACGAAGAAACACAGAAATTACATCGGCATTAAATACAAAATGAACAATTTCGATTTAAGTCAAGAAGACTGACTCTTCTTACTGTCTATGATTTGAACCTTTCCTGTGAGACCTGTTTAAGATTACGGTGCTTCACTTCAGGTTTACTGTATCCCTTGAACCTTCTTATTGACGATGAAACACAGAAATTGAATTGGTATTAACTACAAAAGGCACAGTGCCAACTTAAGTCCAAGAAGACTGACTCTTCATGATGTCTATGCTTTTGAACCTTTACTGTGAGGCCAGTTTTAGATTCCGATGCTTCACTTCAGTGTTAATGTATCCCTTGGACCTTCTTATTGACTATGAAACACAGAAATTGCATCGGAATTAAATACAAAAGCCAAAATGCCGACCTAACTACAAGAAGACTTACTCTTCTTACAGTCTATGCTTTGAACCTTTCCTGTGAGACCAGTTTTAGATTCCGAAGCTTCACTTTGGTTTACTGTATCCATTGCACCTTCATATTGATGATGAAACACAGAAATTGCATCGGAAATAAATACAAAAGGAACATTGCCGACCTAAGTACAAGAAGACTGAGTCTTCTTTCTGTCTATGATTTAAACCTTTCCTGTGAAACCAGTTTTAGATTCCTATGCTTCATTTCAGGTTACTGTATCCCTTGGACCTTCTTATTGACGATGGAACACAGAAATTGCATCGGAATTAAATACAAAAGTCACAATGCCGACTTAAGTACAAGAGGACTGACTCTTCTTACATTCCATGATTTGAACCTTTCGTGTGAGATCAGTTTTAGATTCCGATGCCTCACTTCAGGTTTACTGTATCCCTTGGACCTGCTTATTGACGATGATACACAGAAATTGCATCGGAATTAAATACAAAAGTTACAATGCCGACTTAAGTACAAGAAGACTGACTCTTCTTACTGACTATACTTTGATCCTTTCCTGTGAGACCAATTTTAGATTCCGATGATTCATTTCAGGTTTACGGTATCCCTTGGAACTTCTTATTGACGATGAAACACAGAAATTTTATTGGAATTAAATACAAAAGTCACAATGCCGACCTAAGTACAAGACGACTGACTCTTCTTTCTCTCTATGTTTTGGACCTTTCCTGTGAGCCCAGTTTTGATTCCGATGCTTCACAACAGATTTACTGTATCCCTTGGACCTTCTTATTGACGATGAACCACCGAAATTAGGTCGGAATTAAAAACAAAAGGCAAAATGCCGACTTAAATTCAAGAAAACTGACTCTTCTCACTGCCTATGATTTGAACCTTGTCTGTGAGACCAGTTTTACATTCCGATGCGTTACTTCAGGTTTCCTGTAGCCCTTGGATCTTCGTATCGACGACGAAACACAGAAATTGTTTCGGAATTAATTAAAAAGGCACAATGCCGACTTAAGAACCAGAGGACTGACTCTTCTTACATTCTATGATTTGAAACTTTCCCGTAAGGCCAGTTTTAGATTCCGAAGCATCACTTCAGGTTTACTGTATCCCTTGGACCTTCTTATTGACGAAGAAACACAGAAATTGCATCGGGAATAAATACAAAAGGCACAATGCCAATTTAAGTACAAGAAGACTGACTCTTCTTACTGTCTATGATTTGAACCTTTCCTGTGAGACCTGTTTTAGATTACGGTGCTTCACTTCAGGTTTACTGTATCCCTTGGACCATCTTTTTGACGATGAAACACAGAAATTGCATCGGAGTTAAATACAAAAGGCACAATGCCGACATAAGTACAAGAAGACTGACTCTTCTTACTGTCTATGTTTTGAACCTTTCCTGCGAGACCTGTTTTAGATTACGATGATGCACTCCAGGTTTGCTGTATCCCTTGGACCTTCTGACTGTCGAAGAACCAGAGAAGTTGCATTGGAATTAAATACAAAGGCACAATGCCGACTTAAGTACAAGAAGACTGACTCTTATTACGTTCTATGTTTTGAATCTTTACTGTGAGACCAGTTTTAGATTCCGATGCTTCACTTCAGGTTTACTGTATCCCTTGGACCTTCTTATTGACGATGAAACACAGATATTGCATCGGAATTAAATAGAAAAGTCAAAATGGCGACTTAAGTACAAGAAGGCTGGCTCATCTTACTGTCTTTATTTTGAACCTTTCCTGTGAGACCCGTTTTATATTCTGATGCTTCACTTTGGTTTACTGTATCCCTTGGACCTTCATATTGACGATGAAACACAGAAATTGCATCGGAATTAAATACAAAAGGCACAATGCCGACTTAAGTACAAGAAGACATAGTCTCCTTACTGTCTATGATTTGAACTTACCTGTGAGACCAGTTTTAGATTCCTATGCTTCATTTCAGGTTTACTGTATCCCTGGTACCTTCTTATTGACTATGAAACACAGAAATTGCATCGGAGTTAAATACAAAAGGCACAATGCTGACTTAAGTACAAGAGACTCTTCTTACGTTCTACGATTTGAATCTTTCCAGTGAGACCAGTTTTGATTCCGATGTTTCACTTCAGGTTTACTGTATCCCTTGGATCTTCATATTGACGATGAATCACAGAAATTGCATCGGATTTAAATACAAAAGGCCCAACGCCGACTTAAGTACAAGAGGACTGACTCTTCTTATATTCTATGATTTGAACCTCTCCTGTGAGACCAGTTTTAGATTCCGATGCTTCACTTCAGGTTTACTGTATCCCTTGGACCATCTTATTGACGATGAAACACAGAAATCGCATCGGAAATAAATACAAAAGGCACAATGCCGACTTAAGTACAAAAAGACTGACTCCTCTTACTGTCTAGGTTTTGAACCCTTCCTGTGTGACCAGTTTTGATTCCGATGCTTCATTTCAGGTTTACTGTATCCCTTGGACCTTGGCCAGCCGAAGTGGCCGTGCGGTTATAGGCGCTGCAGTCTGGACCGCTAGACCGCTACGGTCGCAGGTTCGAATCCTGCCTCAGGCATGGATGTTTGTGATGTCCTTAGGTTAGTTAGGTTTAACTAGTTCTAAGTTCTAGGGGACTAATGACCTCAGCAGTTGAGTCCCATAGTGCTCAGAGCAATTTGAACCATTTGAACCTTGGACCTTCTTAATGACGATCAAACAAAGAAATTGCATCGGAATTAAATACAAAAGGCACAATGCCGACTTAAGTACAAGAGACTCTTCTTATGTTCTACTATTTGAACCTTTCCTGTGAGACCAGTATTGATTCCGATGTTTCACTTCAGGTTTACTGTATCAATTAGTCCTTTTTATTGATGATGAAACACAGAAATTGCATCGGAATTAAACACAAAAGGCACAATTCCGACTTAAGTACAAGAAGTCTGACTCTTCTTACTTTCTATGTTTTGAACCATTCCTGTGAGGCCAGTTTTAGTTTCCGATGTTTCACTTCAGGTTTACTGTATCCCTTGGACCTTCTTATTGACGATGAAAGACAGAAATTGCATCGGAATTAAATACAAAATGCACAATGCCGACTTATGTACAAGAAGACTGACTCCTCTTACTGTCTATGTTTTGAACCTTTCCTGTGAGACCAGTTTTGATTCCGATGCTTCACTTCAGGTTTACTGTATCCCTTGGACCTTCTTATTGACGATGAAACACAGAAATTGCATCGGAATTAAACACAAAAGGCACAATTCCGACTTAAGTACAAGAAGGCTGACTCTTCTTACTGTCTATGTTTTGAACCATTCCTGTGAGACCAGTTTTAGTTTCCGATGCTTCACTTCAGGTTCACTGTATCCCTTGGACCTTCTTATTGACGATGAAAGACAGAAATTGCATCGGAATTAAATACAAAATGCACAATGCCGACTTAAGTTCAAGAAGACTGACTCTTCTTACTGTCTATGTTTTGAACCTTTCCTACGAGACCTGTTTTAGATTACGATGCTTCACTTCAGGTTTACAGTATTCCTTGGACCTTCTGACTGACGATGAACCACAGAAGTGGCATTGGAATTAAATACAAAAGGAACAATGCCGACTTAAGAACAAGAAAACTAACTCCTCTTACTGTCTATCTTTTGAACCATTCCTGTGAGACGAGTTTTGATTCCGATGCTTCACTTCAGGTTTACTGTTTCCGTTGGACTCTTTTATTGTCGTTGAAACACATATATTGCGTCGGAATTAAATACAAAAGCCACAATGCCCCCTTAAAAACAAGAAGACTGACTCTTCTTACTGTCTATGCTTTGAACCTATCCTGTGAGACCAGTTTTAGATGCCAATGCTTTACTTCAGGTTTACTGTATCCCTTGGACCTTCTTATTGACGATGGAACATAGCAATTGCATCGGAACTAAATACAAAAGGCGCAATGCCGACTTAAGTACAAGAGGACTGACTCTTCTTACATTCTATGAATTGAACCTCTTCTGTGAGACCAGTTTTAGTTTCCGATGCTTCACTTCAGGGTTAATGTATCCCTTGCACCTTCTTATTGACGATGAAACACAGAAATTGCATCGGAATTAAATACAAAAGGCACAATGCCGACTTAAGTACAAGAAGACTGACTCTTCTTGCTGTCTATGTTTTTGACCTTCACTGTGAGACCAGTTTTAGATTCCGATGCTTCACTTCATGGTTAATGTATCCCTCTGACCTTCTTATTGACGATGAAACAGAGAAATTGCATCGGAATTAAATACAAAAGTCAAAATGCTGACTTACGTACAAGAAGACTGACTCTTCTTACTGTCTATGTTTTGAAAATTTCCTGTGAGACCAATTTTAGGTTCCGATGCTTCACTTTGGTATTGCTGTATCTCAAGGACCTTCATATTGACGATGAACACAGTAATTGCATCGGAAATCAATACAAAAGGCACATTGCCGACCTAAGTACAAGAAGACTGAGTCTTCTTACTGTCTATGATTTAAACCTTTCCTGTGAGACCAGTTTTAGATTCCTATTCTTAATATCAGGTTACTGTATCCCTTGTACCTTCTTATTGCCGATGAAACACAGAAATTGCATCGGAATTAAATGCAAAAGGCACAATGCCGACTTAACTACAAGAAGACTGAGTCTCCTTACTGTCTATGATTTGAACTTTCCTGTGAGACCAGTTTTAGATTCCTATGCTTCACTTCAGGTTTACTGTATCCCTGGTACCTTCTTATTGACGATGAAACACAGAAATTGCATCGGAAATAGATATAAAAGGCACAATGCCGACTTACGTACAAGAAGACGGACTCCTCTTACTGTCTATGTTTTGAACCATTCCTGTGAGACCAGGTTTAGTTTCCGATGCTTCACTTCAGGTTTACTGTATCCCTTGGACCTTCTTATTGCCGATGAAAGACAGAAATTGCATCGGAATTAAATACAAAATGCACAGTGCCGACTTAAGTACAAGAAGACTGACTCATCTTACTGTCTATGTTTTGAACCTCTCCTGCGAGACCTGTTTTAGATTACGATGTTTCACTTCAGGTTTACTGTATCCCTTGGACCTTCTGACTGACGAGGAACCACAGAAGTTGCATTGGAATTAAAAACAAAAGGCACAATGCCGCCTTAAGTACAAGAAGACTGACTCTTCTTACTGTCTATGTTTTGAATCTTTACTGTGCGACCAGTTTTAGATTCCGATGCTTCACTTAAGGTTTACTGTATCCCTTGGACCTTCTTATTGACGATGAAACACAGAAATCGCATCGGAATTAAATACAAAAGGCACAATGCCGACTTAAGTACAAGAAGACTGACTCCTCTTACTGTCTATGTTTTGAAACATTGCTGTGAGACCAGTTTTGATACCGATGCTTCACTTCAGGTTTACTGTATCCCTTGGACCTTGGCCAGCCGAAGTGGCCGTGCGGTTGTAGGCGCTGCAGTCTGGAACCGCTAGACCGCTACGGTCGCAGGTTCGAATCCTGCCTCAGGCATGGATGTTTGTGATGTCCTTAGGTTAGTTAGGTTTAACTAGTTCTAAGTTCTAGGGGACTAATGACCTCAGCAGTTCAGTCCCATAGTGCTCAGAGCCATTAGAACCATTTGAACCTTGGACCTTCTTAATGACCATCAAACACAGAAATTGCATCGGAATTAAATACAAAAGGCACAATGCCGACTTAAGTACAAGAAGACTGACTCTTCTTACTGTCTATGTTTTGAACCTATCCTGTGAGACCAGTTGTAGATGCCGATGCTTTACTTCACGTTTACTGTATCCCCTGGACCATCTTATTGACGATGGAACATAGAAATTGCATCGGAACTAAATACAAAAGGCACAATGCCTACTTAAGTAATAGAAGACTTACTCTTCTTACATTCTATGAATTGAACCTTTCCTGTGAGACCAGTTTTAGTTTCCGATGCTTCACTTCAGGGTTAATGTATCCCTTGGACCTTCTTATTGACGATGAAACACAGAAACTGCATCGGAATTAAATACAAAAGTCAAAATGCCGACTTACGTACAAGAACACTGACTCTTCTTACTGTCTATGTTTTGAACATTTCCTGTGAGACCAGTTTTAGATTCCAATGCTTCACTTTGGTATTACTGTATCCCTTGGACCTTCATATTGACGATGAAACAGAGAAATTGCATCGGAAAGAAATACAAAAGGCACATTGCCGACCTAAGTACAAGAAGACTGTGTCTTCTTACTGTCTATGATTTAAACCTTTCCTGTGAGACCAGTTTTAGATTCCCATGCTTAATTTCAGGTTTACTGTATCCCTTGGACCTCCATATTGACGATGAAACACAGAAATTGCATCGGAAATAAATATAAAAGGCACAATGCCGACTTAAGTACAAGAGACTCTTCTTACGTTTTACGATTTGAACCTTTCCTGTGAGACCAGTTTTGATTCCGATGTTTCACTTCAGGTTTACTGTATCCCTTGGATCTTCATATTGACGATAAATCACAGAAATGGCATCGGAATTAAATACAAAAGGTACAACGCCGACTTAAGTACAAGAGGACTGACTCTTCTTACATTCTATGATTTGAACCCTTCCTGTGAGACCAGTTTTAGATTCCGATGCTTCACGTCAGGTTTACTGTATCCCTTGGACCTTCTGACTGACGAAGAACCACAGAAACTGCATTGGAATTAAAAACAAAAGGCACAATGCCGCCTTAAGTACAAGAAGACTGACTCTTCTTACTGTCTATGATTTGAACCTTTCCTATGAGACCAGTTTTAGATGCCGATGCTTTACTTCAGGTTTACTGTATCCCTTGGACCTTCTTATTGACGAAGAAACGCAGAAATTGAATTGGAATTAAATACAAAAGGCACAATGCCGATTTAAGTACAAGAAGACTGACTCTTCTTTTTGTCTATGATTTGAACCTTTGCTGTGAGACCAGTTTCGATTCGGATGCTTCACTTCAGGTTTACTGTATCCCTTGGACCTTCTTATTGTCGATGAAACACAGAAATTGCATAGGAACTAAATACAAAAGGTAGAATGCCGACTTAAGTACAAGAAGGCTGTCTCTTCTTACTGACTATGATTTGAACCTTTCCTGTGAGACCAGTTTTGATTCTGATGCTTCACTTCAGGTTTACTGTATCCCTCAGACTTTCTTGTTGACGATGAAACACAGAAATTGCATCGGAAGTAGATACAAAAGGCACAATTCCGACTTAAAAACAAGTAGACCGACTGTTCTTATTGTCTATGTTTTGAAAGTTTCCTGCGAGACCAGTTTTGATTACGATTCTTCACTTCAGGTTTACTGTATCCCTTGGACCTTCTTATTGACGAAGAAACACAGAAATTACATCGGCATTAAATACAAAATGAACAATTTCGATTTAAGTCAAGAAGACTGACTCTTCTTACTGTCTATGATTTGAACCTTTCCTGTGAGACCTGTTTAAGATTACGGTGCTTCACTTCAGGTTTACTGTATCCCTTGAACCTTCTTATTGACGATGAAACACAGAAATTGAATTGGTATTAACTACAAAAGGCACAGTGCCAACTTAAGTCCAAGAAGACTGACTCTTCATGATGTCTATGCTTTTGAACCTTTACTGTGAGGCCAGTTTTAGATTCCGATGCTTCACTTCAGTGTTAATGTATCCCTTGGACCTTCTTATTGACTATGAAACACAGAAATTGCATCGGAATTAAATACAAAAGCCAAAATGCCGACCTAACTACAAGAAGACTTACTCTTCTTACAGTCTATGCTTTGAACCTTTCCTGTGAGACCAGTTTTAGATTCCGAAGCTTCACTTTGGTTTACTGTATCCATTGCACCTTCATATTGATGATGAAACACAGAAATTGCATCGGAAATAAATACAAAAGGAACATTGCCGACCTAAGTACAAGAAGACTGAGTCTTCTTTCTGTCTATGATTTAAACCTTTCCTGTGAAACCAGTTTTAGATTCCTATGCTTCATTTCAGGTTACTGTATCCCTTGGACCTTCTTATTGACGATGGAACACAGAAATTGCATCGGAATTAAATACAAAAGTCACAATGCCGACTTAAGTACAAGAGGACTGACTCTTCTTACATTCCATGATTTGAACCTTTCGTGTGAGATCAGTTTTAGATTCCGATGCCTCACTTCAGGTTTACTGTATCCCTTGGACCTGCTTATTGACGATGATACACAGAAATTGCATCGGAATTAAATACAAAAGTTACAATGCCGACTTAAGTACAAGAAGACTGACTCTTCTTACTGACTATACTTTGATCCTTTCCTGTGAGACCAATTTTAGATTCCGATGATTCATTTCAGGTTTACGGTATCCCTTGGAACTTCTTATTGACGATGAAACACAGAAATTTTATTGGAATTAAATACAAAAGTCACAATGCCGACCTAAGTACAAGACGACTGACTCTTCTTTCTCTCTATGTTTTGGACCTTTCCTGTGAGCCCAGTTTTGATTCCGATGCTTCACAACAGATTTACTGTATCCCTTGGACCTTCTTATTGACGATGAACCACCGAAATTAGGTCGGAATTAAAAACAAAAGGCAAAATGCCGACTTAAATTCAAGAAAACTGACTCTTCTCACTGCCTATGATTTGAACCTTGTCTGTGAGACCAGTTTTACATTCCGATGCGTTACTTCAGGTTTCCTGTAGCCCTTGGATCTTCGTATCGACGACGAAACACAGAAATTGTTTCGGAATTAATTAAAAAGGCACAATGCCGACTTAAGAACCAGAGGACTGACTCTTCTTACATTCTATGATTTGAAACTTTCCCGTAAGGCCAGTTTTAGATTCCGAAGCATCACTTCAGGTTTACTGTATCCCTTGGACCTTCTTATTGACGAAGAAACACAGAAATTGCATCGGGAATAAATACAAAAGGCACA
Organism: Schistocerca americana; assembly: GCF_021461395.2. NCBI lineage: Eukaryota > Metazoa > Arthropoda > Insecta > Orthoptera > Acrididae > Schistocerca > Schistocerca americana. Next base: position 1,128,889,047 of record NC_060120.1, on the reverse strand, counting down.
ATGCCAATTTAAGTACAAGAAGACTGACTCTTCTTACTGTCTATGATTTGAACCTTTCCTGTGAGACCTGTTTTAGATTACGGTGCTTCACTTCGGGTTTACTGTATCCCTTGGACCATCTTTTTGACGATGAAACACAGAAATTGCATCGGAGTTAAATACAAAAGGCACAATGCCGACATAAGTACAAGAAGACTGACTCTTCTTACTGTCTATGTTTTGAACCTTTCCTGCGAGACCTGTTTTAGATTACGATGATGCACTCCAGGTTTGCTGTATCCCTTGGACCTTCTGACTGTCGAAGAACCAGAGAAGTTGCATTGGAATTAAATACAAAGGCACAATGCCGACTTAAGTACAAGAAGACTGACTCTTATTACGTTCTATGTTTTGAATCTTTACTGTGAGACCAGTTTTAGATTCCGATGCTTCACTTCAGGTTTACTGTATCCCTTGGACCTTCTTATTGACGATGAAACACAAATATTGCATCGGAATTAAATAGAAAAGTCAAAATGGCGACTTAAGTACAAGAAGGCTGGCTCATCTTACTGTCTTTATTTTGAACCTTTCCTGTGAGACCCGTTTTATATTCTGATGCTTCACTTTGGTTTACTGTATCCCTTGGACCTTCATATTGACGATGAAACACAGAAATTGCATCGGAATTAAATACAAAAGGCACAATGCCGACTTAAGTACAAGAAGACATAGTCTCCTTACTGTCTATGATTTGAACTTACCTGTGAGACCAGTTTTAGATTCCTATGCTTCATTTCAGGTTTACTGTATCCCTGGTACCTTCTTATTGACTATGAAACACAGAAATTGCATCGGAGTTAAATACAAAAGGCACAATGCTGACTTAAGTACAAGAGACTCTTCTTACGTTCTACGATTTGAATCTTTCCAGTGAGACCAGTTTTGATTCCGATGTTTCACTTCAGGTTTACTGTATCCCTTGGATCTTCATATTGACGATGAATCACAGAAATTGCATCGGATTTAAATACAAAAGGCCCAACGCCGACTTAAGTACAAGAGGACTGACTCTTCTTATATTCTATGATTTGAACCTCTCCTGTGAGACCAGTTTTAGATTCCGATGCTTCACTTCAGGTTTACTGTATCCCTTGGACCATCTTATTGACGATGAAACACAGAAATCGCATCGGAAATAAATACAAAAGGCACAATGCCGACTTAAGTACAAAAAGACTGACTCCTCTTACTGTCTAGGTTTTGAACCCTTCCTGTGTGACCAGTTTTGATTCCGATGCTTCATTTCAGGTTTACTGTATCCCTTGGACCTTGGCCAGCCGAAGTGGCCGTGCGGTTATAGGCGCTGCAGTCTGGACCGCTAGACCGCTACGGTCGCAGGTTCGAATCCTGCCTCAGGCATGGATGTTTGTGATGTCCTTAGGTTAGTTAGGTTTAACTAGTTCTAAGTTCTAGGGGACTAATGACCTCAGCAGTTGAGTCCCATAGTGCTCAGAGCAATTTGAACCATTTGAACCTTGGACCTTCTTAATGACGATCAAACAAAGAAATTGCATCGGAATTAAATACAAAAGGCACAATGCCGACTTAAGTACAAGAGACTCTTCTTATGTTCTACTATTTGAACCTTTCCTGTGAGACCAGTATTGATTCCGATGTTTCACTTCAGGTTTACTGTATCAATTAGTCCTTTTTATTGATGATGAAACACAGAAATTGCATCGGAATTAAACACAAAAGGCACAATTCCGACTTAAGTACAAGAAGTCTGACTCTTCTTACTTTCTATGTTTTGAACCATTCCTGTGAGGCCAGTTTTAGTTTCCGATGTTTCACTTCAGGTTTACTGTATCCCTTGGACCTTCTTATTGACGATGAAAGACAGAAATTGCATCGGAATTAAATACAAAATGCACAATGCCGACTTATGTACAAGAAGACTGACTCCTCTTACTGTCTATGTTTTGAACCTTTCCTGTGAGACCAGTTTTGATTCCGATGCTTCACTTCAGGTTTACTGTATCCCTTGGACCTTCTTATTGACGATGAAACACAGAAATTGCATCGGAATTAAACACAAAAGGCACAATTCCGACTTAAGTACAAGAAGGCTGACTCTTCTTACTGTCTATGTTTTGAACCATTCCTGTGAGACCAGTTTTAGTTTCCGATGCTTCACTTCAGGTTCACTGTATCCCTTGGACCTTCTTATTGACGATGAAAGACAGAAATTGCATCGGAATTAAATACAAAATGCACAATGCCGACTTAAGTTCAAGAAGACTGACTCTTCTTACTGTCTATGTTTTGAACCTTTCCTACGAGACCTGTTTTAGATTACGATGCTTCACTTCAGGTTTACAGTATTCCTTGGACCTTCTGACTGACGATGAACCACAGAAGTGGCATTGGAATTAAATACAAAAGGAACAATGCCGACTTAAGAACAAGAAAACTAACTCCTCTTACTGTCTATCTTTTGAACCATTCCTGTGAGACGAGTTTTGATTCCGATGCTTCACTTCAGGTTTACTGTTTCCGTTGGACTCTTTTATTGTCGTTGAAACACATATATTGCGTCGGAATTAAATACAAAAGCCACAATGCCCCCTTAAAAACAAGAAGACTGACTCTTCTTACTGTCTATGCTTTGAACCTATCCTGTGAGACCAGTTTTAGATGCCAATGCTTTACTTCAGGTTTACTGTATCCCTTGGACCTTCTTATTGACGATGGAACATAGCAATTGCATCGGAACTAAATACAAAAGGCGCAATGCCGACTTAAGTACAAGAGGACTGACTCTTCTTACATTCTATGAATTGAACCTCTTCTGTGAGACCAGTTTTAGTTTCCGATGCTTCACTTCAGGGTTAATGTATCCCTTGCACCTTCTTATTGACGATGAAACACAGAAATTGCATCGGAATTAAATACAAAAGGCACAATGCCGACTTAAGTACAAGAAGACTGACTCTTCTTGCTGTCTATGTTTTTGACCTTCACTGTGAGACCAGTTTTAGATTCCGATGCTTCACTTCATGGTTAATGTATCCCTCTGACCTTCTTATTGACGATGAAACAGAGAAATTGCATCGGAATTAAATACAAAAGTCAAAATGCTGACTTACGTACAAGAAGACTGACTCTTCTTACTGTCTATGTTTTGAAAATTTCCTGTGAGACCAATTTTAGGTTCCGATGCTTCACTTTGGTATTGCTGTATCTCAAGGACCTTCATATTGACGATGAACACAGTAATTGCATCGGAAATCAATACAAAAGGCACATTGCCGACCTAAGTACAAGAAGACTGAGTCTTCTTACTGTCTATGATTTAAACCTTTCCTGTGAGACCAGTTTTAGATTCCTATTCTTAATATCAGGTTACTGTATCCCTTGTACCTTCTTATTGCCGATGAAACACAGAAATTGCATCGGAATTAAATGCAAAAGGCACAATGCCGACTTAACTACAAGAAGACTGAGTCTCCTTACTGTCTATGATTTGAACTTTCCTGTGAGACCAGTTTTAGATTCCTATGCTTCACTTCAGGTTTACTGTATCCCTGGTACCTTCTTATTGACGATGAAACACAGAAATTGCATCGGAAATAGATATAAAAGGCACAATGCCGACTTACGTACAAGAAGACGGACTCCTCTTACTGTCTATGTTTTGAACCATTCCTGTGAGACCAGGTTTAGTTTCCGATGCTTCACTTCAGGTTTACTGTATCCCTTGGACCTTCTTATTGCCGATGAAAGACAGAAATTGCATCGGAATTAAATACAAAATGCACAGTGCCGACTTAAGTACAAGAAGACTGACTCATCTTACTGTCTATGTTTTGAACCTCTCCTGCGAGACCTGTTTTAGATTACGATGTTTCACTTCAGGTTTACTGTATCCCTTGGACCTTCTGACTGACGAGGAACCACAGAAGTTGCATTGGAATTAAAAACAAAAGGCACAATGCCGCCTTAAGTACAAGAAGACTGACTCTTCTTACTGTCTATGTTTTGAATCTTTACTGTGCGACCAGTTTTAGATTCCGATGCTTCACTTAAGGTTTACTGTATCCCTTGGACCTTCTTATTGACGATGAAACACAGAAATCGCATCGGAATTAAATACAAAAGGCACAATGCCGACTTAAGTACAAGAAGACTGACTCCTCTTACTGTCTATGTTTTGAAACATTGCTGTGAGACCAGTTTTGATACCGATGCTTCACTTCAGGTTTACTGTATCCCTTGGACCTTGGCCAGCCGAAGTGGCCGTGCGGTTGTAGGCGCTGCAGTCTGGAACCGCTAGACCGCTACGGTCGCAGGTTCGAATCCTGCCTCAGGCATGGATGTTTGTGATGTCCTTAGGTTAGTTAGGTTTAACTAGTTCTAAGTTCTAGGGGACTAATGACCTCAGCAGTTCAGTCCCATAGTGCTCAGAGCCATTAGAACCATTTGAACCTTGGACCTTCTTAATGACCATCAAACACAGAAATTGCATCGGAATTAAATACAAAAGGCACAATGCCGACTTAAGTACAAGAAGACTGACTCTTCTTACTGTCTATGTTTTGAACCTATCCTGTGAGACCAGTTGTAGATGCCGATGCTTTACTTCACGTTTACTGTATCCCCTGGACCATCTTATTGACGATGGAACATAGAAATTGCATCGGAACTAAATACAAAAGGCACAATGCCTACTTAAGTAATAGAAGACTTACTCTTCTTACATTCTATGAATTGAACCTTTCCTGTGAGACCAGTTTTAGTTTCCGATGCTTCACTTCAGGGTTAATGTATCCCTTGGACCTTCTTATTGACGATGAAACACAGAAACTGCATCGGAATTAAATACAAAAGTCAAAATGCCGACTTACGTACAAGAACACTGACTCTTCTTACTGTCTATGTTTTGAACATTTCCTGTGAGACCAGTTTTAGATTCCAATGCTTCACTTTGGTATTACTGTATCCCTTGGACCTTCATATTGACGATGAAACAGAGAAATTGCATCGGAAAGAAATACAAAAGGCACATTGCCGACCTAAGTACAAGAAGACTGTGTCTTCTTACTGTCTATGATTTAAACCTTTCCTGTGAGACCAGTTTTAGATTCCCATGCTTAATTTCAGGTTTACTGTATCCCTTGGACCTCCATATTGACGATGAAACACAGAAATTGCATCGGAAATAAATATAAAAGGCACAATGCCGACTTAAGTACAAGAGACTCTTCTTACGTTTTACGATTTGAACCTTTCCTGTGAGACCAGTTTTGATTCCGATGTTTCACTTCAGGTTTACTGTATCCCTTGGATCTTCATATTGACGATAAATCACAGAAATGGCATCGGAATTAAATACAAAAGGTACAACGCCGACTTAAGTACAAGAGGACTGACTCTTCTTACATTCTATGATTTGAACCCTTCCTGTGAGACCAGTTTTAGATTCCGATGCTTCACGTCAGGTTTACTGTATCCCTTGGACCTTCTGACTGACGAAGAACCACAGAAACTGCATTGGAATTAAAAACAAAAGGCACAATGCCGCCTTAAGTACAAGAAGACTGACTCTTCTTACTGTCTATGATTTGAACCTTTCCTATGAGACCAGTTTTAGATGCCGATGCTTTACTTCAGGTTTACTGTATCCCTTGGACCTTCTTGTTGACGATGAAACACAGAAATTGCGTCGGAATTAAATACAAAAGGCACGATGCCGACATAAAAACAAGAAGACCGACTCTTCTTCCTGACTATGTTTTTAACCTCTCCTGTGAGACCAGTTATTGATTCCGATGCTTTACTTCAGGTTTACTGTATCCCTTGGACCTTCTTGTTGACGATGAAACACAGAAATTGCGTCGGAATTAAATACAAAAGGCACGATGCCGACATAAAAACAAGAAGACCGACTCTTCTTACTGACTATGTTTTGAACCTCTCCTGTGAGACCAGTTATTGATTCCGATTCTTTACTTCAGGTTTACTGTATCCCTTGGACCTTCTTATTGACGATGAAACACAGAAATTGCATCGAAGTAAAATACAAAAGGCACAATGCCGACTTAGGTACCAGAAGACTGACTCTTCTTACATTCTACGATTTGAACCTTTCCTGTGAGACCAGTTTTGATTTGATGCTTCACTTCAGGTTTACTGTATCCCTTAGATCTTCATATTGACGATGAAGCACAGAAACTGTATCGGAAGTAAATACAAAAGGCACAATGCCGACTTAAGTACAAGAGGACTGACTCTTCTTACAATCTATCATTTGAACCTTTCCTGTGAGACCAGTTTTAGATTCCGATGCTTCACTTCAGGTTTACTGTATCCCTTGGACCTTTTTATTGACGATGAAACACAGAAATTGCATCGGAATTAAATACAAAAGGCACAATGCCGACTTAAGTAAAAGAAGACTGACTCTTCTTACTGTCTATGTTTTGAACCTTTCCTGTTTGATCATTTTTATATTCCGATGCTTTAGTTTAGGTTTACTGTATCCCGTGGACCTTCTTATTGACGATGAAACAAGAAATTGCATCGGATTTAAATACATAAGGCACAATGCCGACTTAAGTACAAGAGGACTGCCTCTTCTTACATTCTATGATTTGAACCTACCTGTGAGACCAGTTTTAGTTTCCGATGCTTCACATCAGGTTTACTGTATCCCTTGGACCTTCTGACTGACGATGAACCACAGAAGTTGCATTGGAATTAAATACAAAAGGAACAATGCCGACTTGAGTACAAGAAGACTGACTCTTCTTAATGTCTATATTTGAATCTTTACTGTGAGACCAGTTTTAGATTCCGATGCTTCACTTCAGGTTTACTGTATCCCTTGGACCTTCTTATTGACGATGAAACACGGAAATTGCAACGGAATTACATACAAAAATCAAAATGCCGACTTAAGTACAGGAAGAGTGACTCATCTTACTGTCTATATTTTGAACCTTTCCTGTGAGACCAGTTTTAGATTCCGATGCGTCACTTTGGTTTACTGCATCCCTTGGACCTTTATATTGTCAATGAAACACAGAAACATCATCGGAATAAAATACAAAAGGCACAATGCCGACTTAAGTACAAGAAGACTGACTCTTTTTACCGTCTATGTTTTGAACCTTTCCTGTGAGACTAGTTTTGATTCCGATGCTTCACTTCAGGTTTACTGTATCCCTTGGATCTTCATATTGACGATGAAACACAGATATTGCGTCGGTATTAAATACAAAAGGCACAATGTCGACTTAAGAACATGAAGACTGACTCCTCTTACTGTCTATGTTTGAATCTTTCCTGTGTGATCAGTTTTAGATTCCGATGCTTTAGTTCAGGTTTACTGTATCCCTTGGACATTCTAATTGACGATGAAAAACAGAAATTGCATCGGATCCAAATACAAAATGCACAATGCCGACTTAAGTACAAGAGGACTGGCTCTTCTTACATTCTATGACTTGAAGTTTCCTGTGAGACCAGTTTTAGTTTCCGATGCTTCACTTAAGGTTTACTGTATCCCTTGGCCCTTCTTATTGACGATGAAACACAGAAATTGCATCGGAATTAAATACAAAAGCCAAAATGGCAACTTAAGGACAAGAAGACTGACCGATCCTACTGTCTTTATTTTGATCCTTTCCTGTGAGACCCGTTTTAGATTCCGATGCTTCACTTTGTTTTACTGTATCCCTTGGACCTTCATATTGTCGATGAATCACAGAAATTGCATCGGAATTACATACAAAAGGCACAATGCCGACTTATGTACAAGGAGACTAAGTCTTCTTACTGTCTATGATTTGAACCTTTCCTGTGAGCCCAGTTTTGATTCCGATGCTTCACAACAGATTTACTGTTTCCCTTGTACCTTCTTATTGACGATGAAACACAGAAATTGCATCGGAATTAAATACAAAAGGCAGAATGCCGACTTAAGTACAAGAACACTGACTCTTCTTACTGTGTATGTTTTAAACCTTTCGTGTGTGATCAGTTTTAGAATCCGATGTTTCATTTCAGGTTTACTGTATCCCTTGTACCTTCTTATTGACGATGAAACAGAGAAATTGCATCGGAAAGAAATACAAAAGGCACACTGCCGACCTAAGTACAAGAAGACTGACTCTTCTTACTGTCTATGATTTGAACCATTCCTGTGAGACCAGTTTTGAGTCCGACGCTTCACTTCAGGTTTACTGTTTCCCTTGGACTTTCTTATTGACGATGAAACACAGAAAATGCGTCGGAATTAAATACAAATGCCATAATGTCCACTTAAAGACAAGAAGACTGACTCTTCTTACTGTCTATGTTTTGAACCTATCCTGTGAGACCAGTTTTAGATGCTGATGCTTTACTTCAAATTTACTGTATCCCTTGGACCTTCTTACTGACGATGGAACATAGAAATTGCATCGGAACTAAATACAAAAGGCACAATGCCGACTTAAGTACAAGAGGACTGACTCTTCTTACATTCTATGAATTAAACCTTTTCTGTGATACCAGTTTTAGATTCCGATGCTTCACTTCAGTGTTAATGTATCCCTTGGACCTTCTTATTGACGATGAAACACAGAAATTGCGTCGGAATTAAATACAAAAGGCACGATGCCGACATAAAAACAAGAAGACCGACTCTTCTTACTGACTATGTTTTGAACCTCTCCTGTGAGACCAGTTATTGATTCCGATGCTTTACTTCAGGTTTACTGTATCCTTTGGACCTTCTTATTGACGATGAAACACAGAAATTGCATCGAAGTAAAATACAAAAGGCACAATGCCGACTTAGGTACCAGAAGACTGACTCTTCTTACATTCTACGATTTGAACCTTTCCTGTGAGACCAGTTTTGATTCCGATGCTTCACTTCAGGTTTACTGTATCCCTTAGATCTTCATATTGACGATGAAGCACAGAAACTGTATCGGAAGTAAATACAAAAGGCACAATGCCGACTTAAGTACAAGAGGACTGACTCTTCTTACAATCTATCATTTGAACCTTTCCTGTTGGACCAGTTTTAGATTCCGATGCTTCACTTCAGGTTTACTGCATCCCTTGGACCTTTTTATTGACGATGAAACACAGAAATTGCATCGGAATTAAATACAAAAGGCACAATGCCGACTTAAGTAAAAGAAAACTGACTCTTCTTACTGTCTATGTTTTGAACCTTTCCTGTTTGATCATTTTTATATTCCGATGCTTTAGTTTAGGTTTACTGTATCCCTTGGACTTCTTATTGACGATGAAACAAGAAATTGCATCGGATTTAAATACATAAGGCACAATGCCGACTTAAGTACAAGAGGACTGCCTCTTCTTACATTCTATGATTTGAACCTACCTGTGAGACCAGTTTTAGTTTCCGATGCTTCATATCAGGTTTACTGTATCCCTTGGACCTTCTGACTGACGATGAACCACAGAAGTTGCATTGGAATTAAATACTAAAGGAACAATGCCGACTTGAGTACAAGAAGACTGACTCTTCTTAATGTCTATATTTGAATCTTTACTGTGAGACCAGTTTTAGATTCCGATGCTTCACTTCAGGTTTACTGTATCCCTTGGACCTTCTTATTGACGATGAAACACGGAAATTGCAACGGAATTACATACAAAAATCAAAATGCCGACTTAAGTACAGGAAGAGTGACTCATCTTACTGTCTATATTTTGAACCTTTCCTGTGAGACCAATTTTAGATTCCGATGCATCACTTTGGTTTACTGCATCCCTTGGACCTTTATATTGTCAATGAAACACAGAAACATCATCGGAATAAAATACAAAAGGCACAATGCCGACTTAAGTACAAGAAGACTGACTCTTTTTACTGTCTATGTTTTGAACCTTTCCTGTGAGACCAGTTTTTATTCCGATGCTTCACTTCAGGTTTACTGTATCCCTTGGATCTTCATATTGACGATGAAACACAGATATTGCGTCGGTATTAAATACAAAAGGCACAATGTCGACTTAAAAACATGAAGACTGACTCCTCTTACTGTCTATGTTTGAATCTTTCCTGTGTGATCAGTTTTAGATTCCGATGCTTTAGTTCAGGTTTACTGTATCCCTTGGACATTCTTATTGACGATGAAAAACAGAAATTGCATCGGATCCAAATACAAAATGCACAATGCCGACTTAAGTACAAGAGGACTGGCTCTTCTTACATTCTATGACTTGAAGTTTCCTGTGAGACCAGTTTTAGTTTCCGATGCCTCACTTAAGGTTTACTGTATCCCTTGGCCCTTCTTATTGACGATGAAACACAGAAATTGCATCGGAATTAAATACAAAAGCCAAAATGGCAACTTAAGGACAAGAAGACTGACCGATCCTACTGTCTTTATTTTGATCCTTTCCTGTGAGACCCGTTTTAGTTTCCGATGCTTCACTTTGGTTTACTGTATCCCTTGGACCTTCATATTGTCGATGAAACACAGAAATTGCATCGGAATAACATACAAAAGGCACAATGCCGACTTATGTACAAGGAGACTAAGTCTTCTTACTGTCTATGATTTAAACCTTATCTGTGAGCCCAGTTTTGATTCCGATGCTTCACAACAGATTTGCTGTTTCCCTTGTACCTTCTTATTGACGATGAAACACAGAAATTGCATCGGAATTAAATACAAAATGCAGAATGCCGACTTAAGTACAAGAACACTGACTCTTCTTTCTGTGTATGTTTTAAACCTTTCGTGTGTGATCAGTTTTAGAATCCGATGTTTCATTTCAGGTTTACTGTATCCCTTGTACCTTCTTATTGACGATGAAACAGAGAAATTGCATCGGAAAGAAATACAAAAGGCACATTGCCGACCTAAGTACAAGAAGACTGACTCTTCTTACTGTCTATGATTTGAACCACTCCTGTGAGACCAGTTTTGATTCCGATGCTTCACTTCAGGTTTACTGTTTCCCTTGGACTTTCTTATTGACGATGAAACACAGAAAATGCGTCGGAATTAAATACAAATGCCATAATGTCCACTTAAAGACAAGAAGACTGACTCTTCTTACTGTCTATGTTTTGAACCTATCCTGTGAGACCAGTTTTAGATGCCGATGCTTTACTTCAAATTTACTGTATCCCTTGGACCTTCTTATTGACGATGGAACATAGAAATTGCATCGGAACTAAATACAAAAGGCACAATGCCGACTTAAGTACAAGAGGACTGACTCTTCTTACATTCTATGAATTGAACCTTTACTGTGAGACCAGTTTTAGATTCCGATGCCTCACTTCAGTGTTAATGTATCCCTTGGACCTTCTTATTGACGATGAAACACAGAAATTGCGTCGGAATTAAATACAAATTTCGTAATGCCCACTTAGAAACAAGAAGACTGACTCTTCTCACTGTCTATGATTTGAACCTTTCCTATGAGACCAGTTTTAGATGCCGATGCTTTACTTCAGGTTTACTGTATCCCTTGGACCTTCTTGTTGACGATGAAACACAGAAATTGCGTCGGAATTAAATACAAAAGGCACGATGCCGACATAAAAACAAGAAGACCGACTCTTCTTACTGACTATATTTTGAACCTCTCCTGTGAGACCAGTTATTGATTCCGATGCTTTACTTCAGGTTTACTGTATCCCTTGGACCTTCTTATTGACGATGAAACACAGAAATTGCATCGAAGTAAAATACAAAAGGCACAATGCCGACTTAGGTACCAGAAGACTGACTCTTCTTACATTCTACGATTTGAACCTTTCCTGTGAGACCAGTTTTGATTCCGATGCTTCACTTCAGGTTTACTGTATCTCTTAGATCTTCATATTGACGATGAAGCACAGAAACTGTATCGGAAGTAAATACAAAAGGCACAATGCCGACTTAAGTACAAGAGGACTGACTCTTCTTACATTCTACGATTTGAACCTTTCCTGTGAGACCAGTTTTAGATTCCGATGCTTCACTTCAGGTTTACTGTATCCCTTGGACCTTTTTATTGACGATGAAACACAGAAATTGCATCGGAATTAAATACAAAAGGCACAATGCCGACTTAAGTAAAAGAAAACTGACTCTTCTTACTGTCTATGTTTTGAACCTTTCCTGTTTGATCATTTTTATATTCCGATGCTTTAGTTTAGGTTTACTGTATCCCTTGGACCTTCTTATTGACGATGAAACAAGAAATTGCATCGGATTTAAATACATAAGGCACAATGCCGACTTAAGTACAAGAGGACTGCCTCTTCTTACATTCTATGATTTGAACCTACCTGTGAGACCAGTTTTAGTTTCCGATGCTTCATATCAGGTTTACTGTATCCCTTGGACCTTCTGACTGACGATGAACCACAGAAGTTGCATTGGAATTAAATACTAAAGGAACAATGCCGACTTGAGTACAAGAAGACTGACTCTTCTTAATGTCTATATTTGAATCTTTACTGTGAGACCAGTTTTAGATTCCGATGCTTCACTTCAGGTTTACTGTATCCCTTGGACCTTCTTATTGACGATGAAACACGGAAATTGCAACGGAATTACATACAAAAATCAAAATGCCGACTTAAGTACAGGAAGAGTGACTCATCTTACTGTCTATATTTTGAACCTTTCCTGTGAGACCAATTTTAGATTCCGATGCATCACTTTGGTTTACTGCATCCCTTGGACCTTTATATTGTCAATGAAACACAGAAACATCATCGGAATAAAATACAAAAGGCACAATGCCGACTTAAGTACAAGAAGACTGACTCTTTTTACTGTCTATGTTTTGAACCTTTCCTGTGAGACCAGTTTTTATTCCGATGCTTCACTTCAGGTTTACTGTATCCCTTGGATCTTCATATTGACGATGAAACACAGATATTGCGTCGGTATTAAATACAAAAGGCACAATGTCGACTTAAAAACATGAAGACTGACTCCTCTTACTGTCTATGTTTGAATCTTTCCTGTGTGATCAGTTTTAGATTCCGATGCTTTAGTTCAGGTTTACTGTATCCCTTGGACATTCTTATTGACGATGAAAAACAGAAATTGCATCGGATCCAAATACAAAATGCACAATGCCGACTTAAGTACAAGAGGACTGGCTCTTCTTACATTCTATGACTTGAAGTTTCCTGTGAGACCAGTTTTAGTTTCCGATGCCTCACTTAAGGTTTACTGTATCCCTTGGCCCTTCTTATTGACGATGAAACACAGAAATTGCATCGGAATTAAATACAAAAGCCAAAATGGCAACTTAAGGACAAGAAGACTGACCGATCCTACTGTCTTTATTTTGATCCTTTCCTGTGAGACCCGTTTTAGTTTCCGATGCTTCACTTTGGTTTACTGTATCCCTTGGACCTTCATATTGTCGATGAAACACAGAAATTGCATCGGAATAACATACAAAAGGCACAATGCCGACTTATGTACAAGGAGACTAAGTCTTCTTACTGTCTATGATTTAAACCTTATCTGTGAGCCCAGTTTTGATTCCGATGCTTCACAACAGATTTGCTGTTTCCCTTGTACCTTCTTATTGACGATGAAACACAGAAATTGCATCGGAATTAAATACAAAATGCAGAATGCCGACTTAAGTACAAGAACACTGACTCTTCTTTCTGTGTATGTTTTAAACCTTTCGTGTGTGATCAGTTTTAGAATCCGATGTTTCATTTCAGGTTTACTGTATCCCTTGTACCTTCTTATTGACGATGAAACAGAGAAATTGCATCGGAAAGAAATACAAAAGGCACATTGCCGACCTAAGTACAAGAAGACTGACTCTTCTTACTGTCTATGATTTGAACCACTCCTGTGAGACCAGTTTTGATTCCGATGCTTCACTTCAGGTTTACTGTTTCCCTTGGACTTTCTTATTGACGATGAAACACAGAAAATGCGTCGGAATTAAATACAAATGCCATAATGTCCACTTAAAGACAAGAAGACTGACTCTTCTTACTGTCTATGTTTTGAACCTATCCTGTGAGACCAGTTTTAGATGCCGATGCTTTACTTCAAATTTACTGTATCCCTTGGACCTTCTTATTGACGATGGAACATAGAAATTGCATCGGAACTAAATACAAAAGGCACAATGCCGACTTAAGTACAAGAGGACTGACTCTTCTTACATTCTATGAATTGAACCTTTACTGTGAGACCAGTTTTAGATTCCGATGCCTCACTTCAGTGTTAATGTATCCCTTGGACCTTCTTATTGACGATGAAACACAGAAATTGCGTCGGAATTAAATACAAATTTCGTAATGCCCACTTAGAAACAAGAAGACTGACTCTTCTCACTGTCTATGATTTGAACCTTTCCTATGAGACCAGTTTTAGATGCCGATGCTTTACTTCAGGTTTACTGTATCCCTTGGACCTTCTTGTTGACGATGAAACACAGAAATTGCGTCGGAATTAAATACAAAAGGCACGATGCCGACATAAAAACAAGAAGACCGACTCTTCTTACTGACTATATTTTGAACCTCTCCTGTGAGACCAGTTATTGATTCCGATGCTTTACTTCAGGTTTACTGTATCCCTTGGACCTTCTTATTGACGATGAAACACAGAAATTGCATCGAAGTAAAATACAAAAGGCACAATGCCGACTTAGGTACCAGAAGACTGACTCTTCTTACATTCTACGATTTGAACCTTTCCTGTGAGACCAGTTTTGATTCCGATGCTTCACTTCAGGTTTACTGTATCTCTTAGATCTTCATATTGACGATGAAGCACAGAAACTGTATCGGAAGTAAATACAAAAGGCACAATGCCGACTTAAGTACAAGAGGACTGACTCTTCTTACATTCTACGATTTGAACCTTTCCTGTGAGACCAGTTTTAGATTCCGATGCTTCACTTCAGGTTTACTGTATCCCTTGGACCTTTTTATTGACGATGAAACAAAGAAATTGCATCGGCATTAAATACAAAAATCACAATGCCGACTTATGTACAAGAAGACTGACTCTTCTTAATGTCTATATTTGAATCTTTACTGTGAGACCAGTTTTAGATTCCGATGCTTCACTTCAGGTTTACTGTGTTCCATGGACGTTCTTATTGACATTGAAACACGGAAATTGCAACGGAATTACATACAAAAATCAAAATGCCGACTTAAGTACAAGAAGAGTGACTGATCTTACTGTCTATATTTTTAATCTTTCCTGTGAGACCAGTTTTAGATTCTGATGCGTCACTTTGGTTTACTGTATCCCTTGGACCTTAATATTGTCAATGAAACACAGAAACATCATCGGAATAAAATACAAAAGGCACAATGCCGACTTATGTACAAGGAGACTAAGTCTTCTTACTGTCTATGATTTAAACCTTTCCTGTGAGCCCAGTTTTGATTCCGATGCTTCACAACAGATTTACTGTATCCCTTGTACCTTCTTATTGACGATGAAACACAGAAATTGCATCGGAATTAAATACAAAAGGCAGAATGCCGACTTAAGTACAAGAACACTGACTCTTCTTACTGTGTATGTTTTAAACCTTTCGTGTGTGACCAGTTTTAGAATCCGATGTTTCATTTCAGGTTTACTGTATCCCTTGTACCTTCTTATTGACGATGAAACAGAGAAATTGCATCGGAAAGAAATACAAAAGGCACATTGCCGACCTAAGTACAAGAAGACTGAGTCTTTTTACTGTCTATGATTTAAACCTTTCCTGTGAGACCAGTTTTAGATTCCTATGCTTAGTTTCAGGTTTACTGTATCCCTTGGACCTCCATATTGACTATGAAACACAGAAATTGCGTCGGAAATAAATATAAAAGGCACAATGCCGACTTAAGTACAAGAGACTCTTCTTACGTTTTACGATTTGAACCTTTCCTGTGAGACCAGTTTTGATTCCGATGTTTCACTTCAGGTTTACTGTATCCCTTGGATATTCATATTGACGATGAATCACAGAAATTGCATCGGAATTAAATACAAAAGATACAACGCCGACTTAAGTACAAGAGGACTGACTCTTCTTACTTTCTATGATTTGAACCCTTCCTGTGAGACCAGTGTTAGATTCCGATGCTTCACGTCAGGTTTACTGTATCCCTTGGACCTTCTGACTGACGAAGAACCACAGAAGTTGCATTGGAATTAAAAACAAAAAGCACAATACCGCCTTAAGTACAAGAAGACTGATTCTTCTTACTGTCTATGATTTGTACCTTTCCTGCGAGACCTGTTTTAGATTACGATGCTTCACTTCATGTTTACTGTATCCCTTGGACCTTCTGACTGACGATGAACCACAGATGTTGCATTCGAATTAAATACAAAAGGACCAATGCCGTCTTAAGTACAAGAAAACTAACTCCTCTTACTGTCTATGATTTGAACCATTCCCGTCAGACCAGTTTTGATTCCGATGCTTCACTTCAGGTTTACTGTTTCCCTTGGACTTTCTTATTGACGATGAAACACAGAAAATGCGTCGGAATTAAATACAAATGCCATAATGTCCACTTAAAGACAAGAAGACTGACTCTTCTTACTGTCTATGTTTTGAACCTATCCTGTGAGACCAGTTTTAGATGCCGATGCTTTACTTCAAATTTTCTGTATCCCTTGGACCTTCTTATTGACGATGGAACATAGAAATTGCATCGGAACTAAATACAAAAGGCACAATGCCGACTGAAGTACAAGAGGACTGACTCTTCTTACATTCTATGAATTGAACCTTTACTGTGAGACCAGTTTTAGATTCCGATGCTTCACTTCAGTGTTAATGTATCCCTTGGACCTTCTTATTGACGATGAAACACAGAAATTGCGTCGGAATTAAATACAAATTTCGTAATGCCCACTTAGAAACAAGAAGACTGACTCTTCTCACTGTCTATGATTTGAACCTTTCCTATGAGACCAGTTTTAGATGACGATGCTTTACTTCAGGTTTACTGTATCCCTTGGACCTTCTTGTTGACACTGAAACACAGAAATTGCGTCGGAATTAAATACAAAAGGCACGATGCCGACATAAAAACAAGAAGACCGACTTTTCTTACTGACTATGTTTTGAACCTCTCCTGTGAGACCAGTTATTGATTCCGATGCTTTACTTCAGGTTTAGTATATCCCTTGGACCTTCTTATTGACGATGAAACACAGAAATTGCATCGAAGTAAAATACAAAAGGCACAATGCCGACTTAGGTACCAGAAGACTGACTCTTCTTACATTCTACGATTTGAACCTTTCCTGTGAGACCAGTTTTGATTCCGATGCTTCACTTCAGGTTTACTGTATCACTTAAATCTTCATATTGACGGTGAAGCACAGAAACTGTATCGGAAGTAAATACAAAAGGCACAATGCCGACTTAAGTACAAGAGGACTGACTCTTCTTACAATCTATCATTTGAACCTTTCCTGTGAGATCAGTTTTAGATTCCGATGCTTCACTTCAGGTTTACTGTATCCCTTGGACCATTTTATTGACGATGAAACAAAGAAATTGCATCGGCAGTAAATACAAAAATCACAATGCCGACTTATGTACAAGAAGACTGACTCTTCTTAATGTCTATATTTGAATCTTTACTGTGAGACCAGTTTTAGATTCCGATGCTTCACTACAGGTTTACTGTATTCCATGGACGTTCTTATTGACGATGAAACACGGAAATTGCAACGGAATTAAATACAAGAGGCACAATGCCGAGTTTAGTACAAGAAGACTGACTCCTCTTACTGTCTATGTTTTGACCTTTCCTGTGAGACCAGTTTTAGATTCCGATGCGTCACTTTGGTTTACTGTATCCCTTGGACCTTTATATTGTCAATGAAACACAGAAACATCATCGGAATAAAATACAAAAGGCACCATGCCGACTTAAGTACAAGAAGACTGACTCTATTTACTGTCTATGTTTTTAACCTTTCCTGTGAGACCAGTTTTAGATTCCTATGCTTCATTTCAGGTTTACTGTATCCCTTGTACCTTCTTATTGACGATGAGACACAGAAATTGGACCGGAATTAAATACAAGAGGCACAATGCCGACTTTAGTACAAGAAGACTGACTCCTCTTACTGTCTATGTTTTGACCTTTCCTGTGAGACCAGTTTTTATTCCGATGCTTCACTTCAGGTTTACTGTATTCCTTGGACCTTCTTATTGACGATGAAACACATAAATTGCATCGGAATTAAATACAATAGGCACAATGCCGACTTAAGTACATAAAAATTGACTCTTCTTACTGTCTATGTTTTGAACCCTTCCTGTGAGACCAGTTTTAGATTCAGATGCTTCACTTCAGGTTAACTGTATCCCTTGGACCTTCTTATTAACGAGGAAACACAGAAATTGCAACGGAATTAAATACAAAAATTCAAAATGCCGACTTAAGTACAAGAAGACTGACTCTTCTTAATGTCTATATTTGAATCTTTACTGTGAGACCAGTTTTAGATTCCGATGCTTCACTTCAGGTTTACTGTATCCCTTGGATCTTCATATTGACGATGAAACACAGATATTGCGTCGGTATTAAATGCAAAAGGCACAATGTCGACTTAAAAACATGAAGACTGACTCCTCTTACTGTCTATGTTTGAATCTTTCCCGTGTGATCAGTTTTAGATTCCGATGCTTTAGTTCAGGTTTACTGTATCCCTTGGACATTCTTATTGACGATGAAAAACAGAAATTGCATCGGATCTAAATACAAAATGCACAGTGCCGTCTTAAGTACAAGAGGACTGGCTCTTCTTACACTCTATGACTTGAAGTGTCCTGTGAGACCAGTTTTAGTTTCCGATGCCTCACTTAAGGTTTACTGTATCCCTTGTACCTTCTTATTGACGATGAAACACAGAAATTGCATCGGAATGATACACAAAACGCACAATGCCAACTTAAGTACAAGTAAACTGACTCTTCTTACTGTCTATGATTTGAGCCATTCCGGTGACAATAGTTATAGATTCCGATGCTTCACTTCAGGTTTACTGTATCCCTCTGACATTCTTATCGACGATGAAACACAGAAATTGCAACGGAATTAAATACAAAAGGCACAATGCCAACTTAAGTACGAGAAAACTGACTCTTCTTACTGTCTATGCTTTGAACCATTCCTGTGACACTAGTTATAGATTCCGATACTTCACTTCAGGTTTACTGTATCCTTCTGACCTTCTTAATGACGATGAAACACAGAAATTGCAACGGAAATAAATACAAAAGGCACAATGCCGACTTAAGTACAAATAATCTGACTCTTCTTACTGTCTATGTTTTGAACCATTCCTGTGTCACTAGTTATAGATTCCGATGCTTCACTTCAGGTTTACTGTATCCCTCTGACATTCTTATTGACGATGAAACACAGAAATTGCAACGGAATTAAATACAAAAGGCACAATGCCAACTTAAGTACGAGAAAACTGACTCTTCTTACTGTCAATGTTTTGAACCATTCCTGTGACACTAGTTATAGATTCCGATACTTCACTTCAGGTTTACTGTATCCCTCTGACCGTCTTATTGACGTTGAAACACAGAAATTGCATCGATATTAAATACAAAAGGCACAATGCCGACTTAAGTACAAGAAAACTGACTCTTGTTACTCTCTATGTTGTTAACCATTCCTCTGTCACTAGTTATAGATTCCGATGCTTCACTTCAGGTTTACTGTATCCCTCTGACCTTCTTATTGACGATGAAACACAGAGATTGCATCGGAATTAAATACAAAAGGCACAAAGCCGACTTAAATACAAGTAATCTAACTCTTCTTACTGTCTATGTTTTGAACCATTCCTGTGACACTAGTTATAGATTCCGATGCTGCACTTCAGGTATACCGTATCCCTCTGACCTTCTTATTGACGATGACACACAGAAATTGCATCGGAATTAAATACAAAAGGCGCAATGCCGACTTAAGTACAAGAAAACTGACTCTAGTTACTCTCTATGTATTTAACCACTCCTGTGTCACTAGTTATAGATTCCGATGCTTCACTTCAGGTTTACTGTATCCCTCTGACATTCTTATTGACGATGAAACGCAGAAATTGCAACGGAATTAAATACAAAAGGCACAATGCCAACTTAAGTACAAGAAAACTGACTCTTCTTACTGTCTATGTTTTGAACCATTCCTGTGACACTAGTTATAGATTCCGATACTTCACTTCAGGTTTACTGTATCCCTCTGACCGTGTTATTGACGTTGAAACATAGAAATTGCATCGATATTAAATACAAAAGGCACAATGCCGACTTAAGTACAAGAAAACTGACTCTTCTTACTGTCTATGGTTTGAACCATTCCTGTGACACTAGTTAAGGATTCCGATGCTTCACTTCAGGTTTACTGTATTCCTTGGCCCTTCTTATTGACGACGAAACACAGAAAGTGCATCGGAATTAAATAGAAAAGGCACAATGCCGACTTAAGTACAAGAAAACTGACTCTTCTTACTGTCTATGTTTTGAACCATTCCTGTGACACTAGTTCTAGATTCCGATGCTTCACTTCAGGTTTACTGTATCCCTCTGACCTTCATATTGACGATGAAATACAGAACTTGCATCGGAATTAAATACAAAAGGCACAATGCCGAATTAAGTACAAGTAAACTGACTCTTCTTACTGTCTATCTTTTGAACCGTTCCTGTGACACTACTTATAGATTCCGATGCTTCACTTCAGGTTTACTGTATCCCTCTGACCTTCTTCTTGACGATGAAACACAGAAATTGCATCGGAATTAAATACAAAAGGCACAATGCCGACCCAAGTACAAGAAGACTGGCTCTTCTTACTGTCTATGTTTTGAACCTTGATTGTGAGACTAAATTTAGATTCCGATGCTTCACTTCAGGTATACTGTATCCCTTGGCCCTTGTTATTGACGACGAAACACAGAAATTACATCGAAATTATATACAATAGGCACAATGCCGAATTAAATACAAGTAAACTGACTCTACTTAATGTCTATGTTTTGAACTATTCCTGTGACACAAGTTATAGATACCGATGCTTCACTTCAGGTTTACTGTATCCGTCTGACCTTCTTATGGACGAGGAAACACAGATATTGCATCGGAATTAAATACAAAAGGCACAATGCCGACTTAAGTACAAGAAAACTGACACTTCTTACTGTCTATGTTTTGAACCAATCCTGTGACACTAGTTATAGATTCCGATGCTTCACTTCAGGTTTACTGTATGCCTCTGACCTTCTTATTGACGATGAAACACAGAAATTGCAACGGAATTAAACACAAAGGGCACAATGCCAAATTAAGTACAAGAAAACTGACTCTTCTTACTGTCTATGTTTTGAACCGTTAGTGTGACACTAGTTATAGATTCCGATACTTCACTTCAGGTTTACTGTATCCCTCTGACCGTCTTATTGACGATGAAACACAGAAATTGCATCGGAATTAAATACAAAAGGCACAATGAGGACGTAAGTACATGAAAACTGACTCTTCTTACTGTCTATGTTCTGAACCTTTCCTGTGACACTAGTTATATATTCCGATGCTTCACCTTAGTTTTACTGCATCCCTCAGACCTTTCGTATTGACGATGAAACACAGAAATTCCATCGGAATTGAATACAAAAGGCACAATGCCGACTTAAGTACAAGAAAACTGACTCTTCTTACTGTCTATGTTTTGAACCGTTAGTGTGTCACTAGTTATAGATTCCGATGCTTCACTTCAGGTTTACTGTATCCCTGTGACCTTCTTATTGACGATGAAACACATAAATTGCATCGGAATTAAATACAAAATGCACAATGCCGACTTAAGTACAAGAAAACTGACACTTCTTGCTGTCTATGTTTTGAACCATTCCTGTGACACTAGTTACAGATTCCGATGCTTCACTTCAGGTTTACTGTATCCCTCTGACCTTCTTATTGACGATGAAACACAGAAATTGCATCAGAATTAAATACAAAAGGCACAATGCCGACTCAAGTACAAGAAGACTGGCACTTCTTACTGTCTATGATTTGAACCTTTCCGGTGAGACCGGTTTTAGATTCCGATGCTTCCCTTCAGGTTTACTGTATCCCTTGGTCCTTCTTATTGACGACGAAACACAGAAATTGCATGGGAATTAAATAGAAAAGGCACATGGCCGGGTTAAGTACAAGAAAACTGACTTTTCGTATTGTCTATGTTTTGAACCATTCCTGTGACACTAGTTATATATTCCGATGCATCACTTCAGTGTTACTGTATCCCTCTGACCTTCTTATTGACGATGAAACACAGAAGTTGCATCGGAATTAAATACAAAAGGCACAATGCCGACTTAAGTACAAGTAAACTGGCTCTTCTTACTGTCTATGTTTTGAAGCTGTCCTGTGACACTAGTTATAGATTCCGATGCTTCACTTCAGGTTTACTGTATCCCTGTGACCGTCTTATTGACGATGAAACACAGAAATTGCACCGGAATTAAATACAAAATACACAATGCCGACTCATGTACAAGACGTCTGGCTCTACTTACTGTCAATGATTTGAACCTTTCCTGTGAGACCGGTATTAGATTCCGATGACTCACTTCAGGTTTACTGTATCCCATGGACCTTCTTATTGACGACGAAACACAGAAATTGCATCGTAATTAAATAGAAAAGCACAATGCCGACTTAAGTACCAGAAAACTGACTCTTTTTACTGTCTAAGTTTTCAACCATTCCTGTAACACTAGTTATAGATTCCGATGCTTCACTTTAGGTTTACTGTATCCCTCTCACCTTCTTATTGTCGATGAAACACAGAAATTAAATCGGAATTAAATAAAAAAGGCACAACGCCGACTTAATTATAAGAAAACTGACACTTCTTACTGTCTATGCTTTGAACCATTCCTGTGACACTAGTTATAGATACCTATTCATCACTTCAGGTTTACTGTATCCCTCTGCCGTTCTTATTGACGATGAAACACAGAAATTGCATCGGAAATAAAAAAACAAAAGGCACAATAACGACTCAAGTACAAGAAGACTGGCTCTTCTTACTGTCTAAGTTTTGAACCTCTCCTGTGAGACCAGTTTTAGATTCCGATGCTTGACTTCAGGTTTACTGTACCCCTTGGACCTTCTTATTGACGATGGAACACATAAATTGCATCGGAATTAAAGACAAAAGGCGCAATGCCGACTTGAGTACAAGAAAACTGACTCTTCTTACTGCCTATGTTTTGAACCATTCCTGTGACACAAGTTATAGATTCCGATACTTCACTTCAGGTTTACTGTATCCCTCCGACCTTCTTATTGACGATGGAACACAGAAATTGCATCGGAACTAAATAGAAAAGGCACAATGCCGACTGAAGTTCAAGAAAACTGACTCTTATTACTGTCTTTGGTTTTATCCATTCCTCTGACACTAGTTATAGATTCCGATGCTTCACTTCAGGTTTACTGTATCCCTCTGACCTTCTTATTGACGATGAAACACAGAGATTGCATCGGAATTAAATACAAAAGGCACAAAGCCGACTTAAATACAAGTAATCTAACTCTTCTTACTGTCTATGTTTTGAACCATTCCTGTGACACTAGGTATAGATTCCGATGCTGCACTTCAGGTAAACCGTATCCCTCCGACCTTCTTATTGACGATGACACACAGAAATTGCATCGGAATTAAATACAAAAGGCGCAATGCCGACTTAAGTACAAGAAAACTGACTCTAGTTACTCTCTATGTATTTAACCACTCCTGTGTCACTAGTTATAGATTCCGATGCTTCACTTCAGGTTTACTGTATCCCTCTGACATTCTTATTGACGATGAAACGCAGAAATTGCAACGGAATTAAATACAAAAGGCACAATGCCAACTTAAGTACAAGAAAACTGACTCTTCTTACTGTCTATGTTTTGAACCATTCCTGTGACACTAGATATTGATTCCGATACTTCACTTCAGGTTTACTGTATCCCTATGACCGTCTTATTGACGTTGAAACATAGAAATTGCATCGATATTAAATACAAAAGGCACAATGCCGACTTAAGTACAAGAAAACTGACTCTTCTTACTGTCTATGGTTTGAACCATTCCTGTGACACTAGTTATGGATTCCGATGCTTCACTTCAGGTTTACTGTATTCCTTGGCCCTTCTTATTGACGACGAAACACAGAAAGTGCATCGGAATTAAATAGAAAAGGCACAATGCCGACTTAAGCACAAGAAAACTGACGCTTCTTACTGTCTATGTTTTGATCCATTCCTGTGACACTAGTTATAGATTCCGATGCTTCACTTCAGGTTTACTGTATCCCTCTGACCTTCATATTGACGATGAAATACAGAACTTGCATCGGAATTAAATACAAAAGGCACAATGCCGAATTAAGTACAAGTAAACTGACTCTTCTTACTGTCTATCTTTTGAACCGTTCCTGTGACACTACTTATAGATTCCGATGCTTCACTTCAGGTTTACTGTATCCCTCTGACCTTCTTCTTGACGATGAAACACAGAAACTGCATCGGAATTAAATACAAAAGGCACAATGCCGACTCAAGTACAAGAAGACTGGCTCTTCTTACTGTCTATGTTTTGAACCTTGATTGTGAGACTAGATTTAGATTCCGATGCTTCACTTCAGGTATACTGTATCCCTTGGCCCTTGTTATTGACGACGAAACACAGAAATTACATCGAAATTATATACAATAGGCATAATGCCGAATTAAATACAAGTTAACTGACTCTATATAATGTCTATGTTTTGAACTATTCCTGTGACACAAGTTATAGATACCGATGCTTCACTTCAGGTTTACTGTATCCGTCTGACCTTCTTATGGACGAGGAAACACAGATATTGCATCGGAATTAAATACAAAAGGCACAATGCCGACTTAAGTACAAGAAAACTGACTCTTGTTACTCTCTATGTTTTTAACCATTCCTCTGTCACTAGTTATAGATTCCGATGCTTCACTTCAGGTTTACTGCATCCCTCTGACCTTCTTATTGACGATGAAACACAGAGATTGCATCGGAATTAAATACAAAAGGCACAAAGCCGACTAAAATACAAGTAATCTAACTCTTCTTACTGTCTATGTTTTGAACCATTCCTGTGACACTAGTTATAGATTCCGATGCTGCACTTCAGGTATACCGTATCCCTCTGACCTTCTTATTGACGATGACACACAGAAATTGCATCGGAATTAAATACAAAAGGCGCAATGCCGACTTAAGTACAAGAAAACTGACTCTAGTTACTCTCTATGTATTTAACCACTCCTGTGTCACTAGTTATAGATTCCGATGCTTCACTTCAGGTTTACTGTATCCCTCTGACATTCTTATTGACGATGAAACGCAGAAATTGCAACGGAATTAAATACAAAAGGCACAATGCCAACTTAAGTACAAGAAAACAGACTCTTCTTTCTGTCTATGTTTTGAACCATTCCTGTGACACTAGTTATAGATTCCGATACTTCACTTCAGGTTTACTGTATCCCTCTGACCGTCTTATTGACGTTGAAACATAGAAATTGCATCGATATTAAATACAAAGGGCACAATGCCGACTTAAGTACAAGAAAACTGACTCTTCTTACTGTCTATGGTTTGAACCATTCCTGTGACACTAGTTATGGATTCCGATGCTTCACTTCAGGTTTACTGTATTCCTTGGCCCTTCTTATTGACGACGAAACACAGAAAGTGCATCGGAATTAAATAGAAAAGGCACAATGCCGACTTAAGTACAAGAAAACTGACTCTTCTTACTGTCTATGTTTTGAACCATTCCTGTGACACTAGTTATAGATTCCGATGCTTCACTTCAGGTTTACTGTATCCCTCTGACCTTCATATTGACGATGAAATACAGAACTTGCATCGGAATTAAATACAAAAGGCACAATGCCGAATTAAGTACAAGTAAACTGACTCATCTTACTGTCTATCTTTTGAACCGTTCCTGTGACACTACTTATAGATTCCGATGCTTCACTTCAGGTTTACTGTATCCCTCTGACCTTCTTCTTGACGATGAAACACAGAAATTGCATCGGAATTAAATACAAAAGGCACAATGCCGACTCAAGTACAAGAAGACTGGCT
This sequence comes from Schistocerca americana, assembly GCF_021461395.2. Lineage (NCBI taxonomy): Eukaryota > Metazoa > Arthropoda > Insecta > Orthoptera > Acrididae > Schistocerca > Schistocerca americana. The sequence continues at coordinate 1,128,862,871 of NC_060120.1, read as the reverse complement.
CTTCTTACTGTCTATGTTTTGAACCTTGATTGTGAGACTAGATTTAGATTCCGATGCTTCACTTCAGGTATACTGTATCCCTTGGCCCTTGTTATTGACGACGAAACACAGAAATTACATCGAAATTATATACAATAGGCACAATGCCGAATTAAATACAAGTAAACTGACTCTACTTAATGTCTATGTTTTGAACTATTCCTGTGACACAAGTTATAGATACCGATGCTTCACTTCAGGTTTACTGTATCCGTGTGACCTTCTTATGGACGAGGAAACACAGATATTGCATCGGAATTAAATACAAAAGGCACAATGCCGACTTAAGTACAAGAAAACTGACACTTCTTACTGTCTATGTTTTGAACCATTCCTGTGACACTAGTAATAGATTCCGATGCTTCACTTCAGGTTTACTGTATGCCTCTGACCTTCTTATTGACGATGAAACACAGAAATTGCAACGGAATTAAACACAAAGGGCACAATGCCAAATTAAGTACAAGAAAACTGACTCTTCTTACTGTCTATGTTTTGAACCGTTAGTGTGACACTAGTTATAGATTCCGATACTTCACTTCAGGTTTACTGTATCCCTCTGACCGTCGTATTGACGATGAAACACAGAAATTGCATCGGAATTAAATACAAAAGGCACAATGAGGACGTAAGTACAAGGAAACTGACTCTTCTTACTGTCTATGTTCTGAACCTTTCCTGTGACACTAGTTATATATTCCGATGCTTCACTTTAGTTTTACTGCATCCCTCAGACCTTTCGTATTGACGATGAAACACAGAAATTCCATCGGAATTGATTACAAAAGGCACAATGCCGACTTAAGTACAAGAAAACTGACTCTTCTTACTGTATATGTTTTGAACCGTTAGTGTGTCACTAGTTATAGATTCCGATGCTTCACTTCAGGTTTACTGTATCCCTGTGACCTTCTTATTGACGATGAAACACATAAATTGCATCGGAATTAAATACAAAATGCACAATGCCGACTTAAGTACAAGATAACTGACACTTCTTGCTGTCTATGTTTTGAACCATTCCTGTGACACTAGTTACAGATTCCGATGCTTCACTTCAGGTTTACTGTATCCCTCTGACCTTCTTATTGACGATGAAACACAGAAATTGCATCAGAATTAAATACAAAAGGCACAATGCCGACTCAAGTACAAGAAGACTGGCACTTCTTACTGTCTATGATTTGAACCTTTCCGGTGAGACCGGTTTTAGATTCCGATGCTTCCCTTCGGGTTTACTGTATCCCTTGGACCTTCTTATTGACGACGAAACACAGAAATTGCATGGGAATTAAATAGAAAAGGCACATGGCCGGGTTAAGTACAAGAAAACTGACTTTTCGTATTGTCTATGTTTTGAACCATTCCTGTGACACTAGTTATATATTCCGATGCATCACTTCAGTGTTACTGTATCCCTCTGACCTTCTTATTGACGATGAAACACAGAAGTTGCATCGGAATTAAATACAAAAGGCACAATGCCGACTTAAGTACAAGTAAACTGGCTCTTCTTACTGTCTATGTTTTGAAGCTGTCCTGTGACACTAGTTATAGATTCCGATGCTTCACTTCAGGTTTACTGTATCCCTGTGACCGTCTTATTGACGATGAAACACAGAAATTGCACCGGAATTAAATACAAAATACACAACGCCGACTCATGTACAAGACGTCTGGCTCTACTTACTGTCAATGATTTGAACCTTTCCTGTGAGACCGGTATTAGATTCCGATGACTCACTTCAGGTTTACTGTATCCCATGGACCTTCTTATTGACGACGAAACACAGAAATTGCATCGTAATTAAATAGAAAAGGCACAATTCCGACTTAAGTACCAGAAAACTGACTCTTTTTACTGTCTATGTTTTCAACCATTCCTGTAACACTAGTTATAGATTCCGATGCTTCACTTTAGGTTTACTGTATCCCTCTCACCTTCTTATTGTCGATGAAACACAGAAATTAAATCGGAATTAAATACAAAAGGCACAACGCCGACTTAATTATAAGAAAACTGACACTTCTTACTGTCTATGCTTTGAACCATTCCTGTGACACTAGTTATAGATACCTATGCATCACTTCAGGTTTACTGTATCCCTCTGATGTTCTTATTGACGATGAAACACAGAAATTGCATCGGAAATAAAAAAACAAAAGGCACAATAACGACTCAAGTACAAGAAGACTGGCTCTTCTTACTGTCTAAGTTTTGAACCTCTCCTGTGAGACCAGTTTTAGATTCCGATGCTTGACTTCAGGTTTACTGTACCCCTTGGACCTTCTTATTGACGATGGAACACATAAATTGCATCGGAATTAAAGACAAAAGGCGCAATGCCGACTTGAGTACAAGAAAACTGACTCTTCTTACTGCCTATGTTTTGAACCATTCCTGTGACACAAGTTATAGATTCCGATACTTCACTTCAGGTTTACTGTATCCCTCCGACCTTCTCATTGACGATGGAACACAGAAATTGCATCGGAAGTAAATAGAAAAGGCACAATGCCGACTGAAGTTCAAGAAAACTGACTCTTATTACTGTCTTTGGTTTTATCCATTCCTCTGACACTAGTTATAGATTCCGATGCTTCACTTCAGGTTTACTGTATCCCTCTGACCTTCGTATTGCCGATGAAACACAGAAATTGCATCGGAATTAAAAACAAAAGGCAGAATGCCGACTTAAGTACAAGAAAACTAACTCTTCTTACTGTCTATGTTTTGACCTGTCCTGTGACACTAGTTATTGATTCCGATGCTTCACTTCAGGTTTACTGTATCCCTCTGACCTTCTTATTGACGATGAAACACAGAAATTGCATCGGAATTAAATACAAAACGCACAATGCTGACTCATGTACCAGAAGACTGGCTCTTCTTACTGTCTTATTTTTACCTTTCCTGTGAGACCGGTTTTAGATTCCGATGCTACACTTCAGGTTTACTGTATCCCTTGGCCCTTCTTATTGACGACGAAACACAGAAATTGCAACGGATTTGAATACAAAAGGCACACTGCAGACTTAAGTACAGGAAGACTGACTCTTCTTACTGTCGACGCTTTGAACCATTCCTGTGACACTAGTTACAGATTCCGATGCTTCACTTCAGGTTTACTGTATCCCTCTGACCTTCTTATTGACGATGAAACACAGAAATTGCATCGGAATTAAATACAAAAGGCACAATGCCGACTTAAGTACAAGAAAACTGACTCTTCTTACTCTCTATGTTTTTAACCATTCCTGTGTCACTAGTTATAGATTCCGATGCTTCACTTCAGGTTTACTGTATCCCTCTGACCTTCTGACCTTCTTATTGACGAAGAAACACAGAAATTGCAACGGAATTAAATACAAAAGGCACAATGCCAACTTAAGTACAAGAAAACTAACTCTTCTTACTGTCTATGTTTTGAACCATTCCTGTGACACTAATTATAGATTCCGATACTTCACTTCAGGTTTACTGTATCCCTTGGACCGTCTTATTGACGATGAAACACAGAAATGGCAACGGAATTGAATACAAAATGCACAATGCCGACTTATGTACAAGAAGACTGACTCTTCTTACTGTCTATGTTTGAACCCTTCCTGTGACACAAGTTATAGATTCCGATGCTTCACTTCAGGTTTTCTGTATCCCTCTGACCTTCTTATTGACGATGAAACACAGATATTGCATCGGAATGAAACACAAAACGCACAATGCCAGCTTAAGTACAAGTAAACTGACTCTTCTTACTGTCCATGCTTTGAACCATTCCTGTGACACTAGTTATAGAATCCGATGCTTCACTACAGGTTTACTGTATCACTCGGACCTTCTTATTGACGATGAAACACAGAAATTGCATCGGAATTATATACAAAAGGCACAACGCCGAATTAAGTACAAGTAAACTGACTCTACATACTCTCTATGTTTTGAACTATTCCTGTAACACTAGTTATAGATTCCGATGCTTCACTTCAGGTTTACTGTATCCCTCAGACCTTCTTATTGACGATGAAGCACAGAAATTGCATCGGAATTAAATACAAAAGGCACAATGACGACTTAAGCACAAGAACACTGACTCTTCTTACTCTCTATGTTTTTAACCATTTCTGTGTCACTAGTTATAGATTCCGATGCTTCACTTCAGGTTTACTGTATCCCTCTGACCTTCTTATTGACGAAGAAACACAGATATTGCAACGAAATTAAATACAAAAGGCACAATGCCAACTTAAGTACAAGAAAACTAACTCTTCTTACTGTCTATGTTTTGAACCATTCCTGTGACACTAGTTAGAGATTCCGATACTTCACTTCAGGTTTACTGTATCCCTTGGACCGTCTTATTGACGATGAAACACAGAAATTGCAACGGAATTGAATACAAAAGGCACAATGCCGACTTATGTACAAGAAGACTGACTCTTCTTACTGTCTATGTTTGAACCTTTCCTGTGACACTAGTTATAGATTCCGATGCTTCACTTCAGGTTTACTGTATCCCTCTGACCTTCGTATTGACGATGAAACACAGAAATTGCATCGGAATGAAACACAAAACGCACAATGCCAACTTAAGTACAAGTAAACTGACTCTTCTTACTGTCCATGCTTTGAACCGTTCCTGTGACACTAGTTATAGATTCCGATGCTTCACTACAGGTTTACTGTATCTCTCTGAACTTCTTACTGACGATGAAACACAGAGATTGCATCGGAATTATATACAAAAAGCACAACGCCGAATTAAGTACAATTAAACTGACTCTACATACTGTCTATGTTTTGAACCTTTCCTGTGAGACCGGTTTTAGAATCCGATGCTTCACTTCAGATTTACTGTATCCCTTGGACCTTCTTATTGACGACGAAACACAGAAATTGCATCGGAATTAAATACAAAAGGCACAATGCCGATTTAAGTACAAGTAAACTGACTCTTCTTACTGTCTATGTTTTGAACCATTCCAGTGACACTAGTTATGGATTCCGATGCTTCACTTCAGGTTTACTGTAACCCTCTGACCGTCTTATTGACGATGAAACACACAAATTGCATCGGAATTAAATACAACGAGCACAATGCCGATTTAAGTACAAGAAAACTGACGCTTCTTACTGTCTATGTTTTGAATTATTCCTGTGACACTAGTTATAGATTCCGATGGTTCACTTCAGGTTTACTGTATCCCTCTGACCTTCTTAATGACGATGAAACACAGAAATTGCATCGTAATACAAACAAAAGGCACAATGACGACTTATGTACAAGAAGACTAACTCTTCTTACTGTCTATGTTTAGAACCATTACTGTGACACTAGTTAAAGATTCCGATGCTTCACTTCAGGTTAACTGTATCCCCCTGACCTTCTTATTGACGATGAAACACAGAAATTGCATCGAAATTAAATACAAAAGGCACAATGCCGACTTATGTACAAGAAAACTGACATTTCTTACTGTCTATGTTTTGAACCATTCCTGTGACACTAGTTATGAATTCCGATGCTTCACTTCAGGTTTACTGTATCCCTCTGACCTTTCGTATTGACGATTAAACACAGAAACAGCATCGGAATTGAATACAAAAGGCACAATGCCGACTTAAGTACAATAAAACTGACGCTTCTTACTGTTTATGTTTTGAACCACTCCTGTGACACTAGTTATAGATTCCGATGCTTCACTTCAGGTTTACTGTATCCCTCTGACCTTCCTATTGACGATTAAGCACAGGAATTGCATCGGAACTAATTACAAAAGGCACAATGCCGACGTAAGTACAAGAAAACCGTCTCTTCGTACTGTATATGTTTTGAACCATTCCTGTGACATTTGTTATAGATTCCGATGCTTCACTTCAGGTTTACTGTATCCCTCTGACCTTCGTATTGCCGATGAAAAACAGAAATTGCATCGGAATTAAAAACAAAAGGCAGAATGCCGACTTAAGTACAAGAAAACTAACTCTTCTTACTGTCTATGTTTTAACCTGTCCTGTGACACTAGTTATTGATTCCGATGCTTCACTTCGGGTTTACTGTATCCCTCTCACCTTCTTGTTGACGATGAAACACAGAAATTGCGTCGGAATTAAATACAAAACGCACAATGCTGACTCATGTACCAGAAGACTGGCTCTTCTTACTGTCTATTTTTTTACCTTTCCTGTGAGACCGGTTTTAGACTCCGATGCTACACTTCAGGTTTACTGTATCCCTTGGCCCTTCTTATTGACGACGAAACACAGAAATTGCATCGGAATTATATAGAAAAGGCACAATGCCGACTTAAGTACAAGAAATCTGACTTTTCATATTGTCTATGTCTTATCCATTCTTGTGACACTAGTTATAGAGTCCGATTCTTCACTTCAGGTTTGCTGTATCACTCTGACCGCCTTATTGACGATGAAACACAGAAATTGCATCGGAATTAAATACAAAAGGCACAATGCCGACTTAAGTACAAGAAGACTGACTCTTCTTACTGTCGATTCTTTGAACCATTCCTGTGACACTAGTTATAGATTCCGATGCTTCACTTCAGGTTCACTGTAACCCTCTGACCTTCTTATTGACGATGAAACACAGAAATTGCAACGGATTTGAATACAAAAGGCACACTGCAGACTTAAGTACAAGAAGACTGACTCTTCTTACTGTCGACGTTTTGAACCATTCCTGTGACACTAGTTTAAGATTCCGATGCTTCACTTCAGGTTTACTGTATCCCTCTGACCTTCTTATTGACGATGAAACACAGAAACTGCATCGGAAATAAATACGAAAAAGCGCAATGCCGACTTAAGTACATGAAAATTGACTCTCCTTCCTGTGTATGCTTTGAACCATTCCTGTCACACTAGTTTTAGATTCCGATGCGTCAATTCAAGTTTACAGTATCCCTCTGACCTTCTTACTGACGATGAAACACAGAAATTGCATCGGAATGATACACAAAACGCACAATGCCAACTTAAGTACAAGTAAACTGACTCTACTTACTGTCTATGCTTTGAACTATTCCTGTGACACTAGTTATAGATTCCGATACTTCACTTCAGGTTTACTGTATCCCTCTGACCTTTCGTAGTGACGATTAAACACAGAAACAGCATCGGAATTGAATACAAAAGGCACAATGCCGACTTAAGTACAATAAAACTGACGCTTCTTACTGTTTATGTTTTGAACCACTCCTGTGACACTAGTTATAGATTCCGATGCTTCACTTCAGGTTTACTGTTTCCCTGTGACCTTCTTATTGACGATGAAACACAGATATTGCATCGGAATTAAATACAAAATGCACAATGCCGACTTAAGTACAAGAAAATTGACTCTTCTTACTATCTATGTTTTCAACCATTCCTGGAACACTAGTTATAGATTCCGATGCTTCACTTCAGGTTAACTGTATCCCCCTGACCTTCTTATTGACGATGAAACACAGAAATTGCATCGGAATTAAATACAAAAGGCACAATGACGACATTAGTACTAGTAAACTGACTCTTCCTACTGTCTATGTTTTGAACCATTCCTGTGACACTAGTTATAGATTCCGATGCTTCACTTCAGGTTTACTGTATCCCTCTGACCTTCTTATGGGCGATGAAACATAGAAATTGCATCGGAATTAAATACAAAAGGCACAATGCAGACTTAAGTACAAAAAGACTGACTCTTCTTACTCTCTATGTTTTGAACCAATCCTGTGACACTAGTTATAGATTCCGATGCTTCACTTCAGGTTTACTGTAACCCTCTGACCTTCTTATTGACGATGTAGCACAGAAATTGCATAGGAATTAAACAGAAAAGGCACAATGCCGTCTTAAGTACAAGAAAACTGACTCTTCTTACTGTCTATGTTTTGAACCATTCCTGTGACACTAGTTACAGATTCCGATGGTTCACTTCAGGTTTATTGTATCTCTCTGACCTTCATATTGACGATGAAACACAGACATTGCATCGGAATTAAAGACAAAAGGCACAATGCCGACTTAAGTACAAGAAAACTGACTCCTCTTACTGTCTATGTTTTGAACCATTTCTGTGACACTAGTTATAGATTCCGATGCTTCACTTCAGTTTTACTATATCCCCCTGACGTTCGTTTTGACGATGACACACAGAAATTACATCGGAATTAAATACAAAAGGCACAATGCCGACATAAGTAAAAGAAAAGTGACTCTTCTTACTGTCTATGTTTTTAACTATTCCTGTGACACTAGTTGTAGACTCCGATGCTTCACTTCAGGTTTGCTGTATCCCTCTGACCTTCTTATTGACGATGAAACACAGAAATTGCATCAGAATTAAATACAAGTGGCACAGTGCCGACTTAAGTACAAGAAAACTGACACTTCTTACTGTCTATGTTTTGAACCATTCCTGTGACACTAGTTATAGATTCCGATGCTTCACTTCTGGTTTACTGTAACCCACTGACCATCTTATTGACGATGAAGCACAGAAATTGCATGGGAATTAAGTACAAAATGCACAATGCCGACTTAAGTACAAGAAAACTGACTCTTCTTACTGTCTATGTTTTGAACCATTCCTGTGACACTAGTTATAGATTCAGATGCTTCACTTCGGGTTTACTGAATCCCTCTGTCCGTCTTATTGACGATGAAACACAGAAATTGCATCGGAGTTAAATACAAAAGCACAATGCCGACTCAAGTACAAGAAGACTGGCTCTTCTTACTGCCCATGTTTTGAACCATTCCTGTGACACTAGTTATAGATTGCGATGGTTCACTTCAGGTTTACTGTATCCCTCTGACCTTCTTATTGACGATAAAACACATAAATTGCATCGGAATTAAATACAAAAGGTACAATGCCGACTTAAGTACAAGAAAACTGACTCTTCCTACTGTCTATGTTTTGAACTATTCCTGTGACACTAGTTATAGATTCCGATGCTTCACTGCATGTTTACTGTATCTCTCCGACCGTCTTATTGACGATGTATCACCGAAATTGAATCGGAATTAAATACGAAAGGCACAATGCCCACATCCTTAAAAGAAATCTGACTCTTCTTACTGTCTATGTTTTGAACCATTCCTGTGACACTAGTTAAAGATTCCAATGTTTCACTTCAGGTTTACTGTATCCTTCTGACCTTCTTATTGCCGACGAAACACAGAAATTCCATCGGCATGAAATACAAAAGGCACAATGCCGTCTTAAGTACAAGAAAACTGACTCTTCTTACTGTCTATGTATTGAACCATTCCTGTGACACTAGTTATAGACCATGATGCTTCACTTCAGGTTTACTGTATTCCTCTGACGTTCATATTGACGATGAAACACAGAAATTGCATCCGAATTAAATGCAAAAGGCACAATGCCGACTTAAGTACAAAAAACTGACTCTACTTACTGTCTATGTTTTGAACCATTCCTGTGACACTAGTTATAGATACCGATGCTTCACTTCATGTTTACTGTATCCCTCTGACCTTCTTATTGACGATGAAACACAGAAATTGCATCAGAAATAAATACAAAAGGCACAATGCCGACTTAAGTACAAGAAAACAGACCATTCTTACCTTTTACGTTTCTTTCCATTCCTGTAACACTAGTTATAGATTCCGATGCTTCACATCAGGTTTACTGTATCCCTCTGACCTTCTTATTGACGATGAATTACAGAGTTTTCATCGGAATTAAATACAAAAGGCTCAATGCCGACTCAAGCACAAGAAGACTGGCTCTTCTTACTGTCTATGTTTAAACCATTCCTGTGACAATCGTTATGGATTCCGATGCTTCACCTTCAGGTTTACTGTGTCCCTCTGATCTTCTTATTGACGATGCAACACAGATATTGCATCGGAATTTAATACAAAAGGCACATTGCCGACTTAAGTACAAGAAGACTGACCTTTCTTACTGTCTATGTTTCGAACCATTCCTGTGACACTAGTTATAGATTCCGATGCTTCACTTCAGGTTTACTGTATCCCTCTGACCTTCTTATTGACGATGAAACACAGATATTGCATCGGAATTAAATACAAAAGGCACAATGCCGACTTATGTACAAGAAAACTGACTCTTCTTACTGTCTATGTTTTGAACCATTCCTGTGCCACTAGTTATAGATTCCGATGGTTCACTTCAGGTTTACTGTATCCCTCTGACCTTCATATTGACGATGAAACACAGAAATTGCATCGGAATTTAATACAAAAGGCACAATGCCGACTTCAGTACTAGGAGACTGACTCATCCTACTGTCTATGTTTTAAACCATTCCTGTGACACAAGTTATAGGTTCCGATGCTTCACCTCAGGTTTACTGTAACCCTCTGACCTTCGTATTGACGATGAAGCACAGAAATTGCATCGGAATTAAATACAAAAGGCACAATGCCGACTTAAGTACACGAAAACTGACTCTTGCTACTGCCTATGTTTTGAACCATTCCTGTGACACAAGTTATAGATTCAGATGCTTCACTTCTGGTTCACTGTATCCCTCTGTCCACCTTATTGACGATGAAACACAGAAATTGCATCGGAATTAAATACAAGAGGCACAATACCGACTCAAGTACAAGAAGACTGGCTCTTCTTATTGTCTATGCTTTGAACCATTCCTGTGACACTAATTATAGATTCCGATGCTTCACTTCAGGATAACTGTATACCTCTGACCTTCTTATTGACGATGAAACACAGAAATTGCATCGGAATTAAATACAAAAGGCACAATGCCGACTTAAGTACTAGAAGACTGACCCTTCCTACTATCAATGCTTTGAACCATTCCTGTGACACTAGTTATAGATTCCGCTGCTTCACTTCAGGTTTACTGTATCCCTCTGACCTTCTTATTGACGATGAAACACAGAAATTGCATCGGAATTAAATACAAAAGGCTCAATGCCGACTCAAGTAATAGAAGACTGGCTCTTCTTACCGTCTATGATTTGAACCATTCCTGTGACACTAGTTATAAATTCAGATGCTTCACTTCAGGTTTACTGTATCCGTCTGACCTTCTTATTGACATTGAAACACAGAAATTGCATCGGAATTAAATAGAAAAGGCACCATGACGACTCAAGTACAGGCAGACTGGCTCTTCTTACTGTCTATGTTTTGAACCATTCCTGTGACACTAGTTATAGATTCCGATGCCTCACTTCAGGTTTACTGTATCCCTCTGACCTTCATATTGACGATGAAACACAGAAATTACATCGGAATTATATACAAGTGGCACATTGCCGACCTAAGTACAAGAAGACAGACCCTTCATATTGTCTATGTTTTGAACCTTTCCTGTGACACTAGTCATAGATTCCGATGCTTCACTTCAGGTTTACTGTATCCCTCTGACCATCTTATTGACGATCAAACACAGAAATTGCATCGGATTTAAATACAAAAGTCACAATGCCGACTCAAGACAAGAGGACTGGCTCTTCTTACTGTCTATGTTTTGAACCTATTCTGCGAGACCGGATTTACATTCCGATGCTTCACTTCAGGTTTACTGTATCCCTTGGACCTTCTTATAGACGACGAAACACAGAAATTACATCGGAATTATATACAAAAGGCACAATGCCGACTTAAGTACAAGAAAACTGACTCTTCCTACTGTCTATGTTTTTAACCATTCCTGTGACACTAGTTATGGATTCCGATGCTTCACTTCAGGTTTTCTGTATCCCTCTGACCTTCATATTGACGATGAAACACAGAAATAGCATCGGAATTAAATACAAATGGCACAATGCCGGCTTAAGTACAAAAAAACTGACTCTTCTTACTGTCTATGTCTTGAACCATTACCGTGACACTAGTTATAGATTCCGATACTTCACTTGAGGTTTACTGTATCCCTCTGACCTTTTTGTTGACGATGAAACACAGAAATTGCATCGGAATTAAATACAAAAGGCACAATGCCGACTTAAGTACAAGAAAACTGACTCTTCTTACTGACTATGTTTTGAACCATTCCTGTGACACTAGTTATAGATTGCGATGCTTCACTTTAGGTTTATTGTATCCCTCTGACCTTCATACTGACGATGAAACACAGAAATTGCATCCGAATTAAATACAAAAGGCACAATGCCGACTTATGTACAAGAAAACTGACTCTTCTTACTGTCTATGTTTTGAACCATTCCTGTGACACTAGTTATAGATTCCGCTGCTTCACTTCAGGTTTACTGTATCCCTCTGACCTTATTGACGATGAAGCACAGAAATTGCATCGGAAATAAATACAAAAATCACAATGCCGACTTAAGTAGTAGAAAACTGACTCTTCCTACTGTCTATATTTTGAACCATTCCTGTAACACTAGTTATAGATTCCGATGCTTCACTTCAGGTTTACTGTAGCCCTCTGACCTTCTTATTGACGTTGAAACACAGAATTTTCATCGGAATTAAATACAAAAGGCTCAATGCCGACTCAAGTACAAGAAGACTGGCTCTTCTTACTGTCTGTGTTTGAACCTTTCCTGTGACAATAGTTAAGGATTCCGATGCTTCACCTTCAGATTTACTGTGTCCCTCTGATCTTCTTATTGACGATGCAACACAGATATTGCATCGGAATTAAATACAAAAGGCACATTGCCGACTTAAGTATAGGAAGACTGACCTTTTTTACTGTCTATATTTTGAACCATTCCTGTAACACTAGTTATAGATTCCGATGCTTCACTTCAGGTTTACTGTATCCCTCTGACCTTCTTATTGACGATGAAACACAGATATTGCATCGGAATTAAATACAAAAGGCACAATGCCCACTTAAGTACAAAAAGACTGACTCTTCTTACTCTCTATGTTTTGAACCATTCCTGTGCCACTAGTTATAGATTCCGATGGTTCACTTCAGGTTTACTGTATCCCTCTGACCTTCATATTGACGATGAAACACAGAAATTGCATCGGAATTTAATACAAAAGGCACAATGCCGACTTCAGTACTAGGAGACTGACTCATCCTACTGTCTATGTTTTAAACCATTCCTGTGACACAAGTTATAGGTTCCGATGCTTCACCTCAGGTTTACTGTAACCCTCTGACCTTCGTATTGACGATGAAGCACAGAAATTGCATCGGAATTAAATACAAAAGGCACAATGCCGACTTAAGTACAGGAAAACTGACTCTTGCTACTGCCTATGTTTTGAACCATTCCTGTGACACTAGTTATAGATTCAGATGCTTCACTTCTGGTTCACTGTATCCCTCTGTCCACCTTATTGACGATGAAACACAGAAATTGCATCGGAATTAAATACAAGAGGCACAATGCCGACTCAAGTACAAGAAGACTGGCTCTTCTTATTGTCTATGCTTTGAACCATTCCTGTGACACTAATTATAGATTCCGATGCTTCACTTCAGGATAACTGTATACCTCTGACCTTCTTATTGACGATGAAACACAGAAATTGCATCGGAATTAAATACAAAAGGCACAATGCCGACTTAAGTACTAGAAGACTGACCCTTCCTACTATCAATGCTTTGAACCATTCCTGTGACACTAGTTATAGATTCCGCTGCTTCACTTCAGGTTTACTGTATCCCTCTGACCTTCTTATTGACGATGAAACACAGAAATTGCATCGGAATTAAATACAAAAGGCTCAATGCCGACTCAAGTAATAGAAGACTGGCTCTTCTTACCGTCTATGATTTGAACCATTCCTGTGACACTAGTTATAAATTCAGATGCTTCACTTCAGGTTTACTGTATCCGTCTGACCTTCTTATTGACATTGAAACACAGAAATTGCATCGGAATTAAATAGAAAAGGCACCATGACGACTCAAGTACAGGCAGACTGGCTCTTCTTACTGTCTGTGTTTTGAACCATTCCTGTGACACTAGTTATAGATTCCGATGCCTCACTTCAGGTTTACTGTATCCCTCTGACCTTCATATTGACGATGAAACACAGAAATTACATCGGAATTATATACAAGTGGCACATTGCCGACCTAAGTACAAGAAGACAGACCCTTCATATTGTCTATGTTTTGAACCTTTCCTGTGACACTAGTCATAGATTCCAAAACTTCACTTCAGGTTTACTGTATCCCTCTGACCTTCTTATTGACGATGAAACACAGAAATTGCATCTTAGTTAAATACAAAAAACTCAATGCCGACTTAAGTACAGGAAGAAAAAAATGGTTCAAATGGCTCCTAGCACTATGGGACTCAACTGCTGTGGTCATAAGTCCCCTAGAACTTAGAACTACTTAAACCTAACTAACCTAAGGACAGCACACAACACCCAGCCATCACGAGGCAGAGAAAATCCCTGACCCCGGCGGGAATCAAACCCGGGAACCCGGGCGTGGGAAGCGAGTACGCTACCGCATAAGTACAGGAAGACTGACTCTTCTTACCGTCTATGTTTTGAACCATTCCTGTGACACTACTTATAGATTCCGATGCTTCACTTCAGGTTTACTGTATCCCTCTGACCTTCTTATTGACGATCAAACACAGAAATTGCATCGGATTTAAATACAAAAGTCACAATGCCGACTCAAGACAAGAGGACTGGCTCTTCTTACTGTCTATGTTTTGAACCTTTTCTGCGAGACCGGATTTACATTCCGATGCTTCACTTCAGGTTTACTGTATCCCTTGGACCTTCTTATAGACGACGAAACACAGAAATTACATCGGAATTATATACAAAAGGCACAATGCCGACTTAAGTACAAGAAAACTGACTCTTCCTACTGTCTATGTTTTTAACCATTCCTGTGACACTAGTTATGGATTCCGATGCTTCACTTCAGGTTTTCTGTATCCCTCTGACCTTCATATTGACGATGAAACACAGAAATAGCATCGGAATTAAATACAAATGGCACAATGCCGGCTTATGTACAAAAAAACTGACTCTTCTTACTGTCTATGTCTTGAACCATTACCGTGACACTAGTTATAGATTCCGATACTTCACTTGAGGTTTACTGTATCCCTCTGACCTTTTTGTTGACGATGAAACACAGAAATTGCATCGGAATTAAATACAAAAGGCACAATGCTGACTTAAGTACAAGAAAACTGACTCTTCTTACTGACTATGTTTTGAACCATTCCTGTGACACTAGTTATAGATTGCGATGCTTCACTTTAGGTTTATTGTATCCCTCTGACCTTCATACTGACGATGAAACACAGAAATTGCATCCGAATTAAATACAAAAGGCACAATGCCGACTTATGTACAAGAAAACTGACTCTTCTTACTGTCTATGTTTTGAACCATTCCTGTGACACTAGTTATGGATTCCGATGCTAAACTTCAGGTTTACTGTATCCCTCTGACCTTATTGACGATGAAGCACAGAAATTGCATCGGAAATAAATACAAAAATCACAATGCCGACTTAAGTAGTAGAAAACTGACTCTTCCTACTGTCTATGTTTTGAACCATTCCTGTAACACTAGTTATAGATTCCGATGCTTCACTTCAGGTTTACTGTAGCCCTCTGACCTTCTTATTGACGTTGAAACACAGAATTTTCATCGGAATTAAATACAAAAGGCTCAATGCCGACTCAAGTACAAGAAGACTGGCTCTTCTTACTGTCTGTGTTTGAACCTTTCCTGTGACAATAGTTAAGGATTCCGATGCTTCACCTTAAGATTTACTGTGTCCCTCTGATCTTCTTATTGACGATGCAACACAGATATTGCATCGGAATTAAAAACAAAAGGCACATTGCCGACTTAAGTATAGGAAGACTGACCTTTTTTACTGTCTATGTTTTGAACCATTCCTGTAACACTAGTTATAGATTCCGATGCTTCACTTCAGGTTTACTGTATCCCTCTGACCTTCTTATTGACGATGAAACACAGATATTGCATCGGAATTAAATACAAAAGGCACAATGCCCACTTAAGTACAAAAAGACTGACTCTTCTTACTCTCTATGTTTTGAACCATTCCTGTGACACTAGTTATTGATTCCGATGCTTCACTTCAGGTTTACTATAACCCTCTGACCTTCTTATTGACGATGAAACACAGAAATTGCATCGGAATTAAATACAAAAGGCACAATGCCGACTTATGTACAAGAAAACTGACTCTTCTTACTGTCTATGTTTTGAACCATTCCTGTGACACTAGTTATAGATTCCGATGCTTCACTTCAGGTCTACTGTATCCCGCTGACCTTCATATTGACGATGAAACACAGAAGTTGCATCGGAATTAAATACAAAAGGCACAATGCCGACTTCAGTACTGGAAGACTTACTCTTCCTACTGTCTATGTTTTGAACCATTCCTGTGACACAAGTTATACATTCCGATTCATCACTTCAGGTTTACTGTAACCCTCTGACCTTCTTATTGACGATGAAGCACAGAAATTGCATCGGAATTCAATACAAAAGGCACAATGCCGACTTAAGTACAAGAAAACTGACTCTTCTTACTGTCTATGTTTTGAACCATTCCTGTGACACTAGTTACAGATTCAGATGCTTCACTTCAGGTTTACTGTATCCCTCTGTCCGCCTTATTGACGATGAAACACAGAATTTGCATCGGAATTAAATACAAGAGGCACAATGCCGACTCAAGTAGAAGAAGACGGGCTCTTCTTATTGTCTATGTATTGAACCATTCCTGTGACACTAGTTATAGATTCCGATGCTTCACTTCAGGATAACTGTATCCCTCTGACCTTCTTATTGACGATGAAACACAGAAATTGCATCGGAATTAAATACAAAAGGCACAATGCCGACTTAAGTACTAGAAGACTGACTCTTCCTACTGTCAATGCTTTGAACCATTCCTGTGACACTAGTTATAGATTCCGATGCTTCACTTCAGGTTTACTGTATCCCTCTGACCTTCTTATTGACGATGAAACTCAGAAATTGCATCGGAATTAAATGCAAAAGGCTCAGTGCCGACTCAAGTACAAGAAGACTGGCTCTTCTTACCGTCTATGTTTTGAACCATTCCTGTGACGCTAGTTATAGATTCAGATGCTTCACTTCAGGTTTACTGTATCCGTCTGACCTTCTTATTGACGTTGAAACACAGAAATTGCATCGGAATTAAATACAAAAGGCACAATGCCGACTCAAGTACATGCAGACTGGCTCTTCTTGCTGCCTATGTTTTTGAACCATTCCTGTGACACTAGTTATAGATTCCGATGCTTCACTTCAGGTTTACTGTATCCCTCTGACCTTCTTATTGACGAGGAAACACAGAAATTGCATCGGAATTAAGTACAAGAGGCGCAATGCCGACTCAAGTACAAGAAGACAGACCCTTCTTATTGTCTATATTTTGAACCTTTCCTGTGACACTAGTCATAGATTCCGATACTTCACTTCAGGTTTACTGTACCCTCTGACCTTCTTATTGACGATGAAACACAGAAATTGCATCTTAGTTAAATATAAAATGCTCAATGCCGACTTAAGTACAGTTAGACTGACTCTTCCTACTGTCTATAATTTTAAGCATTCCTGTGACACTAGTTATAGATTCCGATGCTTCACCTCAGGTTTGCTGTATCCCTCTGACCTTCTTATTGACGATGAAACACAAAAATTGCATCGGAATTAAATACAAATGGCACAATGCCGGCTTAAGTACAAGAAAACTGACTCTTCTTACTGTCTATGTTTTGACCATTCCTGTGACACTAGTTATAGATTCCGATACTTCACTTGAGGTTTACTGTATCCCTCTGACCTTCTTATTGACGATGAAACACAGAAATTGCATCGGAATTAAATACAAAAGGCACAATGCCGACTAAAGTACAAGAAAACTGACTCTTCTTACTGACTATGTTTTAAACCATTCCTGTGACACTAGTTATAGATTGCGATGCTTCACTTCAGGTTTACTGTATCCCTCTGACCTTCATATGTACGATGAAACACAGAAATTGCATCGGAATTAAATACAAAAGGCACAATGCCCACTTAAGTACAAGAAAACTGACTTTACTTACTGTCTATGTTTTGAACCTTTCCTGTGACACTAGTTATAGATTCCGATGCTTTACTTCAGGTTTACTGTATCCCTCTGACCTTCTTATTGACGATGAAACCCAGAAATTGCATCGGAATTAAATACAAAAGGCACAATGCCGACTTAAGTACAAGAAAACTGACTCTTCGTACTGTCTATGATTTGAAACATTCCTGTGACACTAGTTATAGATTCCGATGCTTCAATTCAGGTTTACTGTATCCCTCTGACCTTCTTATTGACGACGAAACACAGAAATTGCATCGGAATTATATACAAAAGGCACAATGCCGACTTAAGTACAAGAAAACTGACTCTTCTTACTGTCTATGTTTTGAACCATTCCTGTGACACTAGTTATAGTCTGCGATGCTTAACTTCAGGTTTACTGTATCCCTCTGACCTCCATATTGACGATGAAACACAGAAGATGCATCTGAATTAAATACAAAAGGCACAATGCCGGCTTAAGTACAAGAAAACTGACTCTTCTTACTGTCTATGTTTTGAAAAATTCCTGTGACACTAGTTATAGATTCCGATACTTCACTTGAGTTTTACTGTATCCCTCTGACCTTCTTATTGACGATGAAACACAGAAATTGCATCTTAGTTAAATACAAAAGGCTCAATGCCGACTGAAGTACAGGAAGACTGACTCTTCTTACCGTCTATGTTTTGAACCATTCCTGTGACACTAGTTCTAGATACCGATGCTTCACTTCAGGTTTACTGTATCCCTCAGACCTTCTTATTGACGATCAAACACAGAAATTGCATTGGAATTAAATACAAAAGGCACAATGCCGACTCAAGTACAAGAGGACTGGCCCTTCTTACTGTCTATGTTTTGGACCTTTCCTGTGAGACCGGATTTAGATTCCGATGCTTCACTTCAGGTTTACTGTGTCCCTTGGACTTTCTTATAGACGACGAAACACAGAAATTGCATCGGAATTAAATAGAAAAGCACAGTGCCGACTTAAGTACAAGAAAACTGACTCTTCTTACTGCCTTTGTTTTGAACCATTCCTGTGACACTAGTTATAGATACCGATGCTTCACTTTAGGTTTACTGTATCCCTCTGACCTTCTTATTAACGATGAAACACAGAAATTGCATCGGAATTAAATACAAAAGGCACAATGCCGACTTAAGTACACGAAAACTGACGCTTCTTACTGTTTATGTTTTGAACCATTCCTGTGACACTAGTTATAGATTCCGATGCTTCACTTCAGGTTTACTGTATCCCTGTGACCTTCTTATTGACGATGAAACACAGAAATAGCATCGGAATAAAATAAAATACTCACAATGCCGTCTTAAGTACAAGAAAACTGACTCTTCTTGCTGTCTATGTTTTGAACCATTTCTGTGACACTAGTTATAGATTCCGATGCTTCACTTCAGGTTTACTGTAACCCTCTGACCTTCTTATTGACGATGAAGCACAGAAATTCATCGGAATTCAATACGAAAGGCACAATGCCGACTTAAGTACAAGAAAACTGACTCTTCTTACTGTCTATATTTTGAACCATTCCTGTGACACTAGTTATAGATTCAGATGCTTCACTTGAGGTTTACTGTATCCCTCTGTCCGCCTTATTGACGATGAAACACAGAATTTGCATCGGAATTAAATACAAGAGGCACAATGCCGACTCAAGTAGAAGAAGACGGGCTCTCCTTATTGTCTATGTATTAAACCATTCCTGTGACACTAGTTATAGATTCCGATGCTTCACTTCAGGATAACTGTATCCCTCTGACCTTCTTATTGACGATGAAACACAGAAATTGCATCGGAATTAAATACAAAAGGCACAATGCCGACTTAAGTACTAGAAGACAGACTCTATCTACTGTCAATGCTTTGAACCATTCCTGTGACACTAGTTATAGATTCCGATGCTTCACTTCAGGTTTACTGTATCCCTCTGACCTTGTTATTGACGATGAAACACAGAAATTGCATCGGAATTAAATACAAAAGGCTCAATGCCGACTCAAGTACAAGAAGACAGACCCTTCTTATTGTCTATATTTTGAACCTTTCCTGTGACACTAGTCATAGATTCCGATACTTCACTTCAGGTTTACTGTATCCCTCTGACCTTCTTATTGACGATGAAACACAGAAATTGCATCGGAATTAAATACAAATGGCACAATGCCGGCTTAAGTACAAGACAACTGACTCTTCTTACTGTCTATGTTTTGAACCATTCCTGTGACACTAGTTATAGATTCCGATACTTCACTTGAGGTTTACCGTATCCCTCTGACCTTCTTATTGACGATGAAACACAGAAATTGCATCGGAATTAAATACAATAGGCACAATACCGACTTAAGTACAAGAAAACTGACTCTTCTTACTGACTATGTTTTGAACCATTCCTGTGACACTAGTTATAGATTGCGATGCTTCACTTCAGGTTTACTGTATCCCTCTGACCTTCATATTGACGATGAAATACAGAAATTGCATCGGAATTAAATACAAAAGGCACAATGCCGACTTAAGTACAAGAAAACTGACTTTATTTACTGTCTATGTTTTGAACCTTTCCTGTGACACTAGTTATAGATTCCGATGCTTTACTTCAGGTTTACTGTATCCCTCTGACCTTCATATGTACGATGAAACACAGAAATTGCATCGGAATTAAATACAAAAGGCACAATGCCGACTTAAGTACAAGAAAACTGACTTTACTTACTGTCTATGTTTTGAACCTTTCCTGTGACACTAGTTATAGATTCCGATGCTTTACTTCAGGTTTACTGTATCCCTCTGACCTTCTTATTGACGATGAAACCCAGAAATTGCATCGGAATTAAATACAAAAGGCACAATGCCGACTTAAGTACAAGAAAACTGACTCTTCGTACTGTCTATGATTTGAAACATTCCTGTGACACTAGTTATAGATTCCGATGCTTCAATTCAGGTTTACTGTATCCCTCTGACCTTCTTATTGACGACGAAACACAGAAATTGCATCGGAATTATATACAAAAGGCACAATGCCGACTTAAGTACAAGAAAACTGACTCTTCTTACTGTCTATGTTTTGAACCATTCCTGTGACACTAGTTATAGTCTGCGATGCTTAACTTCAGGTTTACTGTATCCCTCTGACCTCCATATTGACGATGAAACACAGAAGATGCATCTGAATTAAATACAAAAGGCACAATGCCGGCTTAAGTACAAGAAAACTGACTCTTCTTACTGTCTATGTTTTGAAAAATTCCTGTGACACTAGTTATAGATTCCGATACTTCACTTGAGGTTTACTGTATCCCTCTGACCTTCTTATTGACGATGAAACACAGAAATTGCATCTTAGTTAAATACAAAAGGCTCAATGCCGACTGAAGTACAGGAAGACTGACTCTTCTTACCGTCTATGTTTTGAACCATTCCTGTGACACTAGTTCTAGATACCGATGCTTCACTTCAGGTTTACTGTATCCCTCAGACCTTCTTATTGACGATCAAACACAGAAATTGCATTGGAATTAAATACAAAAGGCACAATGCCGACTCAAGTACAAGAGGACTGGCCCTACTTACTGTCTATGTTTTGGACCTTTCCTGTGAGACCGGATTTAGATTCCGATGCTTCACTTCAGGTTTACTGTGTCCCTTGGACTTTCTTATAGACGACGAAACACAGAAATTGCATCGGAATTAAATAGAAAAGCACAGTGCCGACTTAAGTACAAGAAAACTGACTCTTCTTACTGCCTTTGTTTTGAACCATTCCTGTGACACTAGTTATAGATACCGATGCTTCACTTTAGGTTTACTGTATCCCTCTGACCTTCTTATTAACGATGAAACACAGAAATTGCATCGGAATTAAATACAAAAGGCACAATGCCGACTTAAGTACACGAAAACTGACGCTTCTTACTGTTTATGTTTTGAACCATTCCTGTGACACTAGTTATAGATTCCGATGCTTCACTTCAGGTTTACTGTATCCCTGTGACCTTCTTATTGACGATGAAACACAGAAATAGCATCGGAATAAAATAAAATACTCACAATGCCGTCTTAAGTACAAGAAAACTGACTCTTCTTGCTGTCTATGTTTTGAACCATTTCTGTGACACTAGTTATAGATTCCGATGCTTCACTTCAGGTTTACTGTAACCCTCTGACCTTCTTATTGACGATGAAGCACAGAAATTCATCGGAATTCAATACGAAAGGCACAATGCCGACTTAAGTACAAGAAAACTGACTCTTCTTACTGTCTATATTTTGAACCATTCCTGTGACACTAGTTATAGATTCAGATGCTTCACTTGAGGTTTACTGTATCCCTCTGTCCGCCTTATTGACGATGAAACACAGAATTTGCATCGGAATTAAATACAAGAGGCACAATGCCGACTCAAGTAGAAGAAGACGGGCTCTCCTTATTGTCTATGTATTAAACCATTCCTGTGACACTAGTTATAGATTCCGATGCTTCACTTCAGGATAACTGTATCCCTCTGACCTTCTTATTGACGATGAAACACAGAAATTGCATCGGAATTAAATACAAAAGGCACAATGCCGACTTAAGTACTAGAAGACAGACTCTATCTACTGTCAATGCTTTGAACCATTCCTGTGACACTAGTTATAGATTCCGATGCTTCACTTCAGGTTTACTGTATCCCTCTGACCTTGTTATTGACGATGAAACACAGAAATTGCATCGGAATTAAATACAAAAGGCTCAATGCCGACTCAAGTACAAGAAGACAGACCCTTCTTATTGTCTATATTTTGAACCTTTCCTGTGACACTAGTCATAGATTCCGATACTTCACTTCAGGTTTACTGTATCCCTCTGACCTTCTTATTGACGATGAAACACAGAAATTGCATCGGAATTAAATACAAATGGCACAATGCCGGCTTAAGTACAAGACAACTGACTCTTCTTACTGTCTATGTTTTGAACCATTCCTGTGACACTAGTTATAGATTCCGATACTTCACTTGAGGTTTACCGTATCCCTCTGACCTTCTTATTGACGATGAAACACAGAAATTGCATCGGAATTAAATACAATAGGCACAATACCGACTTAAGTACAAGAAAACTGACTCTTCTTACTGACTATGTTTTGAACCATTCCTGTGACACTAGTTATAGATTGCGATGCTTCACTTCAGGTTTACTGTATCCCTCTGACCTTCATATTGACGATGAAATACAGAAATTGCATCGGAATTAAATACAAAAGGCACAATGCCGACTTAAGTACAAGAAAACTGACTTTATTTACTGTCTATGTTTTGAACCTTTCCTGTGACACTAGTTATAGATTCCGATGCTTTACTTCAGGTTTACTGTATCCCTCTGACCTTCTTATTGACGATGAGACCCAGAAATTGCATCGGAATTAAATACAAAAGGCACAATGCCGACTTAAGTACAAGAAAACTGACTCTTCGTACTGTCTATGATTTGAAACATTCCTGTGACACTAGTTATAGATTCCTATGCTTCAATTCAGGTTTACTGTATCCCTCTGACCTTCTTATTGACGACGAAACACAGAAATTGCATCGGAATTAAATACAAAAGGCACAATGCCGACTTAAGTACAAGAAAACTGACTCTTCTTACTGTCTATGTTTTGAACCATTCCTGTGACACTAGTTATAGATTCCGATGCTTCACTTCAGGTTTACTGTATCCCTCCGTCCGCCTTATTGACGATGAAACACAGAAATTGCATCGGAATTAAATACAAGGGGCACAATGCCGACTCAAGTACAAAAAAACTGGCTCGTCTTATTGTCTATGTTTTGTACCATTCCTGTGACACTAGTTATAGATTCCGATGCTTCACTTCAGGATTACTGTATCCCTCTGACCTTCTTATTGACGATGAAACACAGAAATTGCTTCGGAATTAAATACAAAAGGCACAATGCCGACTTAAGTACTAGAAGACTGACTCTTCCTACTGTCTATGTTTTGAACCATTCCTGTGACACTAGTTACAGATTCCGATGCTCCACTTCAGGTTTACTGTATCCGTCTGACCTTCTTATTGACGATGAAACACAGAAATTGCATCTTAGTTAAATACAAAAGGCTCAATGCCGACTTAGGTACAGGAAGACTGACTCTTCTTACCATCTATGTTTTGAACCATTCCTGTGACACTAGTTATAGATACCGATGCTTCACTTCAGTTTTACTGTATCCCTCTGACCTTCATATTGACGATGAAACACAGAAATTGCATCCGAATTAAATACAAAAGGCACAATGCCGACTTAAGTACAAGAAAACTGACTTTACTTACTGTCTATGTTTTGAACCATTCCTGTGACACTAGTTAGAGATTCCGATGCTTTACTTCAGGTTTACTGTATCCCTCTGACCTTCTTATTGACGATGAAATCCAGAAATTGCATCGGAATTAAATACAAAAGGCACAATGCCGACTCAAGTACAAGAGGACTGGCCCTTCTTACTGTCTATGTTTTGAACCTTTCCTGTGAGACCGGATTTAGATTCCGATGCTTCACTTCAGGTTTACTGTGTCCCTTGGACCTTCTTATAGACGACGAAACACAGAAATTGCGTCGGAATTAAATAGAAAAGCACAGTGCCGACTTAAGTACAAGAAAACTGACTCTTCTTACTGCCTTTGTTTTGAACCATTCCTGTGACACTAGTTATAGATACCGATGCTTTACTTTAGGTTTACTGTATCCCTCTGACCTTCTTATTAACGATGAAACACAGAAATAGCATCCGAATTAGATACAATAGGCGCAATGCCGACTTAAGTACACGAAAACTGACGCTTCTTACTGTTTATGTTTTGAACCATTCCTGTGACACTAGTTATAGATTCCGATGCTTCACTTCAGGTTTACTGTATCCCTATGACCTTCTTATTGACGATGAAACACAGAAATAGCATCGGAATAAAATAAAATAGGCACAATGCCGTCTTAAGTACAAGAAAACTGACTCTTCTTGCTGTCTATGTTTTGAACCATTTCTGTGACACTAGTTATAGATTCAGATGCTTCACTTCAGGTTTACTGTATCCCTCCGTCCGCCTTATTGACGATGAAACACAGAAATTGCATCGGAATTAAATACAAGAGGCACAATGCCGACCCAAGTACAAGAAGACTGGCTCGTCTTATTGTCTATGTTTTGTACCATTCCTGTGACACTAGTTATAGATTCCGATGCTTCACTTCAGGATAACTGTATCCCTCTGACCTTCTTTTTGACAATGAAACACAGAAATTGTATCGGAATCAAAGACAAAAGGCACAATGCCGACTTAAGTACTAGAAGACTGACCCTTCCTACTGTCTATGTTTTGAACCATTCCTGTGACACTAGTTATAGATTCCGATGCTTCACTTCAGGTTAACTGTATTCCTCTGACCTTCTTATTGACGATGAAACACAGAAATTGCATCGGAATTAAATGCAAAAGGCTCAATGCCGACTCTAGTACAAGAATACTGGCTCTTCTTACCGTCTATGTTTTGAACCATTCCTGTGACACTAGTTATTGATTCAGATGCTTCACTTCAGGTTTACTGAGTCCCTCTGACCTTCTTATGGACGATCAAACACAGAAATTGCATCGGAATTAAATACAAAAGGCACAAAGCCGACTCACGTACAAGAGGACTGGCCCTTCTTACTGTCTATTTTTTGAACCTTTCCTGTGTGACCGGATTTAGATTCCGATGCTTCAATTCAGGTTTACTGTATCCCTTGGACCTTCTTATAGACGACGAAACACTGAAATTGCATCGGAATTAAATAGAAAAGCACAATGCCGACTTAAGTACAAGAAAACTGACTCTTCTTACTGCCTTTGTTTTGAACCATTCCTGTGACACTAGTTATAGATACCGATGCTTCACTTCAGGTTTACTGTATCCCTCTGACCGTCTTATTGACGATGAAACACAGAAATTGCAACGGAATTAAATACAAAAGGCACAATGCCGACTTAAGTAAAAGTAAACTGACTCTCCTTACTAACTATGTTTTGAACCATTCCTGTGATACTAGTTATAGATTCCGATGCTTCGCTTCTGGTTTACTGTATCCCTCTGACGTTCGTATTGACGATGACACACAGAAATTACATCGGAATTAGATACAAAAGGCACAATGCCGACATAAGTAAAAGAAAAGTGACTCTTCTTACTGTCTATGTTTTTAACCATTCCTGTGACACTAGTTGTAGACTCCGATGCTTCACTTCAGGTTTGCTGTATCCCTCTGACCTTCTTATTGACGATGAAACACAGAAATTGCATCAGAATTAAATACAAGTGGCACAGTGCCATCTTAAGTACAAGAAAACTGACTCTTCTTACTGTCTATGTTTTGAACCATTCCTGTGACACTAGTTATAGATTCCGATGCTTCACTTCAGGTTTACTGTATCCCTCTGACCTTCTTATTGACGATGAAACACAGATATTGCATCGGTATGAAATACAAAAGGCACAATGCCGACTTTAGTACTAAAAAAATGAATCTTCCTACTGTCTATGTTTTGAACCATTCCTGTGAATCTAGTAATAGATTCCGATGCTTCACTTCAGGTTTACTGTATCCCTCTTACCTTCTTATTGACGACGAAACACAGAAATTACATCGGAATTAAATACAAAAGGCTCAATGCCGACTCAAGTACAAGAAGACTGGGACTTCTTACTGTCTATGTTTTAAACCATTCCTGTGATACTAGTTATAGATTCCGATGCTTCACTTCAGGTTTACTGTATCCCTCTGATCTTCTTATTGACGATGAAACACAGATATTGCATCGGAATTAAGTACAAAAGGCCCAATGCCGACATAAGTACAAGAAGACTGACCTTTCTTACTGTCTATGTTTTGAACCATTCCTGTGACACTAGTTACAGATTCCGATGCTTCACTTCAGTTTTAGTGTATCCCTCTGACCTTCATATTGACGATGAAACACAGAAATTGCATCCGAATTAAATACAAAAGGCACAATGCCGACTTAAGTACAAGAAAACTGACTTTACTTACTGTCTATGTTTTGAACCATTCCTGTGACACTAGTTAGAGATTCCGATGCTTTACTTCAGGTTTACTGTATCCCTCTGACCTTCTTATTGACGATGAAATCCAGAAATTGCATCGGAATTAAATACAAAAGGCACAATGCCGACTCAAGTACAAGAGGACTGGCCCTTCTTACTGTCTATGTTTTGAACCTTTAATGTGAGACCGGATTTAGATTCCGATGCTTCACTTCAGGTTTACTGTGTCCCTTGGACCTTCTTATAGACGACGAAACACAGAAATTGCGTCGGAATTAAATAGAAAAGCACAGTGCCGACTTAAGTACAAGAAAACTGACTCTTCTTACTGCCTTTGTTTTGAACCATTCCTGTGACACTAGTTATAGATACCGATGCTTTACTTTAGGTTTACTGTATCCCTCTGACCTTCTTATTAACGATGAAACACAGAAATAGCATCCGAATTAGATACAATAGGCACAATGCCGACTTAAGTACACGAAAACTGA
Organism: Schistocerca americana; assembly: GCF_021461395.2. Taxonomy (NCBI): domain Eukaryota; kingdom Metazoa; phylum Arthropoda; class Insecta; order Orthoptera; family Acrididae; genus Schistocerca; species Schistocerca americana. The sequence continues at coordinate 1,128,835,153 of NC_060120.1, read as the reverse complement.
CGCTTCTTACTGTTTATGTTTTGAACCATTCCTGTGACACTAGTTATAGATTCCGATGCTTCACTTCAGGTTTACTGTATCCCTATGACCTTCTTATAGACGATGAAACACAGAAATAGCATCGGAATAAAATAAAATAGGCACAATGCCGTCTTAAGTACAAGAAAACTGACTCTTCTTGCTGTCTATGTTTTGAACCATTTCTGTGACACTAGTTATAGATTCAGATGCTTCACTTCAGGTTTACTGTATCCCTCCGTCCGCCTTATTGACGATGAAACACAGAAATTGCATCGGAATTAAATACAAGAGGCACAATGCCGACCCAAGTACAAGAAGACTGGCTCGTCTTATTGTCTATGTTTTGTACCATTCCTGTGACACTAGTTATAGATTCCGATGCTTCACTTCAGGATAACTGTATCCCTCTGACCTTCTTTTTGACAATGAAACACAGAAATTGTATCAGAATCAAAGACAAAAGGCACAATGCCGACTTAAGTACTAGAAGACTGACCCTTCCTACTGTCTATGTTTTGAACCATTCCTGTGACACTAGTTATAGATTCCGATGCTTCACTTCAGGTTAACTGTATTCCTCTGACCTTCTTATTGACGATGAAACACAGAAATTGCATCGGAATTAAATGCAAAAGGCTCAATGCCGACTTAAGTACAAGAAAACTGACTCTTCTTACTGTATATGTTCTGAACCATTCCTGTGACACTGGTTATAGATTCCGATGCTTCACTTCAGGTTTACTGTATCCCTCTGACCTTCATATTGACGATGGCACACAGAAATTGCATCGGAATTAAATACAAAATGCACAATTCCGACTAAAGTACAAGAAAACTGACTCTTCTTACTGTCTATGTTTTGAACCATTCCTGTGACACTAGTTATAGATTCAGATGCTTCACTTCAGGTTTACTGAATCCCTCTGATCTTCTTATTGACGATGAAACACAGATATTGCATCGGAATTAAATACAAAAGGCACAATGCCGACTTCTGTAATAGAAGACTGACTCTTCCTACTGTCGATGTTTTGAACCATTCCTGTGACACTAGTTATAGATTCCGATGCTTCACTTCAGGATAACTGTATCCCTCTGACCTTCTTATTGACGATGAAACACAGAAATTGCATCGGAATTAAATACAAAAGGCACAATGCCGACTTAAGTACTAGAAGACTGACTCTTCCTACTATCAATGCTTTGAACCATTCCTGTGACACTAGTTATAGATTCCGATGCTTCACTTCAGGTTTACTGTATCCCTCTGACCTTCTTATTGACGATGAAACACAGAAATTGCATCGGAATTAAATACAAAAGGCTCAATGCCGACTGAAGTAATAGAAGACTGGCTCTTCTTACCGTCTATGATTTGAACCATTCCTGAGACACTAGTTATGGATTCAGATGCTTCACTTCAGGTTTACTGTATCCGTCTGACCTTCTTATTGACATTGAAACACAGAATATGCATCGGAATTAAATAGAAAAGGCACCATTACGACTCAAGTACAGGCAGACTGGCTCTTCTTACTGTCTATGTTTTGAACCATTCCTGTGGCACTAGTTATAGATTCCGATGCCTCACTTCAGGTTTACTGTATCCCTCTGACCTTCATATTGACGATGAAACACAGAAATTACATCGGAATTATATACAAGTGGCACAATGCCGACTTAAGTACAAGAAGACAGACCCTTCTTATTGTCTATGTTTTGAACCTTTCCTGTGACACTAGTCATAGATTCCGATATTTCACTTCAGGTTTACTGTATCCCTCTGACCTTCTTATTGATGATGAAACACAGAAATTGCATCTTAGTTAAATACAAAAAACTCAATGCCGACTTAAGTACAGGAAGAAAAAAATGGTTCAAATGGCTCTGAGCACTATGGGACTCAACTGCTGTGGTCATAAGTCCCCTAGAACTTAGAACTACTTAAACCTAACTAACCTAAGGACAGCACACAACACCCAGCCATCACGAGGCAGAGAAAATCCCTGACCCCGCCGGGAATCAAACCCGGGAACCCGGGCGTGGGAAGCGAGTACGCTACCGCATAAGTACAGGAAGACTGACTCTTCTTACCGTCTATGTTTTGAACCATTCCTGTGACACTACTTATAGATTCCGATGCTTCACTTCAGGTTTACTGTATCCCTCTGACCTTCTTATTGTCGATCAAACCCAGAAATTGCATCGGATTTAAATACAAAAGTCACAATGCCAACTCAAGACAAGAGGACTGGCTCTTCTTACTGTCTATGTTTTGAACCTTTTCTCCGAGACCGGATTTACATTCCGATTCTTCACTTCAGGTTTACTGTATCCCTTGGACCTTCTTATAGACGACGAAACACAGAAATTACATCGGAATTATATACAAAAGGCACAATGCCGACTTAAGTACAAGAAAACTGACTCTTCCTACTGTCTATGCTTTTAACCATTCCTGTGACACTAGTTATGGATTCCGATGCTTCACTTCAGGTTTTCTGTATCCCTCTGACCTTCATATTGACGATGAAACACAGAAATAGCATCGGAATTAAATACAAATGGCACAATGCCGGCTTAAGTACAAAAAAACTGACTCTTCTTACTGTCTATGTCTTGAATCATTACCGTGACACTAGTTATAGATTCCGATACTTCACTTGAGGTTTACTGTATCCCTCTGTCCTTCTTATTGACGATGAAACACAGAAATTGCATCGGAATTAAATACAAAAGGCACAATGCCGACTTAAGTACAAGAAAACTGACTCTTCTTACTGACTATGTTTTGAACCATTCCTGTGACACTAGTTATAGATTGCGATGCTTCACTTTAGGTTTACTGTATCCCTCTGACCTTCATACTGACGATGAAACACAGAAATTGCATCCGAATTAAATACAAAAGGCACAATGCCGACTTAAGTATAAGAAAGCTGACTCTTCTCACTGTCTATGTTTTGAACCATTCCTGTGACACTAGTTATGGATTCCGATGCTAAACTTCAATTTTACTGTATCCCTCTGACCTTCTTATTGACGATGAAGCACAGAAATTGCATCGGAATTAAATACAAAAATCACAATGCCGACTTAAGTAGTAGAAAACTGACTCTTCCTACTGTCTATGTTTTGAACCATTCCTGTAACACTAGTTATAGATTCCGATGCTTCACTTCAGGTTTACTGTGTCCCTTGGACTTTCTTATAGACGACGAAACACAGAAATTGCATCGGAATTAAATAGAAAAGCACAGTGCCGACTTAAGTACAAGAAAACTGACTCTTCTTACTGCCTTTGTTTTGAACCATTCCTGTGACACTAGTTATAGATACCGATGCTTCACTTTAGGTTTACTGTATCCCTCTGACCTTCTTATTAACGATGAAACACAGAAATTGCATCGGAATTAAATACAAAAGGCACAATGCCGACTTAAGTACACGAAAACTGACGCTTCTTACTGTTTATGTTTTGAACCATTCCTGTGACACTAGTTATAGATTCCGATGCTTCACTTTAGGTTTACTGTATCCCTGTGACCTTCTTATTGACGATGAAACACAGAAATAGCATCGGAATAAAATAAAATACTCACAATGCCGTCTTAAGTACAAGAAAACTGACTCTTCTTGCTGTCTATGTTTTGAACCATTTCTGTGACACTAGTTATAGATTCCGATGCTTCACTTCAGGTTTACTGTAACCCCCTGACCTTCTTATTGACGATGAAGCACAGAAATTCATCGGAATTCAATACGAAAGGCACAATGCCGACTTAAGTACAAGAAAACTGACTCTTCTTACTGTCTATATTTTGAACCATTCCTGTGACACTAGTTATAGATTCAGATGCTTCACTTGAGGTTTACTGTATCCCTCTGTCCGCCTTATTGACGATGAAACACAGAATTTGCATCGGAATTAAATACAAGAGGCACAATGCCGACTCAAGTAGAAGAAGACGGGCTCTCCTTATTGTCTATGTATTAAACCATTCCTGTGACACTAGTTATAGATTCCGATGCTTCACTTCAGGATAACTGTATCCCTCTGACCTTCTTATTGACGATGAAACACAGAAATTGCATCGGAATTAAATACAAAAGGCTCAATGCCGACTCAAGTACAAGAAGACAGACCCTTCTTATTGTCTATATTTTGAACCTTTCCTGTGACACTAGTCATAGATTCCGATACTTCACTTCAGGTTTACTGTATCCCTCTGACCTTCTTATTGACGATGAAACACAGAAATTGCATCGGAATTAAATACAAATGGCACAATGCCGGCTTAAGTACAAGACAACTGACTCTTCTTACTGTCTATGTTTTGAACCATTCCTGTGACACTAGTTATAGATTCCGATGCTTTACTTCAGGTTTACTGTATCCCTCTGACCTTCTTATTGACGATGAAACCCAGAAATTGCATCGGAATTAAATACAAAAGGCACAATGCCGACTTAAGTACAAGAAAACTGACTCTTCGTACTGTCTATGATTTGAAACGTTCCTGTGACACTAGTTATAGATTCCTATGCTTCAATTCAGGTTTACTGTATCCCTCTGACCTTCTTATTGACGACGAAACACAGAAATTGCATCGGAATTAAATACAAAAGGCACAATGCCGACTTAAGTACAAGAAAACTGACTCTTCTTACTGTCTATGTTTTGAACCATTCCTGTGACACTAGTTATAGATTCCGATGCTTCATTTCAGGTTTGCTGTATCTCTGTGACCTTCTTATTGACGATGAAACACTGAAAATAGCATCGGAATAAAATAAAATAGGCACAATGCCGTCTTAAGTACAAGAAAACTGACTCTTCTTGCTGTCTATGTTTTGAACCATTTCTGTGACACTAGTTATAGATTCAGATGCTTCACTTCAGGTTTACTGTATCCCTCCGTCCGCCTTATTGACGATGAAACACAGAAATTGCATCGGAATTAAATACAAGAGGCACAATGCCGACTCAAGTACAAAAAAACTGGCTCGTCTTATTGTCTATGCTTTGTACCATTCCTGTGACACTAGTTATAGATTCCGATGCTTCACTTCAGGATTACTGTATCCCTCTGACCTTCTTATTGACGATGAAACACAGAAATTGCTTCGGAATTAAATACAAAAGGCACAATGCCGACTTAAGTACTAGAAGCCTGACTCTTCCTACTGTCTATGTTTTGAACCATTCCTGTGACACTAGTTACAGATTCCGATGCTCCACTTCAGGTTTACTGTATCCGTCTGACCTTCTTATTGACGATGAAACACAGAAATTGCATCTTAGTTAAATACAAAAGGCTCAATGCCGACTTAGGTACAGGAAGACTGACTCTTCTTACCACATATGTTTTGAACCATTCCTGTGACACTAGTTATAGATACCGATGCTTCACTTCAGTTTTACTGTATCCCTCTGACCTTCATATTGACGATGAAACACAGAAATTGCATCCGAATTAAATACAAAAGGCACAATGCCGACTTAAGTACAAGAAAACTGACTTTACTTACTGTCTATGTTTTGAACCATTCCTGTGACACTAGTTAGAGATTCCGATGCTTTACTTCAGGTTTACTGTATCCCTCTGACCTTCTTATTGACGGTGAAATCCAGAAATTGCATCGGAATTAAATACAAAAGGCACAATGCCGACTCAAGTACAAGAGGACTGGCCCTTCTTACTGTCTATGTTTTGAACCTTTCCTGTGAGACCGGATTTAGATTCCGATGCTTCACTTCAGGTTTACTGTGTCCCTTGGACCTTCTTATAGACGACGAAACACAGAAATTGCGTCGGAATTAAATAGAAAAGCACAGTGCCGACTTAAGTACAAGAAAACTGACTCTTCTTACTGCCTTTGTTTTGAACCATTCCTGTGACACTAGTTATAGATACCGATGCTTTACTTTAGGTTTACTGTATCCCACTGACCTTCTTATTAACGATGAAACACAGAAATAGCATCCGAATTAGATACAATAGGCACAATGCCGACTTAAGTACACGAAAACTGACGCTTCTTACTGTTTATGTTTTGAACCATTCCTGTGACACTAGTTATAGATTCCGATGCTTCACTTCAGGTTTACTGTATCCCTATGACCTTCTTATTGACGATGAAACACAGAAATAGCATCGGAATAAAATAAAATAGGCACAATGCCGTCTTAAGTACAAGAAAACTGACTCTTCTTGCTGTCTATGTTTTGAACCATTTCTGTGACACTAGTTATAGATTCAGATGCTTCACTTCAGGTTTACTGTATCCCTCCGTCCGCCTTATTGACGATGAAACACAGAAATTGCATCGGAATTAAATACAAGAGGCACAATGCCGACCCAAGTACAAGAAGACTGGCTCGTCTTATTGTCTATGTTTTGTACCATTCCTGTGACACTAGTTATAGATTCCGATGCTTCACTTCAGGATAACTGTATCCCTCTGACCTTCTTTTTGACAATGAAACACAGAAATTGTATCGGAATCAAAGACAAAAGGCACAATGCCGACTTAAGTACTAGAAGACTGACCCTTCCTACTGTCTATGTTTTGAACCATTCCTGTGACACTAGTTATAGATTCCGATGCTTCACTTCAGGTTAACTGTATTCCTCTGACCTTCTTATTGACGATGAAACACAGAAATTGCATCGGAATTAAATGCAAAAGGCTCAATGCCGACTCTAGTACAAGAATACTGGCTCTTCTTACCGTCTATGTTTTGAACCATTCCTGTGACACTAGTTATTGATTCAGATGCTTCACTTCAGGTTTACTGAGTCCCTCTGACCTTCTTATTGACGATCAAACACAGAAATTGCATCGGAATTAAATACAAAAGGCACAAAGCCGACTCACGTACAAGAGGACTGGCCCTTCTTACTGTCTATTTTTTGAACCTTTCCTGTGTGACCGGATTTAGATTCCGATGCTTCAATTCAGGTTTACTGTATCCCTTGGACCTTCTTATAGACGACGAAACACTGAAATTGCATCGGAATTAAATAGAAAAGCACAATGCCGACTTAAGTACAAGAAAACTGACTCTTCTTACTGCCTTTGTTTTGAACCATTCCTGTGACACTAGTTATAGATACCGATGCTTCACTTCAGGTTTACTGTATCCCTCTGACCGTCTTATTGACGATGAAACACAGAAATTGCAACGGAATTAAATACAAAAGGCACAATGCCGACTTAAGTAAAAGTAAACTGACTCTCCTTACTAACTATGTTTTGAACCATTCCTGTGATACTAGTTATAGATTCCGATGCTTCGCTTCTGGTTTACTGTATCCCTCTGACGTTCGTATTGACGATGACACACAGAAATTACATCGGAATTAGATACAAAAGGCACAATGCCGACATAAGTAAAAGAAAAGTGACTCTTCTTACTGTCTATGTTTTTAACCATTCCTGTGACACTAGTTGTAGACTCCGATGCTTCACTTCAGGTTTGATGTATCCCTCTGACCTTCTTATTGACGATGAAACACAGAAATTGCATCAGAATTAAATACAAGTGGCACAGTGCCATCTTAAGTACAAGAAAACTGACTCTTCTTACTGTCTATGTTTTGAACCATTCCTGTGACACTAGTTATAGATTCCGATGCTTCACTTCAGGTTTACTGTATCCCTCTGACCTTCTTATTGACGATGAAACACAGATATTGCATCGGTATTAAATACAAAAGGCACAATGCCGACTTAAGTACTAAAAAAATGAATCTTCCTACTGTCTATGTTTTGAACCATTCCTGTGAATCTAGTAATAGATTCCGATGCTTCACTTCAGGTTTACTGTATCCCTCTTACCTTCCTATTGACGACGAAACACAGAAATTGCATCGGAATTAAATACAAAAGGCTCAATGCCGACTCAAGTACAAGAAGACTGGCACTTCTTACTGTCTATGTTTTAAACCATTCCTGTGATACTAGTTATAGATTCCGATGCTTCACTTCAGGTTTACTGTATCCCTCTGACCTTCATATTGACGATGAAACACAGAAATTGCATCCGAATTAAATACAAAAGGCACAATGCCGACTTAAGTACAAGAAAACTGACTTTACTTACTGTCTATGTTTTGAACCATTCCTGTGACACTAGTTAGAGATTCCGATGCTTTACTTCAGGTTTACTGTATCCCTCTGACCTTCTTATTGACGATGAAATCCAGAAATTGCATCGGAATTAAATACAAAAGGCACAATGCCGACTCAAGTACAAGAGGACTGGCCCTTCTTACTGTCTATGTTTTGAACCTTTCCTGTGAGACCGGATTTAGATTCCGATGCTTCACTTCAGGTTTACTGTGTCCCTTGGACCTTCTTATAGACGACGAAACACAGAAATTGCGTCGGAATTAAATAGAAAAGCACAGTGCCGACTTAAGTACAAGAAAACTGACTCTTCTTACTGCCTTTGTTTTGAACCATTCCTGTGACACTAGTTATAGATACCGATGCTTTACTTTAGGTTTACTGTATCCCTCTGACCTTCTTATTGACGATGAAACACAGAAATAGCATCGGAATAAAATAAAATAGGCACAATGCCGTCTTAAGTACAAGAAAACTGACTCTTCTTGCTGTCTATGTTTTGAACCATTTCTGTGACACTAGTTATAGATTCAGATGCTTCACTTCAGGTTTACTGTATCCCTCCGTCCGCCTTATTGACGATGAAACACAGAAATTGCATCGGAATTAAATACAAGAGGCACAATGCCGACCCAAGTACAAGAAGACTGGCTCGTCTTATTGTCTATGTTTTGTACCATTCCTGTGACACTAGTTATAGATTCCGATGCTTCACTTCAGGATAACTGTATCCCTCTGACCTTCTTTTTGACAATGAAACACAGAAATTGTATCGGAATCAAAGACAAAAGGCACAATGCCGACCTAAGTACTAGAAGACTGACCCTTCCTACTGTCTATGTTTTGAACCATTCCTGTGACACTAGTTATAGATTCCGATGCTTCACTTCAGGTTAACTGTATTCCTCTGACCTTCTTATTGACGATGAAACACAGAAATTGCATCGGAATTAAATGCAAAAGTCTCAATGCCGACTCTAGTACAAGAATACTGGCTCTTCTTACCGTCTATGTTTTGAACCATTCCTGTGACACTAGTTATTGATTCAGATGCTTCACTTCAGGTTTACTGAGTCCCTCTGACCTTCTTATTGACGATCAAACACAGAAATTGCATCGGAATTAAATACAAAAGGCACAAAGCCGACTCACGTACAAGAGGACTGGCCCTTCTTACTGTCTATTTTTTGAACCTTTCCTGTGTGACCGGATTTAGATTCCGATGCTTCAATTCAGGTTTACTGTATCCCTTGGACCTTCTTATAGACGACGAAACACTGAAATTGCATCGGAATTAAATATAAAAGCACAATGCCGACTTAAGTACAAGAAAACTGACTCTTCTTACTGCCTTTGTTTTGAACCATTCCTGTGACACTAGTTATAGATACCGATGCTTCACTTCAGGTTTACTGTATCCCTCTGACCGTCTTATTGACGATGAAACACAGAAATTGCAACGGAATTAAATACAAAAGGCACAATGCCGACATAAGTAAAAGAAAAGTGACTCTCCTTACTAACTATGTTTTGAACCATTCCTGTGATACTAGTTATAGATTCCGATGCTTCGCTTCTGGTTTACTGTATCCCTCTGACGTTCGTATTGACGATGACACACAGAAATTACATCGGAATTAGATACAAAAGGCACAATGCCGACATAAGTAAAAGAAAAGTGACTCTTCTTACTGTCTATGTTTTTAACCATTCCTGTGACACTAGTTGTAGACTCCGATGCTTCACTTCAGGTTTGCTGTATCCCTCTGACCTTCTTATTGACGATGAAACACAGAAATTGCATCAGAATTAAATACAAGTGGCACAGTGCCATCTTAAGTACAAGAAAACTGACCCTTCTTACTCTCTATGTTTTGAACCATTCCTGTGACACTAGTTATAGATTCCGATGCTTCACTTCAGGTTTACTGTATCCCTCTGACCTTCTTATTCACGATGAAACACAGATATTGCATCGGTATTAAATACAAAAGGCACAATGCCGACTTAAGTACTAAAAAAATGAATCTTCCTACTGTCTATGTTTTGAACCATTCCTGTGAATCTAGTAATAGATTCCGATGCTTCACTTCAGGTTTACCGTATCCCTCTTACCTTCTTATTGACGACGAAACACAGAAATTGCATCGGAATTAAATACAAAAGGCTCAATGCCGACTCAAGTACAAGAAGACTGGCACTTCTTACTGTCTATGTTTTAAACCATTCCTGTGATACTAGTTATAGATTCCGATGCTTCACTTCAGGTTTACTGTATCCCTCTGATCTTCTTATTGACGATGAAACACAGATATTGCATCGGAATTAAGTACAAAAGGCCCAATGCCGACTTAAGTACAAGAAGACTGACCTTTCTTACTGTCTATGTTTTGAACCATTCCTGTGACACTAGTTACAGATTCCGATGCTTCACTTCAGGTTTACTGTATCCCTCTGACCTTCATATTGACGATGAAACACAGATATTACATCGGAATTAAATACAAAAGGCACAATGCCGACTTAAGTACAAAACGACTGACTCTTCTTACTCTCTATGTTTTGATCCAATCCTGTGACACTAGTTATAGATTACGATGCTTCACTTCAGGTATACTGTAACCCTCTGACCTTCTCATTGACGATGAAGCACAGAAATTGTATAGGGATTAAATACAAAAGGCACAATGCCGACTTAAGTACAAGAAAACTGACTCTTCTTACTGTATATGTTCTGAACCATTCCTGTGACACTGGTTATAGATTCCGATGCTTCACTTCAGGTTTACTGTATCCCTCTGACCTTCATATTGACGATGGCACACAGAAATTGCATCGGAATTACATACAAAATGCACAATTCCGACTTAAGTACAAGAAAACTGACTCTTCTTACTGTCTATGTTTTGAACCATTCCTGTGACATTAGTTATAGATTCAGATGCTTCACTTCAGGTTTACTGAATCCCTCTGATCTTCTTATTGACGATGAAACACAGATATTGCATCGGAATTAAATACAAAAGGCACAATGCCGACTTCTGTACTAGAAGACTGACTCTTCCTACTGTCGATGTTTTGAACCATTCCTGTGACACTAGTTATAGATTCCGATGCTTCACTTCAGGATAACTGTATCCCTCTGACCTTCTTATTGACGATGAAACACAGAAATTGCATCGGAATTAAATACAAAAGGCACAATGCCGACTTCAGTACTAGAAGACTGACTCTTCCTACTATCAATGCTTTGAACCATTCCTGTGACACTAGTTATAGATTCCGATGCTTCACTTCAGGTTTACTGTATCCCTCTGACCTTCTTATTGACGATGAAACACAGAAATTGCATCGGAATTAAATACAAAAGGCTCAATGCCGACTGAAGTAATAGAAGACTGGCTCTTCTTACCGTCTATGATTTGAACCATTCCTGAGACACTAGTTATGGATTCAGATGCTTCACTTCAGGTTTACTGTATCCGTCTGACCTTCTTATTGACATTGAAACACAGAATATGCATCGGAATTGAATAGAAAAGGCACCATTACGACTCAAGTACAGGCAGACTGGCTCTTCTTACTGTCTATGTTTTGAACCATTCCTGTGGCACTAGTTATAGATTCCGATGCCTCACTTCAGGTTTACTGTATCCCTCTGACCTTCATATTGACGATGAAACACAGAAATTACATCGGAATTATATACAAGTGGCACAATGCCGACTTAAGTACAAGAAGACAGACCCTTCTTATTGTCTATGTTTTGAACCTTTCCTGTGACACTAGTCATAGATTCCGATATTTCACTTCAGGTTTACTGTATCCCTCTGACCTTCTTATTGACGATGAAACACAGAAATTGCATCTTAGTTAAATACAAAAAACTCAATGCCGACTTAAGTACAGGAAGAAAAAAATGGTTCAAATGGCTCTGAGCACTATGGGACTCAACTGCTGTGGTCATAAGTCCCCTAGAACTTAGAACTACTTAAACCTAACTAACCTAAGGACAGCACACAACACCCAGCCATCACGAGGCAGAGAAAATCCCTGACCCCGCCGGGAATCAAACCCGGGAACCCGGGCGTGGGAAGCGAGTACGCTACCGCATAAGTACAGGAAGACTGACTCTTCTTACCGTCTATGTTTTGAACCATTCCTGTGACACTACTTATAGATTCCGATGCTTCACTTCAGGTTTACTGTAATTCTCTGACCTTCTTATTGTCGATGAAACCCAGAAATTGCATCGGATTTAAATACAAAAGTCACAATGCCAACTCAAGACAAGAGGACTGGCTCTTCTTACTGTCTATGTTTTGAACCTTTTCTCCGAGACCGGATTTACATTCCGATTCTTCACTTCAGGTTTACTGTATCCCTTGGACCTTCTTATAGACGACGAAACACAGAAATTACATCGGAATTATATACAAAAGGCACAATGCCGACTTAAGTACAAGAAAACTGACTCTTCCTACTGTCTATGTTTTTAACCATTCCTGTGACACTAGTTATGGATTCCGATGCTTCACTTCAGGTTTTCTGTATCCCTCTGACCTTCATATTGACGATGAAACACAGAAATAGCATCGGAATTAAATACAAATGGCACAATGCCGGCTTAAGTACAAAAAAACTGACTCTTCTTACTGTCTATGTCTTGAATCATTACCGTGACACTAGTTATAGATTCCGATACTTCACTTGAGGTTTACTGTATCCCTCTGTCCTTCTTATTGACGATGAAACACAGAAATTGCATCGGAATTAAATACAAAAGGCACAATGCCGACTCAAGTACAAGAGGACTGGCCCTTCTTACTGTCTATGTTTTGAACCTTTCCTGTGAGACCGGATTTAGATTCCGATGCTTCACTTCAGGTTTACTGTGTCCCTTGGACCTTCTTATAGACGACGAAACACAGAAATTGCGTCGGAATTAAATAGAAAAGCACAGTGCCGACTTAAGTACAAGAAAACTGACTCTTCTTACTGCCTTTGTTTTGAACCATTCCTGTGACACTAGTTATAGATACCGATGCTTTACTTTAGGTTTACTGTATCCCACTGACCTTCTTATTAACGATGAAACACAGAAATAGCATCCGAATTAGATACAATAGGCACAATGCCGACTTAAGTACACGAAAACTGACGCTTCTTACTGTTTATGTTTTGAACCATTCCTGTGACACTAGTTATAGATTCCGATGCTTCACTTCAGGTTTACTGTATCCCTATGACCTTCTTATTGACGATGAAACACAGAAATAGCATCGGAATAAAATAAAATAGGCACAATGCCGTCTTAAGTACAAGAAAACTGACTCTTCTTGCTGTCTATGTTTTGAACCATTTCTGTGACACTAGTTATAGATTCAGATGCTTCACTTCAGGTTTACTGTATCCCTCCGTCCGCCTTATTGACGATGAAACACAGAAATTGCATCGGAATTAAATACAAGAGGCACAATGCCGACCCAAGTACAAGAAGACTGGCTCGTCTTATTGTCTATGTTTTGTACCATTCCTGTGACACTAGTTATAGATTCCGATGCTTCACTTCAGGATAACTGTATCCCTCTGACCTTCTTTTTGACAATGAAACACAGAAATTGTATCGGAATCAAAGACAAAAGGCACAATGCCGACTTAAGTACTAGAAGACTGACCCTTCCTACTGTCTATGTTTTGAACCATTCCTGTGACACTAGTTATAGATTCCGATGCTTCACTTCAGGTTAACTGTATTCCTCTGACCTTCTTATTGACGATGAAACACAGAAATTGCATCGGAATTAAATGCAAAAGGCTCAATGCCGACTCTAGTACAAGAATACTGGCTCTTCTTACCGTCTATGTTTTGAACCATTCCTGTGACACTAGTTATTGATTCAGATGCTTCACTTCAGGTTTACTGAGTCCCTCTGACCTTCTTATTGACGATCAAACACAGAAATTGCATCGGAATTAAATACAAAAGGCACAAAGCCGACTCACGTACAAGAGGACTGGCCCTTCTTACTGTCTATTTTTTGAACCTTTCCTGTGTGACCGGATTTAGATTCCGATGCTTCAATTCAGGTTTACTGTATCCCTTGGACCTTCTTATAGACGACGAAACACTGAAATTGCATCGGAATTAAATAGAAAAGCACAATGCCGACTTAAGTACAAGAAAACTGACTCTTCTTACTGCCTTTGTTTTGAACCATTCCTGTGACACTAGTTATAGATACCGATGCTTCACTTCAGGTTTACTGTATCCCTCTGACCGTCTTATTGACGATGAAACACAGAAATTGCAACGGAATTAAATACAAAAGGCACAATGCCGACTTAAGTAAAAGTAAACTGACTCTCCTTACTAACTATGTTTTGAACCATTCCTGTGATACTAGTTATAGATTCCGATGCTTCGCTTCTGGTTTACTGTATCCCTCTGACGTTCGTATTGACGATGACACACAGAAATTACATCGGAATTAGATACAAAAGGCACAATGCCGACATAAGTAAAAGAAAAGTGACTCTTCTTACTGTCTATGTTTTTAACCATTCCTGTGACACTAGTTGTAGACTACGATGCTTCACTTCAGGTTTGATGTATCCCTCTGACCTTCTTATTGACGATGAAACACAGAAATTGCATCAGAATTAAATACAAGTGGCACAGTGCCATCTTAAGTACAAGAAAACTGACTCTTCTTACTGTCTATGTTTTGAACCATTCCTGTGACACTAGTTATAGATTCCGATGCTTCACTTCAGGTTTACTGTATCCCTCTGACCTTCTTATTGACGATGAAACACAGATATTGCATCGGTATTAAATACAAAAGGCACAATGCCGACTTAAGTACTAAAAAAATGAATCTTCCTACTGTCTATGTTTTGAACCATTCCTGTGAATCTAGTAATAGATTCCGATGCTTCACTTCAGGTTTACTGTATCCCTCTTACCTTCTTATTGACGACGAAACACAGAAATTGCATCGGAATTAAATACAAAAGGCTCAATGCCGACTCAAGTACAAGAAGACTGGCACTTCTTACTGTCTATGTTTTAAACCATTCCTGTGATACTAGTTATAGATTCCGATGCTTCACTTCAGGTTTACTGTATCCCTCTGACCTTCATATTGACGATGAAACACAGAAATTGCATCCGAATTAAATACAAAAGGCACAATGCCGACTTAAGTACAAGAAAACTGACTTTACTTACTGTCTATGTTTTGAACCATTCCTGTGACACTAGTTAGAGATTCCGATGCTTTACTTCAGGTTTACTGTATCCCTCTGACCTTCTTATTGACGATGAAATCCAGAAATTGCATCGGAATTAAATACAAAAGGCACAATGCCGACTCAAGTACAAGAGGACTGGCCCTTCTTACTGTCTATGTTTTGAACCTTTCCTGTGAGACCGGATTTAGATTCCGATGCTTCACTTCAGGTTTACTGTGTCCCTTGGACCTTCTCATAGACGACGAAACACAGAAATTGCGTCGGAATTAAATAGAAAAGCACAGTGCCGACTTAAGTACAAGAAAACTGACTCTTCTTACTGCCTTTGTTTTGAACCATTCCTGTGACACTAGTTATAGATACCGATGCTTTACTTTAGGTTTACTGTATCCCTCTGACCTTCTTATTGACGATGAAACACAGAAATAGCATCGGAATAAAATAAAATAGGCACAATGCCGTCTTAAGTACAAGAAAACTGACTCTTCTTGCTGTCTATGTTTTGAACCATTTCTGTGACACTAGTTATAGATTCAGATGCTTCACTTCAGGTTTACTGTATCCCTCCGTCCGCCTTATTGACGATGAAACACAGAAATTGCATCGGAATTAAATACAAGAGGCACAATGCCGACCCAAGTACAAGAAGACTGGCTCGTCTTATTGTCTATGTTTTGTACCATTCCTGTGACACTAGTTATAGATTCCGATGCTTCACTTCAGGATAACTGTATCCCTCTGACCTTCTTTTTGACAATGAAACACAGAAATTGTATCGGAATCAAAGACAAAAGGCACAATGCCGACCTAAGTACTAGAAGACTGACCCTTCCTACTGTCTATGTTTTGAACCATTCCTGTGACACTAGTTATAGATTCCGATGCTTCACTTCAGGTTAACTGTATTCCTCTGACCTTCTTATTGACGATGAAACACAGAAATTGCATCGGAATTAAATGCAAAAGTCTCAATGCCGACTCTAGTACAAGAATACTGGCTCTTCTTACCGTCTATGTTTTGAACCATTCCTGTGACACTAGTTATTGATTCAGATGCTTCACTTCAGGTTTACTGAGTCCCTCTGACCTTCTTATTGACGATCAAACACAGAAATTGCATCGGAATTAAATACAAAAGGCACAAAGCCGACTCACGTACAAGAGGACTGGCCCTTCTTACTGTCTATTTTTTGAACCTTTCCTGTGTGACCGGATTTAGATTCCGATGCTTCAATTCAGGTTTACTGTATCCCTTGGACCTTCTTATAGACGACGAAACACTGAAATTGCATCGGAATTAAATATAAAAGCACAATGCCGACTTAAGTACAAGAAAACTGACTCTTCTTACTGCCTTTGTTTTGAACCATTCCTGTGACACTAGTTATAGATACCGATGCTTCACTTCAGGTTTACTGTATCCCTCTGACCGTCTTATTGACGATGAAACACAGAAATTGCAACGGAATTAAATACAAAAGGCACAATGCCGACTTAAGTAAAAGTAAACTGACTCTCCTTACTAACTATGTTTTGAACCATTCCTGTGATACTAGTTATAGATTCCGATGCTTCGCTTCTGGTTTACTGTATCCCTCTGACGTTCGTATTGACGATGACACACAGAAATTACATCGGAATTAGATACAAAAGGCACAATGCCGACATAAGTAAAAGAAAAGTGACTCTTCTTACTGTCTATGTTTTTAACCATTCCTGTGACACTAGTTGTAGACTCCGATGCTTCACTTCAGGTTTGCTGTATCCCTCTGACCTTCTTATTGACGATGAAACACAGAAATTGCATCAGAATTAAATACAAGTGGCACAGTGCCATCTTAAGTACAAGAAAACTGACCCTTCTTACTCTCTATGTTTTGAACCATTCCTGTGACACTAGTTATAGATTCCGATGCTTCACTTCAGGTTTACTGTATCCCTCTGACCTTCTTATTCACGATGAAACACAGATATTGCATCGGTATTAAATACAAAAGGCACAATGCCGACTTAAGTACTAAAAAAATGAATCTTCCTACTGTCTATGTTTTGAACCATTCCTGTGAATCTAGTAATAGATTCCGATGCTTCACTTCAGGTTTACCGTATCCCTCTTACCTTCTTATTGACGACGAAACACAGAAATTGCATCGGAATTAAATACAAAAGGCTCAATGCCGACTCAAGTACAAGAAGACTGGCACTTCTTACTGTCTATGTTTTAAACCATTCCTGTGATACTAGTTATAGATTCCGATGCTTCACTTCAGGTTTACTGTATCCCTCTGATCTTCTTATTGACGATGAAACACAGATATTGCATCGGAATTAAGTACAAAAGGCCCAATGCCGACTTAAGTACAAGAAGACTGACCTTTCTTACTGTCTATGTTTTGAACCATTCCTGTGACACTAGTTACAGATTCCGATGCTTCACTTCAGGTTTACTGTATCCCTCTGACCTTCATATTGACGATGAAACACAGATATTACATCGGAATTAAATACAAAAGGCACAATGCCGACTTAAGTACAAAACGACTGACTCTTCTTACTCTCTATGTTTTGATCCAATCCTGTGACACTAGTTATAGATTACGATGCTTCACTTCAGGTATACTGTAACCCTCTGACCTTCTCATTGACGATGAAGCACAGAAATTGTATAGGGATTAAATACAAAAGGCACAATGCCGACTTAAGTACAAGAAAACTGACTCTTCTTACTGTATATGTTCTGAACCATTCCTGTGACACTGGTTATAGATTCCGATGCTTCACTTCAGGTTTACTGTATCCCTCTGACCTTCATATTGACGATGGCACACAGAAATTGCATCGGAATTACATACAAAATGCACAATTCCGACTTAAGTACAAGAAAACTGACTCTTCTTACTGTCTATGTTTTGAACCATTCCTGTGACACTAGTTATAGATTCAGATGCTTCACTTCAGGTTTACTGAATCCCTCTGATCTTCTTATTGACGATGAAACACAGATATTGCATCGGAATTAAATACAAAAGGCACAATGCCGACTTCTGTACTAGAAGACTGACTCTTCCTACTGTCGATGTTTTGAACCATTCCTGTGACACTAGTTATAGATTCCGATGCTTCACTTCAGGATAACTGTATCCCTCTGACCTTCTTATTGACGATGAAACACAGAAATTGCATCGGAATTAAATACAAAAGGCACAATGCCGACTTCAGTACTAGAAGACTGACTCTTCCTACTATCAATGCTTTGAACCATTCCTGTGACACTAGTTATAGATTCCGATGCTTCACTTCAGGTTTACTGTATCCCTCTGACCTTCTTATTGACGATGAAACACAGAAATTGCATCGGAATTAAATACAAAAGGCTCAATGCCGACTGAAGTAATAGAAGACTGGCTCTTCTTACCGTCTATGATTTGAACCATTCCTGAGACACTAGTTATGGATTCAGATGCTTCACTTCAGGTTTACTGTATCCGTCTGACCTTCTTATTGACATTGAAACACAGAATATGCATCGGAATTGAATAGAAAAGGCACCATTACGACTCAAGTACAGGCAGACTGGCTCTTCTTACTGTCTATGTTTTGAACCATTCCTGTGGCACTAGTTATAGATTCCGATGCCTCACTTCAGGTTTACTGTATCCCTCTGACCTTCATATTGACGATGAAACACAGAAATTACATCGGAATTATATACAAGTGGCACAATGCCGACTTAAGTACAAGAAGACAGACCCTTCTTATTGTCTATGTTTTGAACCTTTCCTGTGACACTAGTCATAGATTCCGATATTTCACTTCAGGTTTACTGTATCCCTCTGACCTTCTTATTGACGATGAAACACAGAAATTGCATCTTAGTTAAATACAAAAAACTCAATGCCGACTTAAGTACAGGAAGAAAAAAATGGTTCAAATGGCTCTGAGCACTATGGGACTCAACTGCTGTGGTCATAAGTCCCCTAGAACTTAGAACTACTTAAACCTAACTAACCTAAGGACAGCACACAACACCCAGCCATCACGAGGCAGAGAAAATCCCTGACCCCGCCGGGAATCAAACCCGGGAACCCGGGCGTGGGAAGCGAGTACGCTACCGCATAAGTACAGGAAGACTGACTCTTCTTACCGTCTATGTTTTGAACCATTCCTGTGACACTACTTATAGATTCCGATGCTTCACTTCAGGTTTACTGTAATTCTCTGACCTTCTTATTGTCGATCAAACCCAGAAATTGCATCGGATTTAAATACAAAAGTCACAATGCCAACTCAAGACAAGAGGACTGGCTCTTCTTACTGTCTATGTTTTGAACCTTTTCTCCGAGACCGGATTTACATTCCGATTCTTCACTTCAGGTTTACTGTATCCCTTGGACCTTCTTATAGACGACGAAACACAGAAATTACATCGGAATTATATACAAAAGGCACAATGCCGACTTAAGTACAAGAAAACTGACTCTTCCTACTGTCTATGTTTTTAACCATTCCTGTGACACTAGTTATGGATTCCGATGCTTCACTTCAGGTTTTCTGTATCCCTCTGACCTTCATATTGACGATGAAACACAGAAATAGCATCGGAATTAAATACAAATGGCACAATGCCGGCTTAAGTACAAAAAAACTGACTCTTCTTACTGTCTATGTCTTGAATCATTACCGTGACACTAGTTATAGATTCCGATACTTCACTTGAGGTTTACTGTATCCCTCTGTCCTTCTTATTGACGATGAAACACAGAAATTGCATCGGAATTAAATACAAAAGGCACAATGCCGACTTAAGTACAAGAAAACTGACTCTTCTTACTGACTATGTTTTGAACCATTCCTGTGACACTAGTTATAGATTGCGATGCTTCACATTAGGTTTACTGTATCCATCCGACCTTCATACTGACGATGAAACACAGAAATTGCATCCGAATTAAATACAAAAGGCACAATGCCGACTTAAGTATAAGAAAACTGACTCTTCTCACTGTCTATGTTTTGAACCATTCCTGTGACACTAGTTATGGATTCCGATGCTAAACTTCAATTTTACTGTATCCCTCTGACCTTCTTATTGACGATGAAGCACAGAAATTGCATCGGAATTAAATACAAAAATCACAATGCCGACTTAAGTAGTAGAAAACTGACTCTTCCTACTGTCTATGTTTTGAACCATTCCTGTAACACTAGTTATAGATTCCGATGCTTCACTTCAGGTTTACTGTAGCCCTCTGACCTTCTTATTGACGTTGAAACACAGAATTTTCATCGGAATTAAATACAAAAGGCTCAATGCCGACTCAAGTACAAGAAGACTGGCTCTTCTTACTGTCTGTGTTTGAACCATTCCTGTGACAATAGTTAAGGATTCCGATGCTTCACCTTCAGGTTTACTGTGTCCCTCTGATCTTCTTATTGACGATGCAACACAGATATTGCATCGGAATTAAATACAAAAGGCACATTGCCGACTTAAGTATAGGAAGACTGACCTTTCTTACTGTCTATGTTTTGAACCATTCCTGTAACACTAGTTATAGATTCCGATGCTTCACTTCAGGTTTACTGTATCCCTGTGACCTTCTTATTGACGATGAAACACAGATATTGCAACGGAATTAAATACAAAAGGCACAATGCCGACTTAAGTACAAAAAGACTGACTCTTCTTACTCTCTATGTTTTGAACCATTCCTGTGACACTAGTTATTGATTCCGATGCTTCACTTCAGGTTTACTGTAACCCTCTGACCTTCTTATTGACGATGAAGCACAGAAATTGCATCGGAATTAAATACAAAAGGCACAATGCCGACGTATGTACAAGAAAACTGACTCTTCTTACTGTCTATGTATTGAACCATTCCTGTGACACTAGTTATAGATTCCGATGCTTCACTTCAGGTCTACTGTATCCCGCTGACCTTCATATTGACGATGAAACACAGAAATTGCATCGGAATTAAATACAAAAGGCACAATGCCGACTTCAGTACTGGAAGACTTACTGTTCCTACTGTCTATGATTTGAACCATTCCTGTGACACAAGTTGTAGATTCCGATTCATCACTTCAGGTTTACTGTAACCCTCTGACCTTCTTATTGACGATGAAGCACAGAAATTGCATCGGAATTCAATACAAAAGGCACAATGCCGACTTAAGTACAAGAAAACTGACTCTTCTTACTGTCTATGTTTTGAACCATTCCTGTGACACTAGTTATAGATTCAGATGCTTCACTTCAGGTTTACTGTATCCCTCTGTCCGCCTTATTGACGATGAAACACAGAATTTGCATCGGAATTAAATACAAGAGGCACAATGCCGACTCAAGTAGAAGAAGACGGGCTCTTCTTATTGTCTATGTATTGAACCATTCCTGTGACACTAGTTATAGATTCCGATGCTTCACTTCAGGATAACTGTATCCCTCTGACCTTCTTATTGACGATGAAACACAGAAACTGCATCGGAATTAAATACAAAAGGCACAATGCCGACTTAAGTACTAGAAGACTGACTCTTCCTACTGTCAATGCTTTGAACCATTCCTGTGACACTAGTTATAAATTCCGATGCTTCACTTCAGGTTTACTGTATCCCTCTGACCTTCTTATTGACGATGAAACTCAGAAATTGCATCGGAATTAAATGCAAAAGGCTCAGTGCCGACTCAAGTACAAGAAGACTGGCTCTTTTTACCGTCTATGTTTTGAACCATTCCTGTGACGCTAGTTATAGATTCAGATGCTTTACTTCAGGTTTACTGTATCCGTCTGACCTTCTTATTGACGTTGAAACACAGAAATTGCATCGGAATTAAATACAAAAGGCACAATGCCGACTCAAGTACATGCAGACTGGCTCTTCTTACTGCCTATGTTTTTGAACCATTCCTGTGACACTAGTTATAGATTCCGATGCTTCACTTCAGGTTTACTGTATCCCTCTGACCTTCTTATTGACGAGGAAACACAGAAATTGCATCGGAATTAAATACAAGAGGCACTATGCCGACTCAAGTACAAGAAGACAGACCCTTCTTATTGTCTATATTTTGAACCTTTCCTGTGACACTAGTCATAGATTCCGATACTTCACTTCAGGTTTACTGTATCCCTCTGACCTTCTTATTGACGATGAACCACAGAAATTGCATCTTAGTTAAATATAAAAGGCTCAATGCCGACTTAAGTACAGGAAGACTGACTCTTCTTACCGTCTATGTTTTGAACCACTCCTGTGACACTAGTTCTAAGATACCGATGCTTCACTTCAGGTTTACTGTATCCCTCAGACCTTCTTATTGACGATCAAACACAAAAATTGCATTGGAATTAAATACAAAAGGCACAATGCCGACTCAAGTACAAGAGGACTGGCCCTTCTTACTGTCTATGTTTTGAACCTTTCCTGTGAGACCGGATTTAGATTCCGATGCTTCACTTCAGGTTAACTGTGTCCCTTGGACCTTCTTATAGACGACGAAACACAGAAATTGCATCGGAATTAAATAGAAAAACACAGTGCCGACTTAAGTACAAGAAAACTGACTCTTCTTACTGCCTTTGCTTTGAACCATTCCTGTGACACTAGTTATAGATACCGATGCTTCACTTTAGGTTAACTGTATCCCTCTGACCTTCTTATTAACGATGAAACACAGAAATTGCATCGGAATTAAATACAAAAGGCACAATGCCGACTTAAGTACACGAAAACTAACGCTTCTTACTGTTTATGTTTTGAACCATTCCTGTGACACTAGTTATAGATTCCGATGCTTCACTTCAGGTTTACTGTATCCCTGTGACCTTCTTATTGACGATGAACCACAGAAATAGCATCGGAATAAAATAAAATAGGCACAATGCCGTCTTAAGTACAAGAAAACTGACTCTTCTTGCTGTCTATGTTTTGAACCATTTCTGTGACACTAATTATAGATTCCGATGCTTCACTTCAGGTTTACTGTATCCCGCTGACCTTCATATTGACGATGAAACACAGAAATTGCATCGGAATTAAATACAAAAGGCACAATGCCGACTTCAGTACTGGAAGACTTACTCTTCCTACTGTCTATGTTTTGAACCATTCCTGTGACACAAGTTATAGATTCCGATGCTTCACTTCAGGTTTACTGTAACCCTCTGACCTTCTTATTGACGATGAAGCACAGAAATTCATCGGAATTCAATACGAAAGGCACAATGCCGACTTAAGTACAAGAAAACTGACTCTTCTTACTGTCTATATTTTGAACCATTCCTGTGACACTAGTTATAGATTCAGATGCTTCACTTCAGGTTTACTGTATTCCTCTGTCCGCCTTATTGACGATGAAACACAGAATTTGCATCGGAATTAAATACAAGAGGCACAATGCCGACTCAAGTAGAAGAAGAGGGGCTCTTCTTATTGTCTATGTATTGAACCATTCCTGTGACACTAGTTATAGATTCCGATGCTTCACTTCAGGATAACTGTATCCCTCTGACCTTCTTATTGACGATGAAACACAGAAATTGCATCGGAATTAAATACAAAAGGCACAATGCCGACTTAAGTACTAGAAGACTGACTCTTTCTACTGTCAATGCTTTGAACCATTCCTGTGAAACTAGTTATAGATTCCGATGCTTCACTTCAGGTTTACTGTATCCCTCTGACCTTCTTATTGAAGATGAAACACAGAAATTGCATCGGAATTAAATACAAAAGGCTCAACGCCTACTCAAGTACAAGAAGACAGACCCTTCTTATTGTCTATATTTTGAACCTTTCTTGTGACACTAGTCATAGATTCCGATACTTCACTTCAGGTTTACTGTATCCCTCTGACTTTCTTACTGACGATGAAACACCGAAATTGCATCTTAGTTAAATATAAAAGGCTCAATGCCGACTTAAGTACAGGAAAACTGACTCTTCCTACTGTCTATGTTTTCTAACCATTCCTGTGACACTAGTTATAGATTCCGATGCTTCACTTCAGGTTTGCTGTATCCCTCTGACTTTCTTATTGACGATGAAACACAGAAATTGCATCGGATTTAAATACAAATGGCACAATGCCGGCTTAAGTACAAGACAACTGACTCTTCTTACTGTCTATGTTTTGAACCATTCCTGTGACACTAGTTATAGATTCCGATACTTCACTTGAGGTTTACTGTATCCCTCTGACCTTCTTATTGACGATCAAACACAGAAATTGCATCGGAATTAAATACAAAAGGCACAATGCCGACTTAAGTACAAGAAAACTGACTCTTCGTACTGTCTATGATTTGAAACATTCCTGTGACACTAGTTATAGATTCCGATGCTTCAATTCAGGTTTACTGTATCCCTCTGTCCGCCTTATTGACGATGAAACACAGAATTTGCATCGGAATTAAATACAAGAAGCACAATGCCGACTCAAGTAGAAGAAGACGGGCTCTTCTTATTGTCTATGTATTGAACCATTCCTGTGACACTAGTTATAGATTCCGATGCTTCACTTCAGGATAACTGTATCCCTCTGACCTTCTTATTGACGATGAAACACAGAAACTGCATCGGAATTAAATACAAAAGGCACAATGCCGACTTAAGTACTAGAAGACTGACTCTTCCTACTGTCAATGCTTTGAACCATTCCTGTGACACTAGTTATAAATTCCGATGCTTCACTTCAGGTTTACTGTATCCCTCTGACCTTCTTATTGACGATGAAACTCAGAAATTGCATCGGAATTAAATGCAAAAGGCTCAGTGCCGACTCAAGTACAAGAAGACTGGCTCTTTTTACCGTCTATGTTTTGAACCATTCCTGTGACGCTAGTTATAGATTCAGATGCTTTACTTCAGGTTTACTGTATCCGTCTGACCTTCTTATTGACGTTGAAACACAGAAATTGCATCGGAATTAAATACAAAAGGCACAATGCCGACTCAAGTACATGCAGACTGGCTCTTCTTACTGCCTATGTTTTTGAACCATTCCTGTGACACTAGTTATAGATTCCGATGCTTCACTTCAGGTTTACTGTATCCCTCTGACCTTCTTATTGACGAGGAAACACAGAAATTGCATCGGAATTAAATACAAGAGGCACTATGCCGACTCAAGTACAAGAAGACAGACCCTTCTTATTGTCTATATTTTGAACCTTTCCTGTGACACTAGTCATAGATTCCGATACTTCACTTCAGGTTTACTGTATCCCTCTGACCTTCTTATTGACGATGAACCACAGAAATTGCATCTTAGTTAAATATAAAAGGCTCAATGCCGACTTAAGTACAGGAAGACTGACTCTTCTTACCGTCTATGTTTTGAACCACTCCTGTGACACTAGTTCTAAGATACCGATGCTTCACTTCAGGTTTACTGTATCCCTCAGACCTTCTTATTGACGATCAAACACAAAAATTGCATTGGAATTAAATACAAAAGGCACAATGCCGACTCAAGTACAAGAGGACTGGCCCTTCTTACTGTCTATGTTTTGAACCTTTCCTGTGAGACCGGATTTAGATTCCGATGCTTCACTTCAGGTTTACTGTGTCCCTTGGACCTTCTTATAGACGACGAAACACAGAAATTGCATCGGAATTAAATAGAAAAACACAGTGCCGACTTAAGTACAAGAAAACTGACTCTTCTTACTGCCTTTGCTTTGAACCATTCCTGTGACACTAGTTATAGATACCGATGCTTCACTTTAGGTTAACTGTATCCCTCTGACCTTCTTATTAACGATGAAACACAGAAATTGCATCGGAATTAAATACAAAAGGCACAATGCCGACTTAAGTACACGAAAACTAACGCTTCTTACTGTTTATGTTTTGAACCATTCCTGTGACACTAGTTATAGATTCCGATGCTTCACTTTAGGTTTACTGTATCCCTGTGACCTTCTTATTGACGATGAACCACAGAAATAGCATCGGAATAAAATAAAATAGGCACAATGCCGTCTTAAGTACAAGAAAACTGACTCTTCTTGCCGTCTATGTTTTGAACCATTTCTGTGACACTAGTTATAGATTCCGATGCTTCACTTCAGGTTTACTGTATCCCGCTGACCTTCATATTGACGATGAAACACAGAAATTGCATCGGAATTAAATACAAAAGGCACAATGCCGACTTCAGTACTGGAAGACTTACTCTTCCTACTGTCTATGTTTTGAACCATTCCTGTGACACAAGTTATAGATTCCGATGCTTCACTTCAGGTTTACTGTAACCCTCTGACCTTCTTATTGACGATGAAGCACAGAAATTCATCGGAATTCAATACGAAAGGCACAATGCCGACTTAAGTACAAGAAAACTGACTCTTCTTACTGTCTATATTTTGAACCATTCGTGTGACACTAGTTATAGATTCAGATGCTTCACTTCAGGTTTACTGTATTCCTCTGTCCGCCTTATTGACGATGAAACACAGAATTTGCATCGGAATTAAATACAAGAGGCACAATGCCGACTCAAGTAGAAGAAGAGGGGCTCTTCTTATTGTCTATGTATTGAACCATTCCTGTGACACTAGTTATAGATTCCGATGCTTCACTTCAGGATAACTGTATCCCTCTGACCTTCTTATTGACGATGAAACACAGAAATTGCATCGGAATTAAATACAAAAGGCACAATGCCGACTTAAGTACTAGAAGACTGACTCTTTCTACTGTCAATGCTTTGAACCATTCCTGTGACACTAGTTATAGATTCCGATGCTTCACTTCAGGTTTACTGTATCCCTCTGACCTTCTTATTGAAGATGAAACACAGAAATTGCATCGGAATTAAATACAAAAGGCTCAACGCCTACTCAAGTACAAGAAGACAGACCCTTCTTATTGTCTATATTTTGAACCTTTCCTGTGACACTAGTCATAGATTCCGATACTTCACTTCAGGTTTACTGTATCCCTCTGACCTTCTTACTGACGATGAAACACCGAAATTGCATCTTAGTTAAATATAAAAGGCTCAATGCCGACTTAAGTACAGGAAAACTGACTCTTCCTACTGTCTATGTTTTCTAACCATTCCTGTGACACTAGTTATAGATTCCGATGCTTCACTTCAGGTTTGCTGTATCCCTCTGACTTTCTTATTGACGATGAAACACAGAAATTGCATCGGATTTAAATACAAATGGCACAATGCCGGCTTAAGTACAAGACAACTGACTCTTCTTACTGTCTATGTTTTGAACCATTCCTGTGACACTAGTTATAGATTCCGATACTTCACTTGAGGTTTACTGTATCCCTCTGACCTTCTTATTGACGATCAAACACAGAAATTGCATCGGAATTAAATACAAAAGGCACAATGCCGACTTAAGTACAAGAAAACTGACTCTTCTTACTGACTATGTTTTGAACCATTCCTGTGACACTAGTTATAGATTGCGATGCTTCACTTCAGGTTTACTGTATCCCTCTGACCTTCATATTGACGATGAAACACAGGAATTGCATCCGAATTAAATACAAAAGGCACAATGCCGACTTAAGTACAAGAAAACTGACTTTATTTACTGTCTATGTTTTGAACCTTTCCTGTGACACTAGTTATAGATTCCGATGCTTTACTTCAGGTTTACTGTATCCCTCTGACCTTCTTATAGACGATGAAACCCAGAAATTGCATCGGAATTAAATACAAAAGGCACAATGCCGACTTAAGTACAAGAAAACTGACTCTTCGTACTGTCTATGATTTGAAACATTCCTGTGACACTAGTTATAGATTCCGATGCTTCAATTCAGGTTTACTGTATCCCTCTGTCCGCCTTATTGACGATGAAACACAGAATTTGCATCGGAATTAAATACAAGAGGCACAATGCCGACTCAAGTAGAAGAAGACGGGCTCTTCTTATTTTCTATGTATTGAACCATTCCTGTGACACTAGTTATAGATTCCGATGCTTCACTTCAGGATAACTGTATCCCTCTGACCTTCTTATTGACGATGAAACACAGAAACTGCATCGGAATTAAATACAAAAGGCACAATGCCGACTTAAGTACTAGAAGACTGACTCTTCCTACTGTCAATGCTTTGAACCATTCCTGTGACACTAGTTATAAATTCCGATGCTTCACTTCAGGTTTACTGTATCCCTCTGACCTTCTTATTGACGATGAAACTCAGAAATTGCATCGGAATTAAATGCAAAAGGCTCAGTGCCGACTCAAGTACAAGAAGACTGGCTCTTTTTACAGTCTATGTTTTGAACCATTCCTGTGACGCTAGTTATAGATTCAGATGCTTTACTTCAGGTTTACTGTATCCGTCTGACCTTCTTATTGACGTTGAAACACGGAAATTGCATCGGAATTAAATACAAAAGGCACAATGCCGACTCAAGTACATGCAGACTGGCTCTTCTTACTGCCTATGTTTTTGAACCATTCCTGTGACACTAGTTATAGATTCCGATGCTTCACTTCAGGTTTACTGTATCCCTCTGACCTTCTTATTGACGAGGAAACACAGAAATTGCATCGGAATTAAATACAAGAGGCACTATGCCGACTCAAGTACAAGAAGACAGACCCTTCTTATTGTCTATATTTTGAACCTTTCCTGTGACACTAGTCATAGATTCCGATACTTCACTTCAGGTTTACTGTATCCCTCTGACCTTCTTATTGACGATGAACCACAGAAATTGCATCTTAGTTAAATATAAAAGGCTCAATGCCGACTTAAGTACAGGAAGACTGACTCTTCTTACCGTCTATGTTTTGAACCACTCCTGTGACACTAGTTCTAAGATACCGATGCTTCACTTCAGGTTTACTGTATCCCTCAGACCTTCTTATTGACGATCAAACACAAAAATTGCATTGGAATTAAATACAAAAGGCACAATGCCGACTCAAGTACAAGAGGACTGGCCCTTCTTACTGTCTATGTTTTGAACCTTTCCTGTGAGACCGGATTTAGATTCCGATGCTTCACTTCAGGTTTACTGTGTCCCTTGGACCTTCTTATAGACGACGAAACACAGAAATTGCATCGGAATTAAATAGAAAAACACAGTGCCGACTTAAGTACAAGAAAACTGACTCTTCTTACTGCCTTTGCTTTGAACCATTCCTGTGACACTAGTTACAGATACCGATGCTTCACTTTAGGTTAACTGTATCCCTCTGACCTTCTTATTAACGATGAAACACAGAAATTGCATCGGAATTAAATACAAAAGGCACAATGCCGACTTAAGTACACGAAAACTAACGCTTCTTACTGTTTATGTTTTGAACCATTCCTGTGACACTAGTTATAGATTCCGATGCTTCACTTCAGGTTTACTGTATCCCTGTGACCTTCTTATTGACGATGAACCACAGAAATAGCATCGGAATAAAATAAAATAGGCACAATGCCGTCTTAAGTACAAGAAAACTGACTCTTCTTGCCGTCTATGTTTTGAACCATTTCTGTGACACTAGTTATAGATTCCGATGCTTCACTTCAGGTTTACTGTATCCCGCTGACCTTCATATTGACGATGAAACACAGAAATTGCATCGGAATTAAATACAAAAGGCACAATGCCGACTTCAGTACTGGAAGACTTACTCTTCCTACTGTCTATGTTTTGAACCATTCCTGTGACACAAGTTATAGATTCCGATGCTTCACTTCAGGTTTACTGTAACCCTCTGACCTTCTTATTGACGATGAAGCACAGAAATTCATCGGAATTCAATACGAAAGGCACAATGCCGACTTAAGTACAAGAAAACTGACTCTTCATACTGTCTATATTTTGAACCATTCCTGTGACACTAGTTATAGATTCAGATGCTTCACTTCAGGTTTACTGTATTCCTCTGTCCGCCTTATTGACGATGAAACACAGAATTTGCATCGGAATTAAATACAAGAGGCACAATGCCGACTCAAGTAGAAGAAGAGGGGCTCTTCTTATTGTCTATGTATTGAACCATTCCTGTGACACTAGTTATAGATTCCGATGCTTCACTTCAGGATAACTGTATCCCTCTGACCTTCTTATTGACGATGAAACACAGAAATTGCATCGGAATTAAATACAAAAGGCACAATGCCGACTTAAGTACTAGAAGACTGACTCTTTCTACTGTCAATGCTTTGAACCATTCCTGTGACACTAGCTATAGATTCCGATGCTTCACTTCAGGTTTACTGTATCCCTCTGACCTTCTTATTGAAGATGAAACACAGAAATTGCATCGGAATTAAATACAAAAGGCTCAACGCCGACTCAAGTACAAGAAGACAGACCCTTCTTATTGTCTATATTTTGAACCTTTCCTGTGACACTAGTCATAGATTCCGATACTTCACTTCAGGTTTACTGTATCCCTCTGACCTTCTTACTGACGATGAAACACCGAAATTGCATCTTAGTTAAATATAAAAGGCTCAATGCCGACTTAAGTACAGGAAAACTGACTCTTCCTACTGTCTATGTTTTCTAACCATTCCTGTGACACTAGTTATAGATTCCGATGCTTCACTTCAGGTTTGCTGTATCCCTCTGACTTTCTTATTGACGATGAAACACAGAAATTGCATCGGATTTAAATACAAATGGCACAATGCCGGCTTAAGTACAAGACAACTGACTCTTCTTACTGTCTATGTTTTGAACCATTCCTGTGACACTAGTTATAGATTCCGATACTTCACTTGAGGTTTACTGTATCCCTCTGACCTTCTTATTGACGATCAAACACAGAAATTGCATCGGAATTTAATACAAAAGGCACAATGCCGACTTAAGTACAAGAAAACTGACTCTTCTTACTGACTATGTTTTGAACCATTCCTGTGACACTAGTTATAGATTGCGATGCTTCACTTCAGGTTTACTGTATCCCTCTGACCTTCATATTGACGATGAAACACAGAAATTGCATCCGAATTAAATACAAAAGGCACAATGCCGACTTAAGTACAAGAAAACTGACTTTATTTACTGTCTATGTTATGAACCTGTCCTGTGACACTAGTTATAGATTCCGATGCTTTACTTCAGGTTTACTGTATCCCTCTGACCTTCTTATTGACGATGAAACCGAGAAATTGCATCGGAATTAAATACAAAAGGCACAATGCCGACTTAAGTACAAGAAAACTGACTCTTCGTACTGTCTATGATTTGAAACATTCCTGTGACACTAGTTATAGATTCCGATGCTTCAATTCAGGTTTACTGTATCCCTCTGACCTTCTTATTGACGACGAAACACAGAAATTGCATCGGAATTAAATACAAAAGGCACAATGCCGACTTAAGTACAAGAAAACTGACTCTTCTTACTGTCTATGTTTTGAACCATTCCTGTGACACTAGTTATAGATTCCGATGCTTCACTTCAGGTTTGCTGTATCTCTGTGACCTTCTTATTGACGATGAAACACTGAATATAGCATCGGAATAAAATAAAATAGGCACAATGCCGTCTTAAGTACAAGAAAACTGACTCTTCTTGCTGTCTATGTTTTGAACCATTTCTGTGACACTAGTTATAGATTCAGATGCTTCACTTCAGGTTTACTGTATCCCTCCGTCCGCCTTATTGACGATGAAACACAGTAATTGCATCGGAATTAAATACAAGAGGAACAATGCCGACTCATGTACAAAAAAACTGGCTCGTCTTACTGTCTATGTTTTGTACCATTCCTGTGACACTAGTTATAGATTCCGATGCTTCACTTCAGGATTACTGTGTCCCTCTGACCTTCTTATTGACGATGAAACACAGAAATTGCTTCGGAATTAAATACAAAAGGCACAATGCCGACTTAAGTACTAGAAGACTGACTCTTCCTACTGTCTATGTTTTGAACCATTCCTGTGACACTAGTTACAGATTCCGATGCTCCACTTCAGGTTTACTGTATCCCTCTGACCTTCTTATTGAGGATGAAACACAGATATTGCATCGGAAATAAATGCAAAAGGCTCAATGCCGACTCTAGTACAATAAGACTGGCTCTTCTTACCGTCTATGTTTTGAACCATTCCTGTGACACTAGTTATTGATTCAGATGCCTCACTTCAGCTTTACTGAGTCCCTCTGACCTTCTTATTGACGATGAAACATAGAAATTGCATCGGAATTAAATACAAAAGGCACAATGCCGACTCAAGTACAAGCAGACTGGCTCTTCTTACTGTCTATGTTTTGAACCATTCCTGTGACACTAGTTATAGATTCCGATGCTTCACTTCAGGTTTACTGTATCCCTCTGACCTTCATATCGACGATGAAACACAGAAATTACATCGGAATAATATACAAGTGGCACAATGCCGACTTAAGTACAAGAAGACTGACCCTTCTTATTGTCTATGTTTTGAACCATTACTGTGACACTAGTTATAGATTCCGATACTTCACTTCAGGTTTATTGTATCCCTCTGACCTTCTTATTGACGATGAAACACAGAAATTGCATCTTAGTTAAATACAAAAGGCTCAATGCCGACTTAGGTACAGGAAGACTGACTCTTCTTACCATCTATGTTTTGAACCATTCCTGTGACACTAGTTATAGATACCGATGCTTCACTTCAGGTTTACTGTATCCCTCTGACCTTCATATTGACGATGAAACACAGAAATTGCATCCGAATTAAATACAAAAGGCACAATGCCGACTTAAGAACAAGAAAACTGACTTTACTTACTGTCTATGTTTTGAACCATTCCTGTGACACTAGTTAGAGATTCCGATGCTTTACTTCAGGTTTACTGTATCCCTCTGACCTTCTTATTGACGATGAAACCCAGAAATTGCATCGGAATTAAATACAAAAGGCACAATGCCGACTCAAGTACAAGAGGACTGGCACTTCTTACTGTCTATGTTTTGAACCTTTCCTGTGAGACCGGATTTAGATTCCGATGCTTCACTTCAGGTTTACTGTGTCCCTTGGACCTTCTTATAGACGACGAAACACAGATATTGCGTCGGAATTAAATAGAAACGCGCAGTGCCGACTTAAGTACAAGAAAACTGACCCTTCTTACTGCCTTTGTTTTGAACCATTCCTGTGACACTAGTTATAGATACCGATGCTTTACTTTAGGTTTACTGTATCCCTCTGACCTTCTTATTAACGATGAAACACAGAAATAGCATCCGAATTAGATACAATAGGCACAAGCCGACTTAAGTACACGAAAACTGACGCTTCTTACTGTTTATGTTTTGAACCATTCCTGTGACACTAGTTATAGATTCCGATGCTTCACTTCAGGTTTACTGTATCCCTGCGACCTTCTTATTGACGATGAAACACAGAAATAGCATCGGAATAAAATAAAATTGGCACAATGCCGTCTTAAGTACAAGAAAACTGACTCTTCTTGCTGTCTATGTTTTGAACCATTTCTGTAACACTAGTTATAGATTCAGATGCTTCACTTCAGGTTTACTGTATCCCTCCGTCCGCCTTATTGACGATGAAACACAGAAATTGCATCGGAATTAAATACAAGAGGCACAATGCCGACCCAAGTACAAGAAGACTGGCTCGTCTTATTGTCTATGTTTTGTACCATTCCTGTGACACTAGTTATAGATTCCGATGCTTCACTTCAGGATTACTGTATCCCTCTGACCTTCTTTTTGACAATGAAACACAGAAATTGTATCGGAATCAAATACAAAAGGCACAATGCCGACTTAAGTACTAGAAGACTGACCCTTGCTACTGTCTATGTTTTGAACCATTCCTGTGACACTAGTTATAGATTCCGATGCTTCACTTCAGGTTAACTGTATTCCTCTGACCTTCTTATTGACGATGAAACACAGAAATTGCATCGGAATTAAATGCAAAAGGCTCAATGCCGACTCTAGTACAAGAATACTGGCTCTTCTTACCGTCTATGCTTTGAACCATTCCTATGACACTAGTTATTGATTCAGATGCTTCACTTCAGGTTTACTGAGTCCCTCTGACCTTCTTATTGACGATCAAACACAGAAATTGCATCGGAATTAAATACAAAAGGCACAAAGCCGACTCACGTACAAGAGGACTGGCCCCTCTTACTGTCTATTTTTTGAACCTTTCCTGTGTGACCGGATTTAGATTCCGATGCTTCAATTCAGGTTTACTGTATCCCTTGGACCTTCTTATAGACGACGAAACACTGAAATTGCATCGGAATTAAATAGAAAAGCACAATGCCGACTTAAGTACAAGAAAACTGACTCTTCTTACTGCCTTTGTTTTGAACCATTCCTGTGACACTAGTTATAGATACCGATGCTTCACTTCAGGTTTACTGTATCCCTCTGACCGTCTTATTGACGATGAAACACAGAAATTGCAACGGAATTAAATACAAAAGGCACAATGCCGACTTAAGTAAAAGTAAACTGACTCTCCTTACTAACTATGTTTTGAACCATTCCTGTGATACTAGTTATAGATTCCGATGCTTCGCTTCTGGTTTACTGTATCCCTCTGACGTTCGTATTGACGATGACACACAGAAATTACATCGGAATTAAATACAAAAGGCACAATGCCGACTTAAGTACAAGAAAACTGACTCTTCTTACTGTCTATGCTTTTAGCCATTCCTGTGACACTAGTTATAGATTCTGGTGCTTCACTTTTGGTTTGCTGTATCCCTCTGACCTTCGTATTGACGATGAAACACAGAAATTGCAACGGAATTAAATACAAATGGCACAATGCCGACTTAAGTACAAGAAAACTGACTCTTCTTACTGTCTATGCTTTTAGCCTTTCCTGTGACACTAGTTATAGATTCCGGTGCTTCACTTCAGGTTTGCTGTATCCCTCTGGCCTTCTTATTGACGATGAAACACAGAAATTGCATCGGATTTAAATACAAAAGGCACAATGCCGACTTAAGTACAAAATGACTGACTCTTCTACCCTGTATGATTTGAACCATTCCTGTGACACTAGTTATAGATTCCGATGCTTCACTTCAGGTTTACTGTAATCCCCTGACCTTCGTATTGACGATGAAGCACAGAAATTGCATCGGAATTAAATACAAAAGACACAATGCCGACTTAAGTACAATAAAACTGACTCTTCTTACTGTCTACGTTTTGAACCTTCCTGCGTCACTAGTTATAGATTCCGATGCTTCAATTCAGGTGTACTGTATCCCTCTGACCTTCTTATTGACGATGAAACACAAAAAATTGCATCGTAATTAAATAGAAAAGGCACAATGCCGACTTCAGTACTAGAAGACTGACTCTTCCTACTGTCTATGTTTTGAACCATTCCTGTGACACTAGTTATAGATTCCGATGCTTCACTTCAGGTTTCCTGTAACCCTCTGACATTCTTATTGACGATGAAACACAGAAATTGCATCGGAATTAAATACAAAAGGCACAATGCCGACTTAAGTAATAGAAAACTGACGCTTGTTACTGTTTATGTTTTGAACCATTCCTGTGACACTAGTTATAGATTCCGATGCTTCACTTCAGGTTTACTGTATCCCTCTGACCTTCATATTGACGATGAAACACAGAAATTGCATCGGAATTAAATACAAAAGGCACAATGCCGACTTAAGTACAAGAAAACTGACGCTTCTTACTGTTTATGTTTCTAACCATTCCTGTCACACTAGTTATAGATTCCGATGCTTCACTTCAGGTTTACTGTATCCCTGTGACCTTCTTATTGATATTGAAACACAGAAATTGCATCGGAATTAAATACAAAATGCACAATGCCGACTTCAGTACTAGAAGACTGACTCTACCTAATGTCTATGTTTTGAACCATTCCTGTGACACTAGTTATAGATTCCGATGCTTCACTTCAGGTTTACTGTATCCCTCTAACCTTCTTATTGACGATGAAACACAGAAATTGCATCAGGACTAATTACAAAAGGCACAATGCCGACTCGAGTACAAGCAGACTGGCTCTTCTTACTGTCTATGCTTTGAACCATTCCTGTGACACTAGTTATGGATTCCGATGCTTCACTTCAGTTTTACTGTATCCCTCTCACCTTCATGTTGACGACGAAACACAGAAATTGCATCGGAATTATATACAAGTGGCACAATGCCTACTTAAGTACAAGGAGACTGACTCTTCTTACCGTCTATGTTTTAACGAGTCCTGTGACACTAGTTATAGATTTAGATGCTTCACTTCAGGTTTACTGTATCTCTCTGACCTCCTTATTGACGATGAAACACAGAAATTGCATCGGAACTAAATACAAAAGGCACATTGCTGACTTAAGTACAAGTAAACTGACTCTCCTTACTATCTATGATTTGAACAATTCCTGTGAAACTAGTTATAGATTCCGATGCTTCACTTCAGGTTTACTGTATCCCTCTGACGTTCGTAGTGACGATGACACACAGATATTGCATCGGATTTAAATACAAAAGGCACAATGCCGACCTAAGTACAAAAAGACTGACTCTTCTTACCCTGTATGTTTTGAACCATTCCTGTGACACTAGTTATAGATTCCGATGCTTCACTTCAGGTTTACTGTAACCCTCTGACCTTCGTATTGACTATGAAGCACAGAAATTGCATCGGAATTATATACAAAAGGCACAATGCCGACTTAAGTACAAGAAAACTGACTCTTCTTACTGTCTATGTTTTGAACCTTTCCTGTGACACTAGTTATAGATTCCGATGCTTCACTTCAGGTTTACTGTATCCCTCTGACCTTCTTATTGACGACGAAACACAGAAATTGCATCGGAATTAAATACAAAAGGCACAATGCCGACTTCAGTACTAGAGGACTGACTCTTCCTAGTGTCTATGTTTTAAACCATTCCTGTGACACTAGTTATAGATTCCGATGCTTCACTTCAGGTTTCCTGTAACCCTCTGACCTTCTTATTGACTATGAAGCACAGAAATTGCATTGGAATTAAATACAAAAGGCACAATGCCGACATAAGCACAAGAAAACTGACTCTTCTTACTGTCTATGTTTTGAACCATTCGTGTGACACTAGTTACAGATTCAGATGCTTCACTTCAGGTTTACTGTATCCCTCTGTCCCCATTATTGACGATGAAACACAGAAATTGCATCGGAATTAAATACAAGAGGCACAATGCCGACTCAAGTACAAGAAGACTGGCTCTTCTTATTGTCCATAATTGGAATCATTCCTGTGACACTAGTTATAGATTCCGATGCTTCACTTCAGGATTACAGTATCCCTGTGACCTTCTTATTGACGATGAAATACAGAAATTGCATCAGAATTAAATACAAGATGCACAATGCCGACTTAAGTACTAGAAGGCTGACTCTTCCTACTGTCTATGTTTTGAACCATTCCTGTGACACTAGTTATAGATTCCGATGCTTCACTTCAGGTTTACTGTATCCCTCTGACCATCTTATTGACGATAAAACACAGAAATTGCATCGGAATTAAATACAAAAGGCTCAATGCCGACTCAAGTACAAGAAGACTGGCGCTTCTTACCGTCTATGTTTTGAACCATTCCTGTGACACTAGTTGTAGATTCAGATGCTTCACTTCAAGTTTACTGTATCCCTCCGACCTTCTTATTGACGATGAAACACAGATATTGCATCGGAATTAAATGCAAAAGGCACAATGCCGACTCAAGTACAAGCAGACTGGCTCTTCTTACTGTCTATACTTTGAACCATTCTTGTGACACTAATTTTAGATTCCGATGCTTCACTTCAGGTTTACTGTATCCCTCTGACCTTCATATTGACGATGAAACACAGAAATTGCATCGGAATTAAATACAAAAGGCACAATGCCGACTTAAGTACAAGAAAACTGACGCTTCTTACTGTTTATGTTTTGAACCATTCCTGTGAAACTAGTTATAGATTCCGATGCTTCACTTCAGGTTTACTGTATCCCTGTGACCTTCTTATTGATATTGAAACACAGAAATTGCAATGGAATTAAATACAAAAGGCACAATGCCGAATTCAGTACTAGAAGACTGACTCTTCCTACTGTCTATGTTCTGAACCAT
The DNA here is from genome assembly GCF_021461395.2 of Schistocerca americana. NCBI lineage: Eukaryota > Metazoa > Arthropoda > Insecta > Orthoptera > Acrididae > Schistocerca > Schistocerca americana. The sequence goes on along the minus strand of NC_060120.1, from coordinate 1,128,796,658 downwards.
TCCTGTGACACTAGTTATAAATTCCGATGCTTCACTTCAGGTTTACTGTATCCCTGTGACCTTCTTATTGATATTGAAACACAGAAATTGCATCGGAATTAAATACAAAAGGCACAATGCCGACTTCAGTACTAGAAGACTGACTCTACCTACTGTCTATGTTTTGAACCATTCCTGTGACACTAGTTATAGATTCCGATGCTTCACTTCAGGTTTACTGTATCCCTCTAACCTTCTTATTGACGATGAAACACAGAAATTGCATCGGAACTAAATACAAAAGGCACAATGCCGACTCAAGTACAAGCAGACTGGCTCTTCTTACTGTCTATGCTTTGAACCATTCCTGTGACACTAGTTATGGATTCCGATGCTTCACTTCAGATTTACTGTATCCCTCTCACCTTCATGTTGACGATGAAACACAGAAATTGCATCGGAATTATATACAAGTGGCACAATGCCTACTTAAGTACAAGGAGACTGACCCTTCTTACCGTCTATGTTTTAACGAGTCCTGTGACACTAGTTATAGATTTAGATGCTTCACTTCAGGTTTACTGTATCCCTCTGACCTCCTTATTGACGATGAAACACAGAAATTGCATCGGAACTAAATACAAAAGGCACAATGCCGACTTAAGTACAAGTAAACTGACTGTCCTTACTATCTATGATTTGAACCATTCCTGTGAAACTAGTTACAGATTCCGATGCTTTACTTCAGGTTTACTGTATCCCTCTGACGTTCGTATTGACGATGACACACAGATATTGCATCTGACTTAAATACAAGAGGCACAATGCCGACCTAAGTACAAATAGACTGACTCTTCTTACCCTGTATGTTTTGAACCATTCCTGTGACACTAGTTATAGATTCCGATGCTTCACTTCAGGTTTACTGTAACCCTCTGACCTTCGTATTGACGATAAAGCACAGAAATTGCATCTGAATTAAATACAAAAGGCACAATGCCGACTTCAGTACTAGAAGACTGACTCTTCCTACTGTCTATGTTTTGAACCATTCCTTCGACACTAGTTATAGATTCCGATGCTTCACTTCAGGTTTCCTGTAACCCTCTGACCTTCTTATTGACTATGAAGCACAGAAATTGCATCTGAATTAAATACAAAAGGCGCAATGCCGACATAAGCACAAGAAAACTGACTCTTCTTACTGTCTATGTTTTGAACCATTCCTGTGACACTAGTTACAGATTCAGATGCTTCACTTCAGGTTTACAGTATCCCTCTGTCCCCATTACTGACGATGAAACACAGAAATTGCATCGGAATTAAATACAAGAGGCACAATGCCGACTCAAGTACAAGAAGACTGGCTCTTCTTATTGTCCATGATTGGAACCATTCCTGTGACACTAGTTATAGATTCCGATGCTTCACTGCAGGATTACAGTCTCCCTGTGACCTTCTTATTGACGATGAAACACAGAAATTGCATCGGAATTAAATGCAAAATGCACAATGCCGACATAAGTACTAGAAGGCTGACTCTTCCTACTGTCTATGTTTTGAACCATTCCTGTGACACTAGTTATAGATTCCGATGCTTCACTTCAGGTTTACTGTATCCCTCTGACCTTCTTACTGACGATGAAACACAGAAATTGCATCGGAATTAAATACAAAAGGCTCAATGCCGACTCAAGTACAAACAGACTGGCTCTTCTTACCGTCTTTGTTTTGAATAATTCCTGTGACACTAGTTATAGATTCAGATGCTTCACATTAGGTTTACTGTATCCCTCTGACCTTATTGACGATGAAACACAGAAATTGCATCGGAATTAAATACAAAAGGCACAATGCCGACTTAAGTACAAGAAGACTGACTCTTCTTACCCTGTATGTTTTGAACCATTCCTGTGACACTAGTTATAGATTCAGATGCTTCACTTCAGGTTTACTGTAACCCTCTGACCTTCGTATTGACGATGAAGCACAGAAATTGCATCGGAATTAAATACAAAAGGCACAATGCCGACTTAAGTACAAGAAAACTGACTCTTCTTACTGTCTATGTTTTGAACCTTTCCTGTGACACTAGTTATAGATTCCGATGCTTCACTTCGGGTTTACTGTATCCCTATGACCTTCTTATTGACGACGAAACACAGAAATTGCATCGGAATTAAATACAAAAGGCACAATGCCGACTTCAGTACTAGAAGACTGACTCTTCCTACTGTCTATGTTTTGAACCATTCCTTTGACACTAGTTATAGATTCCGATGCTTCACTTCAGGTTTCCTGTAACCCTCTGACCTTCTTATTGACTATGAAGCACAGAAATTGCATCGGAATTAAATACAAAAGGCAAAATGCCGACATAAGCACAAGAAAACTGACTCTTCTTACTGTCTATGTTTTGAACCATTCCTGTGACACTAGTTACAGATTCAGATGTTTCACTTCAGGTTTACTGTATACCTCTGTCCCCATTATTGACGATGAAACACAGAAATTGCATCGGAATTAAATACAAGAGGCACAATGCCGACTTAAGTACAAGAAGACTGGCTCTTCTAATTGTCCATGATTGGAACCATTCCTGTGACACTAGTTATAGATTCCGATGCTTCACTTCAGGATTACAGTGTCCCTGTGACCTTCTTATTGACGATGAAACACAGAAATTGCATCGGAATTAAATACAAAATGCACAATGCCGACATAAGTACTAGAAGGCTGCCTCTTCCTACTGTCTATGCTTTGAACCATTCCTGTGACACTAGTTATAGATTCCGATGCTTCACTTCAGGTTTACTGTATCCCTCTGACCTTCTTATTGACGATGAAACACAGAAATTGCATCGGAATTAAATACAAAATGCTCAATGCCGACTCAAGTACAAGAAGACTGGCTCTTCTTACCGTCTATGTTTTGAACCATTCCTGTGACACTAGTTATAGATTCAGATGCTTCACTTCAGGTTTACTGTATCCCTCCGACCTTCTTATTGACGATGATACACAGATATTGCATCGGAATTAAATGCAAAAGGCACAATGCCGACTCAAGTACAAGCAGACTGGCTCTTCTTACTGTCTATATTTTGAACCATTCTTGTGACACTAATTATAGATTCCGATGCTTCACTTCAGGTTTACTGTAACCCTCTGACCTTCATATTGACGATGAAACACAGAAATTGCATCGGAATTAATTACAAAAGGCACAATGCCGACTTAAGTACAAGAAAACTGACGCTTCTTACTGTTTATGTTTTGAACCATTCCTGTGACACTAGTTATAGATTCCGATGCTTCACTTCAGGTTTACTGTATCCCTGTGACCTTCTTATTGATATTGAAACACAGAAATTGCATCGGAATAAAATACAAAAGGCACAATGCCGAATTCAGTACTAGAAGACTGACTCTTCCTACTGTCTATGTTTTGAACCATTCCTGTGACACTAGTTATAGATTCCGATGCTTCACTTCAGATTTACTGTAACCCTCTGACCTTCTTATTGACGATGAAGCGCAGAAATTGCATCGTAATTAAATGCAAAAGGCACAATGCCGACTTAAGTACAAGAAAACTGACTCTTCTTACTGACTATGTTTTGAACCATTCCTGTGACACTAGTTTTAGATTCAGATGCTTTACTACAGGTTTACTGTATCCCTCTGTCCGCCTTATTGACGATGAAACACAGATATTGCATCGGAATTAAATACAAGAGGCACAATGCCGACTCAAGTACAAGAAGACTGGCTCTTCTTATTGTACATGTTTTGAACCATTCCTGTGACATTAGTTATAGATTCCGATGCTTCACTTCAGGATTAATGTATCCCTCTGACCTTCTTATTGACGATGAAACACAGAAATTGCATCCTAATTAAATACAAAAGGCACAATGCCGACTTAAGTACAAGAAGACTGGCTCTTCTTACCGTCTATGTTTTGAACCATTCCAGTGACACTAGTTATAGATTCAGATGCTTTACTTCAGGTTTACTGTATCCCTCCGACCTTCTTATTGACGATGAAACACAGAAATTGAATCGGAATTAAATACAAAAGGCACAAAGCCGACTTAAGTACAAGAAAACTCACGTTTCTTACTGTTTATGTTTTGAACCATTCCTGTGACACTCGTTATAGATTCCGATGCTTCACTACAGGTTTACTGTATCCCTGTGACCTTCTTATTGACGATGAAACACAGAAATTGCATCGGAATTAAATACCAAATTCACAATGCCGACTTCAGTACTTGAAGACTGACTCTTCCCACTGTCTAAGTTTTGAACCATTCCTGTGACACTAAGTTATAGATTCCGATGCTTCGCTTCAGGTTTACAGTAACCCTCTGTCCTTCTTATTGACGATTAAGCGCAGAAATTGCATCGGAATTAAATACAAAAGGCACAATGCCGACTTAAGTACAAGAAAAGTGACTCTTCTTACTGTCTACGTTTTGAACCTTTCCTGTGACACTAGTTATAGATTCAGATGCTCCACTTCAGGTTTACTGTATCCGTCTGTCCGCCTTATTGACGATGAAACACAGAAATTGCATCGGAATTAAATACAAGAGCCACAATGCCGACTCAAGTACAAGAAGACTGGCTCTTCTTATTGTCCATGTTTTGAACCATTCCTGTGACACTAGTTATAGATTCCGATGCTTCACTTCAGGATTACTGTATCCCTCTGACCTTCTTATTGACGATGAGACGCAGAAATTGCATCGGAATTAAATACAAAGGGCACAATGCCGACATAAGTACAAGAAAACTGACGCTTCTTACTGTTTATGTTTGGAACCATTCCTGTGACACTAGTTAAACATTCCGATGCTTCACTTTAGGTTTACTGTATCCCTCTGACCTTCATATTGACGATAAAACACAGATATTGCATCGGAATTAAATACAAAAGGCACAATGCCGACTTAAGTACAAGAAAACTGACGCTTGTTACTGTTTATGTTTTGAACCATTCCTGTGACACTAGTTATAGATTCCGATGCTTCACTCATGTTTACTGTATCCCTGTGACCTTCTTATTGACTATGAAACACAGAAATTGCATCGGAATTAAATACAAAAGGCGCAATGCCGACTTCAGTACTAAAAGACTGACTCTTCCTACTGTCTATGTTTTGAACCATTCCTGTGACACTAGTTATAGATTCCGATGCTTCACTTTAGGTTTACTGTATCCCTCTCACCTTCATGTTGACGATGAAACACAGAAATTGCATCGGAATTATATACAAGTGGCAGAATGCCGACTTAAGTACAAGTAAACTGACCCTTCTTACTGTCTATGTTTTGAACCATTCCTGTGACACTACTTATAGATTCCGATGCTTCACATCAGGTTTACTGTATCCCTCTGACCCTCTTATTGACGATGAAACACAGAAATTGCATCGGAATTAAATACAAAAGGCTCAATGCCGACTCAAATACAAGAAGACTGTCTCTTCTTACTGCCTATGTTTGAACCATTCCTGTGACACTAGTTATAGATTCCGATGCTTCACTTCAGGTTTACTGTTTCCCTCCGATCTTCTTATTGACGATGAAACACAGATATTGCATCGGAATAAAATTTAAAAGGCACTTTGCCGACTGAAGTACAAGAAGACTGACCTTTCTTACTGTCCTTGTTTTGAACCATTCCTGTGACACTGATTATAGATTCCGATTCTTCACTTCAGGTTTACTGTATCCCTCTGACCCTCTTATTGACGATGAAACACAGAAATTGCATCGGAATTAAATACAAAAGGCTCAATGCCAACTCAAGTACAAGAAGACTGGCTCTTCTTACTGTCTATGTTTGAACCATTCCTGTGACACTAGTTGTAGATTCCGATGCTTCACATCAGGTTTACTGTGTCCCTCTAATCATCTTATTGACGATGAAACACAGATATGGCATCGGAATTAAATACAAAAGGCGCATTGCCGACTTAAGTACAAGAAGACTGACCTTTCTTACTGTCTATGTTTTGAACCATTCCTGTGACACTAGTTATAGATTCCGATGCTTCACTTCGTGTTTACTGTATACCTCTGACCTTCTTATTGACGATGAAACAGAGATATTGCATCGGAATTAAATACAAAAGGCACAATGCCGACTTAAGTACAAGAAAACTGACGCTTGTTACTGTTTATGTTTTGAACCATTCCTGTGACACCAGTTATATATTCAGATGCTTCACTTCAGGTTTACTGTAACCCTCTGACCTTCGCATTGACGATGAAGCAAAAGGCACAATGCCGACTTAAGTACAGGAAAACTGACTCTTCTTACTGTCTATGTTTTGAACCATTCCTGTGACACTAGTTATGGATTCAGATGCTTCACTTCAGGTTTACTGTATCCCTCTGTCCGTTTTATTGGCGATGAAACACAGAAATTGCATCGGTATTAAATACAAGAGGCACAATGCTGACTCAAGTACAAGAAGACTGGTTCTTCTTATTGCTCATGCTTTGAACCATTCCTGTGACACTAGTTATAGATTCCGATGCTTCACTTCAGGATTACTGTATCCCTCTGACCTTCTTATTGACGATGAAACACAGACATTGCATCGGAATTAAAAACAAAAGGCACAATGAAGACTTAAGTACTAGAAGACTGTCTCTTCCTACTGTCTATGTTTTGAAACATTCCTGTGACACTAGTTATAGATTCCGATGCTTCACTTCAGGTTTACTGTATCCCTCTGACCTTCTTATTGGCGATGAAACACAGAAATTGCATCGGAATTAAATACAAAAGGAACAATGCCGACTCAAGTACAAGCAGACTGGCTCTTCTTACTGTCTATGTTTTGAACCATTCCTGTGACACTACTTATAGATTCCGATGCTTCACTTCAGGTTTACTGTATCCCTCTGACCTTCATATTGGCGATGAAACACAGAAATTGCATCGGAATTAAATACAAAAGGGACAATGCCGAATTAAGTACAAGAAAACTGACGCTTGTTACTGTTTATGTTTTGAACCATTCCTGTGACACTAGTTATATGTTCCGATGCTTCACTTCATGTTTACTGTATCCCTGTGACCTTCTTATTGACGATGAAACACAGAAATTGCATCGGAATTAAATACAAAAGGCACAATGCCGACTTCAGTACTAGAAGACTGACTCTTCTTACTGTCTATGTTTTGAACCACTCCTGTGCCACTAGTTATAGATTCCGATGCTTCACTTCAGGTTTTCTGTAACCCTCTGACCTTCTTATTGACGATGAAGCACAGAAATTGCATCGGAATGAAATACAAAAGGCACAATGCCTACTTAAGTACAAGAAAACTGACTCTTTTACTGTCTATGTTTTGAACCATTCCTGTGACACTCGTTATAGATTCAGATGCTTCACTTCAGGTTTACTGTATCCCTCTGTCCGCCTTATTGACGATAAAACACAGAAATTGCATCGGAATTAAATACAAGAGGCACAATGCCGACTCATGTACAAGAAGACTGGCTCTTCTTATTGCCCATGTTTTGAAAGATTCCTGTGACACTAGTTATAGATTCCGATGCTTCACTTCAGGATTATTGTATCCCTCTGACCTTTGTTATTGACGATGAAACACAGAAACTGCATCGGAGTTAAATACAAACGGCACTATGCCGACTTAAGTACTAGACGACTGACTCTTCCTACTGTCTATGTTTTGAACCATTCCTGTGACACTAGTTATAGATTCCGATGCTTCACTTCAGGTTTACTGTATCACTCTGACCTTCTTATTCACGATGAAACACAGAAATTGCATCGGAATTAAATACAAAAGGCTCAATGCCGACTCAAGTACAAGAAGACTGGCATTTCTTACCGTCTATGTTTTGAACCATTCCTGTGACACTAGTTATAGATTCAGATGCTTCACTTCAGGTTTACTGTATCCCATCGACCTTCTTATTGACGATGAAACACAGAAATTGCATCGGAATTAAATACAAAAGGCACAATGCTGACTCAAGTACAAGCAGACTGGCTCTTCTTACTGTCTATGTTTTGAACCATTCCTGTGACACTAGTTATAGATTCCGATGCTTCACTTCAGGTTTACTGTATCCCTCTGACCTTCATATTGACGATGAAACACAGATATTGCATCGGAATTAAATACAAAAGGCACAATGCCGACTTAAGTACAAGAAAACTGACGCTTGTTACTGTATATGTTTTGAACCATTCCTGTGACACTAGTTACAGATTCCGATGCTTCACTTCTTGTTTAGTGTATCCCTGTGACCTTCTTATTGACGATGAAACACAGAAATTGCATCGGAATTAAATACAAAAGGCGCAATGCCGACTTCAGTACTAGAAGACTGACTCTTCCTACTGTCTATGTTTTGAACCATTCCTGTGACACTAGTTATAGATTCCGATGCTTCACTTCAGGTTTACTGTATCCCTCTCACCTTCGTGTTGACGATGAAACACAGAAATTGCATCGGAATTATATACAAGTGGCAGAATGCCGACTTAAGTACAAGTAAACTGACCCTTCTTACCGTCTATGTTTTAACCATTCCTGTGACACTAGTTACAGATTCCGATGCTTCACTTCTGGTTTACTGTATCCCACTGACCGTCTTATTGACGATGTAACACCGAAATTGAATCGGAATTAAATACAAAAGGCACAATGCCCACTTAAGTACAAGAAAACTGACTCTTCTTACTGTCTATGTTTTGAAATACTCCTATGACACTAGTTATAGATTCCGATGCCTCACTTCAGGTTTACTGTATCCCTCTGACCTTCTTATTGACGATGAAACACAGAAATTTCATCGGCATGAAATACAAATGGCACAATGCCGACTTAAGTACAAGAAGACTGATTCTTCGTACTGTCTATGTTGTGAAACATTCCTGTTACACTAGTTATAGATTTCGATGCTTCACTTCAGGTTTACTGTTTCCCTCCGATCTTCTTATTGACGATGAAACACAGATATTGCATCGGAATAAAATTTAAAAGGCACTTTGCCGACTGAAGTACAAGAAGACTGACCTTTCTTACTGTCCTTGTTTTGAACCATTCCTGTGACACTGATTATAGATTCCGATTCTTCACTTCAGGTTTACTGTATCCCTCTGACCCTCTTATTGACGATGAAACACAGAAATTGCATCGGAATTAAATACAAAAGGCTCAATGCCAACTCAAGTACAAGAAGACTGGCTCTTCTTACTGTCTATGTTTGAACCATTCCTGTGACACTAGTTGTAGATTCCGATGCTTCACATCAGGTTTACTGTGTCCTTCTAATCATCTTATTGACGATGAAACACAGATATGGCATCGGAATTAAATACAAAAGGCGCATTGCCGACTTAAGTACAATAAGACTGACCTTTCTTACTGTCTATGTTTTGAACCATTCCTGTGACACTAGTTATAGATTCCGATGCTTCACTTCGTGTTTACTGTATACCTCTGACCTTCTTATTGACGATGAAACAGAGATATTGCATCGGAATTAAATACAAAAGGCACAATGCCGACTTAAGTACAAGAAAACTGACGCTTGTTACTGTTTATGTTTTGAACCATTCCTGTGACACCAGTTATATATTCAGATGCTTCACTTCAGGTTTACTGTAACCCTCTGACCTTCGCATTGACGATGAAGCAAAAGGCACAATGCCGACTTAAGTACAGGAAAACTGACTCTTCTTACTGTCTATGTTTTGAACCATTCCTGTGACACTAGTTATAGATTCAGATGCTTCACTTCAGGTTTACTGTATCCCTCTGTCCGTTTTATTGGCGATGAAACACAGAAATTGCATCGGTATTAAATACAAGAGGCACAATGCTGACTCAAGTACAAGAAGACTGGTTCTTCTTATTGCTCATGCTTTGAACCATTCCTGTGACACTAGTTATAGATTCCGATGCTTCACTTCAGGATTACTGTATCCCTCTGACCTTCTTATTGACGATGAAACACAGACATTGCATCGGAATTAAAAACAAAAGGCACAATGAAGACTTAAGTACTAGAAGACTGTCTCTTCCTACTGTCTATGTTTTGAAACATTCCTGTGACACTAGTTATAGATTCCGATGCTTCACTTCAGGTTTACTGTATCCCTCTGACCTTCTTATTGACGATGAAACACAGAAATTGCATCGGAATTAAATACAAAAGGAACAATGCCGACTCAAGTACAAGCAGACTGGCTCTTCTTACTGTCTATGTTTTGAACCATTCCTGTGACACTACTTATAGATTCCGATGCTTCACTTCAGGTTTACTGTATCCCTCTGACCTTCATATTGGCGATGAAACACAGAAATTGCATCGGAATTAAATACAAAAGGGACAATGCCGAATTAAGTACAAGAAAACTGACGCTTGTTACTGTTTATGTTTTGAACCATTCCTGTGACACTAGTTATATGTTCCGATGCTTCACTTCATGTTTACTGTATCCCTGTGACCTTCTTATTGACGATGAAACACAGAAATTGCATCGGAATTAAATACAAAAGGCACAATGCCGACTTCAGTACTAGAAGACTGACTCTTCTTACTGTCTATGTTTTGAACCACTCCTGTGCCACTAGTTATAGATTCCGATGCTTCACTTCAGGTTTTCTGTAACCCTCTGACCTTCTTATTGACGATGAAGCACAGAAATTGCATCGGAATGAAATACAAAAGGCACAATGCCGACTTAAGTACAAGAAAACTGACTCTTTTACTGTCTATGTTTTGAACCATTCCTGTGACACTCGTTATAGATTCAGATGCTTCACTTCAGGTTTACTGTATCCCTCTGTCCGCCTTATTGACGATAAAACACAGAAATTGCATCGGAATTAAATACAAGAGGCACAATGCCGACTCATGTACAAGAAGACTGGCTCTTCTTATTGCCCATGTTTTGAAAGATTCCTGTGACACTAGTTATAGATTCCGATGCTTCACTTCAGGATTATTGTATCCCTCTGACCTTTGTTATTGACGATGAAACACAGAAACTGCATCGGAGTTAAATACAAACGGCACTATGCCGACTTAAGTACTAGACGACTGACTCTTCCTACTGTCTATGTTTTGAACCATTCCTGTGACACTAGTTATAGATTCCGATGCTTCACTTCAGGTTTACTGTATCACTCTGACCTTCTTATTCACGATGAAACACAGAAATTGCATCGGAATTAAATACAAAAGGCTCAATGCCGACTCAAGTACAAGAAGACTGGCACTTCTTACCGTCTATGTTTTGAACCATTCCTGTGACACTAGTTATAGATTCAGATGCTTCACTTCAGGTTTACTGTATCCCATCGACCTTCTTATTGACGATGAAACACAGAAATTGCATCGGAATTAAATACAAAAGGCACAATGCTGACTCAAGTACAAGCAGACTGGCTCTTCTTACTGTCTATGTTTTGAACCATTCCTGTGACACTAGTTATAGATTCCGATGCTTCACTTCAGGTTTACTGTATCCCTCTGACCTTCATATTGACGATGAAACACAGATATTGCATCGGAATTAAATACAAAAGGCACAATGCCGACTTAAGTACAAGAAAACTGACGCTTGTTACTGTATATGTTTTGAACCATTCCTGTGACACTAGTTACAGATTCCGATGCTTCACTTCTTGTTTAGTGTATCCCTGTGACCTTCTTATTGACGATGAAACACAGAAATTGCATCGGAATTAAATACAAAAGGCGCAATGCCGACTTCAGTACTAGAAGACTGACTCTTCCTACTGTCTATGTTTTGAACCATTCCTGTGACACTAGTTATAGATTCCGATGCTTCACTTCAGGTTTACTGTATCCCTCTCACCTTCGTGTTGACGATGAAACACAGAAATTGCATCGGAATTATATACAAGTGGCAGAATGCCGACTTAAGTACAAGTAAACTGACCCTTCTTACCGTCTATGTTTTAACCATTCCTGTGACACTAGTTACAGATTCCGATGCTTCACTTCTGGTTTACTGTATCCCACTGACCGTCTTATTGACGATGTAACACCGAAATTGAATCGGAATTAAATACAAAAGGCACAATGCCCACTTAAGTACAAGAAAACTGACTCTTCTTACTGTCTATGTTTTGAAATACTCCTATGACACTAGTTATAGATTCCGATGCCTCACTTCAGGTTTACTGTATCCCTCTGACCTTCTTATTGACGATGAAACACAGAAATTTCATCGGCATGAAATACAAATGGCACAATGCCGACTTAAGTACAAGAAGACTGATTCTTCGTACTGTCTATGTTGTGAAACATTCCTGTTACACTAGTTATAGATTTCGATGCTTCACTTCAGGTTTACTGTATCCCTCTGACCTTCTTACTGACGATGAAACACAGATATTGCATCGGGATTAAATACAAAAGGCACAATGCCGGCCTAAGTACAAGTAAACTGACTCTCCTCACTGTCTATGTTTGAACCATTCCTGTGACACTAGTTATAGATTCCGATACTTCACTTGAGGTTTACTGTATCCCTCTGACCTTCTTATTGACAATGAAACACAGAAATTGCATCGGAATTAAATACAAAAGGCACAATGCCGACTTAAGTACAAGAAAACAGACTCTTCTTACTGTCTATGTTTTGAACCATTCCTGTGACACTAGTTATAGATTCATATTCTTCACTTCAGGTTTACTGTATCCCTCTGTCCGCCTTATTGACGATAAAACACAGAAATTGCATCGGATATAAATACAAGAGGCACAATGCCGACTCAAGTACAAGAAGACTGGCTCTTCTTATTGTCCATGTTTTGAACCATTCCTGTGACACTAGTTATAGATTCCGATGCTTCACTTCAGGATTACTGTATCCCTCTGACCTTCTTATTGACGATGAAAGACAGAAATTGCATCGGAATTAAATACAAAAGGCACAATGCCGACTTAAGTACTAGAAGACTGACTCATCCTACTGTCTATGTTTTGAACCATTCCTTTGACACTAGTTATAGATTCCGATGCATCACTTCACGTTTACTGTATCCCTCTGACCTTCTTATTGACGATGAAACACAGAAATTGCATCGGAATTAAATTCAAAACGCTCAATGCCGACTCAAGTACAAGAAGACTGGCTCTTCTTACCGTCTATGTTTTGAACCATTCCTGTGACACTAGTTATAGATTCCGATGCTTCACTTCAGGCTTACTGTATCCCTCCGACCTTCTCATTGACTATGAAACACAGAAATTGCATCGGAATTAAATACAAAAGGCACAATTCCGACTCAAGTACAGGCAGAATGGCTCTTCTAACTGTCTACGTTTTGAACCATTCCTGTGACACTAGTTATAGATTCCGATGCTTCACTTCAGGTTTACTGTATCCCTCTGACCTTCATATTGACGATGAAACACAGAAATTACATCGGAATTATATACAAGTGGCACAATGCCGACTTAAGTACAAGAAGACTGACCCTTCTTATTGTCTATGTTTTGAACCATTCCTGTGACACTAGTTATAGATTCCGATGCTTCACTTCAGGTTTACTGTAACCCTCTGACCTTCTTATTGACGATGAAGCACAGAAAATGCGTCGGAATTAAATACAAAAGGCACAATGCCAACTTAAGTACAAGAAAACTGACTCTTCTTACTGTCTATGTTATGAAATATTCCTATGACACTAGTTATAGATTCCGATGCCTCACTTCAAGTTTACTGTATCCCTCTGACCTTCTTACTGACGATGAAACACAGATATTGCATCGGGATTAAATACAAAAGGCACAATGCCGACTTAAGTACAAAAAACTGACTCTCCTCACTATCTATGATTTGAACCATTCCTGTGAATCTAGTTATAGATTTCGATGCTTCACTTCAGGTTTACTGTATCCCTCTGACGTTCGTATTGTCGATGACACACAGAAATTACATCGGAATTAAATACAAAAGGCACAAAGCCGACTTAAGTACAAGAAAACTCACGTTTCTTACTGTTTATGTTTTGAACCATTCCTGTGACACTCGTTATAGATTCCGATGCTTCACTACAGGTTTACTGTATCCCTGTGACCTTCTTATTGACGATGAAACACAGAAATTGCATCGGAATTAAATACCAAATTCACAATGCCGACTTCAGTACTTGAAGACTGACTCTTCCCACTGTCTAAGTTTTGAACCATTCCTGTGACACTAAGTTATAGATTCCGATGCTTCGCTTCAGGTTTACAGTAACCCTCTGTCCTTCTTATTGACGATTAAGCGCAGAAATTGCATCGGAATTAAATACAAAAGGCACAATGCCGACTTAAGTACAAGAAAAGTGACTCTTCTTACTGTCTACGTTTTGAACCTTTCCTGTGACACTAGTTATAGATTCAGATGCTCCACTTCAGGTTTACTGTATCCGTCTGTCCGCCTTATTGACGATGAAACACAGAAATTGCATCGGAATTAAATACAAGAGCCACAATGCCGACTCAAGTACAAGAAGACTGGCTCTTCTTATTGTCCATGTTTTGAACCATTCCTGTGACACTAGTTATAGATTCCGATGCTTCACTTCAGGATTACTGTATCCCTCTGACCTTCTTATTGACGATGAGACGCAGAAATTGCATCGGAATTAAATACAAAGGGCACAATGCCGACATAAGTACAAGAAAACTGACGCTTCTTACTGTTTATGTTTGGAACCATTCCTGTGACACTAGTTAAACATTCCGATGCTTCACTTTAGGTTTACTGTATCCCTCTGACCTTCATATTGACGATAAAACACAGATATTGCATCGGAATTAAATACAAAAGGCACAATGCCGACTTAAGTACAAGAAAACTGACGCTTGTTACTGTTTATGTTTTGAACCATTCCTGTGACACTAGTTATAGATTCCGATGCTTCACTCATGTTTACTGTATCCCTGTGACCTTCTTATTGACTATGAAACACAGAAATTGCATCGGAATTAAATACAAAAGGCGCAATGCCGACTTCAGTACTAAAAGACTGACTCTTCCTACTGTCTATGTTTTGAACCATTCCTGTGACACTAGTTATAGATTCCGATGCTTCACTTTAGGTTTACTGTATCCCTCTCACCTTCATGTTGACGATGAAACACAGAAATTGCATCGGAATTATATACAAGTGGCAGAATGCCGACTTAAGTACAAGTAAACTGACCCTTCTTACTGTCTATGTTTTGAACCATTCCTGTGACACTACTTATAGATTCCGATGCTTCACATCAGGTTTACTGTATCCCTCTGACCCTCTTATTGACGATGAAACACAGAAATTGCATCGGAATTAAATACAAAAGGCTCAATGCCGACTCAAATACAAGAAGACTGTCTCTTCTTACTGCCTATGTTTGAACCATTCCTGTGACACTAGTTATAGATTCCGATGCTTCACTTCAGGTTTACTGTTTCCCTCCGATCTTCTTATTGACGATGAAACACAGATATTGCATCGGAATAAAATTTAAAAGGCACTTTGCCGACTGAAGTACAAGAAGACTGACCTTTCTTACTGTCCTTGTTTTGAACCATTCCTGTGACACTGATTATAGATTCCGATTCTTCACTTCAGGTTTACTGTATCCCTCTGACCCTCTTATTGACGATGAAACACAGAAATTGCATCGGAATTAAATACAAAAGGCTCAATGCCAACTCAAGTACAAGAAGACTGGCTCTTCTTACTGTCTATGTTTGAACCATTCCTGTGACACTAGTTGTAGATTCCGATGCTTCACATCAGGTTTACTGTGTCCCTCTAATCATCTTATTGACGATGAAACACAGATATGGCATCGGAATTAAATACAAAAGGCGCATTGCCGACTTAAGTACAAGAAGACTGACCTTTCTTACTGTCTATGTTTTGAACCATTCCTGTGACACTAGTTATAGATTCCGATGCTTCACTTCGTGTTTACTGTATACCTCTGACCTTCTTATTGACGATGAAACAGAGATATTGCATCGGAATTAAATACAAAAGGCACAATGCCGACTTAAGTACAAGAAAACTGACGCTTGTTACTGTTTATGTTTTGAACCATTCCTGTGACACCAGTTATATATTCAGATGCTTCACTTCAGGTTTACTGTAACCCTCTGACCTTCGCATTGACGATGAAGCAAAAGGCACAATGCCGACTTAAGTACAGGAAAACTGACTCTTCTTACTGTCTATGTTTTGAACCATTCCTGTGACACTAGTTATGGATTCAGATGCTTCACTTCAGGTTTACTGTATCCCTCTGTCCGTTTTATTGGCGATGAAACACAGAAATTGCATCGGTATTAAATACAAGAGGCACAATGCTGACTCAAGTACAAGAAGACTGGTTCTTCTTATTGCTCATGCTTTGAACCATTCCTGTGACACTAGTTATAGATTCCGATGCTTCACTTCAGGATTACTGTATCCCTCTGACCTTCTTATTGACGATGAAACACAGACATTGCATCGGAATTAAAAACAAAAGGCACAATGAAGACTTAAGTACTAGAAGACTGTCTCTTCCTACTGTCTATGTTTTGAAACATTCCTGTGACACTAGTTATAGATTCCGATGCTTCACTTCAGGTTTACTGTATCCCTCTGACCTTCTTATTGGCGATGAAACACAGAAATTGCATCGGAATTAAATACAAAAGGAACAATGCCGACTCAAGTACAAGCAGACTGGCTCTTCTTACTGTCTATGTTTTGAACCATTCCTGTGACACTACTTATAGATTCCGATGCTTCACTTCAGGTTTACTGTATCCCTCTGACCTTCATATTGGCGATGAAACACAGAAATTGCATCGGAATTAAATACAAAAGGGACAATGCCGAATTAAGTACAAGAAAACTGACGCTTGTTACTGTTTATGTTTTGAACCATTCCTGTGACACTAGTTATATGTTCCGATGCTTCACTTCATGTTTACTGTATCCCTGTGACCTTCTTATTGACGATGAAACACAGAAATTGCATCGGAATTAAATACAAAAGGCACAATGCCGACTTCAGTACTAGAAGACTGACTCTTCTTACTGTCTATGTTTTGAACCACTCCTGTGCCACTAGTTATAGATTCCGATGCTTCACTTCAGGTTTTCTGTAACCCTCTGACCTTCTTATTGACGATGAAGCACAGAAATTGCATCGGAATGAAATACAAAAGGCACAATGCCTACTTAAGTACAAGAAAACTGACTCTTTTACTGTCTATGTTTTGAACCATTCCTGTGACACTCGTTATAGATTCAGATGCTTCACTTCAGGTTTACTGTATCCCTCTGTCCGCCTTATTGACGATAAAACACAGAAATTGCATCGGAATTAAATACAAGAGGCACAATGCCGACTCATGTACAAGAAGACTGGCTCTTCTTATTGCCCATGTTTTGAAAGATTCCTGTGACACTAGTTATAGATTCCGATGCTTCACTTCAGGATTATTGTATCCCTCTGACCTTTGTTATTGACGATGAAACACAGAAACTGCATCGGAGTTAAATACAAACGGCACTATGCCGACTTAAGTACTAGACGACTGACTCTTCCTACTGTCTATGTTTTGAACCATTCCTGTGACACTAGTTATAGATTCCGATGCTTCACTTCAGGTTTACTGTATCACTCTGACCTTCTTATTCACGATGAAACACAGAAATTGCATCGGAATTAAATACAAAAGGCTCAATGCCGACTCAAGTACAAGAAGACTGGCATTTCTTACCGTCTATGTTTTGAACCATTCCTGTGACACTAGTTATAGATTCAGATGCTTCACTTCAGGTTTACTGTATCCCATCGACCTTCTTATTGACGATGAAACACAGAAATTGCATCGGAATTAAATACAAAAGGCACAATGCTGACTCAAGTACAAGCAGACTGGCTCTTCTTACTGTCTATGTTTTGAACCATTCCTGTGACACTAGTTATAGATTCCGATGCTTCACTTCAGGTTTACTGTATCCCTCTGACCTTCATATTGACGATGAAACACAGATATTGCATCGGAATTAAATACAAAAGGCACAATGCCGACTTAAGTACAAGAAAACTGACGCTTGTTACTGTATATGTTTTGAACCATTCCTGTGACACTAGTTACAGATTCCGATGCTTCACTTCTTGTTTAGTGTATCCCTGTGACCTTCTTATTGACGATGAAACACAGAAATTGCATCGGAATTAAATACAAAAGGCGCAATGCCGACTTCAGTACTAGAAGACTGACTCTTCCTACTGTCTATGTTTTGAACCATTCCTGTGACACTAGTTATAGATTCCGATGCTTCACTTCAGGTTTACTGTATCCCTCTCACCTTCGTGTTGACGATGAAACACAGAAATTGCATCGGAATTATATACAAGTGGCAGAATGCCGACTTAAGTACAAGTAAACTGACCCTTCTTACCGTCTATGTTTTAACCATTCCTGTGACACTAGTTACAGATTCCGATGCTTCACTTCTGGTTTACTGTATCCCACTGACCGTCTTATTGACGATGTAACACCGAAATTGAATCGGAATTAAATACAAAAGGCACAATGCCCACTTAAGTACAAGAAAACTGACTCTTCTTACTGTCTATGTTTTGAAATACTCCTATGACACTAGTTATAGATTCCGATGCCTCACTTCAGGTTTACTGTATCCCTCTGACCTTCTTATTGACGATGAAACACAGAAATTTCATCGGCATGAAATACAAATGGCACAATGCCGACTTAAGTACAAGAAGACTGATTCTTCGTACTGTCTATGTTGTGAAACATTCCTGTTACACTAGTTATAGATTTCGATGCTTCACTTCAGGTTTACTGTTTCCCTCCGATCTTCTTATTGACGATGAAACACAGATATTGCATCGGAATAAAATTTAAAAGGCACTTTGCCGACTGAAGTACAAGAAGACTGACCTTTCTTACTGTCCTTGTTTTGAACCATTCCTGTGACACTGATTATAGATTCCGATTCTTCACTTCAGGTTTACTGTATCCCTCTGACCCTCTTATTGACGATGAAACACAGAAATTGCATCGGAATTAAATACAAAAGGCTCAATGCCAACTCAAGTACAAGAAGACTGGCTCTTCTTACTGTCTATGTTTGAACCATTCCTGTGACACTAGTTGTAGATTCCGATGCTTCACATCAGGTTTACTGTGTCCTTCTAATCATCTTATTGACGATGAAACACAGATATGGCATCGGAATTAAATACAAAAGGCGCATTGCCGACTTAAGTACAATAAGACTGACCTTTCTTACTGTCTATGTTTTGAACCATTCCTGTGACACTAGTTATAGATTCCGATGCTTCACTTCGTGTTTACTGTATACCTCTGACCTTCTTATTGACGATGAAACAGAGATATTGCATCGGAATTAAATACAAAAGGCACAATGCCGACTTAAGTACAAGAAAACTGACGCTTGTTACTGTTTATGTTTTGAACCATTCCTGTGACACCAGTTATATATTCAGATGCTTCACTTCAGGTTTACTGTAACCCTCTGACCTTCGCATTGACGATGAAGCAAAAGGCACAATGCCGACTTAAGTACAGGAAAACTGACTCTTCTTACTGTCTATGTTTTGAACCATTCCTGTGACACTAGTTATAGATTCAGATGCTTCACTTCAGGTTTACTGTATCCCTCTGTCCGTTTTATTGGCGATGAAACACAGAAATTGCATCGGTATTAAATACAAGAGGCACAATGCTGACTCAAGTACAAGAAGACTGGTTCTTCTTATTGCTCATGCTTTGAACCATTCCTGTGACACTAGTTATAGATTCCGATGCTTCACTTCAGGATTACTGTATCCCTCTGACCTTCTTATTGACGATGAAACACAGACATTGCATCGGAATTAAAAACAAAAGGCACAATGAAGACTTAAGTACTAGAAGACTGTCTCTTCCTACTGTCTATGTTTTGAAACATTCCTGTGACACTAGTTATAGATTCCGATGCTTCACTTCAGGTTTACTGTATCCCTCTGACCTTCTTATTGACGATGAAACACAGAAATTGCATCGGAATTAAATACAAAAGGAACAATGCCGACTCAAGTACAAGCAGACTGGCTCTTCTTACTGTCTATGTTTTGAACCATTCCTGTGACACTACTTATAGATTCCGATGCTTCACTTCAGGTTTACTGTATCCCTCTGACCTTCATATTGGCGATGAAACACAGAAATTGCATCGGAATTAAATACAAAAGGGACAATGCCGAATTAAGTACAAGAAAACTGACGCTTGTTACTGTTTATGTTTTGAACCATTCCTGTGACACTAGTTATATGTTCCGATGCTTCACTTCATGTTTACTGTATCCCTGTGACCTTCTTATTGACGATGAAACACAGAAATTGCATCGGAATTAAATACAAAAGGCACAATGCCGACTTCAGTACTAGAAGACTGACTCTTCTTACTGTCTATGTTTTGAACCACTCCTGTGCCACTAGTTATAGATTCCGATGCTTCACTTCAGGTTTTCTGTAACCCTCTGACCTTCTTATTGACGATGAAGCACAGAAATTGCATCGGAATGAAATACAAAAGGCACAATGCCGACTTAAGTACAAGAAAACTGACTCTTTTACTGTCTATGTTTTGAACCATTCCTGTGACACTCGTTATAGATTCAGATGCTTCACTTCAGGTTTACTGTATCCCTCTGTCCGCCTTATTGACGATAAAACACAGAAATTGCATCGGAATTAAATACAAGAGGCACAATGCCGACTCATGTACAAGAAGACTGGCTCTTCTTATTGCCCATGTTTTGAAAGATTCCTGTGACACTAGTTATAGATTCCGATGCTTCACTTCAGGATTATTGTATCCCTCTGACCTTTGTTATTGACGATGAAACACAGAAACTGCATCGGAGTTAAATACAAACGGCACTATGCCGACTTAAGTACTAGACGACTGACTCTTCCTACTGTCTATGTTTTGAACCATTCCTGTGACACTAGTTATAGATTCCGATGCTTCACTTCAGGTTTACTGTATCACTCTGACCTTCTTATTCACGATGAAACACAGAAATTGCATCGGAATTAAATACAAAAGGCTCAATGCCGACTCAAGTACAAGAAGACTGGCACTTCTTACCGTCTATGTTTTGAACCATTCCTGTGACACTAGTTATAGATTCAGATGCTTCACTTCAGGTTTACTGTATCCCATCGACCTTCTTATTGACGATGAAACACAGAAATTGCATCGGAATTAAATACAAAAGGCACAATGCTGACTCAAGTACAAGCAGACTGGCTCTTCTTACTGTCTATGTTTTGAACCATTCCTGTGACACTAGTTATAGATTCCGATGCTTCACTTCAGGTTTACTGTATCCCTCTGACCTTCATATTGACGATGAAACACAGATATTGCATCGGAATTAAATACAAAAGGCACAATGCCGACTTAAGTACAAGAAAACTGACGCTTGTTACTGTATATGTTTTGAACCATTCCTGTGACACTAGTTACAGATTCCGATGCTTCACTTCTTGTTTAGTGTATCCCTGTGACCTTCTTATTGACGATGAAACACAGAAATTGCATCGGAATTAAATACAAAAGGCGCAATGCCGACTTCAGTACTAGAAGACTGACTCTTCCTACTGTCTATGTTTTGAACCATTCCTGTGACACTAGTTATAGATTCCGATGCTTCACTTCAGGTTTACTGTATCCCTCTCACCTTCGTGTTGACGATGAAACACAGAAATTGCATCGGAATTATATACAAGTGGCAGAATGCCGACTTAAGTACAAGTAAACTGACCCTTCTTACCGTCTATGTTTTAACCATTCCTGTGACACTAGTTACAGATTCCGATGCTTCACTTCTGGTTTACTGTATCCCACTGACCGTCTTATTGACGATGTAACACCGAAATTGAATCGGAATTAAATACAAAAGGCACAATGCCCACTTAAGTACAAGAAAACTGACTCTTCTTACTGTCTATGTTTTGAAATACTCCTATGACACTAGTTATAGATTCCGATGCCTCACTTCAGGTTTACTGTATCCCTCTGACCTTCTTATTGACGATGAAACACAGAAATTTCATCGGCATGAAATACAAATGGCACAATGCCGACTTAAGTACAAGAAGACTGATTCTTCGTACTGTCTATGTTGTGAAACATTCCTGTTACACTAGTTATAGATTTCGATGCTTCACTTCAGGTTTACTGTATCCCTCTGACCTTCTTACTGACGATGAAACACAGATATTGCATCGGGATTAAATACAAAAGGCACAATGCCGGCCTAAGTACAAGTAAACTGACTCTCCTCACTGTCTATGTTTGAACCATTCCTGTGACACTAGTTATAGATTCCGATACTTCACTTGAGGTTTACTGTATCCCTCTGACCTTCTTATTGACAATGAAACACAGAAATTGCATCGGAATTAAATACAAAAGGCACAATGCCGACTTAAGTACAAGAAAACAGACTCTTCTTACTGTCTATGTTTTGAACCATTCCTGTGACACTAGTTATAGATTCATATTCTTCACTTCAGGTTTACTGTATCCCTCTGTCCGCCTTATTGACGATAAAACACAGAAATTGCATCGGATATAAATACAAGAGGCACAATGCCGACTCAAGTACAAGAAGACTGGCTCTTCTTATTGTCCATGTTTTGAACCATTCCTGTGACACTAGTTATAGATTCCGATGCTTCACTTCAGGATTACTGTATCCCTCTGACCTTCTTATTGACGATGAAAGACAGAAATTGCATCGGAATTAAATACAAAAGGCACAATGCCGACTTAAGTACTAGAAGACTGACTCATCCTACTGTCTATGTTTTGAACCATTCCTTTGACACTAGTTATAGATTCCGATGCATCACTTCACGTTTACTGTATCCCTCTGACCTTCTTATTGACGATGAAACACAGAAATTGCATCGGAATTAAATTCAAAACGCTCAATGCCGACTCAAGTACAAGAAGACTGGCTCTTCTTACCGTCTATGTTTTGAACCATTCCTGTGACACTAGTTATAGATTCCGATGCTTCACTTCAGGCTTACTGTATCCCTCCGACCTTCTCATTGACTATGAAACACAGAAATTGCATCGGAATTAAATACAAAAGGCACAATTCCGACTCAAGTACAGGCAGAATGGCTCTTCTAACTGTCTACGTTTTGAACCATTCCTGTGACACTAGTTATAGATTCCGATGCTTCACTTCAGGTTTACTGTATCCCTCTGACCTTCATATTGACGATGAAACACAGAAATTACATCGGAATTATATACAAGTGGCACAATGCCGACTTAAGTACAAGAAGACTGACCCTTCTTATTGTCTATGTTTTGAACCATTCCTGTGACACTAGTTATAGATTCCGATGCTTCACTTCAGGTTTACTGTAACCCTCTGACCTTCTTATTGACGATGAAGCACAGAAAATGCGTCGGAATTAAATACAAAAGGCACAATGCCAACTTAAGTACAAGAAAACTGACTCTTCTTACTGTCTATGTTATGAAATATTCCTATGACACTAGTTATAGATTCCGATGCCTCACTTCAAGTTTACTGTATCCCTCTGACCTTCTTACTGACGATGAAACACAGATATTGCATCGGGATTAAATACAAAAGGCACAATGCCGACTTAAGTACAAAAAACTGACTCTCCTCACTATCTATGATTTGAACCATTCCTGTGAATCTAGTTATAGATTTCGATGCTTCACTTCAGGTTTACTGTATCCCTCTGACGTTCGTATTGTCGATGACACACAGAAATTACATCGGAATTAAATACAAAAGGCACAATGCCGACTTAAGTACAAGAAAACTGACTCTTCTTACTGTGTATGTTTTGAACCATTCCTGTGACACTAGTTATAGATTCAGATGCTTCACTTCAGGTTTACTGTATCCCTCTGTCCGCCTTATTGACGATGAAACATAGAAATTGCATCGGAATTAAATACAAGAGGCACAATGCCGACTCAAGTACAACAAGACTGGCGCTTCTTATTGTCCATGTTTTGAACCATTCCTGTGACACTAGTTATAGATTCCGATGCTTCACTTCAGGATTACTGTATCCCTCTGACCTTCTTATTGACGATGAAACACAGAAATTGCATCGGAATTAAATACAAAAGGCACAATGCCGACTTAAGTACTAGAAGACTGACTCTTCCTAATGTCTATTTTTTGAACCATTCCTGTGATACTAGTTATAGATTCCGAAGCTTCACTTCAGGTTTACTGTATCCCTCTGACCTTCTTATTGACGTTGAAACACAGAAATTGCATCGGAATTAAATACAAAAGGCTCAATACCGACTCAAGTACAAGAAGACTGGCTCTTCTTACCGTCTATGTTTTGAACCATTCCTGTGACACTAGTTATAGATTCAGATGCTTCACTTCAGGTTTAGTGTATCCCTCCGACCTTCTTATTGACGATAAATCACAGAAATTGCATCGGAATTAAATACAAAAGGCACAATGCCGACTCAAGTACAAGCAGACTGGCTCTTCTTACTGTCTATGTTTTAAAACATCCCTGTGACACTACTTATAGATTCCGATGCTTCACTTCAGGTTTACTGTAACCCTCTGATCTTCTTATTGACGATGAAGCACAGAAATTGCATCGGAATTAAATACAAAAGGCACAATGCCGACTTAAGTACAAGAAAACTGACGCTTGTTACTGTTTATGATTTGAACCATTCCTGTGACACTAGTTACAGATTCCGATGCTTCACTTCAGGTTTACTGTATCCCACTGACCGTCTTATTGACGATGTAACACCGAAATTGAATCGGAATTAAATACAAAAGGCACAATGCCCACTTAAGTACAAGAAAACTGACTCTTCTTACTGTCTATGTTTTGAAATACTCCTGTGACACTAGTTATAGATTCCGATGCCTCACTTCAGGTTTACTGTATCTCTCTGACCTTCTTATTGACGATGAAACACAGAAATTTCATCGGCATGAAATACAAATGGCAAAATGCCGACTTAAGTACAAGAAGACTGATTCTTCGTACTGTCTATGTTGTGAAACATTCCTGTTACACTAGTTATAGATTTCGATGCTTCACTTCAGGTTTACTGTATCCCTCTGACCTTCTTACTGACGATGAAACACAGATATTGCATCGGGATTAAATACAAAAGGCACAATGCCGGCCTAAGTACAAGTAAACTAACTCTCCTCACTGTCTATGTTTGAACCATTCCTGTGACACTAGTTATAGATTCCGATACTTCACTTGAGGTTTACTGTATCCCTCTGACCTTCTTATTGACAATGAAACACAGAAATTGCATCGGAATTAAATACAAAAGGCACAATGCCGACTTAAGTATAAGAAAACTGACTCTTCTTACTGTCTATGTTTTGAACCATTCCTGTGACACTACTTATAGATTCCGATGCTTCACTTCAGGTTTACTGTATCCCACTGACGGTCTTATTGACGATAAAACCTAGAAATTGCATCGGAATGAAATACAAAAGGCACAATGCCGACTTAAGTACAAGAAAACTGACGCTTCTTACTGTTTAAGCTTTGAACCATTCCTGTGACACTAGTTATAGATTCCGATGCTTCACTTCAGGTTTACTGTATCCCTGTGACCTTCATATTGACGATGAAACGCAGAAATTGCATGGGAATTAAATACAAAAATCACAATGACGGTTTAAGTACTAGAAAACTGACTCTTCCTACTGTCTATGTTTTGAACCGTTCCTGTGACACTAGTCATAGATTTTGATGCTTTACATCAGGTTGACTGTATGCCTCTGACCCTCTTATTGACGATGAAACACAGAAATTGCATCGGAATTAAATACAAAAGGCACAATGCCGACTTAAGTACAAGAAAACAGACTCTTCTTACTGTCTATGTTTTGAACCATTCCTGTGACACTAGTTATAGATTCATATTCTTCACTTCAGGTTTACTGTATCCCTCTGTCCGCCTTATTGACGATAAAACACAGAAATTGCATCGGAATTAAATACAAGAGGCACAATGCCGACTCAAGTACAAGAAGACTGGCTCTTCTTATTGTCCATGTTTTGAACCATTCCTGTGACACTAGTTATAGATTTCGATGCTTCACTTCAAGATTACTGTATCCCTCTGACCTTCTTATTGACGATGAAAGACAGAAATTGCATCGGAATTAAATACAAAAGGCACAATGCCGACTTAAGCACTAGAAGACTGACTCATCCTACTGTCTATGTTTTGAACCATTCCTTTGACACTAGTTATAGATTCCGATGCTTCACTTCACGTTTACTGTATCCCTCTGACCTTCTTATTGACGATGAAACACAGAAATTGCATCGGAATTAAATTCAAAACGCTCAATGCCGACTCAAGTACAAGAAGACTGGCTCTTTTACCGTCTATGTTTTGAACCATTCCTGTGACACTAGTTATTGATTCCGATGCTTCACTTCAGGCTTACTGTATCCCTCCGACCTTCTCATTGACGATGAAACACAGAAATTGCATCGGAATTAAATACAAAAGGCACAATGCCGACTCAAGTACAGGCAGACTGGCTCTTCTTACTGTCTACGTTTTGAACCATTCCTGTGACACTAGTTATAGATTCCGATGCTTCACTTCAGGTTTACTGTATCCCTCTGACCTTCATATTGACGATGAAACACAGAAATTACATCGGAATTATATACAAGTGGCACAATGCCGACTTAAGTACAAGAAGGCTGACCCTTCTTATTGTCTATGTTTTGAACCATTCCTGTGACACTAGTTATAGATTCCGATGCTTCACTTCAGGTTTACTGTAACCCTCTGACCTTCTTATTGACGATGAAGCACAGAAAATGCGTCGGAATTAAATACAAAAGGCACAATGCCCACTTAAGTACAAGAAAACTGACTCTTCTTACTGTCTATGTTATGAAATATTCCTGTGACACTAGTTATAGATTCCGATGCCTCACTTCAAGTTTACTGTATCCCTCTGACCTTCTTATTGACGATGAAACACAGAAATTTCATCGGCATGAAATACAAATGGCACAATGCCGACTTAAGTACAAGAGGACTGACTGTTCGTACTGTCTATGCTGTGAAACATTCCTGTTACACTAGTTATAGATTTCGATGCTTCACTTCAGATTACTGTATCCCTCTGACCTTCTTACTGACGATGAAACACAGATATTGCATCGGGATTAAATACAAAAGGCACAATGCCGACTTAAGTACAAAAAACTGACTCTCCTCACTATCTATGATTTGAACCATTCCTGTGAATCTAGTTATAGATTTCGATGCTTCACTTCAGGTTTACTGTATCCCTCTGACGTTCGTATTGTCGATGACACACAGAAATTACATCGGAATTAAATACAAAAGGCACAATGCCGACTTAAGTACAAGAAAACTGACTCTTCTTACTGTGTATGTTTTCAACCATTCCTGTGACACTAGTTATAGATTCAGATGCTTCACTTCAGGTTTACTGTATCCCTCTGTCCGCCTTATTGACGATGAAACATAGAAATTGCATCGGAATTAAATACAAGAGGCACAATGCCGACTCAAGTACAACAAGACTGGCGCTTCTTATTGTCCATGTTTTGAACCATTCCTGTGACACTAGTTATAGATTCCCATGCTTCACTTCAGGATTACTGTATCCCTCTGACCTTCTTATTGACGATGAAATACAGAAATTGCATCGGAATTAAATACAAAAGGCACAATGCCGACTTAAGTACTAGAAGACTGACTCTTCCTAATGTCTATTTTTTGAACCATTCCTGTGATACTAGTTATAGATTCCGAAGCTTCACTTCAGGTTTACTGTATCCCTCTGACCTTCTTATTGACGATGAAACACAGAAATTGCATCGGAATTAAATACAAAAGGCTCAATACCGACTCAAGTACAAGAAGACTGGCTCTTCTTACCGTCTATGTTTTGAACCATTCCTGTGACACTAGTTATAGATTCAGATGCTTCACTTCAGGTTTAGTGTATCCCTCCGACCTTCTTATTGACGATAAATCACAGAAATTGCATCGGAATTAAATACAAAAGGCACAATGCCGACTCAAGTACAAGCAGACTGGCTCTTCTTACTGTCTATGTTTTGAAACATCCCTGTGACACTACTTATAGATTCCGATGCTTCACTTCAGGTTTACTGTAACCCTCTGATCTTCTTATTGACGATGAAGCACAGAAATTGCATCGGAATTAAATAGAAAAGGCACAATGCCGACTTAAGTACAAGAAACCTGACTTTTCTTACTGTCTATGTTTTGAACCATTCCTGTGACACTAGTTATGGATTCAGATGCTTCACTTCAGGTTTACTGTATCCCTCTGTCCGCCTTATTGACGATGAAACACAGAAATTGCGTCGGAATTAAATACAAGTGGCACAATGCCGACTTAAGTACAAGAAGACTGACCCTTCTTATTGTCTAAGTTTTGGACAATTCCTGTGACACTAGTTATTGATTCAGATGCTTCACTTCAGGTTTACTGTATCCCTCTGACTTTCATATTGACGATGAAACACAGAAATTACATCGGAATTACATACAAGTGGCACAATGCCGACTTAAGTACAAGAAGACTGACCCTTCTTATTGTCTAAGTTTTGAACCATTCCTGTGACACTAGTTATTGATTCAGATGCTTCACTTCATGTTTACTGTATCCCTGTGACCTTCTTATTGACGATGAAACACAGAAATTGCATCGGAATTAAATATAAAAGGCACAATGCCGACTTCTGTACTAGAAGACTGACTCTCCCTACTGTCTATGTTTTGAACCATTCCTGTGACACTAGTTATAGATTCCGATGCTTCACTTCAGGTTTTCTGTATCCCTCTGACCTTCATATTGACGATGAAACACAGAAATTACATCGGAATTATATACAAGTGGCACAATGCCGACTTAAGTACAAGAAGACTGACCCTTCTGATTGTCTATGTTTTGAACCATTCCTGTGACACTAGTTATAGATTCCGATGCTTCACTTCAGATTTAGTGTAACCCTCTGACCTTCTTATTGACGATGAAGCACAGAAAATGCATCGGAATTAAATACAAAAGGCACAATGCCCACTTAAGTACAAGAAAACTGACTCTTCTTACTGTCTATGTTATGAAATATTCCTGTGACACTAGTTATAGATTCCGATGCCTCACTTCAAGTTTACTGTATCCCTCTGACCTTCTTATTGACGATGAAACACAGAAATTTTATCAGCATGAAATACAAATGGCACAATGCCGACTTAAGTACAAGAGGACTGACTCTGAGTACTGTCTATGTTGTGAAACATTCCTGTTACACTAGTTATAGATTTCGATGCTTCACTTCAGATTACTGTATCCCTCTGACCTTCTTACTGACGATGAAACACAGATATTGCATCGGGATTAAATACAAAAGGCACAATGCCGACTTAAGTACAAAAAACTGACTCTCCTCACTATCTATGATTTGAACCATTCCTGTGAATCTAGTTATAGATTTCGATGCTTCACTTCAGGTTTACTGTATCCCTCTGACGTTCGTATTGTCGATGGCACACAGAAATTACATCGGAATTAAATCTAAAAGGCACAATGCCGACTTAAGTACAAGAAAACTGACTCTTCTTACTGTCTATGTTTTGAACCATTCCTGTGACACTAGTTATAGATTCAGATGCTTCACTTCAGGTTTACTGTATCCCTCTGTCCGCCTTATTGACGATGAAACATAGAAATTGCATCGGAATTAAACACAAGAGGCACAATGCCGACTCAAGTACAACAAGACTGGCGCTTCTTATTGTCCATGTTTTGAACCATTCCTGTGACTTTAGTTATTGATTCCGATGCTTCACTTCAGGATTACTGTATCCCTCTGACCTTCTTATTGACAATGAAACACAGAAATTGCATGGGAATTAAATACAAAAGGCACAATGCCGACTTAAGTAGTAGAAGACTGACTCTTCCTAATGTCTATTTTTTGAACCATTCCTGTGATACTAGTTATAGATTCCGAAGCTTCACTTCAGGTTTACTGTATCCCTCTGACCTTCTTATTGACGATGAAACACAGAAATTGCATCGGAATTAAATACAAAAGGCTCAATACCGACTCAAGTACAAGAAGACTGGCTCTTCTTACCGTCTATGTTTTGAACCATTCCTGTGACACTAGTTATAGATTCAGATGCTTCACTTCAGGTTTAGTGTATCCCTCCGACCTTCTTATTGACGATAAATCACAGAAATTGCATCGGAATTAAATACAAAAGGCACAATGCCGACTCAAGTACAAGCAGACTGGCTCTTCTTACTGTCTATGTTTTGAAACATCCCTGTGACACTACTTATAGATTCCGATGCTTCACTTCAGGTTTACTGTAACCCTCTGATCTTCTTATTGACACTGAAGCACAGAAATTGCATCGGAATTAAATAGAAAAGGCACAATGCCGACTTAAGTACAAGAAACCTGACTTTTCTTACTGTCTATGTTTTGAACCATTCCTGTGACACTAGTTATAGATTCAGATGCTTCACTTCAGGTTTACTGTATCCCTCTGTCCGCCTTATTGACGATGAAACACAGAAATTGCGTCGGAATTAAATACAAGTGGCACAATGCCGACTTAAGTACAAGAAGACTGACCCTTCTTATTGTCTAAGTTTTGAACCATTCCTGTGACACTAGTTATTGATTCAGATGCTTCACTTCAGGTTTACTGTATCCCTCTGACTTTCATATTGACGATGAAACACAGAAATTACATCGGAATTACATACAAGTGGCACAATGCCGACTTAAGTACAAGAAGACTGACCCTTCTTATTGTCTAAGTTTTGAACCATTCCTGTGACACTAGTTATTGATTCAGATGCTTCACTTCACGTTTACTGTATCCCTGTGACCTTCTTATTGACGATGAAACACAGAAATTGCATCGGAATTAAATATAAAAGGCACAATGCCGACTTCAGTACTAGAAGACTGACTCTCCCTACTGTCTATGTTTTGAACCATTCCTGTGACACTAGTTATAGATTCCGATGCTTCACTTCAGGTTTACTGTAACCCTCTGATCTTCTTATTGACGATGAAGCACAGTAATTGCATCGGAATTAAATACAAAAGGCACAATGCCGACTTAAGTACAAGAAAACTGACTCTTCTTACTGTCTATGTTTTGAACCATTCCTGTGACACTAGTTATAGATTTCGATGATTCACTTCAGGTTTACTGTATCCCTCTGACCGTCGTATTGACGATGTAACACCGAAATTGAATCGGAATTAAATACAAAAGGCACAATGCCGACTTAAGTACAAGAACACTGACTTTTCGTACTGTCTATGTTGTGAAACATTCCTGTTACACTAGTTATAGATTTCGATGCTTCACTTCAGATTACTGTATCCCTCTGACCTTCTTACTGACGATGAAACACAGATATTGCATCGGGATTAAATACAAAAGGCACAATGCCGACTTAAGTACAAAAGACTGACTCTCCTCACTATCTATGATTTGAACCATTCCTGTGAATCTAGTTATAGATTCCGATGCTTCACTTCAGGTTTACTGTATCCCTCTGACGTTCGTATTGGCGATGACACACAGAAATTACATCGGAATTAAATACAAAAGGCACAATGCCGACTTAAGTACCAGAAAACTGACTCTTCTTACTGTCTATGTTTTGAACCATTCCTGTGACACTAGTTATAGATTCAGATGCTTCACTTCAGGTTTACTGTATCCCTCTGTCCGCC
Organism: Schistocerca americana; assembly: GCF_021461395.2. Lineage (NCBI taxonomy): Eukaryota > Metazoa > Arthropoda > Insecta > Orthoptera > Acrididae > Schistocerca > Schistocerca americana. Next base: position 1,128,764,732 of record NC_060120.1, on the reverse strand, counting down.
TTATTGACGATGAAACATAGAAATTGCATCGGAATTAAATACAAGAGGCACAATGCCGACTCAAGTACAACAAGACTGGCGCTTCTTCTTGTCCATGTTTTGAACCATTCCTGTGACACTAGTTATAGATTCCGATGCTTCACTTCAGGATTACTGTATCCCTCTGACCTACTTATTGACGATGAAACACAGAAATTGCATCGGAATTAAATACAAAAGGCACAATGCCGACTTAAGTACTAGAAGACTGACTCTTCTTAATGTCTATGTTTTGAACCATGCCTGTGATACTAGTTATAGATTCCGATGCTTCACTTCAGGTTTACTGTATCCCTCTGACCGTCTTATTGACGATGAAACACAGAAATTGCATCGGAATAAAATACAAAAGGCACAATGCCGACTTAAGTAAAAGTAAACTGACTCTCCTTACTAACTATGTTTTGAACCATTCCTGTGAAACTAGTTATAGATTCCGATGCTTCGCTTCTGGTTTACTGTATCCCTCTGACGTTCATATTGACGATGACACACAGAAATTACATAGGAATTAAATACAAAAGGCACAATGCCGACTTAAGTACAAGAAAACTGACTCTTCTTACTGTCTATGCTTTTAGCCATTCCTGTGACACTAGTTATAGATTCCGGTGCTTCACTTCAGGTTTGCTGTATCCCTCTGACCTTCTTATTGACGATGAAACACAGAAATTGCATCGGAATTAAATACAAAAGGCTCAATACCGACTCAAGTACAAGAAGACTGGCTCTTCTTACTGTCTATGTTTTGAAACATCCCTGTGACACTACTTATAGATTCCGATGCTTCACTTCAGGTTTACTGTAACCCTCTGATCTTCTAATTGACGATGAAGCACAGAAATTGCATCGGAATTAAATAGAAAAGGCACAATGCCGACTTAAGTACAAGAAACCTGACATTTCTTACTGTCTATGTTTTGAACCATTCCTGTGACACTAGTTATAGATTCAGATGCTTCACTTCAGGTTTACTGTATCCCTCTGTCCGCCTTATTGACGATGAAACACAGAAATTGCGTCGGAATTAAATACAAGTGGGACAATGCCGACTTAAGTACAAGAAGACTGACCCTTCTTATTGTCTAAGTTTTGAACCATTCCTGTGACACTAGTTATTGATTCAGATGCTTCACTTCAGGTTTACTGTATCCCTCTGACCTTCTTATTGACCATGAAACACAGAAATTTCATCGGCATGAAATACAAATGGCTCAATGCCGACTTAAGTACAAGAAGACTGATTCTTCGTACTGTCTATGTTGTGAAACATTCCTGTTACACTAGTTATAGATTTCGATGCTTCACTTCAGGTTTACTGTATACCTCTGACCTTCTTACTGACGATGAAACACAGATATTGCATCGGGATTAAATACAAAAGGCACAATGCCGGCCTAAGTACAAGTAAACTGACTCTCCTCACTGTCTATGTTTTGAACCATTCCTGTGACACTAGTTATAGATTCCGATACTTCACTTGAGGTTTACTGTATCCCTCTGACCTTCTTATTGACAATGAAACACAGAAATTGCATCGGAATTAAATACAAAAGGCATAATGCCGACTTAAGTATAAGAAAACTGACTCTTCTTACTGTCTATGTTTTGAACCATTCCTGTGACACTAGTTATAGATTCCGATGCTTCACTTCAGGTTTACTGTATCCCACTGACCATCTTATTGACGATGAAACCTAGAAATTGCATCGGAATGAAATACAAAAGGCACAATGCCGACTTAAGTACAAGAAAACTGACGCTTCTTACTGTCTAAGCTTTGAACCATTCCTGTGACACTAGTTATAGATTCCGATGCTTCACTTCAGAATTACTGTATCCCTGTGACCTTCATATTGACGATGAAACGCAGAAATTGCATCGGAATTAAAAACAAAAATCACAATGACGACTTAAGTACTAGAAAACTGACTCTTCCTACTGTCTATGTTTTGAACCGTTCCTGTGACACTAGTCATAGATTTTGATGCTTTACATCAGGTTGACTGTATGCCTCTGACCCTCTTATTGACGTTGAAACACAGAAATTGCATCGGAATTAAATACAAAAGGCACAATGCCGACTTAAGTACAAGAAAACAGACTCTTCTTACTGTCTATGTTTTGAACCATTCCTGTGACACTAGTTATAGATTCATATTCTTCACTTCAGGTTTACTGTATCCCTCTGTCCGCCTTATTGACGATAAAACACAGAAATTGCATCGGAATTAAATACAAGAGGCACAATGCCGACTCAAGTACAAGAAGACTGGCTCTTCTTATTGTCCATGTTTTGAACCATTCCTGTGACACTAGTTATAGATTCCGATGCTTCACTTCAGGATTACTGTATCCCTCTGACCTTCTTATTGACGATGAAACACAGAAATTGCATCGGAATTAAATTAAAAAGGCACAATGCCGACTTAAGTACTAGAAGACTGACTCATCCTACTGTCTATGTTTTGAACCATTCCTTTGACACTAGTTATAGATTCCGATGCTTCACTTCACGTTTACTGTATCCCTCTGACCTTCTTATTGACGATGAAACACAGAAATTGCATCGGAATTAAATTCAAAAGGCTCAATGCCGACTCAAGTACAAGAAGACTGGCTCTTCTTACCGTCTATGTTTTGAACCATTCCTGTGACACTAGTTATAGATTCCGATGCTTCACTTCAGGTTTACTGTATCCCTCTGACCTTCATATTGACGATGAAACACAGAAATTACGTCGGAATTATATACAAGTGGCACAATGCCGACTTAAGTACAAGAAGACTGACCCTTCTTATTGTCTAAGTTTTGAACCATTCCTGTGACACTAGTTATTGATTCAGATGCTTCACTTCATGTTTACTGTATCCCTGTGACCTTCGTATTGACGATGGAACACAGAAATTGCATCGGAATTAAATACAAAAGGCACAATGCCGACTTCAGTACTAGAAGACTGACTCTTCCTACTGTCTATGTTTTGAACCATTCCTGTGACACTAGTTATAGATTCCGATGCTTCACTTCAGGTTTACTGTAACCCTCTGACCTTCTTATTGACGATGAAGCACAGAAAATGCATCGGAATTAAATACAAAAGGCACAATGCCCACTTAAGTACAAGAAAACTGACTCTTCTTACTGTCTATGTTATGAAATATTCCTGTGACACTAGTTATAGATTCCGATGCCTCACTTCAAGTTTACTGTATCCCTCTGACCTTCTTATTGACGATGAAACACAGAAATTTCATCGGCATGAAATACAAATGGCACAATGCCGACTTAAGTACAAGAGGACTGACTCTTCGTACTGTCTATGTTGTGAAACATTCCTGTTACACTAGTTATAGATTTCGATGCTTCACTTTAGATTACTGTATCCCTCTGACCTTCTTACTGACGATGAAACACAGATATTGCATCGGGATTAAATACAAAAGGCACAATGCCGACTTAAGTACAAAAAACTGACTCTCCTCACTATCTATGATTTGAACCATTCCTGTGAATCTAGTTATAGATTCCGATGCTTCACTTCAGGTTTACTGTATCCCTCTGACGTTCGTATTGACGATGACACACAGAAATTACATCGGAATTAAATACAAAAGGCACAATGCCGACTTAAGTACAAGAAAACTGACTCTTCTTACTGTCTATGTTTTGAACCATTCCTGTGACACTAGTTATAGATTCAGATGCTTCACTTCAGGTTTACTGTATCCGTCTGTCCGCCTTATTGACGAAGAAACATAGAAATTGCATCGGAATTAAATACAAGAGGCACAATGCCGACTCAAGTACAACAAGACTGGCGCTTCTTATTGTCCATGTTTTGAACCATTCCTGTGACACTAGTTATAGATTCCGATGCTTCACTTCAGGATTACTGTATCCCTCTGACCTTCTTATTGACGATGAAACACAGAAATTGCATCGGAATTAAATACAAAAGGCACAATGCCGACTTAAGTACTAGAACACTGACTCTTCCTAATGTCTATTTTTTGAACCGTTCCTGTGATACTAGTTATAGATTCCGAAGCTTCACTTCAGGTTTACTGTATCCCTCTGACCTTCTTATTGACGATGAAACACAGAAATTGCATCGGAATTAAATACAAAAGGCTCAATACCGACTCAAGTACAAGAAGACTGGCTCTTTTTACCGTCTATGTTTTGAGCCATTCCTGTGACACTAGTTATAGATTCAGATGCTTCACTTCAGGTTTACTGTAACCCTCTGATCCTCTTATTGACGATGAAGCACAGAAATTGCATCGGAATTAAATAGAAAAGGCACAATGCCGACTTAAGTACAAGAAACCTGACTTTTCTTACTGTCTATGTTTTGAACCATTCCTGTGACACTAGTTATAGATTCAGATGCTTCACTTCAGGTTTACTGTATCCCTCTGTCCGCCTTATTGACGATGAAACACAGAAATTGCGTCGGAATTAAATACAAGTGGCACAATGCCGACTTAAGTACAAGAAGACTGACCCTTCTTATTGTCTAAGTTTTGAACCATTCCTGTGACACTAGTTATTGATTCAGATGCTTCAGGTTTACTGTATCCCTCTGACTTTCATATTGACGATGAAACACAGAAATTACATCGGAATTACATACAAGTAGCACAATGCCGACTTAAGTACAAGAAGACTGACCCTTCTTATTGTCTAAGTTTTGAACCATTCCTGTGACACTAGTTTATGATTCAGATGCTTCACTTCATGTTTACTGTATCCCTGTGACCTACTTATTGACGATGAAACACAGAAATTGCATCGGAATTAAATATAAAAGGCACAATGCCGACTTCAGTACTAGAAGACTGACTCTCCCTACTGTCTATGTTTTGAACCATTCCTGTGACACTAGTTATAGATTCCGATGCTTCACTTCAGGTTTACTGTAACCCTCTGATCTTCTTATTGACGATGATGCACAGAAATTGCATCGGAATTAAATACAAAAGGCATAATGCCGACTTAAGTACAAGAAAACTGACTCTTCTTTCTGTCTATGTTTTGAACCATTCCTGTGACACTAGTTATAGATTTCGATGCTTAACTTCAGGTTTACTGTATCCCTCTTACCTTCATGTTGACGATGAAACACAGAAATTGCATCAGAATTATATACAAGTGGCACAATGCCGACTTAAGTACAAGTAAACTGACCCTTCTTACTGTCTATGTTTTAACCATTCCTGTGACACTAGTTATAGATTCCGATGCTTCACTTCAGGTTTACTGTATCCCTCTGACCGTCTTATTGACGATGTAACACCGAAATTGAATCGGAATTAAATACAAAAGGCACAATGCCCACTTAAGTACAAGAAAACTGACTCTTCTTACTGTCTATGTTATGAAATATTCCTGTGGCACTAGTTATAGATTCCGATGCCTCACTTCAAGTTTACTGTATCCCTCTGACCTTCTTATTGACGATGAAACACAGAAATTTCATCGGCATGAAATACAAATGGCACAATGCCGACTTAAGTACAAGAACACTGACTCTTCGTACTGTCTATGTTGTGAAACATTCCTGTTACACTAGTAATAGATTTCGATGCTTCACTTCAGATTACTGTATCCCTCTGACCTTCTTACTGACGATGAAACACAGATATTGCATCGGGATTAAATACAAAAGGCACAATGCCGACTTAAGTACAAAAAACTGACTCTCCTCACTATCTATGATTTGAACCATTCCTGTGAATCTAGTTATAGATTCCGATGCTTCACTTCAGGTTTACTGTATCCCTCTGACGTTCGTATTGGCGATGACACACAGAAATTACATCGGAATTAAATACAAAACGCACAATGCCGACTTAAGTACCAGAAAACTGACTCTTCTTACTGTCTATGTTTTGAACCATTCCTGTGACACTAGTTATAGATTCCGATGCTTCACTTCAGGTTTACTGTATCCATCTGTCCGCCTTATTGACGATGAAACATAGAAATTGCATCGGAATTAAATACAAGAGGCGCAATGCCGACTCAAGTACAACAAGACTGGCGCTTCTTATTGTCCATGTTTTGAACCATTCCTGTGACACTAGTTATAGATTCCGATGCTTCACTTCAGGATTACTGTATCCCTCTGACCTACTTATTGACGATGAAACACAGAAATTGCATCGGAATTAAATACAAAAGGCACAATGCCGATTTAAGTACTAGAAGACTGACTCTTCTTATTGTCTACGTTTTGAACCATTCCTGTGATACTAGTTATAGATTCCGATGCTTCACTTCAGGTTTACTGTATCCCTCTGACCGTCTTATTGACGATGAAACACAGAAATTGCATCGGAATAAAATACAAAAGGCACAATGCCGACTTAAGTAAAAGTAAACTGACTCTCCTTACTAACTATGTTTTGAACCATTCCTGTGAAACTAGTTATAGATTCCGATGCTTCGCTTCTGGTTTACTGTATCCCTCTGACGTTCATATTGACGATGACACACAGAAATTACATCGGAATTAAATACAAAAGGCACAATGCCGACTTAAGTACCAGAAAACTGACTCTTCTTACTGTCGATGTTTTGAACCATTCCTGTGACACTAGTTATAGATTCAGATGCTTCACGTCAGGTTTACTGTATCCCTCTGTCCGCCTTATTGACGATGAAACATAGAAATTGCATCGGAATTAAATACAAGAGGCACAATGCCGACTCAAGTACAACAAGACTGGCGCTTCTTATTGTCCATGTTTTGAACCATTCCTGTGACACTAGTTATAGATTCCGATGCTTCACTTCAGGATTACTGTAACCCTCTGACCTACTTATTGACGATGAAACACAGAAATTGCATCGGAATTAAATACAAAAGGCACAATGCCGACTTAAGTACTAGAAGACTGACTCTTCTTAATGTCTATGTTTTGAACCATACCTGTGATACTACTTATAGATTCCGATGCTTCACTTCAGGTTTACTGTAACCCTCTGATCTTCTTATTGACGATGAAGCACAGAAATTGCATCGGAATTAAATAGAAAAGGCACAATGCCGACTTAAGTACAAGAAACCTGACTTTTCTTACTGTCTATGTTTTGAACCATTCCTGTGACACTAGTTATAGATTCAGATGCTTCACTTCAGGTTTACTGTATCCCTCTGTCCGCCTTATTGACGATGAAACACAGAAATTGCGTCGGAATTAAATACAAGTGGCACAATGCCGACTTAAGTACAAGAAGACTGACCCTTCTTATTGTCTAAGTTTTGAACCATTCCTGTGACACTAGTTATTGATTCAGATGCTTCACTTCAGGTTTACTGTATCCCTCTGACTTTAATATTGACGATTAAACACAGAAATTACATCGGAATTACATACAAGTGGCACAATGCCGACTTAAGTACAAGAAGACTGACCCTTCTTATTGTCTAAGTTTTGAACCATTCCTGTGACACTAGTTATTGATTCAGATGCTTCACTTCATGTTTACTGTATCCCTGTGACCTTCTTATTGACGATGAAACACAGAAATTGCAACGGAATTAAATATAAAAGGCACAATGCCGACTTCAGTACTAGAAGACTGACTCTCCCTACTGTCTATGTTTTGAACCATTCCTGTGACACTAGTTATAGATTCCGATGCTTCACTTCAGGTTTACTGTAACCCTCTGATCTTCTTATTGACGATGAAGCACAGAAATTGCATCGGAATTAAATACAAAAGGCACAATGCCGACTTAAGTACAAGAAAACTCACTCTTCTTACTGTCTATGTTTTGAACCATTCCTGTGACACTAGTTATAGATTTCGATGCTTCACTTCAGGTTTACTGTATCCCTCTTACCTTCATGTTGACGATGAAACACAGAAATTGCATCGGAATTATATACAAGTGGCACAATGCCGACTTAAGTACAAGTAAACTGACCCTTCTTACTGTCTATGTTTTAACCATTCCTGTGACACTAGTTATAGATTCCGATGCTTCACTTCAGGTTTACTGTATCCCTCTGACCGTCTTATTGACGATGTAACACCGAAATTGAATCGGAATTAAATACAAAAGGCACAGTGCCCACTTAAGTACAAGAAAACTGACTCTTCTTACTGTCTATGTTATGAAATATTCCTGTGGCACTAGTTATAGATTCCGATGCCTCACTTCAAGTTTACTGTATCCCTCTGACCTTCTTATTGACGATGAAACACAGAAATTTCATCGGCATGAAATACAAATGGCACAATGCCGACTTAAGTACAAGAACACTGACTCTTCGTACTGTCAATGTTGTGAAACATTCCTGTTACACTAGTTATAGATTTCGATGCTTCACTTCAGATTACTGTATCCCTCTGACCTTCTTACTGACGATGAAACACAGATATTGCATCGGGATTAAATACAAAAGGCACATTGCCGACTTAAGTACAAAAAACTGACTCTCCTCACTATCTATGATTTGAACCATTCCTGTGAATCTAGTTATAGATTCCCATGCTTCACTTCAGGTTTACTGTATCCCTCTGACGTTCGTATTGGCGATGACACACAGAAATTACATCGGAATTAAATACAAAACGCACAATGCCGACTTAAGTACCAGAAAACTGACTCTTCTTACTGTCTATGTTTTGAACCATTCCTGTGACACTAGTTATAGATTCAGATGCTTCACTTCAGGTTTACTGTATCCCTCTGTCCGCCTTATTGACGATGAAACATAGAAATTGCATCGGAATTAAATACAAGAGGCGCAATGCCGACTCAAGTACAACAAGACTGGCGCTTCTTATTGTCCATGTTTTGAACCATTCCTGTGACACTAGTTATAGATTCCGATGCTTCACTTCAGGATTACTGTATCCCTCTGACCTACTTATTGACGATGAAACACAGAAATTGCATCGGAATTAAATACAAAAGGCACAATGCCGATTTAAGTACTAGAAGACTGACTCTTCTTATTGTCTATGTTTTGAACCATTCCTGTGATACTAGTTATAGATTCCGATGCTTCACTTCAGGTTTACTGTATCCCTCTGACCGTCTTATTGACGATGAAACACAGAAATTGCATCGGAATAAAATACAAAAGGCACAATGCCGACTTAAGTAAAAGTAAACTGACTCTCCTTACTAACTATGTTTTGAACCATTCCTGTGAAACTAGTTATAGATTCCGATGCTTCGCTTCTGGTTTACTGTATCCCTCTGACGTTCATATTGACGATGACACACAGAAATTACATCGGAATTAAATACAAAAGGCACAATGCCGACTTAAGTACCAGAAAACTGACTCTTCTTACTGTCGATGTTTTGAACCATTCCTGTGACACTAGTTATAGATTCAGATGCTTCACGTCAGGTTTACTGTATCCCTCTGTCCGCCTTATTGACGATGAAACATAGAAATTGCATCGGAATTAAATACAAGAGGCACAATGCCGACTCAAGTACAACAAGACTGGCGCTTCTTATTGTCCATGTTTTGAACCATTCCTGTGACACTAGTTATAGATTCCGATGCTTCACTTCAGGATTACTGTAACCCTCTGACCTACTTATTGACGATGAAACACAGAAATTGCATCGGAATTAAATACAAAAGGCACAATGCCGACTTAAGTACTAGAAGACTGACTCTTCTTAATGTCTATGTTTTGAACCATTCCTGTGATACTACTTATAGATTCCGATGCTTCACTTCAGGTTTACTGTAACCCTCTGATCTTCTTATTGACGATGAAGCACAGAAATTGCATCGGAATTAAATAGAAAAGGCACAATGCCGACTTAAGTACAAGAAACCTGACTTTTCTTACTGTCTATGTTTTGAACCATTCCTGTGACACTAGTTATAGATTCAGATGCTTCACTTCAGGTTTACTGTATCCCTCTGTCCGCCTTATTGACGATGAAACACAGAAATTGCGTCGGAATTAAATACAAGTGGCACAATGCCGACTTAAGTACAAGAAGACTGACCCTTCTTATTGTCTAAGTTTTGAACCATTCCTGTGACACTAGTTATTGATTCAGATGCTTCACTTCAGGTTTACTGTATCCCTCTGACTTTAATATTGACGATTAAACACAGAAATTACATCGGAATTACATACAAGTGGCACAATGCCGACTTAAGTACAAGAAGACTGACCCTTCTTATTGTCTAAGTTTTGAACCATTCCTGTGACACTAGTTATTGATTCAGATGCTTCACTTCATGTTTACTGTATCCCTGTGACCTTCTTATTGACGATGAAACACAGAAATTGCAACGGAATTAAATATAAAAGGCACAATGCCGACTTCAGTACTAGAAGACTGACTCTCCCTACTGTCTATGTTTTGAACCATTCCTGTGACACTAGTTATAGATTCCGATGCTTCACTTCAGGTTTACTGTAACCCTCTGATCTTCTTATTGACGATGAAGCACAGAAATTGCATCGGAATTAAATACAAAAGGCACAATGCCGACTTAAGTACAAGAAAACTCACTCTTCTTACTGTCTATGTTTTGAACCATTCCTGTGACACTAGTTATAGATTTCGATGCTTCACTTCAGGTTTACTGTATCCCTCTGAACTTCTTATTGACGATGAAACACAGAAATTGCATCGGAATTAAATACAAAAGACACAATGCCGACTCAAGTACAAGCAGTCTGGCATTTCTTACTGTCTATGTTTTAACCATTCCTGTGACACTAGTTATAGATTCCGATGCTTCACTTCAGGTTTACTGTATCCCTCTGACCGTCTTATTGACGATGTAACACCGAAATTGAATCGGAATTAAATACAAAAGGCACAGTGCCCACTTAAGTACAAGAAAACTGACTCTTCTTACTGTCTATGTTATGAAATATTCCTGTGGCACTAGTTATAGATTCCGATGCCTCACTTCAAGTTTACTGTATCCCTCTGACCTTCTTATTTACGATGAAACACAGAAATTTCATCGGCATGAAATACAAATGGCACAATGCCGACTTAAGTACAAGAACACTGACTCTTCGTACTGTCAATGTTGTGAAACATTCCTGTTACACTAGTTATAGATTTCGATGCTTCACTTCAGATTACTGTATCCCTCTGACCTTCTTACTGACGATGAAACACAGATATTGCATCGGGATTAAATACAAAAGGCACATTGCCGACTTAAGTACAAAAAACTGACTCTCCTCACTATCTATGATTTGAACCATTCCTGTGAATCTAGTTATAGATTCCCATGCTTCACTTCAGGTTTACTGTATCCCTCTGACGTTCGTATTGGCGATGACACACAGAAATTACATCGGAATTAAATACAAAAGGCCCAATGCCGACTTAAGTACAAGAAAACTGACTCTTCTTACTGTCTATGTTTTGAACCATTCCTGTGACACTAGTTATAGATTCAGATGCTTCACTTCAGGTTTACTGTATCCCTCTGTCCGCCTTATTGACGATGAAACATAGATATTGCATCGGAATTAAATACAAGAGGCACAATGCCGACTCAAGTACAACAAGACTGGCGCTTCTTATTGTCCATGTTTTGAACCGTTCCTGTGACACTAGTTATAGATTCCGATGCTTCACTTCAGGATTACTGTATCCCTCTGACCTACTTATTGACGATGAAACACAGAAATTGCATCGGAATTAAATACAAAAGGCACAATGCCGAATTAAGTACTAGAAGACTGACTCTTCTTAATGTCTATGTTTTGAACCATTCCTGTGATACTAGTTATAGATTCCGATGCTTCATTTCAGGTTTACTGTATCCCTCTGACCGTCTTATTGACGATGAAACACAGAAATTGCATCGGAATAAAATACAAAAGCACAATGCCGACTTAAGTAAAAGTAAACTGACTCTCCTTACTAACTATGTTTTGAACCATTCCTGTGAAACTAGTTATAGATTCCGATGCTTCGCTTCTGGTTTACTGTATCCCTCTGACGTTCATATTGACGATGACACACAGAAATTACATCGGAAATAAATACAAAAGGCACAATGCCGACTTAAGTACAAGAAAACTGACTCTTCTTACTGTCTATGCTTTTAGCCATTCCTGTGACACTAGTTATAGATTCCGGTGCTTCACTTCAGGTTTGCTGTATCCCTCTGACCTTCTTATTGACGATGAAACACAGAAATTGCATCGGATTTAAATACAAAAGGCACAATGCCGACTTAAGTACAAAATGACTGACTCTTCTTACCCTGTATGTTTTGAACCATTCCTGTGACACTAGTTATAGATTCCGATGCTTCACTTCAGGTTTACTGTAATCCTCTGACCTTCGTATTGACGATGAAGCACAGAAATTGCATCGGAATTAAATACAAAAGGCACAATGCCGACTTAAGTACAAGAAGACTGACCCTTCTTATAGTCTAAGTTTTGAACCATTCCTGTGACACTAGTTATTGATTCAGATGCTTCACTTCATGTTTACTGTATCCCTGTGACCTTCGTATTGACGATGAAACACAGAAATTGGATCAGAATTAAATACAAAAGGCACAATGCCGACTTCAGTACTAGAAGACTGACTCTTCCTACTGTCTATGTTTTGAACCATTGCTGTGACACTAGTTATAGATTCCGATGCTTCACTTCAGGTTTACTGTAACCCTCTGACCTTCTTATTGACGATGAAGCACAGAAAATGCATCGGAATTAAATACAAAAGGCACAATGCCCACTTAAGTACAAGAAAACTGACTTTTCTTACTGTCTATGTTTTGAACCATTCCTGTGACACTAGTTATAGATTCAGATGCTTCACTTCAGGTTTACTGTATCCCTCTGTCCGCCTTATTGACGATGAAACACAGAAATTGCGTCGGAATTAAATACAAGTGGCACAATGCCGACTTAAGTACAAGAAGACTGACCCTTCTTATTGTCTAAGTTTTGAACCATTCCTGTGACACTAGTTATTGATTCAGATGTTTCACTTCATGTTTACTGTATCAATGTGACCTTCTTATTGACGATGAAACACAGAAATTGCATCGGAATTAAATACAAAAGGCACAATGAAGTCTTCAGTACTAGAAGACTGACTCTTCCTAGTGTCTATGTTTTGAACCATTCCTGTGACACTAGTTATAGATTCCGATGCTTCACTTCAGGTTTACTGTAACCCTCTGACCTTCTTATTGACGATGAAGCACAGAAATTGCATCGGAATTAAATACAAAAGGCACAATGCCGACTTAAGTACAAGAAAACTGACTCTTCTTACTGTCTATGTTTTCAACCATTCCTGTGACACTAGTTATAGATTCCGATGCTTCACTTCAGGTTTACTGTATCCCTCTCACCTTCATGTTGACGATGAAACACAGAAATTGCATCGGAATTATATACAAGTGGCACAATGCCGACTTAAGTACAAGTAATTTGACCCTTCTTACCGTCTATGTTTTAACCATTCCTGTGACACTAGTTATAGATTCCGATGCTTCACTTCAGGTTTACTGTATCCCTCTGACCGTCTTATTGACGATGTAACACCGAAATTGAATCGGAATTAAATACAAAAGGCACAATGCCCACTTAAGTACAAGAAAACTGACTCTTCTTACTGTCTATGTTATGAAATATTCCTGTGGCACTAGTTATAGATTCCGATGCCTCACTTCAAGTTTACTGTATCCCTCTGACCTTCTTATTGACGATGAAACACAGAAATTTCATCGGCATGAAATAGAAATGGCACAATGCCGACTTAAGTACAAGAACACTGACTCCTCGTACTGTCTATGTTGTGAAACATTCCTGTTACACTAGTTATAGATTTCGATGCTTCACTTCAGATTACTGTATCCCTCTGACCTTCTTACTGACGATGAAACACAGATATTGCATCGGGATTAAATACAAAAGGCACAATGCCGACTTAAGTACAAAAAACTGACTCTCCTCACTATCTATGATTTGAACCATTCCTGTGAATCTAGTTATAGATTCCGATGCTTCACTTCAGGTTTACTGTATCCCTCTGACGTTCGTATTGGCGATGACACACAGAAATTACATCGGAATTAAATACAAAAGGCACAATGCCGACTTAAGTACAAGAAAACTGACTCTTCTTACTGTCTATGTTTTGAACCGTTCCTGTGACACTAGTTATAGATTCAGATGCTTCACTTCAGGTTTACTGTATCCCTCTGTCCGCCTTATTGACGATGAAACATAGAATTTGCATCGGAATTAAATACAAGAGGAACAATGCCGACTCAAGTACAACAAGACTGGCGCTTCTTATTGTCCATGTTTTGAACCATTCCTGTGACACTAGTTATAGATTCCGATGCTTCACTTCAGGATTACTGTATCCCTACGACCTTCTTATTGACGATGAAACACAGAAATTGCATCGGAATTAAATACAAAAGGCACAATGCCGACTCAAGTACTAAAAGTCTGACTCTTCCTAATGTCTATGTTTTGAACCATTCCTGTGATACTAGTTATAGATTCCGATGCTTCACTTCAGGTTTACTGTATCTCTCTGACCTCCTTATTGACGATAAATCACAGAAATTGCATCGGAATTAAATACAAAAGGCACAATGCCGACTCAAGTACAAGCAGACTGGCTCTTCTTACTGTCTATGTTTTGAAACATCCCTGTGACACTATTTATAGATTCCGATGCTTCACTTCAGGTTTACTGTAACCCTCTGATCTTCTTATTGACGATGAAGCACAGAAATTGCATCGGAATTAAATAGAAAAGGCACAATGCCGACTTAAGTACAAGAAAACTGACTTTTCTTACTGTCTATGTTTTGAACCATTCCTGTGACACTAGTTATAGATTCAGATGCTTCACTTCAGGTTTACTGTATCCCTCTGTCCGCCTTATTGACGATGAAACACAGAAATTGCGTCGGAATTAAATACAAGTGGCACAATGCCGACTTAAGTACAAGAAGACTGACCCTTCTTGTTGTCTAAGTTTTGAACCATTCCTGTGACACTAGTTATTGATTCAGATGCTTCACTTCATGTTTACTGTATCAATGTGACCTTCTTATTGACGATGAAACACAGAAATTGCATCGGAATTAAATACAAAAGGCACAATGAAGACTTCAGTACTAGAAGACTGACTCTTCCTAGTGTCTATGTTTTGAACCATTCCTGTGACACTAGTTATAGATTCCGATGCTTCACTTCAGGTTTACTGTAACCCTCTGACCTTCTTATTGACGATGAAGCACAGAAATTGCATCGGAATTAAATACAAAAGGCACAATGCCGACTTAAGTACAAGAAAACTGACTCTTCTTACTGTCTATGTTTTCAACCATTCCTGTGACACTAGTTATAGATTCCGATGCTTCACTTCAGGTTTACTGTATCCCTCTCACCTTCATGTTGACGATGAAACACAGAAATTGCATCGGAATTATATACAAGTGGCACAATGCCGACTTAAGTACAAGTAAACTGACCCTTCTTACCGTCTATGTTTTAACCATTCCTGTGACACTAGTTATAGATTCCGATGCTTCACTTCAGGTTTACTGTATCTCTCTGACCGTCTTATTGACGATGTAATACCGAAATTGAATCGGAATTAAATACAAAAGGCACAATGCCCACTTAAGTTCAAGAAAACTGACTCTTCTTACTGTCTATGTTATGAAATATTCCTGTGACACTACTTATAGATTCCGATGCTTCACTTCAGGTTTACTGTATCCCTCTGACTTTCATATTGACGATGAAACACAGAAATTACATCGGAATTACATACAAGTGGCACAATGCCGACTTAAGTACAAGAAGACTGACCCTTCTTATTGTCTATGTTTTGAACCATTCCTGTGACACTAGTTATTGATTCAGGTGCTTCACATCATGTTCACTGTATCCCTGTGACCTTCTTATTGACGATGAAACACAGAAATTGCATCGGAATTAAATATAAAAGGCACAATGCCGACTTCAGTACTAGAAGACTGACTCTCCCTACTGTCTATGTTTTGAACCATTCCTGTGACACTAGTTATAGATTCCGATGCTTCACTTCAGGTTTACTGTAACCCTCTGATCTTCTTATTGACGATGAAGCACAGAAATTGCATCGGAATTAAATACAAAAGGCACAATGCCGACTTAAGTACAAGAAAACTGACTCTTCTTACTGTCTATGTTTTGAACCATTCCTGTGACACTAGTTATAGATTTCGATGCTTCACTTCAGGTTTACTGTATCCCTCTCACCTTCATGTTGACGATGAAACACAGAAATTGCATCGGAATTATATACAAGTGGCACAATGCCGACTTAAGTACAAGTAAACTGACCCCTCTTACCGTCTATGTTTTAACCATTCCTGTGACACTACTTATAGATTCCGATGCTTCACTTCAGGTTTACTGTATCCCTCTGACCGTCTTATTGACGATGTAACACCGAAATTGAATCGGAATTAAATACAAAAGGCACAATGCCCACTTAAGTACAAGAAAACTGACTCTTCTTACTGTCTATGTTATGAAATATTCCTGTGGCACTAGTTATAGATTCCGATGCCTCACTTCAAGTTTACTGTATCCCTCTGACCTTCTTATTGACGATGAAACACAGAAATTTCATCGGCATGAAATACAAATGGCACAATGCCGACTTAAGTACAAGAGGACTGACTCTTCGTACTGTCTATCTTGTGAAACATTCCTGTTACACTAGTTATAGATTTCGATGCTTCACTTCAGATTACTGTATCCCTCTGACCTTCTTACTGACGATGAAACACAGATATTGCATCGGGATTAAATACAAAAGGCACAATGCCGACTTAAGTACAAAAAACTGACTCTCCTCACTATCTATGATTTGAACCATTCCTGTGAATCTAGTTATAGATTCAGATGCTTCACTTCAGGTTTACTGTATCCCTCTGACGTTCGTATTGGCGATGACACACAGAAATTACTTCGGAATTAAATACAAAAGGCACAATGCCGACTTAAGTACAAGAAAACTGACTCTTCTTACTGTCTATGTTTTGAACCATTCCTGTGACACTAGTTATAGATTCAGATGCTTCACTTCAGGTTTACTGTATCCCTCTGTCCGCCTTATTGACGATGAAACATAGAAATTGCATCGGAATTAAATACAAGAGGCACAATGCCGACTCAAGTACAACAAGACTGGCGCTTCTTATTGTCCATGTTTTGAACCATTCCTGTGACACTAGTTATAGATTCCGATGCTTCACTTCAGGATTACTGTATCCCTACGACCTTCTTATTGACGATGAAACAAAGAAATTGCATCGGAATTAAATACAAAAGGCACAACGCCGACTTAAGTACTAAAAGACTGACTCTTCCTAATGTCTATGTTTTGAATCATTCCTGTGATACTAGTTATAGATTCCGATGCTTCACTTCAGGTTTAAATATCTCTCTGACCTCCTTATTGACGATAAATCACAGAAATTGCATCGGAATTAAATACAAAAGGCACAATGCCGACTCAAGTACAAGCAGACTGGCTCTTCTTACTGTCTATGTTTTGAAACATCCCTGTGACACTACTTATAGATTCCGATGCTTCACTTCAGGTTTACTGTAACCCTCTGATCTTCTTATTGACGATGAAGCACAGAAATTGCATCGGAATTAAATAGAAAAGGCACAATGCCGACTTAAGTACAAGAAAACTGACTTTTCTTACTGTCTATGTTTTGAACCATTCCTGTGACACTAGTTATAGATTCAGATGCTTCACTTCAGGTTTACTGTATCCCTCTGTCCGCCTTATTGACGATGAAACACAGAAATTGCGTCGGAATTAAATACAAGTGGCACAATGCCGACTTAAGTACAAGAAGACTGACCCTTCTTGTTGTCTAAGTTTTGAACCATTCCTGTGACACTAGTTATTGATTCAGATGCTTCACTTCATGTTTACTGTATCAATGTGACCTTCTTATTGACGATGAAACACAGAAATTGCATCGGAATTAAATACAAAAGGCACAATGAAGACTTCAGTACTAGAAGACTGACTCTTCCTAGTGTCTATGTTTTGAACCAATTCTGTGACACTAGTTATAGATTCCGATGCTTCACTTCAGGTTTACTGTAACCCTCTGACCTTCTTATTGACGATGAAGCACAGAAATTGCATCGGAATTAAATACAAAAGGCACAATGCCGACTTAAGTACAAGAAAACTGACTCTTCTTACTGTCTATGTTTTCAACCATTCCTGTGACACTAGTTATAGATTCCGATGCTTCACTTCAGGTTTACTGTATCCCTCTCACCTTCATGTTGACGATGAAACACAGAAATTGCATCGGAATTATATACAAGTGGCACAATGCCGACTTAAGTACAAGTAAACTGACCCTTCTTACCGTCTATGTTTTAACCATTCCTGTGACACTAGTTATAGATTCCGATGCTTCACTTCAGGTTTACTGTATCCCTCTGACCGTCTTATTGACGATGTAATACCGAAATTGAATCGGAATTAAATACAAAAGGCACAATGCCCACTTAAGTTCAAGAAAACTGACTCTTCTTACTGTCTATGTTATGAAATATTCCTGTGACACTACTTATAGATTCCGATGCTTCACTTCAGGTTTACTGTATCCCTCTGACTTTCATATTGACGATGAAACACAGAAATTACATCGGAATTACATACAAGTGGCACAATGCCGACGTAAGTACAAGAAGACTGACCCTTCTTATTGTCTATGTTTTGAACCATTCCTGTGACACTAGTTATTGATTCAGGTGCTTCACATCATGTTTACTGTATCCCTGTGACCTTCTTATTGACGATGAAACACAGAAATTGCATCGGAATTAAATATAAAAGGCACAATGCCGACTTCAGTACTAGAAGACTGACTCTCCCTACTGTCTATGTTTTGAACCATTCCTGTGACACTAGTTATAGATTCCGATGCTTCACTTCAGGTTTACTGTAACCCTCTGATCTTCTTATTGACGATGAAGCACAGAAATTGCATCGTAATTAAATACAAAAGGCACAATGCCGACTTAAGTACAAGAAAACTGACTCTTCTTACTGTCTATGTTTTGAACCATTCCTGTGACACTAGTTATAGATTTCGATGCTTCACTTCAGGTTTACTGTATCCCTCTCACCTTCATGTTGACGATGAAACACAGAAATTGCATCGGAATTATGTACAAGTGGCACAATGCCGACTTAAGTACAAGTAAACTGACCCCTCTTACCGTCTATGTTTTAACCATTCCTGTGACACTACTTATAGATTCCGATGCTTCACTTCAGGTTTACTGTATCCCTCTGACCGTCTTATTGACGATGTAACACCGAAATTGAATCGGAATTAAATACAAAAGGCACAATGCCCACTGAAGTACAAGAAAACTGACTCTTCTTACTGTCTATGTTATGAAATATTTCTGTGGCACTAGTTATAGATTCCGATGCCTCACTTCAAGTTTACTGTATCCCTCTGACCTTCTTATTGACGATGAAACACAGAAATTTCATCGGCATGAAATACAAATGGCACAATGCCGACTTAAGTACAAGAGGACTGACTCTTCGTACTGTCTATGTTGTGAAACATTCCTGTTACACTAGTTATAGATTTCGATGCTTCACTTCAGATTACTGTATCCCTCTGACCTTCTTACTGACGATGAAACACAGATATTGCATCGGGATTAAATACAAAAGGCACAATGCCGACTTAAGTACAAAAAACTGACTCTCCTCACTATCTATGATTTGAACCATTCCTGTGAATCTAGTTATAAATTCTGATGCTTCACTTCAGGTTTACTGTATCCCTCTGACGTTCGTATTGGCGATGACACACAGAAATTACTTCGGAATTAAATACAAAAGGCACAATGCCGACTTAAGTACAAGAAAACTGACTCTTCTTACTGTCTATGTTTTCAACCATTCCTGTGACACTAGTATTAGTTTCCGATGCTTCACTTCAGGTTTACTGTATCCCCCTCACCATCATGTTGACGATGAAACACAGAAATTGCATCGGAATTATATACAAGTGGCACAATGCCGACTTAAGTACAAGTAAACTGACCCTTCTTACCGTCTATGTTTTAACCATTCCTGTGACACTAGTTATAGATTCCGATGCTTCACTTCAGGTTTACTGTATCCCTCTGACCGTCTTATTGACGATGTAACACCGAAATTGAATCGGAATTAAATACAAAAGGCACAATGCCCACGTAAGTTCAAGAAAACTGACTCTTCTTACTGTCTATGTTATGAAATATTCCTGTGACACTACTTATAGATTCTGATGCTTCACTTCAGGTTTACTGTATCCCTCTGACTTTCATATTGACGATGAAACACAGAAATTACATCGGAATTACATACAAGTGGCACAACGAGGACTTAAGTACAAGAAGACTGACCCTTCTTATTGTCTACGTTTTGAACCATTCCTGTGACACTAGTTATTGATTCAGATCCTTCACTTCATGTTTACTGTATCCCTGTGACCTTCTTATTGACGATGAAACACAGAAATTGCATCGGAATTAAATTAAAAAGGCACAATGCCGACTTAGGTACAGGAAGACTGACTCTTCTTACCATCTATGTTTTGAACCATTCCTGTGACACTAGTTATAGATACCGATGCTTCACTTCAGGTTTACTGTATCCCTCTGACCTTCATATTGACGATGAAACACATAGAAATTGCATCCGAATTAAATACAAAAGGCACAATGCCGACTTAAGTACAAGTAAACTGACCCTTCTTACCGTCTATGTTTTAACCATTCCTGTGACACTACTTACAGATTCCGATGCTTCACTTCAGGTTTACTGTATCCCTCTGACCGTCTTATTGACGATGTAACACCGAAATTGAATCGGAATTAAATACAAAAGGCAAAATGCCCACTTAAGTACAAGAAAACTGACTCTTCTTACTGTCTATGTTATGAAATATTCCTGTGGTACTAGTTATAGATTCCGATGCCTCACTTCAAGTTTACTGTATCCCTCTGACCTTCTTATTGACGATGAAACACAGAAATTTCATCGGCATGAAATACAAATGGCACAATGCCGACTTAAGTACAGGAACACTGACTCTTCGTACTGTCTATGTTGTGAAACATTCCTGTTACACTAGTTATAGATATCGATGCTTCACTTCAGATTACTGTATCCCTCTGACCTTCTTACTGACGATGAAACACAGATATTGCATCGGGATTAAATACAAAAGGCTCAATGCCGACTTAAGTACAAAAAACTGACTCTCCTCACTATCTATGATTTGAACCATTCCTGTGTATCTAGTTATAGATTCCGATGCTTCACTTCAGGTTTACTGTATCCCTCTGACGTTCGTATTGGCGATGACACAAAGAAATTACTTCGGAATTAAATACAAAACTCACAATGCCGACTTAAGTACAAGAAAACTGACGCTTCTTACTGTCTATGTTTGGAACCATTCCTGTGACACTAGTTATAGATTCAGATGCTTCACTTCAGGTTTACTGTATCCCTCTGTCCGCCTTATTGACGATGAAACATAGAAATTGCATCGGAATTAAATACAAGAGGCACAATGCCGACTCAAGTACAACAAGACTGGCGCTTCTTATTGTCCATGTTTTGAACCATTCCTGTGACACTAGTTATAGATTCCGATGCTTCACTTCAGGATTACTGTATCCCTCTGACCTACTTATTGACGATGAAACACAGAAATTGCATCGGAATTAAATACAAAAGGCACAATGCCGACTTAAGTACTAGAAGACTGACTCTTCTTAATGTCTATGTTTTGAACCATTCCTGTGATACTAGTTATAGATTCCGATGCTTCACTTCAGGTTTAGTGTATCCCTCTGACCGTCTTATTGACGATGAAACACAGAAATTGCATCGGAATAAAATACAAAAGGCACAATGCCGACTTAAGTAAAAGTAAACTGACTCTCCTTACTAACTATGTTTTGAACCATTCCTGTGAAACTAGTTATAGATTCCGATGCTTCGCTTCTGGTTTACTGTATCCCTCTGACGTTCATATTGACGATGACACACAGAAATTACATCGGAATTAAATACAAAAGGCACAATGCCGTTTTAAGTACAAGAAAACTGACTCTTCTTACTGTCTATGCTTTTGGCCATTCCTGTGACACTAGTTATAGATTCCGGTGCTTCACTTCAGGTTTGCTGTATCCCTCTGACCTTCTTATTGACGATGAAACACAGAAATTGCATCGGATTTAAATACAAAAGGCACAATGCCGACTTAAGTACAAAATGACTGCCTCTTCTTACCATGTATGTTTTGAACCATTCCTGTGACACTAGTTATAGATTCCGATGCTTCACTTCAGGTTTACTGTAATCCTCTGACCTTCGTATTGACGATGAAGCAGAGAAATTGCATCGGAATTAAATACAAAAGGCACAATGCCGACTTAAGTACAATATAACTGACTCTTCTTACTGTCCATGTTTTGAACCTTTCCTGTGTTACTAGTTATAGATTCCGATGCTTCAATTCAGGTGTACTGTATCCCTCTGACCTTCTTATTGATGAAGAAACACAGAAATTGCAACGGAATTAAATACAAAAGGCACAATGCCGACTTCAGTACTAAAAGACTGACTCTTCCTACTGTCTATGTTTTGAACCATTCCTGTGACACTAGTTATAGATTCCGATGCTTCACTTCAGGATTCCTGTAACCCTCTGACCTTCTTATTGACGATGAAACACAGAAATTGCATCGGAATTAAATACAAAAGGCACAATGCCGACTTAAGTACAAGTAAACTGACCCTTCTTACCGTCTATGTTTTAACCATTCCTGTGACACTAGTTATAGATTCCGATGCTTCACTTCAGGTTTACTGTATCCCTCTGACCGTCTTTTTGACGATGTAACACCGAAATTGAATCGGAATTAAATACAAAAGGCACAATGCCCACTTAAGTACAAGAAAACTGACTCTTCTTACTGTCTATGTTGTGAAACATTCCTGTTACACTAGTTATAGATTTCGATGCTTCACCTCAGATTACTGTATCCCTCTGACCTTCTTACTGACGATGAAACACAGATATTGCATCGGGATTAAATACAAAAGGCACAATGCCGACTTAAGTACAAAAAACTGACTCTCCTCACTATCTATGATTTGAACCATTCCTGTGAATCTAGTTATAGATTCCGATGCTTCACTTCAGGTTTACTGTATCCCTCTGACGTTCGTATTGGCGATGACACACAGAAACTACTTCGGAATTAAATACAAAAGGCACAATGCCGACTTAAGTACAAGAAAACTGACGCTTCTTACTGTCTATGTTTTGATCCATTCCTGTGACACTAGTTATAGATTCAGATGCTTCACTTCAGGTTTACTGTATCCCTCTGTCCGCCTTATTGACGATGAAACATAGAAATTGCATCGGAATTAAATACAAGAGGCACAATGCCGACTCAAGTACAACAAGACTGGCGCTTCTTATTGTCCATGTTTTGAACCATTCCTGTGACACTAGTTATAGATTCCGATGCTTCACTTCAGGATTACTGTATCCCTCTGACCTACTTATTGACGATGAAACACAGAAATTGCATCGGAATTAAATACAAAAGGCACAATGCCGACTTAAGTACTAGAAGACTGACTCTTCTTAATGTCTATGTTTTGAACCATTCCTGTGATACTAGTTATAGATTCCGATGCTTCACTTCAGGTTTACTGTATCCCTCTGACCGTCTTATTGACGATGAAACACAGAAATTGCATCGGAATAAAATACAAAAGGCACAATGCCGACTTAAGTAAAAGTAAACTGACTCTCCTTACTAACTATGTTTTGAACCATTCCTGTGAAACTAGTTATAGATTCCGATGCTTCGCTTCTGGTTTACTGTATCCCTCTGACGTTCATATTGACGATGACACACAGAAATTACATCGGAATTAAATACAAAAGGCACAATGCCGTTTTAAGTACAAGAAAACTGACTCTTCTTACTGTCTATGCTTTTAGCCATTCCTGTGACACTAGTTATAGATTCCGGTGCTTCACTTCAGGTTTGCTGTATCCCTCTGACCTTCTTATTGACGATGAAACACAGAAATTGCATCGGAATTAAATACAAATGGCACAATGCCGACTTAAGTACAAGAAAACTGACTCTTCTTACTGTCTATGCTTTTAGCCATTCCTGTGACACTAGTTATAGATTCCGGTGCTTCACTTCAGGTTTGCTGTATCCCTCTGACCTTCTTATTGACGATGAAACACAGAAATTGCATCGGATTTAAATACAAAAGGCACAATGCCGACTTAAGTACAAAATGACTGACTCTTCTTACCATGTATGTTTTGAACCATTCCTGTGACACTAGTTATAGATTCCGATGCTTCACTTCAGGTTTACTGTAATCCTCTGACCTTCGTATTGACGATGAAGCACAGAAATTGCATCGGAATTAAATACAAAGGGCACAATGCCGACTTAAGTACAATAAAACTGCCTCTTCTTACTGTCTATGTTTTGAACCTTTCCTGTGTTACTAGTTATAGATTCCGATGCTTCAATTCAGGTGTACTGTATCCCTCTGACCTTTTTATTGATGAATAAACACAGAAATTGCAACGGAATTAAATACAAAAGGCACAATGCCGACTTCAGTACTAGAAGACTGACTCTTCCTACTGTCTATGTTTTGAACCATTCCTGTGACACTAGTTATAGATTCCGATGCTTCACTTCAGGTTTCCTGTAACCCTCTGACCTTCTTATTGACGATGAAACACAGAAATTGCATCGGAATTAAATACAAAAGGCACAATGCCGACTTAAGTACAAGTAAACTGACCCTTCTTACGGTCTATGTTTTAACCATTCCTGTGACACTAGTTATAGATTCCGATGCTT
This sequence comes from Schistocerca americana, assembly GCF_021461395.2. Classification (NCBI taxonomy): domain Eukaryota; kingdom Metazoa; phylum Arthropoda; class Insecta; order Orthoptera; family Acrididae; genus Schistocerca; species Schistocerca americana. The sequence goes on along the minus strand of NC_060120.1, from coordinate 1,128,739,687 downwards.
CACTTCAGGTTTACTGTATCCCTCTGACCGTCTTTTTGACGATGTAACACCGAAATTGAATCGGAATTAAATACAAAAGGCACAATGCCCACTTAAGTTCAAGAAAACTGACCCTTCTTACTGTCTATGTTATGAAATATTCCTGTGACACTACTTATAGATTCCGATGCTTCACTTCAGGTTTACTGTATCGCTCTGTCCTTCATATTGACGATGAAACACAGAAATTACATCGGAATTACATACAAGTGGCACAATGCCGACTTAAGTACAAGAAGACTGACCCTTCTTATTGTCTAAGTTTTGAACCATTCCTGTGACACTACTTATAGATTCCGATTCTTCACTTCAGGTTTACTGTATCCCTCTGACCGTCTTATTGACGATGTAACACCGAAATTGAATCGGAATTAAATACAAAAGGCACAATGCCCACTTAAGTACAAGAAAACTGACTCTTCTTACTGTCTATGTAATGAAATATTCCTGTGGCACTAGTTATAGATTCCGATGCCTCACTTCAAGTTTACTGTATCCCTCTGACCTTCTTATTGACGATGAAACACAGAAATTTCATCGGCATGAAATACAAATGGCACAATGCAGACTTAAGTACAAGAAGACTGACTCTTCGTACTGTCTATGTTGTGAAACGTTCCTGTTACAGTAGTTATAGATTTCGATGCTTCACTTCAGATTACTGTATCCCTCTGACCTTCTTACTGACGATGAAACACAGATATTGCATCGGGATTAAATACAAAAGGCACAATGCCGACTTAAGTACAAAAAACTGACTCTCCTCACTATCTATGATTTGAACCATTCCTGTGAATCTAGTTATAGATTCCGATGCTTCACTTCAGGTTTACTGTATCCCTCTGATGTTCGTATTGGCGATGACACACAGAAATTACTTCGGAATTAAATACAAAAGGCACAATGCCGACTTAAGTACAAGAAAACTGACGCTTCTCACTGTCTATGTTTTGAACCATTCCTGTGACACTAGTTATAGATTCAGATGCTTCACTTCAGGTTTACTGTATCCCTCTGTCCGCCTTATTGACGATGAAACATAGAAATTGCATCGGAATTAAATACAAGAGGCACAATGCCGACTCAAGTACAACAAGACTGGCGCTTCTTATTGTCCATGTTTTGAACCATTCCTGTGACACTAGTTATAGATTCCAATGCTTCACTTCAGGATTACTGTATCCCTCTGACCTACTTATTGACGATGAAACAAAGAAATTGCATCGGAATTAAATACAACAGGCCCAATGCCGACTTAAGTACTAGAAGACTGACTCTTCTTAATGTCTATGTTTTGAACCATTCCTGTGATACTAGTTATAGATTCCGATGCTTCACTTCAGGTTTACTGTATCCCTCTGACCGTCTTATTGACGATGAAACACAGAAATTGCATCGGAATAAAATACAAAAGGCACAATGCCGACGTAAGTAAAAGTAAACTGACTCTCCTTACTAACTATGTTTTGAACCATTCCTGTGAAACTAGTTATAGATTCCGATGCTTCGCTTTTGGTTTACTGTATCCCTCTGACGTTCATATTGACGATGACACACAGAAACTACATCGGAATTAAATACAAAAGGCAAAATGCCGACTTAAGTACAAGAAAACTGACTCTTCTTACTGTCTATGCTTTTAGCCATTCCTGTGACACTAGTTATAGATTCCGGTGCTTCACTTCAGGTTTGCTGTATCCCTCTGACCTTCGTATTGACGATGAAGCACTGAAATTGCATCGGAATTAAATACAAAAGGCACAATGCCGACTTAAGTACAATAAAACTGACTCTTCTTACTGTCTATGTTTTGAACCTTTCCTGTGTTACTAGTTATAGATTCCGATGCTTCAATTCAGGTGTACTGTATCCCTCTGACCTTCTTATTGATGAAGAAACACAGAAATTGCAACGGAATTAAATACAAAAGGCACAATGCCGACTTCAGTACTAGAAGACTGACTCTTCCTACTGTCTATGTTTTGAACCATTCCTGTGACACTAGTTATAGATTCCGATGCTTCACTTCAGGTTTCCTGTAACCCTCTGACCTTCTTATTGACGATGAAACACAGAAATTGCATCGGAATTAAATACAAAAGGCACAATGCCGACTTAAGTACAAGTAAACTGACCCTTCTTACCGTCTATGTTTTAACCATTCCTGTGACACTAGTTATAGATTCCGATGCTTCACTTCAGGTTTACTGTATCCCTCTGACCGTCTTTTTGACGATGTAACACCGAAATTGAATCGGAATTAAATACAAAAGGCACAATGCCCACTTAAGTTCAAGAAAACTGACTCTTCTTACTGTCTATGTTTTGAACCATTCCTGTGACACTAGTAATAGATTCCGATGCTTCACTTCAGGTTTACTGTATCCCACCCACCTTCATGTTGACGATGAAACACAGAAATTGCATCGGAATTATATACAAGTGGCACAATGGCGACTTAAGTACAAGTAAACTGACCCTTCTTACCGTCTATGTTTTAACCATTCCTGTGACACTAGTTATAGATTCCGATGCTTCACTTCAGGTTTACTGTATCCCTCTGACCGTCTTTTTGACGATGTAACACCGAAATTGAATCGGAATTAAATACAAAAGGCACAATGCCCACTTAAGTTCAAGAAAACTGACTCTTCTTACTGTCTATGTTATGAAATATTCCTGTGACACTACTTATAGATTCCGATGCTTCACTTTAGGTTTACTGTATCCCAATGTCCTTCATATTGACGATGAAACACAGAAATTACATCGGAATTACATACAAGTGGCACAATGCCGACTTAAGTACAAGAAGACTGACCCTTCTTATTGTCTAAGTTTTGAAGCATTCCTGTGACACTAGTTATTGATTCAGATGCTTCACTTCATGTTTACTGTATCCCTGTGACCTTCTTATTGACGATGAAACACAGAAATTGCATCGGAATTAAATATAAAAGGCACAATGCCGACTTCAGTACTAGAAGACTGACTCTTCCTACTGTCTATGTTTTGAACCATTCCTGTGACACTAGTTATAGATTCCGATGCTTCACTTCAGGTTCACTGTGACCCTCTGATCGTCTTATTGACGATGAAGCACAGAAATTGCATCGGAATTAAATACAAAAGGCACAATGCCGACTTAAGTACAAGAAAACTGACTCTTCTTACTGTCTATGTTTTGAACCATTCCTGTGACACTAGTAATAGATTCCGATGCTTCACTTCAGGTTTACTGTATCCCACCCACCTTCATGTTGACGATGAAACACAGAAATTGCATCGGAATTATATACAAGTGGCACAATGGCGACTTAAGTACAAGTAAACTGACCCTCCTTACCGTCTATGTTTTAACCATTCCTGTGACACTAGTTATAGATTCCGATGCTTCACTTCAGGTTTACTGTATTCCTCTGACCGTCTTATTGACGATGTAACACCGAAATTGAATCGGAATTAAATACAAAAGGCACAATGCCCACTTAAGTACAAGAAAACTGACTCTTCTTACTGTCTATGTTATGAAATATTCCTGTGACACTAGTTATAGATTCCGATGCCTCACTTCAAGTTTACTGTATCCCTCTGACCTTCTTATTGACGATGAAACACAGAAATTTCATCGGCATGAAATACAAATGGCACAATGCCGACTTAAGTACAAGAAGACTGACTCTTCGTACTGTCTATGTTGTGAAACATTCCTGTTACACTAGTTATAGATTTCGATGCTTCACTTCAGATTACTGTATCCCTCTGACCTTCTTACTGACGATGAAACACAGATATTGCATCGGGATTAAATACAAAAGGCACAATGCCGACATAAGTACAAAAAACTTACTCTCCTCACTATCTATGATTTGAACCATTCCTGTGAATCTAGTTATAGATTCCGATGCTTCACTTCAGTTTTACTATATCCCTCTGACGTTCGTATTGGCGATGACACACAGAAATTACATCGGAATTAAATACAAAAGGGACAATGCCGACTTAAGTACAAGAAAACTGACTCTTCTTACTGTCTATGTTTTGAACCATTCCTGTGACACTAGTTATAGATTCAGATGCTTCACTTCAGGTTTACTGTATCCCTCTGTCCGCCTTATTGACGATGAAACATAGAAATTGCATCGGAATTAAATACAAGAGGCACAATGCCGACTCAAGTACAACAAGACTGGCGCTTCTTATTGTCCATGTTTTGAACCATTCCTGTGACACTAGTTATAGATTCCGATGCTTCACTTCAGGATTACTGTATCCCTCTGACCTTCTTATTGACGATGAAACACAGAAATTGCATCGGAATTAAATACAAAAGGCACAATGCCGACTTAAGTACTAGAAGACTGACTCTTCCTAATGTCTATGTTTTGAACCATTCCTGTGATACTAGTTATAGATTCCGATGCTTCACTTCAGGTTTACTGTATCCCTCTGACCGTCTTATTGACGATGAAACACAGAAATTGCATCGGAATTAAATACAAAAGGCACAATGCCGACTTAAGTAAAAGTAAACTGACTCTCCTTACTAACTATGTTTTGAACCTTTCCTGTGAAACTAGTTATAGATTCCGATGCTTCGCTTCTGGTTTACTGTATCCCTCTGACGTTCGTATTGACGATGACACACAGAAATTACATCGGAATTAAATACAAAAGGCACAATGCCGACTTAAGTACAAGAAAACTGACTCTTCTTACTGTCTATGCTTTTAGCCATTCCTGTGACACTAGTTATAGATTCCGGTGCTTCACTTCAGGTTTGCTGTATCCCTCTGACCTTCTTATTGACGATGAAACACAGAAATTGCATCGGAATTAAATACAAATGGCACAATGCCGACTTAAGTACAAGAAAACTGACTCTTCTTACTGTCTATGCTTTTAGCCATTCCTGTGACACTAGTTATAGATTCCGGTGCTTCACTTCAGGTTTGCTGTATCCCTCTGCCCTTCTTATTGACGATGAAACACAGAAATTGCATCGGATTTAAATACAAAAGGCACAATGCTGACATAAGTACAAAATGACTGACTCTTCTTACCCTGTATGTTTGAACCATTCTTGTGACACTAGTTATAGATTCCGATGCTTCACTTCAGGTTTACTGTAATCCTCTGACCTTCGTATTGACAATGAAGCACAGAAATTGCATCGGAATTAAATACAAAAGGCACAATGCCGACTTAAGTACAATAAAACTGACTCTTCCTACTGTCTATGTTTTGAACCATTCCTGTGACACTAGTTATGGATTCCGATGCTTCACTTCAGATTTACTGTATCCCTCTAACCTTCATGTTGACGATGAAACACAGAAATTGCATCGGAATTATATACAAGTGGCACAATGCCTACTTAAGTACAAGGAGACTGACCCTTCTTAACGTCTATGTTTTAACGAGTCCTGTGACACTTGTTATAGATTTAGATGCTTCACTTCAGGTTTACTGTTTCCCTCTGACCTCCTTATTGACGATGAAACACAGTAATTGCATCGGAACTAAATACAAAAGGCACAATGCCGACTTAAGTACAAGTAAACTGACTCTCCTTACTATCTATGATTTGAACCATTCCTGTGAAACTAGTTATAGATTCCGATGCTTCACTTCAGGTTTACTGTATCCCTCTGACGTTCGTATTGACGATGACACACAGATATTGCATCGGATTTAAATACAAAAGGCACAATGCCGACCTAAGTACGAAAAGACTGACTCTTCTTACCATGTATGTTTTGAACCATTCCTGTGACACTAATTATAAATTCCGATGCTTCGATTCAGGTTTACTGTATCCCTCTGACCTTCATATTGACGATGAAACATAGAAATTGCATCGGAATTAAATACAAAAGGCACAATGCCGACTTAAGTACAAGAAAACTGACGCTTCTTACTGTTTATGTTTTGAACCATTCCTGTCACGCTAGCTATAGATTCCGATGCTTCACTTCAGGTTTACTGTATCCCTGTGACCTTCTTATTGATATTGAAACACAGAAATTGTATCGGAATTAAATACAAAAGGCACAATGCCGACTTGAGTACTAGAAGACTGACTCTTCCTACTGTCTATGTTTTGAACCATTCCTGTGACACTAGTTATAGATTCCGATGCTTCACTTCAGGTTTACTGTATCCCTCTAACCTTCTTATTGACGATGAAACACAGAAATTGCATCGGAACTAAATACAAAAGGCACAATGCCGACTCAAGTACAAGCAGACATGCTCTTCTTACTGTCTATGCTTCGAACCATTCCTGTGACACTAGTTATGGATTCCGATGCTTCACTTCAGATTTACTGTATCCCTCTCACCTTCATGTTGACGATGAAACACAGAAATTGCATCGGAACTAAACACAAAAGGCACAATGCCGACTTAAGTACAAGTAAACTGACTCTCCTTACTATCTATGATTTGAACCATTCCTGTGAAACTAGTTATAGATTCCGATGCTTCACTTCATGTTTACTGTATCCCTCTGACGTTCGTATTGACGATGACACACAGATATTGCATCGGATTTAAATACAAAAGGCACAATGCCGACCTAAGTACAAAAAGACTGACTCTTCTTACCATGTATGTTTTGAACCATTCCTGTGACACTAGTTATAGATTCCGATGCTTCACTTCAGGTTTACTGTAACCCTCTGACCTTCGTATTGACGATGAAGCGCAGAAACTGCATCGGAATTAAATACAAAAGGCACAATGCCGACTTAAGTACAAGAAAACTGACTCTTCTTACTGTCTATGTTTTGAACCTTTCCTGTGACACTAGTTATAGATTCCGATGCTTCACTTCAGGTTTACTGTATCCCTCTGACCTTCTTATTGACGACGAAACACAGAAATTGCATCGGAATTAAATACAAAAGGCACAATGCCGACTTAAGTAAAAGTAAACTGACTCTC